>NC_138142.1:1127500-1734999 GCF_964188305.1 Podarcis bocagei | reverse complement strand
CGTACTCTACTGACAGCTGTCAAGGGAACTGATCTGTGGTCACTGAGGACTCCAAGAAAGACCGAGCGATGAGAGAAGTTCACCCTAAGCCAGACCCCACCAGCCCCTGCCTGCCATTGCAGTCTCACAGCTAGCACAGGCCTCATCCTGTTCTTGAAGGTTTCGGCAGATGATCTCATGGCAGCCACCTCAGCCTCTGGTTAGTAACCTTTTCCATGTCTATCGAGGAAAAGCACCCTTTAACTGGAATCTGGGAAAAGTATCAGTGGCAATTTCCTCCCCCCATTTCTTATTTGTTATAAAAATAGTCCAGAGAAAAATAATCCATCTGAAATTCTCTGGTGCAGCATTCAATTACCACAATTCGTCCATTTTGAAACTGGGACCCTGAATGTAATGGAACTGGGCAGCCATTATTGCTAACAAACTTGGTCTCAGAACGCAGGGAGAGTTTTGCTCTATTCAGTTATGAAAACAGAAGTGAACTTTGCTGGGTCATACCCCCCCCCCCCCCCGTTTAAACATGTAGATTATGTTTCATGCAAACTCCACATCTCGGAAAAGAAAGAGCCTCCTGGAGCTGAAGGGGCAGAAATGTGAGATTCCTCTCAAAAGGGGGAATGTGAGATTCCCACTGAGGGAAGAATCACATGCTTGGATGCAAGGCTTCCCTTCTCCCGGTGGCAGGCGTCATGGCAGGAGCCCTGAGCGCGCCAGAGCCTGCGCTTGGCCTCCTCCTCACACAGGACGTTCAGCTACAAGGTGTGAATGTGACAAACAGATACTTGGAAGTGTGTGTGTGTCTTATCAAGGCTTCAGCAATTCCAGGGGGGCTGATATAAATGGGGCACAGAACTGCATGGTTACTGACCTGACTGCGTGCCTGAGCCACAAAAAGCGAGAGTGGGAGGCTATTCTGGAGAATTGGTGCTTTGGCTGCCAGGTGGGAAAGGTGGGAATCTTTTTCTAGGTGAAAGACCTTCTGACCCAATCCAGTGCAACTGGAAACTGACACCCTTTCAGCCCACTTTCTATCTCCGCTCTCAATGATGCCTCTGGGATAGATCCTGCCCTTGGTACAGAGATCTCTTGCATTTAGGGAGTGAAGGGCAGGAGAATGAAGGGCAGGGAAAGCAAGCGGAGGCAGAGCCTTGAGAAAGGTCCTGCAGTGACAAGGCGGCTGCAGAGGAGAAGGCAGCCTCCCATCAGCCTCCCCCGCCAGAGCAGCTCCGAGACATCAGCCAAGTGATGAGTCATTGGAATGGTTTGCAAGGGAAAGCTTCTTAGTTTAGAAAGTTCAGACGTAATTCATGTTGATGAAAACAAATCCTGAGAGGGCAGCTTTGAGCACTGTACCATAGCAACACCCCCACACCCCACTCGAACCCACCTCCCAACCCCTTTTGCAGCTACTGCAAAAGGGAAAGTTGCCTCTTTGTATTCCACACATGTGGGGGGGGGGGTGTCCAGGATGGGGAGGGCACCAGGCAGGCAGGCTGCACCAAACTGGGAGGGTGTAGCTCATACCTCAGAAGATAGAATCAGGATCCAAGATGACCTTACCAGACTGAAGAAATGGGCCCAAAATGTCAGGTTCTGCACTTAGGCAGGAACATCCCAAGGCAGAAATGGGGGTGGGGGGGCACCTGTCTTGCCAGCAGGGCATGTGGAAAGGATCTCAGGGTCAATGTGTGCCTGGTGCTTGAAGCCAAGCTGGTGGGGATCTGGCCCAATCGGACCTCAACGGGATACTTCCTTGGAATACCATGCAATAGTGGAACATATACATACTGTATAACAAATTGTGTGTGCATGTTTTTGTGAAACAGAAATGTCTGGCTGATTCCTCCTTCTCTGCACAGATACAGGGCCGGCAGGTTTGCCGGTACCAGGTGCAGACCCACAGTTTTGTCTGGCATGTTGAATGGTCTGTACCCCTGCTGGAAAGCCTTCCTGCCACCCAGGTGGCACAAGGGCCTGGTGCCAAGCAACATTGGGCATAAGCTGTAGAGTTGGGAAAGGAGGTCCCAAGAGGTTGTCTAATCCAGCCCACTGCTAAGGACAAGGTCTGCAAGGCAGGGTCCTTGCAGCAACCGCATTCCTAGGGGAGGGCTGCTCAGCCCTCAGTTAAATGACTCCAGCGAAGGAGAATCTGCCACCTTCTCCGAAGGTGGAGCCACAAGGGACTTCTCTGCAGTGTCTGTCCTTCAGGGCAAAAAAGTTCAAAGCTGGTCCATTCTCTGCGGGGCGGCCCTTCGTATCCTGCCTCTAACACACTTCGCTGCTTGAAGTAAAGGACAAGGCGCTCCTCCCCTGCCCCCCCCCATTCACAAACAGACGCCAACTAGACTAGCAGTTGACTCTGACGTCAGCACTGGCAGTGGGACAGCGGTGCCCTCCTCGGCTCCTCCACTTTATGCAGTGTAGAGAACAGAGAACGTGGCAACCGCAGCTCTGTCTCCCAAGAGAGGAAAACAGCCAGGGGCTGCCATTGCCTCCCGCTGATGCCGCCACCCCAGCTGCCGTCCGAGAGCAGCTGACTCAAGTGGAATCTAAACACATATTTAAAAAATGCTTTATTAAAAAACGTTTTGAAAAATATATTGAATTTGCCATAGCTCACCATTGCCATCTAGTGTCACATTTGTATGATGCACTTTACAACACACTTAAAAGGTTTTATTTGCAGCTGCATAGCTGAGTCCCTATGCTGCTGCCGCTGCTCTTGCACAGAGATACCCCAATGTATAGGAAAGGCTTCCTCCTAACTTATCTTTGAGATTCTTTTTTCAGGGTCTTCCTTCTGGAGAACAAGCTATTTTTAAATCTGCATATATTTGAATAAGTTAATGTGAAAATTGGGGCGGCGGCCCTGTTTTGAATTTTCTCTGCTTTCTCTGCTTCTCTTCCTGCTTTCTCCATCTTCTCCCCACAACAAAGATTTATCAGTGTTTGAGCCCTGTGTCTATGTGTTGGGGAAGCGGGAACAGCTGTCCTTTGCCGTGATATTTTTTCTGCCCTTCCAAGCTGCCTCTCAAGGCACGCACAGGCCCAGCTCCCCTCCTGGCCACACAGAGTGCTGTTGTCCAAGAACCCTAGGAGCTTGGCTCTCGACCCCCCACCCCCCCAAGCAACTGGGCTGGAGAACTTCGCAGGGCTGCAATGAAAACACAGAGGAAGGGCTTTAATGAGCCTGCTAGAAGCTTCAAATGGAGTGTTGAAGTGCAGGCCGGCTGTGTCCAAGTTCACTCGCTCCACTGGGTGCCTGTGTCTCATAAAACAAATCCACGCAGTGCTAGCAAACCTGGGAGGCTGGATGGGCTCTTTCTCTGCAAGGGGAGAGCCTCCCTGGGGTTCGCTTTGGTGGCCGGGGGGGGGGGGCGCCACCCACACCAACCTCTAGAAGGAAGCAGGGGTGTTCTGTAGGTTTGAGGGTGTTTTGTCTTCTTTAGCAAATGTGTCTGCAAAATTCCTATTGCAACTATGACTTGACCTTCTTGCTCAGAGTGGTTTTGTGCTGATCCTGCCAAGTCTGTTCTAAAGGAGTGCCCAGAAGGACACACTGGCCTGGCATACCCCCATCCCAGGATCCCACAATTTTTGGCACTGGTGGTGACAAGAAAATTGAAGTGGTACCACCACTAGGAGTGGTTACAGAAGTTTAACCCTCTCCAGCCAGCCCCGCACCCCGACATGGATGCAAAGTGCTCTGTCCCTACATTTCTGGAAAGTTGCACCCAGTTTCAAATATAGATATCTGCTTATTTTTGCACATGGAGGCAAATGTGTCACACGTACACACAGAGACATGCATGGGGTCTGTTTGATTTCATTAAACAGAATATTTAAGCATAAAAATTGTTTAATCGCCTTGTGTCATTATGAGATGAATTTCATTTTGCATACATTTGCATACTTCATCAAAATTAAAGTGTGCTCATATGCTAATGAATGGTTGCAGCTGAGGTGTTTATTGCAATAGCTTCCAGACTGTTTCTAGGTTGCAGGGTCAGAGTTAGGCTGCCAGTAGAAACCAGGAAGGAGCCTCTGGTCAACAGGACTGTTCCTCCGCAAACTGAACAAAATGACCACAACACACACTTGCCCTGTTTACCTGCCAAGCCTGTTTATTACATTTCAACAGCATTCAGATCTGGAGCTGGGGCCACATTGGGCTGCTCATAGTAGTGGAAAGCAATCATCTCAAGATCCATTGGAGAGAGGGACCCAGTTCTTCTGCCACTCTCTTCCTCTCTTGTTTTCTCTCTTTTTCTCTCTCTACCCACACTGTTCCTTACAAAGCTGCAACTTTAGGTCACATTACGGTGCAGCAGAATAGTTCTGTAAGGAACAGGGCATGGGAGGAACTGGAGCCAGGCTGGCGTCTTGCTCCTTCACTTTGCTGACTCCCCTTGCTGTCTCCCCATCAGAAAGTTTCTGGACTGACAGCCTCCATTACCACTGGCAATCCTAGGTGGTACTAACACACCTCAGCAGTGGGCCACTTTCTCAGAGCTGTGGAGTTGTGGGTTTTTTAAAAAGCGAAATATCCTCAATGTTTTTACCACAGAATGGCATCCCCATGGGATGTCTTAGATTGTCCAGGCTGCAGAGTTTTGGCCCTGAGGGGAGTGGAATTTTTAGGGCAGCAGGAAGAGCCTTCCCAGTGATGGAGGGAGGGAGGGAGGGAGGGAGGGAGGGAGCAGCTGACATGCCCTGGCTGGACTGGGAGAAACCGGAGCCAGCCCAAAGGCAGCCTTGGAAGGAGCCTGGACTTTCCTTTAGGAAGCCACAGTTTCAAATCCAGGTCTACAGGCTGATCTGGAAATCCTGGTGCTTGAAGGATCCTTCCAGCTGCATATGCCACTCTTGCTAATATTTTTGGTGTTTACTTCTCAGCCTAAGGCACTCTTCGGTTGTGTGGCTTTCCCCCAATGCAAACTGAAATTTTAAGTCAAGTTTCATTATTTCAGACTTTAAGAAAACTCTGAAAATTGCAAGGTGGGCGCTTTTTTAAAAAAAGCACAGTAGTACCTCGGGTTAAGAACTTATTTTGTTCTGGAGCATAGCTGTCAACTTTCCCCTTTTTTAAAGGGAAATTCCCTTATTCCAAATAGGATTCCTCGCAAGAAAAGGGAAAAGTTGACAGCTATGTTCTGAAGGTCCGTTCTTAACCTGAAACTGTTCTTAACCTGAAGCACCACTTTAGCTAATGGGGCCTCCTGCTGCTGCCGCGCCGCCAGAGCACGATTTCTGTTCTTATCCTGAAGCAAAGTTCTTAACCCAAGGTACTATTTCTGGGTTAGCAGAGTCTGTAACCTGAAGCGTCTGTAACCTGAGGCACCACTGTAGAGTAAATAAATTGTGATTTAACCCTCTGAGAAACGTGTTCCCAACTTAGCTCCAGGGGTATTTTATTCCAATTTGGCATCACACCGCACACATCTAATGGACTCTTCTAGCTCTTTAAAAGCTTCTATTATATTTATTCTATTTAAAAGCTTCTATTCTATTTTAGAAGCCACAAGACCGTTTGTCATTTTATTACAACAGGACTCACACAACTGCCCATTCTGGAATCCCCCCCCCCCCCCCGATTGAGGAGTTTGCAACCGTATGGCAATATGCTACATTACAATCCATGATGAGCAATTAGCTGCTTTTACTTGGGGCCTGGTAATCAAAAGAAAATTAAGTGGTGAATAGGCAAAGATGTGTCTTCTGAGAAGCAACCCTTGTTTTCTGCTGACTCAGCATGGAACATCCTATCCCCACACAAAATGGGGCAGACTCCCCCCTCAGCAGCTCCCTCTGCAATAGGAGGCAAGAACTAAAAAGAGCACCAAGGTGGGCAGAAGTGAATTTATGGGGCAGGGTGGTTTTAAAGACTTAATCCATCACATGACAGAACTGCTGTGTCAATTAGGACCAAACTGGGTGCCATAGTAACAGTGGCCCAAATCTCTTCTAAAACAAGGGCTAAAGTTTCAAAGCTAAGAAGGCACCTAGGACACACATGCTGCTTGCATAGCTTCTCCCAACACGCTTTCCTCCCACTTCCAGCCAAGTTGGACTTATGGCATCAGGGCTTGGCCAGGGAGAAAAGGCCTTGCAGGTGCACCTGGCAAGAGCCCCACTTGGTCACCCCAAGGTGGGCTCCTCCAGCGGAAGACAAGCAGACAATGACAAAGACAATGACAAGCAGGGGGCCACCTGCTTCTCAAAAGGAAACGGCTGCTACTTTCCAGAAAAAGAGGTGCTGGAACTCACCATGAAGGCTTCCCTTGCTCTCTTATAATGACAGTCAATGACGCCCAGCTGAGAGGGGCCAGAACTGAGTTCCCCATGGGGAAAAAAGTCCTGGGATTAGCCACATGAAACTAAATGGCCACAGCTGGAAACCAAGCAGGGGTCATGCCAGATCAGGCCAGGATAGGGTCCAGACCCCTGTTCCCAGCTGCAGCTAGGGTTGCCATATGTCCTCTTTTCCCAGGACACATCCTTTTTTTCATGGGTAGAGTTGTCATAGC
Organism: Podarcis bocagei; assembly: GCF_964188305.1. NCBI lineage: Eukaryota > Metazoa > Chordata > Lepidosauria > Squamata > Lacertidae > Podarcis > Podarcis bocagei. The sequence continues at coordinate 1,728,469 of NC_138142.1, read as the reverse complement.
GATCCATAGTTAAAAGTAGAAGTTGGCAAATGTGTCCTCTTTTTTCCTCTTCAAAATATGGAGCCCTAACTAGCCAGATGTCTCCAGGAAGGGCAGAAGCAACAGTCCTGCCCTTAAGATTGCCCCTACAACCTGGTATTCACAGGTAGACTGCTTCTGAACCTGGTGGTTCTACTTAGCTCATGGCCGAGAACCACTGATAATCCTCTTCTAAAGCCTCCAAGCTCCGCAACCATCCGGGGAGCCCCAAGAGAGTTCTGAGCAGTGGGAAGCAAGGGCCCAGGAGGCCTTCTTGCTCTCTGCTGTCTTCGGAGCAGGCCAGCCATTGCAGAGGACTGTCTTACCTCAGAGTAAGACTCTGGAGTTTAGAAGTGGGGGTGGGGCAGGAGGGGCAGTTAATATTTAAAAGAAAAAGTGTGAGTGTGGCGGCAGCAACTGTGGCAACTGCAGAGGAGAGGAAGAAGTGGGGGGAAGAAGGCGAGCGCTCATTCCTCCGCAGTCAGACAGGGTCAAGAAAACCAGACTAAATAGTCTAGTGCAGGGCAGGGCGGTGGGGCACGGATGTCTGGAAACTGATCCTTGGGCTTGGGAGGACGGCAAGGGGAAATTGGGGAGGGGGGCGGGGAGGGAGGGAGGGAGGGGGGAGGAATTGGAGCCAAAGAAAACAGCAGCCAGGAGCAATTTAATCGGACTCTGGGCTCTCCTCTTGGTGCTTGGCTTCTCTGAGGAAGGAGAGTCCCCAAAGATGAGCATCCTTCCCGGGAGCTTCCCATAATTCAACCATGGATGTGCTTGCCATACAAGGAAGGGGCCAAGATTTTACAGCCATTTCGGAAAGGCTAAATCCTGGCTCTCAATCTTGAGTGAAGGAGGCTCCTCCAGGTAGCCATGTTCAGCTCCCGTTTTGATCCCCCCCCATCAACTCTAAGCATTTGCTCTGCCATGGACCCTTCCCTCTGCACACACACCCCCAGCAGAGTATCCTCCACTGGACACTTAGCATCCCCTCCCCCGCTCTCTTCTGGCTCCACAACTGCACCACAAAATGTGGAGACATGTGACTTGCAAGGTGGGATAGCTGCATTTGGGTTCATAAACTGCTTTGGGAAGTATTAAAATGTGAACTCAACCTCTGTGATGCCGTCTATTTATTTTTTTATTTAAAAATGATATTTATTGAGAATTTAAAATTACAGAGAGAGAAAAAGGAAAAGGGAAAAAATAGACAAAAAAAGGAATTAAACAATACAAGTCAATAAAAACAAAAAAAGAAAAAAACAGAACACACAATACATCAAAACCAAAAACAAAAGCAAACAAAAAAATTAAAAACAAATCCAGTATTCCCAAATCTTTATCTTTCGTTAACTTGTTTCATCGACCTCCTCACACCTCCCTTTTTTGTATTCTAGTTATTAATTATCTCAGCAAATCCTTTCCATCTTTCACTATATTCTGTCATTAAATTACCTTAATTTATTTTAACCTTATCTTACCATAAAAAGCCCTAAAGCTTAAAACTTAAAACTTATTTATACATAATTCCTTATAGCATTTCTACTAAAGCCAAATAGTTTCATTCCAGCATTTTTTCTAACACTCATTAATTTTACAATAATTCTCTAAATGAATTTTTAAACTTTCTTCCAATCTTCATCCATCGTCTCTTCTTCCTGGTCTCAGGTTTTGTCAGTCCTTTCTATCCCTTCCATCTAGTCCATCAACCTGGTGACCTTCTATCCGAGGCTCTTAAGTCTTTTCCATGTCCCTTCTGCAGGTCTTCTTCATGTTTATACCTGCACTTTACTTTGTCTTCTGCTGATCTTATTCTTAATTTCCTTCCTTTCTCACTGAGGGGTAGATCTTGGGGAGACTCCAACTTGACAATATCTTTATCCCTTCTCGACAGGTCAGCCCATTCTCCATAGTCAGCACTGAAACCCAAAAAATATTTGAAGGCATGTTTCAAAGTCCCTCCAAGGTTAAGGGCCCCCACAACTCCAAACTCCCCCTGGCCCAAAACCAGATCCCAAAAATCAAAACATCCCTGCATAGGAGGATCTATCCAACTTCCCATCTCCAAACCAAACAGTACTCCATCTCTCCAAATCTGACTTTCTCCAGCTTCAGTCGTCAGAAACAACAACTTATGTTCCTGCAACTTATGTTCCTCTCTCCGTTTCTATTACTTGAGGTTCAGCAACAACCTCCTCCTTTGTCTTCTGCACAACTTGCCCTGTCAAAGCAAGTTCCTGGGTTGGTTCCTGAGTGGTTTCTATATAGGTATTCACTGTTTGTCCAAAATTGCTAACTGCAACAGTCATCAAATCCATCTTCTCATGTAGCTGTTCCAGTAAAGCACTTGTCTTGCAAAAAGCAAGCACTAAGGCTTCTTCTGGGCACATTCTTGTTCAAGGTCAATGTCTGGTTCCCACGATCTTTAATCTCTACAGCTGTAGAATTCCCCAGATCGACTCCAGCAACAGTTTCACAAGCTCCCTCTAAAGGAAACAATTTCTGTTTGTATCCGTCTTTTTGAAAGCAGATCCCGCAACAAAATTACTTTCGTTTTTCAGATATTTTGTTCCTTTTAAATGCAAAAGGAAACATTGGAATCAATATGTTTCTCTTTTTTAACTATTTGTCAAAAAACGTTTTATTCACAGTCAATGAACTTCCCCAAAGCGTCTGTCTCTGACACCCCGTTCCCAGGTTCAAGACGGTGGAAATTTATCTTTCTTTACTCTCTCCCCTGCAGGTTTAAACAATCTAAGATTTCTCCCCTCTTCTCCTGCTTCCAAGGCGGGTTTGGTAGTTTTAGCTGATGAAAATTTAGTCCTTTACAAACGACTTTCCAGACTTTAGCTTGCAATGTCTTTGCTTCAATCTATTTACAAAAGCGGAAGGTGGACTTCCTGTTTAGATTATCCTGCTTCGGTGCCAAATTAAGATGTTTCATAGTCCAGTTTTCCGTTCTACTCACGGGTAGTTGTTTAAAGTCCAATTGTCCACAGGAAAAAGTCAGCGCTCTCTGGCAACAGCAATGCGGCTTCACTCCGTGAAAAGAGCAGTCGATTCGAAGCACTGCGCCGCTCACCCCACGTCGCTCCGGATCCCCGAAACCACGGGGAGGCGCAAAAGGTGCCAGCCGAATCCCACGTCCACAGGCTTCTCCCGCCTGTGGTTTTTAGTGGGTCTCCGCCTCGCCGTGGCGGTCCAGACCCTAATTTCCACGAAGCGGATTCCTCCCAGTCAGAGGAAATCCGCCATTGCCGGAGGCGCCAACCCGGAAGTCTCCCCCTCTGTGATGCCGTCTAGAGCAGTGGCTGTGAGCTGTTTGTGGGCCCTTTAGGCTGTGCTTCTAAGCTGTGCTCAAGAGCTGCTCTGTTCTGGGGTTGCAGCATTCATGGCAAAATATTGAGGGGGGGCATGTCAGCAGTGCAGTGAGGACACAGCCTGGTGGATCATGGGTGCCGCCTGGCAGTTTCTGGCATTTCCCAGTTCTTCAGAAACCAGCCATAGTTACCTTGCAGAACATGGTTTTCCTTTATGGACCTGGAGCACCCCAGTTGCTTGGCCACCAGACATGGATCTGCCTGCTGCTGCCAAATCTCCAGGCTTCTCTGTTCAACTCCTCTTGGGATTTTCCCAAGGGCTGCTCTCTTCTTTGCCTTTGCTGCAAGTCTTTGCATGCTTAGCTCTCTGCTGTGGCTAGAAGGCTCCTTCCTGTGTATCATGAACCTCCAGCAGGACCTCTCAGGATGATACCTTTGCTTGATCTTCCAACTGGTTTTCATAGAACTGTAGAATCATAGAGTTGGAAGGAACCCCAAGAATAATCTAGCTCAACCCCCTAAAATGCAGGAATCTCAACTAAAGCATCCATGATGGATAACCATCCAACCTCTGCTTAAAAACCTCCATGGAAGGAGAGTCTGTCGAACAGCGTAGGTATTGGCTCCCTCTTTTTATTTTTTGAGGGGGCCAGGACCCCACAATGTTCAGAGGGCATTTCACTCCACCCCCTGGTTCCTTGTGACATTGCATGTGTGATGTCAGGACATCGCGTCAAGCCCCGTCAATCATCCTGAGAAGCTGGTGCCTCTGTCAAAAAGTTCTTCCTGATGTTTAGTGAGAATCCCCTTTCTTGTAATTTAAAGTCATTGGTTCAGGTCCTACCCTCCAGAGCAGGAGAAAACAAGCTTGCTCCATCTTCCATGTGACAGCCCTTGAGTTATCTGAAGATGGCTTTATTTGAAGACCCTTTGTCATCTTGCCCTACTCTGCACAACTTCCATCTTGTCAACATTCTTCTTAAATTGTGGTGCGCACAACTAGACACAGTATTCCAGGTGTGGTCTGACCAAGACAGAATAGAACTGGACTATAACTTCTCTTGATCTGGACACTATACTTTTGTTGATGTAGCCTAGAATAGCATTAGCTTTTTTGCTGCTGCATCACACTGTTGACTCATATTAAGCTTGTGGTCCACCAAAAACCCTAGATCCTCTTCACATGTACTGCTAGTAAGCCAGGTGTCCCCCTTCCTATATTTGTACATCTGGGTCTTCCTGCCTAAGTGCAGAACTTTACATTTGTCCCTATTAAAATTCATTTTGTTAGCTAGGGCCCAGCTGTCCAATTCATTTTGAATTCTGATTCTGTCTTCTGCGGCACTAGCTACCCCTCCCAGTTTGCTGTCATCTGCAAATTTGATTAGTATCTCCTCAATTCCTTCATCCAGGTCATTTATAAAGACATTGAACAACAACGGGCCCAGGACAGAACCCTGCAGCACCCCACTTGTCACTTTTTTCCAGACTTCAGTCAGTCAGCCAGCTACAAATCCACCTAACAGTCACCTTGTCCAGCCCATATTTTACCAGCTTCTCTGCAAGAATATCATGGGGGCTTTGTCAAAAGCCTTACTGAAATCAAGAAGCATCACACCCACAGTATTCCCCTGATTCACTAAGCTTTTAACTCTATTTTTTAAAAATGAGGTTCATCTGGCGTGACTTGATTTTGAGAAATCCATGCTGGGGCTTAGTAATCACAGTATCCTTTTCTAAGTACTCATAGACCAACTGTTTAATTAGGACCTTTACTGGTATCAACGTCAAGCTGACCAGTCAATAGTTACCTGGGTCCTCCCCCCCCCCTTTTGGACATTAGGAAAACATTTGCCTGCCTCCAGTCTTCCTCACCTGTTCTCCCAGAATTCTCAAAGATTATAGACAGGGGCTCTGAGATTACACTCACAAGCTCCTTTAGTACCCTTGGGTGCAGTTCATCAGGCCCTGGAGATGTGAATTCATTCAAAGTAGTTTTATTCATTTAAAGTTTACAGGTAGTGCAATCAAATACTGTATATGTTCTTGGGTTTGTTTGAAAGAATGGGATAGGGAAAAATCAGAGAAGAGGCACAACTGAATGTATCTGTTTGGTTCAGATCAATCCTCCTCCTCCTCTTGCCCAGCGATTGAAAGTGAGTCCATCTAAACATCTGAAGGTTGGCTTGGAGACCTTTGTGACCCAGCCAAATTGGAGAGGTAGGCAGCTGAATGTACGGCATGGGGATTAAGCAAGTCAGCGAGAAACACACGCCTCGTTCTCTGCTCTTAAGTTACGACTGCACTTAATTACTGTGTTTTCTGCCACTCATGAACCACATCTGGGATTTATTAATAACCCTGTTGAATCAGATGGGGCTTGGCTTGGGCAACTACGAGGGTGGAAGGGGACAATAAAACCAGCCAAGGAACTTATTTATTACCTCTATCTTGGCAGGAGGCAGGCTGTCCTCACACAAGGTCCCCCTTGATGGAGCCTTTTCAGGCACAGCCTTCGGAAAGCATGAGTCAAGAACAGGATCCCCTCCCAGCCTCTTTCCACGGGTGGGGAGGGCCCCTGAGGGCCACTTTTCCTGATGATCTGGAGGTGAAATGAATGTGCTGCCCTTTTTATTCTCCCCTGTCGGTTTTGATGTTAAACGTTTTGCCAAATATTATCAGAATATTTGACACCGATTCAGGGCTCATCCAGACCTCCTTTCGTGCCATGTTCCTAGGCGCATGTCTGGCCTTTAAAGCTCCATGTCTCAGCAGTTGGGATTTTTTTCCACCACTGAATCAAAGCAAACTGAATTCAGTTTCTCCGTGAATTGCCATCTGCTCCAATTCAAAGGTAAAATGCAGGTTCCTCCAGGGAAAGTGCCAGGACCAAAAAACAAAAACAAAAAATGCTGCTCAGACACGGAGCTTTAAAGCACTGACCTCAGTCCCTCTATATGTAAGTTCTAATGTGTGATGTTGTTGTTGTTATTGGTGTTGGAAGCCATCCAGAATGGCTGGGGCTACCCAGTCAGATGGGAGGGGTATTATTATTATTACTATTATCGGAGGGTGTGGAGTTCTAAGGTGAATGCCAAGAAGCTGCTCTTGCTAAGAACACACGATCACTGTGGCTAAGCAGTCAGAAGAGAGAAGGATGCTGAGGACCCTGACTTGGGCCTCAGGCCTCCCAGAGCAGGGGAACAAACAAGAGAAGCTCATTGACTTGGCGCACGAGCGCAACAACGATGAGCGAATGGTTGGCAAAGTGGGCAAGTGGCTACTGTCTCTAGCAAAAGCTGGGTTTGTTCATTAAACAGTAGAAGCAGCAGCATTATAAGTTTTCTAAGGTGCTTTTCAGCCTTCAAACTTTAGTAGTGCTTATGGGGCATAAGTACTACCCAGAGGCCCTACTTCCTCTGATTTTATTCAAATTGTGACCCCATAGCTTTTAAAAATGATAATGCTGGGCCATCACAAAAGGCGATGACTCTGGGGACTCCCTGGCCATGCCCCCATATTCAAACACCAGGTCAAAGTGCTTCAGATACATTACCTTGTTGTGATCTTCCCAACAGCCCTATAAAGTAGGCCACTGCTGTCTCCTGCCTATTGCTGAGTTTGCTTCAAGGGGAAGACTCTGACCTGGGCAACTCTACAATCCTATGATTCTGTTATTTCCCCTTCTCCTTCTCCTTCTCCTCCACTCCATAGCTTGAGAATTCTGCTTGAATGTACCCACTCCAATGGCCCAGCTTGATAATGAAAATAAGCAGGCCTTCAATTTTTTGAGTGGCTCTTTGACCCCCCCACCCTGCCAACCCCCACCTTCCATGGGAAAATTGCTTCCACTTGGCTGCCTCCTGCTTGGAGCCCCGTTTGGCGCTGCCTGGCCCACTGGAGATTGGGCTGTCATTTGGGAAGATGCCAGCAGCAGCAGCAGCAGCAGCCAGCAGAATGGAGCGACCGGGTGAGTGAGCATCAGAGCTGGCATCAACTCCAGAGAATGAGCACAAACAGCAGCAGAACAAAGGAGCAGAAAATGAACCTGAGGGATGGATGGCACCCACTGCCCAGCCAGGTGGAACCTGAGCAGGCTAGAGGCAGCGCTGACCTCATGGGCACCAAGAGGCCTCACTAGGCAGCTGTGAAAGGAGCACTGGGATGCCCCAGACCTCTGCTCTGGGTCACTGGCTGGTCCCAGAGAAGGAAAATTCTATGGGTAAAGTGTGTCCTCCGGTGCACCTCACCCCATGCCCAGCCTGGATCAGCTCTGCAAGCAGGCATTGACCCTCACCCTGCAAGGGTCCTTCCTCTTTGCAGATGCTCTGTACCATTGCTCTTGAGTTTCCCTCTCCTCCTGCCTTAAAACCTTTCCTTCTACCTCATGGACCAAAGGGTCATCTAGTCCAACTCTCTGCAATGCAGGAATACCCCCTTACAAAGCATTCATTTTGTCTCCACGGATAGGTGGTTGTGTGTGCTTGAGGGGAGGCTGCAAAGAGCACTCTGGAAGTTGGAGCAGCCCCAGGCTTTGCACAGCCACCCCCCTTGTTATTGCACCTCCTGCTCACACTAGCATGGAGGCCAGAGAAGCCCAGGAGTTGTCATAGATGAAGTCAGAACCCAGATCCACCTGGCTCAGTTCTCCAGAGCTCCAGGCTGGTGTTTTCCTCCAGCCTTTCTTAGAGATGCCAAGAATTGAACTAGACCATTTTGCAAAGAAAGCAGGGGCTTTAACACTGAGCTATCGCCCCACAGACAAGGGCAGAGGTACCCTAAGAAGCCTGGGATGGGTGGGTGCACACTAAGTGCTCATGTTTTTCCCCAGAGCACTTCTGTGCACATTGCTTCACCATTGTCTGTCTGTGGGAATAATTGAGTCAGATGCACCAAAGAATCCAATGAATTTATTTCTGTACCCGATTACTGCCGCCTGAATTCCACACGCTCAAAATTGGTGGGAGGGGAAAGTTCCCACGAAAGAGGAGTGGCAGTTGAAGATGACGGAGTATGCAGAATTAGTGAGTCTAACCAGTGGAAGTAGAGAACAAGACAAAACATCTTTTAAGGAGGAATGGAAAATGTTTGTAGATAATATGAAGAATTATTGTAAACAGGTAAAACAGCTAGTAGGTTTAGAGTAAAGTTAGCAGTAAAAGGGATATTGAGAACAAAATGAGAAAAAGAAGGTATAGACTGATTATAACATGCAGCAGCAATTGGGAATTAGAGGAAACCATGGAAGGGCGAAAAGGAACCCGATGGTTAACGTACTCTTTATCATTAATGTGTGAATAGTTGTACTGTTGGAAAATTATTTTTAAAAAATTTAAAACAAAAACAAAAAACATTGTCCATCTGTGTGTGCTGTACCAACAGTATTGCTGCTCTCCAGATACTCAGGTGGGCCTGGACTTGGCAGGACCGGTGCTTTGTGGGCAGGTGCACAAGTATTGGCTTACCTGTGTACGCACAGACAACTTTTAAATTTTTGAGATACAGGTTTCCCAGTATACAGTGGTACCTTGGTTCTCAAACATAACCCGTTTCGGATGTCTGTTCCAAAACCAAAGTGTTCCAAAACCAAGGTGCATTTTCCCATAGAAAGTAATGCAAAACAGATTAATCCATTCCAGACTTTTAAAAACAACCCCTAAAACAGCAATTTAATGTGAATTTTACTATCTAATGAGACCACTGATCCATAAAATGAAAGCAATAATCAGTGTACTGTACTATAAAATAAATAAGACAGTATTGTAGATGATAAAAAATTTTATTTTTTTTTCTTACCTGCACTGATGATAGTCATTGTTTGGATGGGGGGCTTTTGTCCATTTCTGCAGTCACACAATCAATCAATGCATCAGTAGCTGAACTGGATTCCACACAGTCACAAAAACAAATTAACCAAAAAAGCCTCAAAAACAAAAACACAAAATAAATAGCAAAAACAAAAGGACCAAACTTAATCTGTTCCAGAAGTCCATTTCATAGAATCATAGAATCATAGAGTTGGAAGGGCCACAAGGGCCATCGAGTCCAACCCCCTGCCAAGCAGGAAACACCATCAGAGCACTCCTGACATATGGTTGCCAAGCCTCTGCTTAAAGACCTCCAAAGTAGGAGACTCCACCACACTCCTTGGCAGCAAATTCCACTGTCGAACAGCTCTCACTGTCAGGAAGTTCTTCCTGATGTTTAGGTGGAATCTTCTTTCTTGTAGTTTGGATCCATTGCTCCGTGTCCGCTTCTCTGGAGCAGCAGAAAACAACCTTTCTCCCTCCTCTATATGACATTCTTTTATATATTTGAACATGGCTATCATATCACCCCTTAACCTCCTCTTCTCCAGGCTAAACATGCCCAGCTCCCTTAGCCGTTCCTCATAAGGCATCGTTTCCAGGCCTTTGACCATTTTGGTTGCCCTCCTCTGGACACGTTCCAGTTTGTCAGTGTCCTTCTTGAACTGTGGTGCCCAGAACTGGACACAGTACCCCAGGTGAGGTCTGACCAGAGCAGAATACAGTGGCACTATTACTTCCCTTGATCTAGATGCTGTACTCCTATTGATGAGGCCCAGAATTGCATTGGCTTTTTTAGCTGCCGCGTCACACTGTTGGCTCATGTCAAGTTTGTGGTCAACCAAGACTCCCAGATCCTTTTCACATGTACTGCTCTCAAGCCAGGTGTCACCCATCTTGTATTTGTGCCTCTCAATTTTTTTGCCCAAGTGCAATACTTTACATTTCTCCCTGTTAAAATTCATCTTGTTTGTTTTGGCCCAGTTTTCTAATCTGTCAAGGTCGTTTTGAAGTGTGATCCTGTCCTCTGGGGTGTTAGCCACCCCTCCCAGTTTGGTGTCATTTGACTTTCAAAATGTTTGAAAACCAAGGTGCAGCTTCTGATTGGTGCAGGTGCCCCAGAAACAATAGCCGACAGCCGCACCAGACTTTCGGCTTCTGAAAAATGTTCAAAAACCGGAACACTTACTTCCGGATTTTCAGCGTTTGAGAACCAAGCTACCACTGTACTAGATTTTCACAAAATAATGGGTTTAAAACACCCACCAGTAATGCCACTGGTAGGGCTCTGGTTGAAGTGAATGAACCCTTGGAAGCTAAGTGACTGTCCTGAGGGGCAGACAGGAAGGGGGATTGCTCTGCTGTGGCACATGCCCACTGTCATGTCACCATGGTGGGGTACCACCTTGCCGTGGCCAAAAAAGGTATCATTTGCATGCATGTTCATTTGTGCACAAATGGCTCAAGTGCAAATGTATTCCATTTTGAAACCTTTCTAAGGGCTCATCCACCCTTCCTCTTTTTGCACCGCTTCCCCTCTGGGAAAAGCCTCTCTTTTGCGCTCAACCAGAGCAAACAACAATTCAGGTATTCTCCAGATTGACATTTGCTCTGTTTTAGCACCAAAGAGCAGGTTTTGCCTGGGGAAGGAGCGGGAAAAGAGGAAAACCACTCAGACCCATGCTTTCCAGGCACGGAACAAGCAGAAGTGTGGATACAATACTACATATAAAATAATTAAAGCAGATTACAATCAAGAAAACAGAGGAATTTCAGTTGGCCAGAGAGAACATAAAGTGAAAGCCTTTGCAGATGACTTGGTGCTAACTATAGAAGAACCATTAAACAATGCCAAAGAAGTTATTAAAGAAATAGAACAATTGGGACAAGTAGCAGGTTTCAAACTAAACAAAAGCAAGACTAGAATATTAGTTAAAAATATGAAACAAGACTTGGTTGATATGTTACAGCAGGAAATTGGTATAGAAGTAGTCAAAAAAGTTAAGTATTTAGGAATTTGGTTAACCACAATGAACATAGATTTATTTCAAAATAACTATACACCAGTGTGGAATGGAATTAAGAGAGACATGGAAATATGGGGAAGAATAAAATTATCATTTTGGGGAAGGATTTCAACTATAAAAATGAATGTGCTACCAAAGATGTTATTTTTGTTTCAATCAATTTCTATAATCAAGGGGGCAGCAATTTTTAAAGAATGGCAAAAAGCAATTTCAAGATATGTCTGGCAGGAGAAGAAACTGAGAATACAATATAAATTGTTAACAGATGTTAAAGAAAGAGGGGGCTTCGCCCTGCCAGACTTGAAGTTGTACTATGAAGCGGTATGCCTCTGTTGGTTAAAGGAGTGGATGCTGTTAAGAAATACAGATTTGTTGGATTTGGAAGGTTATGATAATAGATTTGGTTGGCACGCATATCTATGGTATAATAAAACAAAAATCCATAAAGGATTTGGTAATCACATATTTTGAATATCTTTATATGAAGTATGGGACAGGTATAAAAACTTATTAGAACGTAAAACACTGTGGTGGTTATCTCCATTAGAAGCTATGACTCAGCTTAAGAACTACCGCCCCATATCATTACTTAATGTGGATTACAAAATCTTTGCAGACATTTTGGCCAAGAGATTGAAAAAAGTGTTGATGGAAGAGATTTATAAAGACCAAGTGGGCTTTCTCCCGGGAAGACATTTGTCTGACAATCTGAGGAATATAATTGATATTTTGGAAAAACTAGAAGTGAACATAAATACTAAAGCAGTTTTGATATTTGTGGACGCGGAGAAAGCCTTTGATAATATTTCTTGGAGTTTTATGAAGAAGAACCTACAGGGGATGGGGGTAGGCCAAGGCTTTGAAAACGGTATAAGTGCAATTTATTCAGAACAAAAGGCTAAACTAATTGTAAATAATGTAGTGACGGAAGAATTTAAGATAGAAAAAGGGACACGACAAGGTTGCCCAATTTCCCCATTGCTTTTTATATCGGTCCTGGAGGTTTTGCTGAATTTGATTAGAAGGGACCGGTTGGTTAAAGGTATACAGGTCGGATACAGTACAAATTGAGAGTGTTTGCAGATGATTTAGTATTGACGTTACAGGAGCCAGAATCTAGTACCAAAAGAGTTTTAGAACTGATTCAAGAATTTGGTCAAGTTGCAGGATTTAAGTTGAATAAGTCAAAGACCAAGGTTTTAGAGAAAAATTTAACACCAATGGAGAGAGAGAGGTTTCAGAACGAGACAGGTTTAACAGTGGTTAAGAAAGTTAAATATTTGGGGATCAATATGAGAGTAAAAAATGGGAATTTATTCAAAGACAACTATGAAAAATGCTGGGTTGAAGTGAAAAAAGATTTAGAAATTTGGTCAAATTTGAAGCTTTCACAGCTGGGCCGTATTGCTGCGGTAAGAATGAATGTATTGCCTAGAATGTTGTTTTTGTTTCAAACATTGCAAATTGTGGACAAAATGGACTGTTTCAAGAGGTGGCAAAGAGATATTTCTAAATTTGTCTGGCAGGGCAAGAAGCCTAGAATAAAATTTAAAATACTAACAGATGCAAAGGAAAGAGGTGGATTTGCCCTGCCAGACTTTAAACTTTACTATGAATCAGCAGCTTTTTGCTGGTTGAAAGAATGGTTGCTTCTTGAAAACACTGACATTTTGGATTTAGAAGGTTTTAACAATGTATTTGGATGGCATGCATATCTGTGGTATGATAAGGTTAAAGCACATAAAGCATTTAAAAATCACATTGTCAGGAAAACATTGTTTAATGTCTGGATAAGATACAATGACCTATTGGAAAATAAAACTCCAAGGTGGTTGTCACCGATGGAAGCAAAAGCTCTGAAAAAGCTCAATATGGAGGCCAAATGGCCGAAATATTGGGAAATTTTGGAACAAGACGGAGATAGATTGAAATTGCAGAGTTTTGAGAAATTAAAAAACAAAGTGCGAGACTGGCTTCATTATTATCAGATAATGGAGACATATAATTTGGATAAGAAAATTGGTTTCCAGGTGGAAAAATCAAAATTAGAAATAGAACTGTTAGAACCTAAAACTAAGATTTTGTCAAAAATGTATAACTTGCTGTTGAAATGGAATACTCAGGATGAAACGGTGAAATCTGCTATGATTAAATGGGCACAAGATGTTGGACATAACATTATGTTTGCTGACTGGGAACAGTTGTGGACCACAGGTATGAAGTTTACGGCATGTAATGCCTTGAGAGAGAATATTATGAAAATGATTTATAGGTGGTACATGACCCCAGTCAAGCTTGCAAAAATCTACCATTTGCCCGATAATAAATGTTGGAAATGTAAAGAAACTGAAGGTACATTCTTTCACCTTTGGTGGACGTACCCAAGGATTAAGGCTTTCTGGGAAATGATATATAATGAACTGAAAAAGGTATTTAAATATACCTTCTTGAAGAAACCAGAGGCCTTCCTCCTGGGCATAGTCGGCCAATTGGTGCTAAAGAAGGATAGAATTTTTTTTATGTACGCTACAACAGCAGCAAGAATACTCATTGCAAAGTATTGGAAGACACAAGATTTACCCACTCTGGAAGAATGGCAGATGAAGCTGATGGACTATATGGAACTGGCAGAAATGACTGGCAGAATCCGAGACCAGGGAGAAGAGTCGGTGGAAGAAGATTGGAAGAAATGTAAAGACTATCTACAGAAATATTGTAAAATTAATGAATGTTAGAATGATGTTGGATAGAAATTAAGTGGTTTCCAGCTGTAATGCTTTAAGGGAATATGAAAAATGGGTTGTTAATAGGGAAAAATCTAATGTTACTATTTTAAGACTAAAGATTAGGATGGAGTCGGTGGAAGAAGATTGGAAAAAATATTTACAAAAATATTGCAAAATTAATGAATGTTAGAAGGATGCTGGAATGAAGCTATATGGTTTTAGCAGAAATGTAATAAAGAATTAAGTAAAAGCTGATTGATAATGGGCCAAAATGAAAAAATTTAAGGTTAGACCGTTAAGATAAATTATAGAACAAAAATTGAGAAAGATGGAAAGAATTTGCTGAAATAGTTAATTGAACTAGAATACAAAAAAGGGAGGTATGAGGAAGTCGATGAAACAAGTAAATGAAAGGTAAAGATATGGAATATTGGATGTGTGTTTTAGTGTTTTTGTTTCTTTTTGCTGTATTGTTGTATTTTTTATGTTTTTCTTTTTATGTATTGTAATGTATGTTCTGTTAAACTTTTTATTGTTTTCCTTTTTTCTTTTTTCTGTAATCTTTAAACTTCTAATAAATATCATTTTTTTTTAAAAAAAAGAAGCTATGAGTGTGAAAAAGATAAATATGAGTAAAAATTGGGTTACCTATGAGAAATTGTTGGGGGGGAAAGGAAATAAATGGAAAATGAAACCATATGAAGAGGTTAAAGAATATGTAAATGATTGGTTGCACTATCGCCAAGTCAATGAAATATTATAAAGAGGATTTAAAGGAAAAAGGATTTGATGATAAAAAATCAAAATTTGAAATAGAAATATTAAACAATGAATGTAAAACAATGTCTAAAATACTGTTGAAATGGCGTTTGAAAAATGAGGAAATGAAATTGGTAATGATACATTGGGCAAAAGAATTTGGATATATTATACAGCTTGAAGAATGGGAAAGGTTGTGGAATGAAAGGATAAAATTTACAGCCTGTAATGCTTTGAAAGAGAATATGATGAAAATGATGTATAGATGGTATATTACACCAGTGAAATTAGCTAAAATGTATAAGACAAATAATAAATTTTGGAAATGTAAAGAAAAAGAAGGAACATTTTATCATATGTGATGGGTATGTAAAAAAGTAAAGAACTTCTGAGAAATGATATATCATGAGATGAAAAACATGTTGAAATATACATTTTTTTAAAAAACCAGAAGCATTTTTACTTGGTATTATAGGTCATGACATTAATAGGCAAGATGATGGATTGTTTTTCTATGGAAAAAACTGCGGCAAGAGTATTGTTAACCCAGAAATGGAAACAAGAAGAAATTCCAACGAAAGAAGAATGGCAGACGAAATTAATGGACTATGCAGAATTGGACAAAATGACAGGAAGGATTTGAAACCTGCGGGACCAGAGATTTACAGAAGGTTGGAAGAAGTATAGGAATTGTTTGAAGAGCAACTGTAATCAACACATTACGCTAGTAGGACTACAAGAAGTTTTGTAAGGAGAAATATACGAAGTGTTACAAAGTAGAAAAAGATATAAAAAAAATTCAAGAAAACAGGATGCGTCCCTCAATGCATCTCTCAGCCGTCAAAGTGGTGTGTCATCAGGATACAATGAAAATGATATAATTAGGGAGCCAGGTGTACTGGGGGCGGGGGCCCCACAACGTAGGGGCTGCAAGAGAGAGCGCTGCCCTCTCCCAGGCCACTCCTCCCCCCAAATTCATGAAAGTGGCATACTAAACTATATTATATATGGGGGAATTGCAAAAAATGTGCATGTTAGGGGAAACTGAATAAAAATGCATATATTAGGGAAATGTACATGAAAATTCATGCAAATACTATTTTTGCTGACTTTTTAAATAAAAATTTGCAAATTGATATAGAAATGGGGTGAGATTGGAAAAAAACACGAGAAAACTGAGAGGAACTCAAAGTGACAGATCCGTCCGTCCATCTGTCCGTCCCTCCATCCCCAGAGGCCCCTCCCAGCCTTGCTGCTTTCGGTCTTCTAAGAGGTCTGCATAGTGCAAGAGATAGTTTTTCATATTTCCAAAGGGATTCTCTTCATTTTTCATTAACTGCTTTATCCCTGGAGGGCCTTTTATGTAACTTGGGAGCCTTAACAGCCTGACTTGTTTTAATCTAATTAATTGTCTGCTCCAACTTCCCTCCTTCATGTCTACAGACAAGGAGGAAGCCGTGCAAAATCCGCCCCATTTGTTTCTCCTGAGCATCCAGCAGTGGGGAAGCTCTGGAGGCTTCCATCTCATGTGCTGAGAAGCGCAAAGGTGCCCTCTCACTTGCCAGTTTCACTGACGGCACTTAAATGGAAACCTCAGAAAGGGGGTGGCTGCAAAAGCTTCAGCTTAATAGAAAAACGTTACACCCACCCACCCCCATTCCTGGGCTAGAAGTAAAAGATTTATTCAATGCTCTTTTCCACCAAATCTGGACTATTCCCTACAAGGGGAGTGAGGAAGGTCTGTGGTCCTATGGATGTGCTCAGGCTCTGACTCCCAGCAGCCCCAGCTGTGACAGTGCATGTGTTTGGACCCACATGTGTGTCTCGCAACCAAGAGGTTTAGGAACTTTTGCTAGAGTTATGGTGTTTGTTCATTGTGAATACGTGTTTACTCTTAACCTTTTGCCCGCAAGAAGTTCTCACACAAAAGGAACAAAGGAAGATTGGTGTATTGCATGAAACAAAAGTGACAGAATATATAAATGCTGCTTCAGACATTACAGTTTAAGCAGGCAGCACACCTCAGACCCTCCAAGTCAGTGGCGTAGCGTGGGGGTGCCAGGGGGGCCGGCCGCACCGGGCGCAACATCTGGGGGGGCGCGCTCGCTGCCTCCGGAGTCGCCGAAGAGCCTCCGGCGCAGGCTGTAGCAAAGCCCCATGTCTCGTGGAACCGACGAGCTGTGCGCGCGCCCGGGCTGAAGGCGTCCGGCAGGCAGCGGCTCTCAGCCCTGCGCGCCAGGCAGCCCCTCCTCACAGCCCCGCCTCCGCTGCTGCTGCTGCAGCTGCTGGGCCATGTTGCATTTTCCTCGCCTCTCTGCCCCCCCCCTCCTCCGGGCAAGCGGCGTGGTTTGGGCGGCAGCGCCAGCGGCAACTCGACTCAGATCGGCAGGTTAGGGGTTGGGGGGGCGCAAATTACTTGCCTTGCCCCGGGTTAGGGGGCGCAAATTACTTGCCTTGCCCCAGGTGCTGACAACTCACGCTACGCCGCTGCTCCAAGTGTCCCTGTTTTCCAGGGACTGTTCTGGATTTACAGAAGTTGTCCCCATTTCTGATTTGATCCCAGAATGTCCCACTTTTCTTTAGGATATCCCTATTTTCACTGGAGAATTGTTGGAGGGTATAGAGTTATGCAACACCCCTGGGAGACAAGGAGATAAGTAACTATAGAACCTTTAGAAGGCATCTGAAGTCAGCCCTGTATAGGAACGTTTTTTAATGTTTGATGGGTGACATATAAATAATAAATGTTGGTGATGATGATGATGATGATGATGATGATGATGATGGAATAGGACATCCATATTTTCATTGGAGAAATGTTGGAGGGTATGAAACCCTACAATACATACACTTCTTGAGCTAAAGGGTAAAATGATCCCTAAATATTCTCAAAAGCCTACAGAAAGTGAGTGTGACAATTCTGCCACAGAACCCACACTAAGAGCAAGGCAAGAAATGGAGCAGCAAGTGTAGACCTTTCCTAAGGCAAAGCATGTCTTGGCTCCTTGAGTCCAAGTTGGAGATTTGAGAGCTTACTAACCATTGAAAATCTAGGGGTTTTGTACTAATTTTAGCCAATCCATTCTAATGGAGAAGGGAGGGACCTTTCAGATGAGCAATTCCTATAATTCCAATATTTCTATTGCCTATGTTCTCTTCTTAGAGCTTCCTGGCTGTTTTTTATTATTCTTAATTGAAAGTAGGGGGGAAATCCTGGTGAGCAATGACTGAACTGGTTGTCCTTGTTTGTTTCCTGTCTTACTCGTTATCTGTGTGGGAACCATTCTTGAGCAGGAGGTGTTGCTCAACATTTGCTGGTAACTAGATGACATGGGCTGATCTTTAAGCAAAGTATTAGGAGCTCAATCTGTCTCCTCGAAGCCTTCTAGGACACGTTTGAGATAAGACTTGTACCCGGGTCAAGAAATGTCCATAATGGAGATCTCTGCCATGCCAATCATCATTCATGCCATGAGCTATGGGAATAAACCACAGAAGACGTTCATGTTGACACAAGCCTGCTCCCACGCAGAGAAGCCTCTACAGCAGAGCCTGGCCTCACCTTAAAGGTTTCTTCTGCATGAAGCTTGTGGGGCTTAGAGCCCACCTTGCCAGAGGCAGCAGTCCTAGATCAGGCCCCAAGTGGTTTCAGAGCTCCAGGGAGCCTCCTTGGCTGCACTTGAAGGAAAACTCTGCACTTGCTTCATCCTTCCTGAGTGGCAAAGTATGTGCTGCAGGAAGCATACCCTCCATCATCTCTCTGATGAAAATAGGCTCATCCTATTCCACAGAATCATAGAAACACAGAATTGCAGAGTTGGAAGGGACCACAAGGATCAACAAGTCCAACCACCTGCAGAGCAGGAAACTATCACCCAAAATGGGCCTCAAACCCACAAATCTAAAATCAAGAGCAATAATAATAATAATGTTATTATTTATACCCTCCCCATCTGACTGGGAGAAATTAGAAACTTCCCTATACAAAGCTTTCTAAAGGTTGTATAGTTATCTCCTTGGCTCAGGGCTCACATAACTCCGTATTCTCCTACATTTCTCCAATGAAAATACAGACATCCTAAGGAAAATAGGGGCATTCTGGGATCAAATCGGAAACTGGGATGGCTTCTGTAAATCCGGGACTGTTCCTGTAAAATAGGGACACTTGGAGGGTCTGCAGGAAGCAGTATTTGAGTTTCATTGCATCTGGGGAGGGGGGAAGAGAGGGGCTGTAATTGCAGCAGCCGGAAAGGGGGTGGGCAAGTGGGACCCTTACTGGTTTTTCTTGTTGCTCAAGCTGGCAGGTGTGGGTCTCCCTGCTCCACATTTAATCCCCGCAACAACCCAGTGAGGTAGCTCAGGATCTCAACATCTGGGGAGTTTCATGGCCCCGGGCGATACCACACTAGGTCACAGAACCTGTTGTTGGGGCGAGCGAGACCCTGTGGGGCAATGGAGCACCCTTGGGATCCCCAGCTCCAGCAGCGCTAGACCTCCTCCCCGCTGCAGGGTCTCCCGCCCACCCAAGGGCCCAGGCTTCTCCTCCTCCTCCTCCTCCTCCTCTGCCCTCCTCCCGCTCCCTCCTCTGCTGCGGCGGCGGCTCCTCCTTGACGTTCTGAAGCCGGAATGAGACAGAAGTGTTAAATTTGTTCTTGGCTACTTTTCCTTGCAACTCCCCGAAGGCCCCGGTTACAAACTGCATCAGTTATCAGCTAGTTAGTCTGGCAGCTCCCGAGGGTCCCCCGCTTGAATACTGATCGGGACCCCCATGCATTATTCAGCGGCGAGCGCCAGAGGAAAATGAGCAACACGTCCAAAACAAGGAGCAGCCGCGGCAGGAAGGGAATAATTAGTGAGCTGTCACTTGTCCCTGTCAGAATCCCCTCCCTCAGCACCGGGGGGGGGGGCGGGGGCAGGGAGAGGGGGGGAGAAAAGAGAGAGAGAGAGAGAGAATGAATGAATGAATAAATAAATAAATAAATAACTATAAATAAATAAGCCAGCAAGAGGAAGGTGGGAGAGGAGGGGGTGAGCCCCCCCTCAAAAATGCAGCTGATGGGATAAAACGGAAGGAGAAAGCAGGGGAGCCTCTGCCTTATGCCTTGACGGGAGCCGGGCAAATGCAGCTCCTCCTCCGGCCAAGCCCCGCTTCCTGGACCGGCCACGGCGAGAAGGGGAGGCGGGCGAGGAGGCGCCTCCCTCGGATCCCCCGGCTGGATCTCAGCCAAGGCTTCTCCTTTCCTCCCTGCGTCGGATGACATTAGGAGTGCTGATAAGAATACCTATTATTATAATTAATTATCAGCCGTTTAATTAGCTTAAGTAACGGAGCTGCCGTGGCGGTGAAGAGCGTAAGCAGAGGAGACCTTGGGTGGCCTTAAGGAACCCCCCTCTCCCTTGGCCTCAGTCTCCCGCTCCGCACATTGGGGGTGCGGACGGTCAGGCTGTTGGAAAGCCTCCTGCAGGATACAGGACGTCTGTGAAGCTTCATCAGTGCTAAAGCCCAGCAGGAAGCAGCATCCTTTGGCCAGGAAGCCCTTCCTTACCTTGGTTGCGGGTGGTCATGTGGCAACGAAGGCAGTGCACTCTGCACTTGGTCAGAGGCCTTACTTCCCCTTTATTTATTCATATATAGCCTTTTCCTCCAAGGAGCTCAAGGTGGCCTAGGGAGTTCTCCTCCTCCTCCTCATTTCATCCCCACAACAACCCTGTGGGGCAGGTCAGATGGAGAGGCAGTGGCTGGCCTAAGGTCACCCAGGGAGCTCAGGGCCTGCAGGGACCTGTATTGGCTCTGCTTAGAGATTTCTACCTTGGACTAAGGTTACCAGAATTTTTTCAGTGAATCTGGGGACACTTTAAGTCAATCAATCACATTCGGGACGTTGATGCTGCAGCGATGGCGGTGGCAGAGGGGCGGCCACCGCCTTGACCTCAACTGCCACGTTTCCCCTTCCTCCAAGGCTTCTATCTCCTTTCTCCATGAGCCTGGGTAGCCCCTGAGTTGTTGGTTCTTCAGTGGTGGTGGTGGGGAAGCAGTGCACGGTGGGTCAGGCACAGAAGGCAGAGAAGGAGGGCCGAGAGCGGCGGCGGCGGCAGCAGCGAGGCTCAGGCAGCGCGGTGCCTCCCTTCCCATCGGAGCAGCCCCCATCCCATTCCTAGCAAGCAGCAGGGGGCGGGGATCCCTCAGCTGGGAAGGGAGGCTTCCCGTTGCCTATCTGAGAGATCCCCACCCCGCTCCTGCTTGCACACAAGTAGGAGTTGGGATCAGGGCTGCTCCGGTAGGCAGCATGAAGCCTCCCTTCACAGCTGAGTTGCTGGGGTCAGGGAAGGTGGAGGCAGCCCGGAAGCTGCATCTTAGAGCCCCTGCACCACCATCACATGGGGACTTCCAGCGAGGCAAAATGGCGGGCACCACGGCAGCGAGCAGCTTCTGAAGCCAGCCAGAGCCAACTGCGCTACCAGGCTGGCTCCGGGCTGCTGAGGCTGCCGCTGCCACATTTCCCGGGGACATTAGATTGTCCCTGGGAAACGGGGACGTCTGGTAACCCTACCTTGGACATCCTGACTGCCACAGGTTTGGGTGATGTGTTGATGGCAGGGTGGTGGTGGTGGTGGTGGTGGGGAGGCTCTGTTCAGCCTGCTGCTGCTTTGAGACATCCTCTGTGGCACCTCCAACTAGGGGCTGCCTGGTTGAGGGGGGGGGAGCAAACCACAGTGGAGGGGGGCAACTTTGTGGCTTCTCTGCTGCAGCTCAAAGATGAGCCAGGGGCTGCTGGCCTGGCCCAACAGAACCATTGTTTGCTCTGACAGCCGGATCATCTGAGTAGCTAGCAGGAGGATTTCCATCTCTCTTTGCTTCTTCAGTCCTCCCATGCCGCCGCCTCCTCCTTGTGATGGCCTGGGATTCGGACTTGGATGCTGAACCTGAGGGATCCCAGCCTGCACAGGATTCCCTGCCTCCAGAACCAGCTGAGCTGGGGCTGGGGCATGAGCCTGAAGGGTCCTCAGCTGTGCTGGAATCTCAGGTGCAGGCACCAGCTGAATCTGCTCTGGCTCCTGAGGTGATGGAGGACCCATTGCCTGCAGGTGCTCCACTCTCAGCCCCGTCAGAGGAAGCTGAGGCTGCCTCTGGGTCCAGTAACCCTCCAGCCTCTCCTGAGTTGCAGAGGCTCAGGGCAGAGAGGTCGAGGGAACTAAGTTCCCACAGGAGAAGTGCTTGCCTCCAGGCCAGGAGAGGCAAGTCACCTGAGGATCGGGGCCGCCCTATGCCTCGGGGCAGATAAAAGCCGGCCAGCCACAGCCCCAAGTTGTGGGAGCAACATTGTTGGTTGCTAGTTCCTGCTGGAACCCTGTCCTGCTTTCCTGCCTGAGCTCCTGACCCGCCCTGGCTCCCTGCTTGCATGTCTGTTCCTGACTTCACCTGACTCCCTGTCCTGCACCCAGCTCCAGCTACTACGGACTGCCTCCACGTCGCACTTTTGACCATGGACCGGACTTGAACCTCGCCTCTCGGGTAACCCACGGGACCAGCACACTCCGCCTCTGCCTCCTCCTCCTCTTCCCTAGCATGTCCTGTGGCAATGAATCCCAAAGACACAAGTGGTGTCTCTTGTGGGGAAATGTGTCTTCTCTTCCTCCTGGCCAGACCTTTCTCTGGGGCCATCTTCTCCAGTCTCCAGAACACACCTGCCTCTACCTTGTGGACACCTTTGGAGACCAAGTCCACCTGTGGCCCCACAACCAGAGGAGCCACATAGGAAGGAGGGGGATCTCTCCTCTGGCCAAGGAGTGGGGTGGAATCCCCTCCTGCTTTTGTTCCAGACAGACTCATTCACCTTATAGGCACCAAGGCCTCTGTTTACAGTAACATTACAGAATCATAATAATCATGACTGATTTTTCCTGGGCATTCCTACAATGCTCCTGACTGCTTCTCTGAGTGGGTTCTGCTTTTTAAGCATGGATTTGATTTACATTATGTGATCATTCCTTGGTTTGGAGGCATGAAAGCCACATGAAATGAGTGTGTGCCCCCCCCAACCCGTGGAAATGTTTAAAGTGAAATGGTCCAACAACTCTTATCTGAGATTTGCCAGCTGACCAAACCTAGGGCCAGGTTGAGGGGCATGGTGGAGGGTGAGGAGGGGGCGGGCAGTAATGAAGCACCTCCAGTTGTCCCATGGCATCTGTGGCATCATCTCCTGGGCTGGTGCTTGTCAAGTCTGCTGCAGGCCAAAGGAATAAGCTTTTTTCCAGACAGTTCCTCGCCAAAAAAGCTAAGCAGACATGTGAGGCTAATGGCTAAGCCACCACTTTCCTCTGGAATAGTGGAGAAGTCCCTTTATGACAACCAACCTAAGCATCCCAAAAGAGTGAGCCGGCTTTTCAGTCTGCCAGGACTCTTCCCCAGGCTGGAGGCTGAGCAAAGCAGGGATGAGCCAGAGGGGTGAAGTAGCTTCAGACTGAAGCCACCATGTCTGCACTGGACACACGTTTGTTGTATATTACATGCACATACATACACAGAAACTTTATTTGCATTAACCACTAGCCATAGCAATAAAATAAAATACAATATACTGAAGATAGAGCTAAATGCTTAGCTATACAAAATACATTCCAGAGGTTTACTTCAATACAAATGACAGAATGGATCCATTTGTTGTATATGCCTAGAAAGGGCTGGGTGGTCAAGAAGAGGACCTGCACATCAGCATTTTGCAGGAGACTGCCTTGCTGCCAGTCTCCTGTTTCCCCATTTCCACTACCTGCAGAACCCTTGCCAAGCATTTCCAGGCTGCTGGGTTGGGTGGCAGGGGTGGTTCTGGGGCCTGGCTGGGTGAGCAGCCCCCTATGGTGCAGGCGTGGCAGCCCCTTGTCTAATTAATGCCGCGGGAGGCACACCCCTCGCCCCACACAGCCCAGAAGCGGGTGGATTTCAGAGGCATGCTTGATGCTCTCTGCTGCCACTGCTGCCGTCACTCTTCTGTCATCCTGCAACACTCGGAGGATGTTGAATTAAACAGAGGCCCCTTTGATGTTTCTGAATTAAGGAAGGCATTAATTATCCATGGCATCTGCACAGGCACCTTCCATCGCCAAAGAGGTGCCTTTTCCCCATGACTGAGGCGCAGAGTCGGGGCTTGGCTTTCTGCGTTAAGGGACGGGGTGGAAACCCTCGAGAAAGAAAACTCTGTGGGTGCCAATGGCTCAGCTGCTTCTGCTTCGACAGGTGAGGCTGAAGAATAACTTTTGCTCTGGGATCTGTATGGTGATCTTTCAGGGATGATGGCAATTCGGTAATCATCCAGCTTGCCTTGGCTGAGCCTCACTCTCCCCCAGCGTGGAACTGGATGCAGACCTCCTCTCTGGGTGGGGAACCCCTTCCCCCCACCCCACTGGTAGGGAGGGCCATTTGGGCTCTTCCCCCTTCAGCACGCCCTGCCATGGGGTGTTTGCATGCCCTGCGCAACAGGGGGCAGCCCTTGAATGTGAAGGTGCCCTTCACCTCCAGCCCAGGGGTCAAAGCCTGCCCTACAAGCCTCCTCAGGCCACCCCCCCTCTCCAGCCCTGCTCCGCCCCCTCCAGGAGGGCTTTTCCCTGGCTGGAAGGTGCCCTCAAGGGGCAAGAAAGCCTCTCATCCTTCCTGGCAGGAGAAGGGGCTTTTGTGTGGCTGGAATGTGCCCCATTGTGCAACAGTCAGAGCTGCATTGGCTGCTTCACTTGCCTTGGCCCCTGGCCTCGCCCACCCCTGGTCTCTGGAGGTTTCCCATCTCTGCGTGCTGAAGAAGGCCCTGGGAGAGACCAGGCTTCAGTTGCCTTCTCAGCCATGAGCTCACTGAGAGCTTGTCCATTCTTCCCTCTGCCCAAGAGGTTTTCTGCTTGTCCCATGCTTTCTAAGCACTATTGTGGAAAGGGGGGTATTATTGGGTTGTCTTTCTTTTTATTATGTATTTTCTGTTTTTTTATATTGTGATTTTATGTTGTGAACCACCCTGAGACCTATGGGGATAGGGCAGTATACAAATTTAATAAATGATAAAACAATAATATTGCAGATATTAATATTGCGCAACTTGAAGCGACTGGATGCATAAAAACTGACTCCTTTTGGAAATACTGTAAAACATTGTCAAGTTTCATTAATGCTTTATTTGCAGATCTTTCTTCAAAAACAGAATAAAAAACAGTAGGTGATACATCCAAATAACTCCATATCTGGTATTCATCCAGCACAGGCTCATCATCATCTTAGAAATAACTTTAAACAGGATTGGGGTCATCTCTCTGTTTCTCCTGCATTCCAGCCTCCATGCCTGCCTGAGGCTGCGTCCTCCTGGACAAGCATCTCACTCCCAGAGCCTGGTGCAACTGGACTTCTCTGCGACCCTTCCCCTCTGCAGGGAGGTGGGACCAATTCGGATGGTCCGCCCCCGCCACTTAATGGATCCAAATGGTTTCCAGAGAGCAGTAGGGGATGCTTTATCCCATGTTGATGGCCTTTCAGCTGATTCCCTGGTGGCCCGCTGGAATGTGGAGTTAACCAGGGCTATTGACTGTTTGGCTCCGAAGCGCCCTCTCCGATTGCGTGGAGCCCGGACAGCCCCGTGGTTTTCCACGGATCTGAGGGCAATGAAACAATCATTGAGACGGCTAGAGCGCCAGTGGCGGATAACTCATTCCAAATCTGACCGGACACAGGTTAGAGCTCAACGTCGAGCCTACCAAGTGGCGCTAGTGATGGCGAAGAAGAATTTCTTTACCGCCTCTATTGCATCTGCAGAAAACAGCAGCAGGAGACTTTTTCAGGTGGTTCACAATTTAGCGGAACCACCTGCAACATCGGGGCCCAGTATGGGCCACATGTTCTCCTGCAATGATTTTGCAAAGTTTTTTGCAGATAAAATCGCTCAGATTCGGGAAGAAGTAGACTCCACCGTGGGAGCAGGACCAGGGCAGGAGAGTGCTAGAGTTCTGTCTAGTCAAGTTGAGTGGGATCAATTCCAATCTGTTACCTCCAAGGATGTGGACAGGCTGCTTGGACGAGTGAAACCAACCACCTGTCTCCTGGATCCTTGCCCATCCTGGCTTATAAAAGCTAGCCGGGAAGGACTGGGCGATGGGCTTTGTGGGGTGGTGAATGCTTCCCTCCGTGAGGGAGCCTTCCCAGACCCGCTGAAAGAGGCGGTTATTAAACCGCTTCTTAAAAAACCATCTTTAGATGCGGCCACGATTGCCAACTATCGCCCAGTCTCAAATCTTCCATTCCTGGGCAAGGTGATTGAGCGAGCGGTTGCCGAACAACTCCAGGCACGCCTGGAAGAAGCGGACCATTTAGATCCCTTCCAGTCGGGATTCAGGCCTCATCAAGGGACTGAAACTGCCTTGGTCGCGCTGGTTGATGATCTCCGGCGGGCTTAGGGACAAAGGTGAGAGCTGTTTCCTAGTTCTGCTGGATCTCTCAGCGGCGTTTGATACCATCGACCATAGCATCCTTCTGGACCGTCTTGAGGGGCTGGGAGCTGGGGGCACTTTTATACAGTGGTTCCGCTCCTTCCTCCTGGGCCGTGTTCAGAAAGTGGTGGTGGGGGGGATGAGTGTTCAGACCCCTGGGCTCTCACTTGTGGGGTGCCTCAGGGTTCTGTCCTCTCCCCCATGCTTTTCAACATTTACATGCAGCCGCTGGGAGAGATCATCAGGAGGTTTGGGCTGGGTGTTCATCAGTATGCGGATGATACCCAGCTCTACCTCTCTTTTAAATCAGAACCAGTGAAGGCGGTGAAGGTCCTGCGTGAGTGTCTGGAGGCGGTTGGAGGATGGATGGCGGCTAACAGATTGAGACTGAATCCTGACAAGACAGAAGTACTGTTTTTGGGGGACAGGAGGCGGGCAGGTGTGGAGGATTCCCTGGTCCTGAATGGGGTAACTGTGCCCCTGAAGGACCAGGTGCGCAGCCTGGGAGTCATTTTGGGCTCACAGCTGTCCATGGAGGCACAGGTCAAATCTGTGTCCAGGGCAGCTGTTTACCAGCTCCATCTGGTACGTAGGCTGAGACCCTATCTGCCTGCGGACTGTCTCGCCAGAGTGGTGCATGCTCTGGTTATCTCCCGCTTGGACTACTGCAATGCACTCTACGTGGGGCTACCTTTGAAGGTCACTCGGAAACTACAACTAATCCAGAATGCGGCAGCTAGACTGGTGACTGGGGGCGGTCGCCGAGACCATATAACACCGGTCTTGAAAGACCTACATTGGCTCCCAGTACATTTCCGAGCACAATTCAAAGTGTTGGTGTTGGCCTTTAAAGCCCTAAACGGCCTCGGTCCAGTATACCTGAAGGAGCGTCTCCACCCCCATCATTCTGCCCGGACGCTGAGGTCCAGCGCCGAGGGCCTTCTGGCGGTTCCCTTGTTGCGAGAAGCAAAGCTACAGGGAACCAGACAGAGGGCCTTCTCGGTAGTGGCGCCCACCCTGTGGAACGCCCTTCCAGCAGATGTCAAAGCGATAAACAACTACCTGACATTCAGAAGACATCTTAAGGCAGCCCTGTTCAGGGAAGTTTTTAACGTGTGATATTTTACTGTATTTTTGGTTTCTATGGAAACCGCCCAGAGTGGCTGGGGAGGCCCAGCCAGATGGGCGGAGTATAAATAATAAATTATTATTATTATTATTATTATTATTATTATTATTATTATTATTATGAGAACAATGACTCAAAGGCAGCTCCCTTTCAAAATGGAGATTTGCAACCAAACACCTTTGCCACCTGATCTAAGGCTAAACTTGCACGTGTAGAAAGCACCAATACTTAATTATCGACCCATCAAGGAGTTCAGCAGCCACTTAGTATACTCCAGTGGAATTTCCTCATTTTAAACTTTTTCAGCAATACACACAGCCATTCGCCATGTCAATGTCAATTAAACAATTGTATTTGACTGGCATGGGTCCGAGCACTTTTCCACTTGCCCTGGAGACACCTGCTCTTTACCACGAAAAACCCAACTCACGTTTGCTCTGATTCAGAAGTGAAGAGCAGGTTCCCCGAAGGAAAGCAGCCTTGGGCCAGTCCCTGCCTCTCAGCCTACCCCACCCCACAGGCCTACCCCACCCCACCCCTTGGAGGAAAGGTGGATACAAAGGACATAGCAAACAAATCCTGGCTGGGCCCCAGGATGTGTAGTTAGACATGGCCCTTGCAGGCAGCCTTTCAGGTGGCAAGCAGAAGCCAGCCACACCCTGCAGGCAGGGCTGCGGGGAACGGCCACCCCAGGGCTGGGCTGTTTCCGAGGCCTCTGGAGAAGCAGCAACTCTCTTTCTCAGAGAGCAGAGCACACATTTGCTTTGGATAAAGATGGTGGTGTTTAGAAGCAGCAGTGGTCTTCTTTATTGAGGGGCCACTTTCAGCAGTGTCTGTAAAAACAAACCCAAAAATAAAAATAAAAATCAGCAGAACAAAATCTTAAAAGACCACATTGAAGGAAACCTTTTCGCTGCTCTTTGAAGTGAACCTCAGGTGATGGTCTGGGCAGGTCTCATTGCCTGGGCTGGAATTTCACAAAACAAAGGGCATGTTTCCCCCCCTTGCTACTGCCCCTCTTCTAGGGAAACTATAGTACAGCCTTGGCATTTTTCAGCACAGTTCAACAACCAAACAACAACAATAATTTAATACTCGCCCTTCCACCCAAGGTCCCAAGGTGGGTTGCAATGCTTAAAATACAACATTAATTTTAAAATGCCAATTTTAAACAATACTCCTTAGAGCTTAATTCACAATCCAGGTGACTAGACAATCCCAAAGAGGCAAAAGCACTGCTTTTATTCCTGCTTCCTTTGCCCAGCAAACATCACCCACCAGGGTGGTGGGTGCCTGAAGCAGGTCCTCTTCCTCCCCCCTTGCCAAGCCTGCTTGTGTCAAGGGACACAGAAGCATGTGGGTGGGTGGCTTATAAATCAGCAGAAAATCAAATGCTAACATGTAAATAAACTGCAAATCAGCTGCGAAATTGATTTCATTTTGAGACACAATTGCATCCTTTCCCTCCGCCAACTTTCTAAGGTGCCCCTTAAGAATAGTGAAATTTCTGTGTGGTAATGATAAACATTAGTGAGTTGCTTTAGAAATAATATAAAAAAAATAGCAACCCTCTAGGGGATTTCAGAGGGGGGCAGAATATGCACTTCAAATTTGAAAATCCAATTTAACTGTCTGTTATACAGAGAATAAGAAGAGAGGGAGAAAAGGCAAGGGAGGATAATTTTGCAGTTACGCAGCATTTGACTAAATCTGATGCTGGGATGACAGCTACACTTTAAAAGCTACATGTCTGAATGTAAGGAGACAGCAAATCATTTATTTATGATTGCAATCTAGCTGCTGTCTAACAAGTTAACAACTGCGCCGAGCACTCCAGGGCCAGGCACAACGGCGTGTGCAGGCCTGTCAGCACTTTGGAAAGAGAATGCCTGGCTTCGGAGCGCTGAGGATGAAAGGCTGCAGTGGCAAGCAAGCCAGCCCACCAGAGGCATCGTCCACACTTCTGCCTGTGCTGTGCCTAGGAAGCAGAGGTGCCAGCGCTTTCCCCTTGCCCTGCACCTTTCTTTGGTGATAGAGCGGAGCAAATGGCAATTCGAGGAAAACCTGAATTGCCATTTGCTCCAAGTAAGTGCTGAAGTGGCTTTTTGGGAGTGGAGAGCAGCAGAAGAGGACGTGTGGATAAGCCCCCTGGGGGGCGCAAATCAGCCCCAGCCGAAAAATGGCAAAGGGCTGAGGAAGAAGTGAAAAGCTTCCCCTTGGAAGGCAGGAGGCTCCTCCTGGATGTTTACCTACTAGTCATTTTTCAAGGATTTCAGCACCAAGAAAAGCTTGGGAAGCCTCATGCCCTTCTCCAATGCTTTTTTTCTTTAAAAATGTTTAGGGGTACTCTCATTTTCCTACTCATATTGAAATACTGCCCCTCAATGAGGCCAAACTTAGATTCACAAAATGTTTAGGGGGATGCCTCCCCCCAGGAAAAAAAGCACTGCCCTTCTCCAGAAAGCTAGCAGCCTAGTTCTGGGTTCCGCAGCACAAAAACAGGAGACTGCCTGGGATGTGGAAACTAATCCTGGGCTCATCCGCGCTCCCACTTGTTCTGTGCCCAGCAAGCACGACTCCGAGGGATTCCCCCTTGCCCCACTCCTTCCCCAGGAGCAAATGGCAATCTGGGGGGAGGAACTGAATTGCTCCAATTGAGCACTAAAGAGCAGTTTCAAGGGGGGAGGAAGCAGCAGGGCAAGAGGAAGTGTGGATAAGCCAGAAGTTTCCCAAGAAGACCCTAAGTGTTGATAGATAGATAGATAGATAGATAGATAGATAGATAGATAGATAGATAAATTTATTGTCATTGTCCGTATATACACAGTATACACAACAACGAAAATCAAACACCCACCCAAAGACCGGGTTCACATATACATTTGCACGTATCTCCGACACTCTCATCCTATTCAGACATAATCTATAAAACATAACATAATCCAGAATATAACATGACCTATTAAGGCATAACATAACCTAAAACCTAAAACATAACCTAAAACCTATCTCATTCCTTCCTACTCTCTGCTTGCTAAACCTTGCAACTGGCCCTGAGATCATTATTTAGTGCAATCAGAGCTCTTGGATAGAAACTATTCAGAAGGTGTGTGGTTCGTGTTTTCATTGTCCTATATCTTCTGCCCGAAGGCAATAGTTCAAAGAAGTTGTGAGCAGGATGGGTGGGATCTCTCAGGATATTATGTGACTTCTTCAAAATGCGAGACGTTGTTCGCTTAACCAAGCATCTCTCCCTGTCCATCCCACAGCAGCCTCCCCCTCCCCCGCCCCCAAAGCTTCCCTTTTCTACGTTGCTCTTTTTGATTCTGTGCACACCCGGCCACCTCACTTGGCAGTCATCACCACTATCTGCTGATTTACGTGCAAGAGTTTGCTTATGACTTTGCTGCACCGTCTCAAAAAGTTTTCAGAGAGCACAATGCTTAGCTTAGTAAGTTTGTTATGTTTATATATTTGCTTCTCACATCAATAGGTGTCCTGAATCGATTTATGGTAAAGAAATACATAAGATATTTAAGAAAGCAATGCAAGCGTAAAATACTGAGAGGCTTCGTCCAAAGAAAAGTCGTACCTGGGACGTACTGGTTTCCTCCTCCTTATTTATTTCCCACAACAACCCTGTGAGTTAGGTTAGGCTGAGTGAGGCCATGAATGGCCCAAGGTCACCCAGGGAGCTTCTTGGCTGAGTGAGGGATTTGAACCCAGATCTCTCCCAAGTCCTAGTCCACATTTCTCTTTTGCCCCTCTCTTTCCAGGCACAGCTCCACACTTTACCACTCCAAGTCTGAAGTTTTGTCTCCCCACCCCCCAAGCTTTCTCTGCGAAAACTCGCTCTTTAAAGCTGAATTAGAGCAAACATTAATTCAGGTTTTGGGGGGGAAGGTCTGGAGCAAAAAGAAAAGGGTGCTTGAACAGTCCATGCCTGCAAAGAGCAGAGGAAAGGTAAGTGTGGACAAGCCCTTTGACCACTGTGTCACACGCAAGGACAGGCTGAGCATCTCTGCAAAGACTGAGCTCCACCAAACCTCGTGGTGGAGAATTAACTAGAGTAATGGCAGATGAAAAGCTCTCCTTGGACCAGGGATGGTTCTGGCTCTGCATGGTGCTCCCCACCTCCCCACCTCATCCATTTGGCCTTGGGCCTCTTTCCTTCTCTCACCCAGCTATTCCTCTTTCCCATCAGAAGGGTCAGAGGCTGAGGGGTTCTGTCTGGTCCTGTTACATGGGATCAATTCCAATCTGTTACCTCCGAGGATGTGGACAGGCTGCTTGGACAAGTGAAACCAACCACTTGTCTCCTTGATCCTTGCCCATCCTGGCTTATAAAAGCTAGCCGGGAAGGACTGGGCGATGGGCTTCGTGGGGTGGTGAATGCTTCCCTCCGTGAGGGAGCCTTCCCAGACCCGCTGAAAGAGGCGGTCATTAAACCGCTTCTTAAAAAAACATCTTTAGACCCGGCCAATTTGGCCAACTATCGCCCAGTCTCAAATCTGCCATTCTTGGGCAAGGTGATTGAGCGGGTGGTTGCTGAACAACTCCAAGCACGCCTGGAGGAAACGGACCATTTGGATCCCTTCCAATTGGGATTCAGGCCTCACCATGGGACTGAAACTGCCTTGGTCGCACTGGTTGATGATCTCCGGCGGGCTAGGGACAAAGGTGAGAGCTGTTTCCTAGTTCTGCTGGATCTCTCAGCGGCCTTTGACACCATTGACCATAACATCCTTCTGGACCGTCTAGAGGGGCTGGGAGCTGGGGGCACTGTCATACAGTGGTTCCGCTCCTTCCTCCTGGGCCGTGTCCAGAAAGTGGTTGTGGGGGATGAGGGTTCAGACCCCTGGGCTCTCACTTGTGGGGTGCCTCAGGGTTCTGTCCTCTCCCCCATGCTTTTTAATATCTATATGAAGCCGCTGGGAGAGATCATCAGGGGGTTTGGACTGGGTGTTCATCAGTATGCAGATGACACCCAGCTCTACCTCTCCTTTAAATCAGAACCAGTGAAGGCGGTGAAGGTCCTATGTG
This sequence comes from Podarcis bocagei, assembly GCF_964188305.1. Classification (NCBI taxonomy): domain Eukaryota; kingdom Metazoa; phylum Chordata; class Lepidosauria; order Squamata; family Lacertidae; genus Podarcis; species Podarcis bocagei. Next base: position 1,696,189 of record NC_138142.1, on the reverse strand, counting down.
AGTGCCTGGAGGCGGTTGGAGGATGGATGGCGGCTAACAGATTGAGGTTGAATCCTGACAAGACAGAAGTACTGTTTTTGGGGGACAGGGAGCGGGTTGGTGTGGGGGATTCCCTGGTCTTGAATGGGGTAACTGTGCCCCTGAAGGACCAGGTGCACAGCCTGGGAGTCATTTTGGACTCACAGCTGTCCATGGAGGCGCAGGTTAACTCTGTGTCCAGGGCAGCTGTCTACCAGCTCCACCTGGTACGCAGGCTAAGACCCTACCTGCCCGCGAACTGTCTCGCCAGAGTGGTGCATGCTCTAGTTATCTCACGCTTGGACTACTGCAATGCGCTCTACGTGGGGCTACCTTTGAAGGTGACCCGGAAACTGCAATTAATCCAGAATGCGGCAGCTAGACTGGTGACTGGGAGTGGCTGCCGGGACCACATAACACCGGTCCTGAGAGATCTGCATTGGCTCCCAGTACGTTTCCGAGCACAATTCAAAGTGTTGGTGCTGACCTTTAAAGCCCTAAACGGCCTCGGTCCTGTATACCTGAAGGAGCGTCTCCACCCCCATCGTTCAGCCCGGACACTGATATCCAGCGCCGAGGGCCTTCTGGCGGTTCCCTCATTGAGAGAAGTGAGGCTACAGGGAACCAGACAGAGGGCCTTCTCGGCAGTGGCGCCCGCCCTGTGGAACGCCCTCCCATCAGATGTCAAAGAGATAAATAATTACCTGAGATTCAGAAGACATCTTAAGGCAGCCCTGTTCAGGGAAGTTTTTAATATGTAACGCTGTACTGTTTTTAACACTGATTGTGAGCCGCCCAGAGTGGCTGGGGAAAGGCGGAATTTCAGAGTTGACTTGGAAGGCCAAGTGGGGAAAAGCGGGAGCCCAACAGCACGGAAAGGAAGGAGGAGGAGAGAAGCTTCCGAGGAGAGGGGGGATGTCTCTCTCTCCTTCCCTCCCTCCCTCTGCCCTGCCCTGACTTTGGAAGGTTTATCTTGCCCACAGCAGCAGGCTCAGTCACTGATCTAATCAAATTATCCTGCATTAAAGAGCTGCCAAGACATTCCAGCGCTGCATCATGCGGGGGCCCAGCTGGGATCAAATGCTAATCGCCTTCTCCTCCACCATTTCCATTCCACTGTCCGTCTGGCGGGCGCTTGTGCTCTGAGCATGGCATGCTAAGCACGGGGGAAGCAGCAGAGCAGAAGAGGCCTGAGCATGGCTGTGGTGCGAGAGGGGGGCAGTCAGGTGGACAGGGCTTGCGCAGTAGCTGGAAGGGGGGGCAAAGGGGGGCAGTGCACCAAGGCACCCATGGCCACAGGCTCAATTTCTAGTCAGTCTTTGGCAAATATTGCTAGAGTGAATTTGTTTTGCAACCACCAAACTGAAGATGCCACTGAAAAGCTTTTTAGATAAATCCTTGCAAAGAAAAAGCTACTGGTATTTTAAAGGGGTTTCTTACAGAAGGTTTGCACTGTTTTATGCAAAGTGTGTTGGCTATTTGCAGTTTAATTGCGCTGCAGAAAGCTTGCTGGGGAGACCACGCATTACAAAGAACTCAAAAATAACTTTAACAAGGTTTTAATAACAAAAACAGAAACTCCTTTTACACTAAACATATCAACAAGCATGACCCAACCACCAACCCATCCCCCAGGGTACTGAGAGAGCTAGGTGCTGCTCTTTATATACTATACCCAATTGCTGACACAGCTTAATTAACAACTTAGCAGCACCTGCTATACTATTCAAATTTAAAGAGACCATTCAACAAATTAAGGTTTGAAAATAAGAAGTAAAACATCAGTCTTTGTTAGAACTAGCAAATAACACACCACTACCTTTGGTGGAAAGGGGACGTGGGTGGCGCTGTGGGTTAAACCACAGAACCTAGGGCTTGCCGATCAGAAGGTCGACAGTTCGAATCCCCGTGACGGGGTGAGCTCCCGTTGCTCGGTCCCTGCTCCTGCCAACCTAGCAGTTTGAAAGCATGTCAAAGTGCAAGTAGATAAATAGGTACCTTCCGGCAGGAAGGTAAACGGCGTTTCTGTGCGCCGCTCTGGTTTGCCAGAAGCGGCTTAGTCCTACTGGTCACATGACCCAGAAGCTCTCTGCGGACAACCGTCGGTTCCCTTGGCCAATACAGCAAGATGAGCGCCACAACCCCAGAGTTGGTCACGACTGGACCTAATGGTCAGGGGTCCCTTTACCTTTGTTGGAAAGGTATCAGTATCCAAAACATTCTGTTTGTATCGTTCCAAAAAACTTTTGCAAAAACAACTCCATCCAAGGTTTCATACTCAGCATACACATATGACCGAGATATAGCCCTGGCCAAGATGCTTCATTACCAATGAAAGCATTTTTGTTATTAACACTATTTAGAGATCCATGTGCTCCTCATGTACATCTTATGTAATCATAACTAGGACAGGCTGCGCATGGAGAACAAGCTGGAGGACAGGACTACGTGGACTTTATTCTGTGCAAAAATAGAACTCTCTCCAACTTGCTAGCTGAGCTACTCAATTTGACTCTTTTTGTGTTTTTGTTTTTAATCCACCATGCATTACCTAAAAGTAATCTCCAGTTTTGTTAATATAAAAACTGCTGAGTTTTTCTTTCTTTCTGTTTTTCTGCCTACTAAGGAACTGAAGGAAACATTGTCCCTTGCCTCGGGATGGAGACAGACCTGGGAAACAGTTGGATTTTACACCTTCATGAATGGAAGATCAACCATTGGGTTCTTCTTCTCCTGTCCAACCATGTTGTGAGCGGCCTCAGGCCTAACCATCTGTGACCATGCCCTCCCCCATTCCACCTTGAGCCTGTGACCAGATGCACCCCCCTGGTGCCTTCACCAGGAACCAACATTGCCCCCCCCCCCGTTTGGTTTGCCAGCTAGTTTCCTGGAGAGTTCTGGAGAGCTGAAAAGCTTGCATGTTATTCTGTGACATTTTGGTGGCTGGCCTCATAAAGGCATTCCCCAAATGTAGATTTTGTAATTTCTTCTTACGGGCCACAATGGCTGCCTTTAAATTCAGAATGTTAATATTAGTTATTTTGTTTACAGTGTTTATAGCCCACCCTTCACTGAATATTTTCAATCCCAGAGAGGGAATAATGTAATCATAGAATCATAGAATCATAGAATCATAGAATCATAGAGTTGGAAGAGACCACAAGGGCCATCGAGTCCAACCCCCTGCCAAGCAGGAAACACCATCAGAGCACTCCTGACATATGGTTGTCAAGCCTCTGCTTAAAGACCTCCAAAGAAGGAGACTCCACCACACTCCTTGGCAGCAAATTCCACTGTCAAACAGCTCTTACTGTCAGGAAGTTCTTCCTAATGTTTAATTTTCCTAATAAAATTAAACAGAGAAAAACAATGTATCCCAATTTACAAAATCATACAAGGAGGCCCAATAAATGACAACCTAGCAATTTTGTCATGAGGCAAACAAGCAAAACTACACTAAGAAAACTAAAAAATTCCAGTTATCACCAAATACCTAGATAAAAACAAAGACAAGGCATTCAAACAGATTTGAGCCCATTAAACAACCCCTGGTCTTACAGCAGATGCGTCTCAAATCCAGCTCACTAGCAAACTAGTGTGCCTGAAGAGAGGGATAAAGTGATGCTAATTTGAAGTAATAGATACTATTAAACACAGCTGCATTTTGTTGCCAGTGGATCTCTGGTTGATCATTATAGCTTACCTGTGCAATCGAAAGTTTGTAGAGAATATATTTAAGAGTAACCAGAATTAATTTAGGCAGGATAGAGAGGGTGGGATGGCAGAACCAAAAAACTGGAAGCCAAAGATAGGGAAAGCCGGATTTCAAAATGATGCTTGGAGTAACCTAATTTTAATTGTATAATGTCATGTACACAACCTCTTTTAGGGAAAGGTCACAACTCAATGGCGGAGCCTCTGCTTTGCGTGCATAGGGTCCCTGGCTCCCTACGGGCAGCTCCAAGTCTCTCTCTCTCTCCGTTCTCCAGCACTCTTGCGGCAGCCCCTGCAGCCCCGCCAGGCAGGGGGAACCCGTCACACTACCCTAAAACTGCCTCTTCAGAAGGCAGCTTCCTGTGCCTCAGTGTGGTGAGGAGAGAAGATGGTGAGGGCAATATTGGAAGTTGTGAATTTTAAAAGAAAATAAAAAAAACTTTGCATTGAAAAGTACGCATAAGAAGCATACCCATTGACATCAATGCGTGTAGCTCCCTTAAAAAAACAGTGAAAAGCCCCAATGACCACCCTGAATAGATAAATTATGAATAATAATAAAACAAAAAGCATAAGAATCTTAATTTTAAAATTACATGCAATTTTTTAATGTATATATAAAATATTTAATTGGTTTTTCAGATTAAAATTTTACAGTGACATGTCCAACATACAACATAAAAACAAGATTCCAAGGAATCTCTTGGACTTCCCTCCTCCCCTTTGTGGGTCCTACTGTTAGTGATTTCCTCCTGCATCTTTTATAATAATCCAAATCTTTTACATCTCCATTGTATCAAAAATTCACCATTAAATTAAAAGTGATATTCCAATCCTACTAACGATTTTAACTGTTTACAATTATCTTTAAGATAAGTTATACATTTTCCCCATTCCTTATTAAAATTTTGGTCTTCCTGATTTCTGATTCTTCCGGTCATTTTAGCCATTTCGGCATAAATCATCAACTTGATCTGCCATTCTTCTCTGGCAGGGACTTTATCTTCCTTCCATCTCTGGAAAGAATAACATGCAATTGTTAATCCAAGCACATGTTGCAGTCTGCATTCTACAAGCTCTGTGATAAACAAGGGAAGAGGTCATGATAAAGACACAGGAAATGATTTGCAAAGGCAGAATTGCAAATGCACCGCAATTCAGAGCAGTCTCCCCAACTTAGGGCCCTCCAGATGTTTTGGTCTACAACTTCCATCAGCCGCAGACAGCAGAGCCATGAGAAGAGTGCCTAAAATAGAAGAATTTTGCATATAACAAGCAGGGTGAAAAGAGTTCCTCTTGTACTAGAAGGGGGGTTCCCCCTCTCACCCCGGCTCTGGCTGGGGTGGGGTGGGATATAAATAAAAAAAAAATTTATTATTATTATTCAGATGGTCTGTGGCATATTTGTGGATTTTTGGTTGAAGATAGGAGGTGGCACATTCATCATACTGAATGTCGGCTATGGTTTTTAATTGCTTCTTCTACTCCTTATATAATTGTATTTTATTGTATTACAATTTCAATTCTATGGAATTACAATAGCTACAATGGGCAGAAAAAACATTAAGTCCTCCTCAAAGACCCTCAGCAGTTTTCAGGTGGTCGGGGTGGGGGGATGGGGGAGTTTAGAAGCCACAGCATTAGGTCAAGGGAGAGATCATGCTGGAGTGGTGAGATCAGCAAAACTCCACAAAGCTCTCCTGCCTCTTGCCCCAAGCCCTCGGGATGGCAGGAACAAGAAAGGCAAGGAAGTAAATTGGCGCACGCCCATTCAGGTCTGGATTGGCTGTGTCAGATTGGCCTGTGGGTTTTAGCTGGCCATGAATCACTGTGACCTCAGTGCTGCTTTCCTTCCCCTTCCCTCAGAGAACCACGGAGCTTCAGGATCCGCAAAAGTCACCTAACCCATTCAGTGCTGCTCAGTGCAGGTGGCTCCAGAGCTGCTGAAGTTCCTCTGTTGCAAACTATTCCTCCTCAGCTTAGGCCACTTGGGTGAGTTTTCTCAGACCCTTCAGTTCTTTTGCTTTTTGCTTTCTATAGTTGACAACTTTGTCCTGAGCTGTTAGAAAGTTGCTTGAACATCACAGCTACTCAGCCAATGGCTGTTTACGAGAGGCACAGCCCAGAAGATGAAGGTAGCATTTTTAGCCTATAATGGATTAAGACACTGCCTATGTGTTCAAAGCACAGGTTGTTTGATTCCACCAAAAGCACAAAATCTAGTTCCAGAATCTTCAAGGATTATGAAGCAGGATTATGGGCTGCTTCTAGCCCCAGTTGCCTTGCAGCTACACACACACACACACACAATTTAGCTGCAGCAGGCACAGGAAGCCAAATCAGCCGAGGGAGGAGGAGGGGCGGCAGGATCAGCCCAGTGGAGTCCCAAAAGTGATGCACAAACACAGGAGCATTTCAGTGGCCTCCTGAAACGCCAGCCACCCCAGCACCGGCAGGCTAATTAATTTCCTTTTTGTTTCTTCAAAGTTTCATTTTTAAATTACAGTCTTCCCTCCTCTCTAATAAATACTCAACAATTAAAGCTGTCTTCCTGACATGAGATGCCAGCGTCGACTGCTCCACCCCCTTGTCACCTTCTCTGCCATAAACAGATTCGTAAAAACGGCTTTTCAAGCCCCAGCTGCCATTAGCCACTTAAAATCCCATAATTATCATCCTATCATGGGCCTGTTAACGAGCAGTAAAAATAAGGCCATTGAATATGGTAATTTATTCGTAAATTAGCCTAATGAGAATAGGTTTCAGACACTGTTTACTTTCGAGCTGCCTGTTCCAGTACGGTGGTGCCTGGCTGTGGGGATGTGGGGACAGAAGCGGGGGGGGGGGGAGATGGGGCCACGGGGAGCGACGTGCTGGGTGGCAGACAAAGCTTTTCTGCGGGAGATTTGTTAAATTAATGTGCCATCCCACATTTTCTGCTAAACTGGGTGTTCGGCAGAAGGCCCCTCTCATTCTGGCAGTGTTTTCCTCACATATTTTTCAGTTTGGAGACTTAGCATTCAGCTCTGCACTTCCCTGCGGCCTTCCCATTCCTCTCCCAGCAGTTCAAAGGCTGCGAAAGGAAAGGAGGCTCTCAGGAATGGCACGTCCTCTTTCAAAGGAGCTGCACGGAAAAGGCTGAGGTCTCATCTGCTGCCACCACCACCGCCCTGCCTTTCACCACAGTCACACGCATTCTGGTTGGGTTCAGGTCTTCCGGAAGTCATTCTCTCAACTGATGCAAGCAAACTTCAGATTCCTCCCTCTCTCAAAGGAATAGGTAACTTATAAAACAGTCCTCTGATTCCCTCAGCCCTTCAGAAGCCCTTCAGACAGCTTCACTAGGTGAGAAAACTTCTCCATCATCAACATTTTCCCCAAATCAATGCCTACTCCTGGCTATAGCTTGCTTCACTCTTAAAAGAAAAAAAAGCTCACCATTTTGCATGCACCAAGCGTAGCTCCATCACCACTACCTCAGGGACACTTGTCATAACTTAGCTTTAAATAAATAAATAAATAAATAGGTAAGTAAGTAAACCTCCATCTGGAACTGAATCCTTGCGGGTGCTGCCAACTGAAGCCCTTTTGGAACCAGTTCCCTTTGCTTATTTTTGGAGAGAGGTGAAAAGTTCTCATGTGCACAGTATCTAACTCAGTGGTTCCCAAACTTTTTTGGGGGGGGGACCACTGCCTCCTTGGTTCCATAAACTCAGGCCTAGGGCTCCCTACCCTGCCCAATTGTTTAGTGATTTGCACAGAGGAAGAAAATAACACAATAAAGTTCGAGACACTACCAATTAATTGCACATTTTCTAAAAATCCTATTAAAACTATTTTGTTTGATTAAATAAAAAAGGCTAATTAACTTGATCCCATGATTTCAGAAGTCTGATAGCTATTTGTACCTTCAGCACCCTTGCCTCTTACTGCCCCCTAGATAATTCCACTCCCCAGGGGGCGCTACCCCCCACTTTGGGAACCACTGCTCCAACCTCTTCATGTTGAGGAAGCAAAACAGTCAAGAACACCAAGCAAGTGTTTATCCAAAGAGAAATCAACTCCATCTGCCAGTTGCCCTCTGACTACAGGGCTGAAGGGGGCAAAATGCCCTCTGACCTCTGCCGCTAGTCAAGGGGGAAGGGCTGAGTCCTTGATAATATGGAACAGATGGCAATGAGAGCTGAGTTTGCTGCTTCTTTTCCTCTTCCCTCCCCAACCCCCTTTTCCTTTTGTACCGTTTCTATTAAACTATAAGGCTGTGAGAGAGGCTGCCTTATATTTTAATCTCTGTGCCATATCTAGGTGCTTGATTAGTGAATCATAACTGCTATGACTACTGAAGCCTTTGCAACAATCCCTGCGATTTTTCCAGAGGAACTAAAACAACCCAGATAATTGTAATTATTTTTAAACATTTGTAATTGTTCTTTATTGAAAATTCTAATATTTCTTGCAAAACTGCTTTGAGGTATCACTAAAGTAGTTAAACATTTTCTTAAACAAAATAAAACAAGCCTCCGTGATCTACAACTTAAGTCCATCTTGGCTTGATGTAGCACCTCAGTAGGAAACCTCTCTCTCTCTGATGAGGGTCAAGATATGTTGTTCTAGTGCCTGTTTTGAGATGACCAACCAATCTCTCCCCAATATCTGCTCCCCACATTGCCATCTGGTTGCTTAGTCTTTATTCTCATCCCCAAAATGTATCCAGCCAAAAGGAAAATCCCTGGGGGAAGTGGCCTCTCCAGCGACCTCCCACAGAGTACTGGTCATATAGGACAAGTCCTCAGGGAGTCCCATGCTGCCTGTCTGAAGGGAAGGCAATATGCTTCAGTAGCAAAGCAGAACATTTGCATGCAGGAGCCTTTCTAGGCAGGGCTGCGAAGGCCCTCACCCTGTAACCCTGGACAGCTCTTGCTGGCAGCCAGTCTGGACAATGCTGAGCTAGAGGGACCAATGGTCTCACTTTGTACAAGGCTCCTCACTGTGTTCCCATGGACATTTGCCAAGTTGCCCAATGAGGTGTTTTTTTGTCCCGTCCTGTCCCTGCCCCCCAATAATAAAAATTTAACCACTGTTCCTTTTGAAGAAAAAGAAGAAGAAGAAGAAGAAGAAGAAGAAGAAGAAGAGGAGGAGGAGAAGGAGGAGGAGGAGGAGGAGGAGGAGTGTGGATTTGATATCCCGCTTTATCAGTACCCGAAGGAGTCTCAAAGCGGCTAACATTCTCCTTTCCCTTCCTCCCCCACAACAAACACTCTGTGAGGTGAGTGGGGCTGAGAGACTTCAAAGAAGTGTGACTGGCCCAAGGTCACCCAGCAGCTGCAGGTGGAGGAGCGGAGACGCGAACCCGGTTCACCAGATTACAAGTCCACCGCTCTTAACCACTGCACCACACTGGCTCTCAGAAGCGAGAGGAGGAGGAGGAGGAGAAAGAAGAAGAAGAGTTTGGATTTGATATCCCACATTATCACTACCCTAAGGAGTCTCAGAGTGGCTAACAATCTCCTTTCCCTTCCTCCCCCACAAGAAACACTCTGTGAGGTGAGACTTCAGAGAAGTGTGACTGGCCCAAGGTCACCCAGCAGCTGCATGTGGAGGAGCGGGGAATCGAACCCCATTCAACAGATTACGAGTCCACTGTTCTTAACCACTACACCACACGGGTTCTTTAAGCACTTGCCTGAAGCAAAAGATTTATTCCAGTTAACAATGCTCAATTCCACAGTTGCAATCTGGCCAGGCCACAGTTATTGACATTTCCCCATGCTATCTCCTTCAGCTGAGTTTCAAGGCTTCAGTTTCATTATACTCTTTATTGCAAACTCTGCTTTTAGCCAAATTCTCTTATAGATTGCTTTCAGTGACAGGAATTTTAATTACTCTGGGCAAGAGAAGAACTCGGCCCAGGATCTCTGGTTTATCAAGTTTAAACCTGAATCTTATCTTTACTTTGCCTTACTTTACTTTACGGCTGCCCATTAGTAAGTGGCATTGTGTAGGCCCATTTTTGAATTCTAAGATTCAGCCTGATCACCTTTGTAAAGGACTGTAACTGTCACTGCAAAAAAGGAGGTAATAAATAAAGGACGGGGCACTGAGCCTCATCCTTAATGAAGAAGTATCCAATTGTTGAGCATATGCAGATGCCACAGTCAGTCCCTGCCATATCTCTGCCCAGAGATAATTCTTCAGTTTGTGGTCAACTCTAGACGATCATATGCTTTTTCTGCTCCTCACACCACAATTCCAAGAGAGGGCCTATGAACAAAACCTTGCAGATGAATGTTGCTACATACTTTGCACATGGATGGTGCAGAACTGGTCTGCTAGGGACAAAATCCACCTGAACTAGCTGTGTCTATAATGTTCAGTGATTGTAAGTCTTTCAGCTAGTAGAACCATCACAAATTTCAATTTCTATTTAAGCAAGAAGATAAGAATAGACTCCATTCTTGCTGCAGCATCTCCACTGGGTTTCAAGATATCTGTCATCCTGATCACCCTCCCCTCCCCTGCCCAACAATGGACATTTTGAAGTAGGCTGCCTCAAAACCTGGAGGTTCCATATAGCAGGAATGTCCATCAGGTTGATCGTGATCTACTGGTAGATCCCTGCAAGGTTTTGGTAGATTGTGGTCTATCTCTGGCTCCCTTTCCTTAGCGTCGCTTAAACTGACTCCTGCCATGCCCCCTTGCCCTGCCCTCCATTGTTGTATGATCTCTGGAAGGGAAGACAGAGCTTTCTCTGGCTGCTGTTTTGATCCATAGTGCTCTTTCTGTGAGTGACTATACCCCTTTGTCCTTTTAACCCCCAACAAAACAGTACTCCCCCTGCCCCCAAAAGCTTTTTTATAACCCCTAAAAATGGGGCTTTTCTCCTCCCTAAAAAGCTCAACAACTTTGAGCTGAACCCCCCAAAAACGGGGGTAGATCACTGCCAGTTTTTAATTCGGAAAGTAGATCGCAATCTCTTGAGAATTGGACACCCTTGCCAAATAGGAATGGGGGATCAAAATGTCTCTTTTTTGAGTTCAACATTTGGATTTTGCTCTATAACCAGCACCTCACAATGGGGTCGGGGGGGGGGAGAGAGATAGAGATAGATAGATAGATAGATAGAGAGAGAGAGAGAGAGAGAGAGAGAGAGATTAGGACAGTTGAAGGTGATAAGCCACCAAAGGCCCAGGAAAATATGAGGGTATTGTTTTGCTCTTGCCTGGTTCACGGTCAAGCCTTTTCAGCTTTCTCCCTCCTCCTAAGTAGACCTTTTCTCCTGGCAGAAACACCCTGGCTTCCCACTGGGCAGCGGCTGCTGCCACTCTTGAGATCCAGGGGGGCAAAGGGGGACCATTAGGGGGGGGGGTCAAGAGGGGTTTCAGGGTGAAAATTGGAGGGGGTGTTTGGGGTGGCAGGCAAGATTTTCATGAGATCAAGCACGCCAGACTGCCTTGGGACTGGAGCAGGCTCTTCTGTGTCCCCAGTTCATGGCGCCCATGCCTCTTCCTCAGACGAGCCCTCCCTGGGAACCTGGTTGGGCAAGTGACTGACAATTTTGAGGCCAAACTTATTTTACTTCAAAAGCCCTATGTTACATTTATATGCTTTCTAAATAACAATATCATGTTGAGGAAGCCCCCAACAACAGTTGCCTCTATGTGGTGAGGCTGCCTTATGTACACGTGACTCTTATTTTCAAAATGTTCCTTTGTGGAATCTATTTTATTTTGACGTCTGCAAAAGTGTCCTGAACCTTCTGTCAATTTTATTTCAGCTGCAGTTAGTATTCCACACACTGGTTGTTTTTTGTGTCTAAACTAGTGCATAAACTAGATCAACTTCCCCATTGTATTCCAACAGCAAACACCAGCAAGTCAGGCTAGTTCCACAGGGACACCCAAATATGCCCCATCCAGAAACCAAAGATGGTTCTTTTGTTGGGTGTATGCGTTGCAGAAGCTTGGACAATCAGTTAAGCTCCCTGCAGAAAACAGCCGTTTAGCAGAGTAATCCTTACCATGATAACACCAACACACACTCTTCATATACACACTGTTTACAGATATTACAGGTAGTATTCTCTCTCGCTCTCTGAGCCCAGAGAGGGTTCTTTGCTTCAAAGTCCTTGCTGTGTAAAAAGTCCTGAGTTCAGCTGTTTGCAAGCTCTTGCAATTTTTGACAAAGTCTTCAGTCTTGTCCACAGTTCCAATTCTTCTTCAAACACACTGTCTCACACAAATAATAATAATAATAATAATAATAATAATAATAATAATAATAATAATAATAATTTATACCCCGCCCAGCTGGCTGAGTTTCCCCAGCCACTCTGGGCGGCTCCCAATCAAGTGTTAAAAACAGTACAGCGTTACATATTAAAAACTTCCCTGAACAGGGCTGCCTTAAGATGTCTTCCCTCACTGTCCCACCACATGGAATGCTGTAACCTGAGACCTTTCTTTACCCAGCGTTACATGCCAATTCTGCCTGGTAAAAAAGGCACTGAGTTAACAAAGACAGAGACAAGGGCCAGCACCCTGGAGGAGGGCAGCGCCGTCCTCTGCTCAGGCTGCAAAGCACCATCTGGTCCACGGATCATGGACGAGGAGCCACAGCTCCTTGCGAGGGACCCTCTTCGCTTCACTCTTGCCTTGGTGTGAGTTGGCTTTAGGAATTCGTTGCTATTGTTTCTGTTGTTGTTTATAGAAAGAAAGAAAAAACCCTTATACGTTGCCTTAAGATTTGTTTTGCTTTTGTTTTCATTTTATGGGGGAAAGCCCCCTGGCAAACAGAATTAAATAAATTGTGGGACTAGCCTGGCAGCATGAGGGCTGGAAGGAACCATTTCCCCAAAAGCTGTTCCTAGAAAAGTTTTGAGGCCCTTGCCAAAGTTAACAGATTTATGGCACAACATGAGATGATTGCAAGGTGGGGGTGGGAAGAGGGAGAAAACTTTCTGAAAAGTACACCACCCTATATTAATTTTCATAAATGGAGCATTGGCTTTGACAGGCATCTGTTCCGTTGCCCTCTCAATATGCGCCCCTTTTACAAAAATGCCTATTCTTGCCCAAACATCTTCAAAAGCCGCAGTGCAGATTTTGCATAGAAATAAGCCAAAAACAAGGAGGGGGTAGGTTTTTGTTATCTTCACAGTAAAGGCTATCCCCAAATTTCAGCCACTTGCAGTTTTCTTTTTGTACGGATAAACTGCCTCAGATGGGCAGGGGGCGGGGGGCATCTCAGTGAATTGATTGGTTTTTGCCATTGGGGGCTTTTTTGTCCTAGGCCAGGGGTAGTCAACCTTTTTATACCTACCGCCCACTAATGCATCTTTCTTCATGGTAAAATTTCCTTACCGCCCACCAGAGCTCCATGGAAGGAGGATTCAGCTTGTGCCGTAGAACCCTCTACCGCCCACCTAGAATCCTGAAACGCCCACTAGTGGGCGGTAGGGACCAGGTTGACAACCCCTGTCCTAGGCAGTATTGAGGGGGTGTCCTCTGTAATTTTTCAAACAAAAACTAACCTAGAGAAGCAGATGGGGAGTGCCCTTGTTTTGGGACATTTTGCTACCCCAAAATAGAGGTCCCCAAATGCCATCCATGGAAGTTTCTTTGCCTGTGTTCAAGAAGGCTATTGTCCCTGATGGGAGGGGCTGGAGTGCAATGGCAGAGCAGATGCTCAGCATGCAGAAGGTCCTCCCAGGTCCCTCCACTCCATTCTTCCTGTGGAGACCATTGCAAGCTCTGCCCCACCAGAAGGCAGCTTCCTGCCATCTGTTGGGAGGGAAGAAACATTGCCATTGTGATTAGCGGAGGTGGGTCATTTTGGTGCAGCACGCGGTGTCCAGAAGTGGGGAAAGTCAGCTGGGTTCTGCAGGGCTGGATTCTGTATCCTCCCTCACAGGGCACCAACTGCACTCTACATTCAGAAGAGCTCCTGCCACTTTGAAGAGTTTGGATTTGATATCCCGCCTTTCACTCCCTTTAAGGAGTCTCAAAGCGGCTAACATTCTCCTTTCCCTTCCTCCCCCACAACAAACACTCTGTGAGGTGAGTGGGGCTGAGAGACTTCAAAGAAGTGTGACTGGCCCAAGGTCACCCTCATTGTGGGATGTCCTCAGTATGACCTCATTGTGGGAGTTTACTATAGATCCCCAAGCCAAACGGAGGACATAGATCATGCCTTCCTGGAACAGATGGCCAAGCATGCAAAAGGAAGGGAGATAGTAGTAATGGGGGACTTCAATTACCCGGATATTTGTTGGATGTCAAACTCAGCCAAGAGCATAAGGTCAAACAGATTCCTCACTGGCCTTGCAGACAACTTCATTGTCCAGAAAGTGGGAGAAGCAACAAGAGGAACAGCCGTTTTAGATCTGGTCCTAACCAATGTTGATGACCTAGTTAGTGGGGTAGAAGTGGAAGGATCATTAGGTGCGAGTGATCATGCTCTTCTGAAGTTTACTATGCAGCGGAAAGGAGCAGCCAAGCATACTAGGACTCAATTTCTTGACTTTAAGAAAGCCGACTTCATAAAACTTAGGGAAGTGCTGGGTGAGATCCCATGGACAGTAATACTAAAAGGAAAGGGAGTTCATGATGGCTGGGAGTTTGTTAAGAGGGAGATAGTAAAAGCACAACTTCAGGCAATACCAATGAGACGGAAACATGGAAGGTGCCTAAAGAAGCCAGGGTGGCTATCTAAAGAACTTTTAACTGAGTTAAGATTAAAAAAAGGATGTGTACAAAAAATGGAAAAGGGGGAAACCACCAAAGAGGAATTCAAACAAATAGCCAGCACGTGTAGACACAAAGTCAGAAAAGCTAAAGCACAGAATGAACTGAGGCTTGCTAGAGAGGTTAAAAGCAACAAAAAAGGCTTTTATGGGTATGCTTGTAGCAAATGGAAGAACAAAGAAACAGTGGGGTCACTCAGAGGAGAAGATGGTGAAATGCAAACAGGGGACACAGAAAGGGCTGAACTCCTCAATGCCTTCTTTGCCTCAATCTTCTCCGATAAAGAGAACAATGCCTGACCTGAAGAATTTGGAGCAAATGATTCAGCAGAGGAAACACAGCCCAGAATAACTAAGGAGATAGTACAAGAATACTCGGCTAGTTTAGATGCATTCAAGTCTCCAGGGCCAGATGAACTGCATCCAAGAGTATTAAAAGAACTGGCAGAGGTGATCTCAGAACCACTGGCAGTCATCTTTGAGAATTCCTGGAGAACAGGCGAAGTCCCGGCAGACTGGAGGAGGGCAAATGTTGTCCCTATTTTCAAAAAGGGGAAAAGAGAGGACCCAAATAATTACCGCCCAGTCAGTCTGACATCAATACCAGGGAAGATTCTGGAGCAGATCATTAAGCAAACAGTCTGTGAGCACCTAGAAAGGAATGCTGTGATCACCAATAGCATGGATTTCTGAAAAATAAGTCATGTCAGACTAACCTGATCTCGTTTTTTGACAGAATTACAAGCCTGGTAGATGAAGGGAATGCAGTGGATGTAGCCTACCTTGATTTCAGCAAGGCATTTGACAAGGTGCCCCATGATATTCTTGTAAAGAAGCTGGTAAAATGCGGTCTTGACTATGCTACCACTCAGTGGATTTGTAACTGGCTGACTGACCGAACCCAAAGGGTGCTCATCAATGGTTCCTCTTCATCCTGGAGAAGAGTGACTAGTGGGGTGCCACAGGGTTTTGTCTTGGGCACGGTCTTATTCAACATCTTTATCAACGACTTGGATGATGGACTCAAGGGCATCCTGATCAAATTTGCAGATGACACCAAACTGGGAGGGGTGGCTAACACCCCAGAGGACAGGATCACACTTCAAAACGACCTTGACAGATTAGAGAAGTGGGCAAAAACAAACAAGATGAATTTTAACAGGGAGAAATGTAAAGTATTGCACTTGGGCAAAAAAAATGAGAGGCACAAATACAAGATGGGTGACACCTGGCTTGAGAGCAGTACATGTGAAAAGGATCTAGGAGTCTTGGTTGACCACAAACTTGACATGAGCCAACAGTGTGACGCGGCAGCTAAAAAAGCCAATACAATTCTGGGCCTCATCAATAGGAGTATAGCATCTAGATCAAGGAAAGTAATAGTGCCACTGTATTCTGCTCTGGTCAGACCTCACCTGGAGTACTGTGTCCAGTTCTGGGCACCACAGTTCAAGAAGGACACTGACAAACTGGAACGTGTCCAGAGGAGGGCAACCAAAATGGTCAAAGGCCTGGAAACGATGCCTTATGAGGAACGGCTAAGGGAGCTGGGCATGTTTAGCCTGGAGAAGAGGAGGTTAAGGGGTGATATGATAGCCATGTTCAAATATATAAAAGGATGTCACATAGAGGAGGGAGAAAGGTTGTTTTCTGCTGCTCCAGAGAAGCGGACACGGAGCAATGGATTCAAACTACAAGAAAGAAGATTCCACCTAACATTAGGAAGAACTTCCTGACAGTAAGAGCTGTTTGACAGTGGAATTTGCTGCCAAGGAGTGTGGTGGAGTCTCCTACTTTGGAGGTCTTTAAGCAGAGGCTTGACAACCATATGTCAGGAGTGCTCTGATGGTGTTTCCTGCTTGGCAGGGGGTTGGACTCGATGGCCCTAGTGGTCTCTTCCAACTCTATAATTCTATGATTCACCCAGCAGCTGCAGGTGGAGGAGCGGGGAAGTGAACCCGGTTCCCCAGAGTACGAGACTACCACTCTTAACCACTACACCACACTGGCTTCCCCAACGAATCCTGGGAAGTGCAGGTTGTTCAGGTTGCTGAGAGTTATTCGGAGAGACCCCCTTCTCCTCACAGGGATGCAATTCTCCTCCCAGGAAACTCTGTGAACTGTAGCTTGGGAGGGGAGAGATACTTCCCAGGATACTTTGGGGGGAGTTTTAATGGCTGTTTTAATTGGTATGATGCTGCTTTAAATGTGAAGTGCAGATGCACCCAAGGATGGAGGGACGGGCTGCTTTCATTGCTATGTTCTTGAGTTCTGGGGAGGACATGCTCTCTGAGCACTCCCAGATGCGCCTTCCTGGGGAGTGGCACCTGTGGGCTTCCTGCTCAGCACTGACTGCAGCTCAAGGCCAGAGCATCTGCTCTGCATGCTGAAGGTTTCGGGTTCAATCCTTGGCAGCTTCTCCAGGGAAAAGACTCCTGTCCAACCCTAGTCCTGGAGAGCCACCCCAAGTACAGTCGTACCTTGGTTTTCAAACAGCTTAGTTCTCGAACGTTTTGACTCCCAAATGCCACAAACCCGGAAGTGACTGTTCCGGTTGGGGAACTATTTTTGGAGGCCAAATGTCTGGTGGGGCTTCCACAGCTTCCGATTGGCCACAGGAGCCACACTTTGGTTTCCAAATGTTTTGAAAGTGGAACGGACTTCCGGAACGGATTCCGTTTGACTTCCAAGGTACGACTGTAGATGGACTTAGCAGAAGGCCACTCCCTACACAGCCCTCTCCCCCTCTGGGTCTTGGGGGCTGCAGCTCAGGCATCAAGCACCTGCAGAAGGTCCCAGGATCAATCTCCAGCAGCATTTGCAGGTAAGGCTGGGAAGGCCCCTCTCTGAATTCTTGGAGAGCGTCTGCCAGCTCAGTCAGCTTCTCCACAGCCTCCGAGGCTCCTCTCTGCCCCTCTGTGGGGCTACAGTGGTTCTTTCTGCTTAGACGCCCGGGATGCATGCAGACCATACATAGGAAACACTTCCTCCTTCACCCGCAAGAATCCTACAAACGGCCTCAATTTCATGCTGCTGCTGTTGTGTCATTTACATCTCCGTTGCATGTGTTGCATTTTAATTGGGGACTGGTTTGCAGACTGCGTGTTTCTTTTGGTATTTCATGTTGCAAAGCATTAAAAGAGGTGCATTTATGTCAGAAAAATAAGAATGGGGTTTTTTAATTAAAAAATGAAGCCTTCAATTAAATAACTTAGAATATTGGTATTCAAAAGTCCGGGAACTGCGCTTCTAGAAAATATTTCCCATAAATTGAAAGTCACTAAAGGATGTAGCACATGAGTCCAATTTTATTTTTATTTTTTGCAACATGGCATGCCTTTATTTCAATTGCAAAGGATGGTGCCCATGGCTAACTGAGGTGTGGATCCTGTGAGGTTTTTTGCTTTGGTGGGTTTAGGCTTCTTTTATTTTGTTGGAATTATTAGTACTGTGGATACAAGGAGAACTCTGCTCTTAACTCTGCTGATATCTGGCTGGCACCTTCACTGGGCCTCTTTTGGGCATATTTTAGCTTAGAAAAGTCTATCCAGACATTCAGAAAGTTGATGTGAGTTTTAATGTTTTTAGATTAGACTTATTTCAACTTTTCAAAAGTTGTAGATTATTGTTAACTCTTCTTATAGTTGATTTTTACTGCTTTATCTTTTTTGCAAACGCCATTGAGGATTTTTTTTTTTATTGATGGTCAAGCGGTGGGTAAACTGTTACGGAAATTACGGGGTGGGGGGCACATCTTTAAAGTTAAATGTTACCAATATTATGCCTGAATGTATCCTTTCATCTTGACAGCTCAGGGAAGTTACCTAGCTTTAAAAATAATATAAAATCAACTCCTTTGCCAGTTTCCTCCATTCCAAAGCTATTTTCCCCTTGAAAAAGGACTCCAGGAAGTTCCCAGAGGTGACAATTGCTAAGCTGATTGTTGGCCAAGGAAAGCCTAATCGCATTACCAGACTTGCCAAGGGGTCCAGACATGCAAAGGAAGTTCTATTGCACTTTGGGCGGTGGGACTTCAGAGGTGTTTGCCTGTGCTAATCTTATACCTGAGCCTTGCCCTGCCATGTCTGCTTATGCTAATCTTGTACCAAGGACTTGTCTGGACCTGTTTGCCAAGGTTAAACTAGTGTAACCCCTGTCTTTGTTGTTTAGTCGTTTAGTGGTGTCCGACTCTTCGTGACCCCATGGACCAGAGCACGCCAGGCACTTCTGTCTTCCACTGCCTCCCGCAGTTTGTTCAGACTCATGTTTGTAGCTTCGAAGACACTATCCAACCATCTCATCCTCGGTCGTCCCCTTCTCCTTGTACCCTCCATCTTTCCCAACATCAGGGTCTTTTCCAGGGAGTCTTCTCTTCTCATGAGGTGGCCAAAGTACTGGAGCCTCAGCTTCACGATCTGTCCTTCCAGTGAGCACTCAGGGCTGATTTCCTTAAGAATGGATGCGTTTGATCTTCTTGCAGTCCATGGGACTCTCAAGAGTCTCCTCCAGCACCATAATTCAAAAGCATCAATTCTTCGGCGATCAGCCTTCTTTATGGTCCAGCTCTCACTTCCATACATCACTACTGGGAAAACCATAGCTTTTACTATACGGACCTTTGTTGGCAAGGTGATGTCTCTACTTTTTAACATGCTGTCTAGGTTGGTCATTGCTTTCCTCCCAAGAAGCAGGCGTCTTTTAATTTCTTGGCTGCTGTAACCCCTGTCTACCCCTCTCCTTTTGTGACATGTCAGTGATGTAGCAATGATGCTGTACGAACTGTATTCTGGGATATGGTGGGGAAGTTTTAAAAGTCCTTGTCGCCCCATCCTCGGGGTTCAAATTTCTTCTTTGAACCTATTGCGCAGTAAACTTTGGTTTACAGCTATTTGCTGCGGTTGGTGGCTGGAATCCTTCCTTTATTCCGCAGGGACCCGCAGGCTCACACCTAGATTTTTCCGTAACAACATTTTCATGAAACAAACACAAAAACCCTCTTTCCTTCATTTGCTAAGTTTGCAGGGGTATCTCTTGACTTGAGCGTAAGAAAACAACCACCATTTTCATTTCTCTCTGCAGGAATTGGCGTTGTATTCGACTCCAGCGCTTTCTGCTATGAAACTATTTCCCTTTTGTTATATTTTTAAATTTTAATGTTAACAAAAAGTTTACTGCGAGGGTGAACCAAGCCCTCCCGCATATACTTCCCGCCACCTCCTGCCAAGCGGCACCGCTGGGTGCGGCGGCAGCAGCAGAATTCGAACGCGCGGCTGGCTGTCCAAGGCAACCCCGTCTCCTCTCCCCACGGGCGCCTAGCCTCGCAGCCTCGCCCCGTGCCAGCTGCCGTCCGTGGGACCCTCGGGCAAGGCCAGCGCAGCTCCTGCGAGAAGGGTCCGGTCCCTCTCCTCCTCCTTCTCCTCCTCCTCTCCAGCCCGAAACTTAATATTCCAGGCAGCTCTGGCGCAGGGAGGCACCGAGCGCCTCGCTGCCCCTCGAGCGGAGGGAATATTACTCACCGGGTCATGGTCGGCTGAGTAAAATACAACCCTCATATATCATCATAACTGCCAGCAAATGACAATTATAATTGAGACGGCAATAACTAGGAAAGAGTTCCTTAATTTAACATCCAATTATTACAAGTTATCACTCCTTAATAAATGTAATATAACAGACAATCAATGTTGCATGCGACGGGGCCGGCTGCAGGGGGAGGGGAAATTTATATGGCGGGGGGGGGTTGTGTGTCTGTCTGTGTGTGTGTGTGAGAGAGAGAGGCAGAGGTTGGGGGGCAGGCGGGGAGGGGGGCTGCCTTTTAAAAAATAGCAGAGAATGCAAAGTGTAGCAAAAAAATCCTAGCTATATATAGATGGCCCGGGCTGGCTGCATTTGCATATGCACAATAGCTGTAGAGCGAGGGAGGAGACGGATCTTGGGCGGAAGGGGGAGATTCTTTCTCTCCTCCAGTGGCGTGAAAGAAGAGCAGCAACAGAGGAAGCAGGGAGACTTTGTCTGCTGAAGACCCCCGCGCACCCCCCGCTTGCCCACGACGGGCTGAAATGAAGCAAATCCTGATAAAAATCACCCTTATACGACAGGGGAAGATTACAATCTGCTGCAAAAGAGAGCCGAGCCAGGCAGCATTTGAAACCCTCTTGGAAGAGCCAGGCTGAGTTGGGAGGCGGGCTTAATTTTCTGTCTCCCCAACTAATATCCTCTTTACTTGCATTCCCCTCCCCACCCGCCTGCGATGGGGACGAGCCTGGGGGGAAAAACCAAGGTGCGTCTCACAGGAATTTGACCTTCCCTGGCAAGAGCCTGTCACGGAAGGACAGAGGAGCTGCCTCTGGACACCACCTAAGCCCAACCTTAATTAATTAAGCGATTCAGCTCTAACTCAGAGTAGACCTAGGAGGGGTAATGGTCTTAAGGTAGCTGTGTTCAATTAATTTCAGCAGGCCCACCCTGAGAACAAACTTAGTGCAGTCAGTGGCATAGCGTGGGTTGTCAGCACCCGGGGCAAGGCAAGTAATTTGCGCCCCCTAACCCGTGGATTTGCGCCCCCTAACCCGTGGATTTGCGCCCCCTAACCCTAACCCCCAGATGTTGCGCCCGGTGCTACGCCACTGAGTGCAGTGCTACCACCCTAATTTTCCTACCCAGCCCCCCACCTACCAAAGAAGCCCAGGTTGGCAAACACATCAGTGATTTCCCAAAAATGCAATTACAAATCAAATGAAAACCAAATGCCTGTGTGAGTGGGAAGGCTTTTAAGTCCCTCCTCAAAGCCAATAAAGAGTGCGAGAGATGCACCCCACCAGAGAGAGGGCATTCCAAAAATGGGGAGCAGCCACCGAGAAGGCCCCATTGCAGGTCAGTGCCAACCAGGCAGCAGCCAGCGGCAGCCAAAGAGCTCCTTCTGCATCTGCAAAGAGTGATGACCTAACAGGGCACCTCCTTCCGGATGCACTTAACCTGTTCCCCAAAGCCATTGGAAGAGCCCTTTTGCCTGTGCCCTCTCCCGAGTACGCTCAGGGTGGGGCCAGGGGAGGAGGGGGCTCTTGGGTGGTGGCCTTCCAGGCATGGAATGCTCACTCCAGGCAAGCCTGGCTGCTGCTGCTTCTATTTATACCCCACCCATCTGGCTAGGTTGCCCCAGCCACTCAGTGTGGCTTCCAACTTTTAGGGGGGCTGTCGTGTGGTTGTACTTTTGGCACCAGGTGAAGACTTCTCTCCCTGCAGGCCTCTTGGGCTCTGCTTTGAAGTCCCTGCACTGTCTATAGGTAAAAGTAAAGGGACCCCTGACCATTAGGTCCAGTCGTGGCCGACTCTGGGGTTGCGGCGCTCATCTCGCTTTATTGGCTGAGGAAGCCGGCGTACAGCTTCTGGGTCATGTGGCCAGCATGACTGGCGAACCAGAGCAGCACACGGAAACGCCATTTACCTTCCCGCTGGAGCGGTACCTATTTATCTACTTGCACTTTGATGTGCTTTCAAACTGCTAGGTTGGCAGGAACAGGGACTAAGCAACGGTAGCTCACCCCGTCACGGGGATTCGAACTGCCGACCTTCTGATCGGCAAGTCCTAAACTCTGTGGTTTAACCCACAGTGCCACCCGCATCCCCACAGCGCTACCCGTGTCCGCGCACTGTCTATAGTTAGTGCTCTTTTCTGGGGACGCAGGGGTACACATAACCCTAAACATTTTGTGAATCTTTGTACTTTTTCCATTTACTGTATTTATTTTTCCCTATTTGAACTATAAAATGGTGATTTTCTTGAGTTAAAATGAGACTACCCCTAAACATTTTTAAAGAAAAAAAGCACTGTCTATAGCAGACATCCCCAAACTCAGCCCTCCAGCTTTTTTGGGACTACAGTTCCCATCATCCCTGACCACTGGTTCTGTTGGCTAGGGATGATGGGAGTTATAGTCCCAAAACAGCTGGAGGGCCAAGTTTGGGGTGCCTGGTCTATGGGGGTGGGGTGGGGTATGTGCTGGTTTGAATGCAAGTTTGATCCTGTTGTTGTTGTTGTTGTTGCTATGGTAGTGGTTGTGGTTGTTGCAGTTTATATACCACTAAAATACAATAGTCTCTAAGTGGTTTACAGCAATACAGTACAAAAAAACCAAAAATTGGTTAAAACTATAAAATCAGACTACAGTAAAAATGCCAGCTGGTTGTCCCTTTAAGTTGACTGTGGCATAACTTTATTGTTATGTTATTATTCTCTCTCTCTCTCTCTCTCTCTCTCTCTCTCTCTCTCTCTCTCTGGTATGATACCTAGATGATTTATTGGATGAAGCATGCCATAAATATGAATAAATGCATATAATAGATGCAGGTTGCCTTCTGACCTTCGCAGCCAACTGGGGATGTGAACGGGGGTCTTTCCAGTTCTCATCTGACCACCCCACTGGCTCTGCAAGAAGGTCTGATCCAACGCCATCCTGCTCTCAGAAGGCCGCCCCCAAACACTCTGTGCCGTTCCAGAAAGAAATGCTTCCAGGGCAGGAGGGGGAGCTGAGGCAAGGAGTGCCCAGTGATTTTGTCAAATGCTCCCATGATGGGACCTCTCAGCAAAAACCCACAAGGGTGTCTTTGTCGGGTGCCTGCAGGTGGGGCTTGCTGCTTGGTTTCCCCACCCATCATCCTCGCCCCATCGTAGACAGGTTGCTTGACATCTGTCTCCAGGGAAATGATTGACACCGGAAGAGCCACCACAGTATATGAAATGGGTGGGGGGTGCTTAATTCCACCCAAAACCCACATATGTGTCAGAAATCCTTGACACATAAAGCGAGGATACAATTGCTTTGAATCTGCAACATTTATTCTGTTGCATGTGCTACATCAAGAAAATGCATAATTATCAGACAGGCTCAAAGGAATTAGCATCCTTTTTTGCAAACACCTTAAGCAAATCCCAGAAAGATCACAAGGATCCTTCAGCCTGGTGACGGCTGGTCCAATGTAGTGAATAAAGCCTAGAGCACTGATGCAGGAGCCCTCCCTGGGTTCAAGGCAGCCATGAAGCTTACTGGACAACCTTTCAGCAAGTCTTTTCAGGCTAGCCTACCTTGGAGGGTTGCTGAGGTGACAAAATGCTGCTTGAAGGGAGACGTGGCTGCCCTTGTGATAAATGCAGAGCTTTGAGACTCCTCAGGCGAAGCTGGCATCCCAACAGACAGTGGTTCAAAGCCGTGAATCATGGCCCTGTGATCGGTGAAGACTCTGACCTTGAATGTGTGAAGTGATACAAAGGAGATTGACACTGAGCATGCACAGAGTGCCCTTCCCTCATCGCCAGTGCAGATGTACAGTAGGAGGAGAATCAGGAGGAGAGGCTGGCTGGGCTTGCAGAGTCACAGCCTGCCAAGCTGCTGCCTCCTCACACTCCTCTTGGCTTCCTCCCCAAAGGGCTGTCCCATCTCCCAGCAAAGCATCTTCCCTTCTTCTCCTTACAGGCCAGCAGCTGCGGAATCTCCCACCCCAAGCAGCACACGCGGGTGGCACAATGCCCCCTTGGCCTGTGCCACACCAAGGTCTCTTCTGAGCCTTATTTCACACCCTGAGAATCAGGGCAGCAACTCTCTTCCATCTCATCCCACGCCTGCAATGAAGC
Source organism: Podarcis bocagei (assembly GCF_964188305.1). NCBI lineage: Eukaryota > Metazoa > Chordata > Lepidosauria > Squamata > Lacertidae > Podarcis > Podarcis bocagei. Next base: position 1,672,088 of record NC_138142.1, on the reverse strand, counting down.
AAATGAAGGTTGGCAAGTTACCCTTTCAGGGGAAATTTCAAAAGAAGCAGCTTCTCTCTACCCTGCAGGACAAGCTGCACTTGGTGCGCTGTAGGAGGGGCAATCCTTGCTATTCTCTGCAGCTCCCCCCCCCCCCCCATGAATTAGGCACATTGTTAAATATGGCTCAGATGTGAAAATCAGTGGCCAAAGCAGCAAGGAGATTGACTTGTATTCTCTGGGGAAGGTCACAAAAATTATTCAGCCTAAACAAATTATGCAAAGGAAGGCAATTGACTTGCATGTTTATTATTACTCTTGCGGGGGACCCTTCCCCTATTTCCAGCCTTTCGAGGGGCAAGGAGCTTTGCAGGGCCCTGGAGCCCACTCCCCACTCCTGCCTGTCCCCAAGTGTATGCCTGCCTGCCTGCCTGCCTGCCTGCCTGCCTGCCTGCCTGCCCTTGTGAAACTTGGAAGCTGTTCCCATTCTTTAAATCAAAGCAACACACAACCTTCTGCCTGGCCAGGTGCCCGGAGGAGCTATGCTATTCACTTGAGGCACCTGATGGGGCTCCTGCTTCAGGTCCTACCTGCCCAGGTGCCACAGAGCACTGCTGGGCATGTTCCTATGCCCTTCAGGTCAAGGGATAAGGGGAGCACCTTTGCTGAGTGGCAGCATCCCCACCTAGGAATGATTCCCGTCAAAAACCCTGGGAAGCTGCTGTCAGTCAGTACAGTCAAGCTAAGCTAGATGGACCAGGTGTCAGGTGCAAAAGCATGACTGGAGAAGGCCAAGCCAAACGCAGAAGGATGGGCCCCAGGGAGGGGGAGGGCAGAGCCAAATGCCCCCTCCACACCATGACCATACCCTGGAATGACCTTCAATAATGTCTGGGTGTGCAAACAGGGGTCCTAACAGGGATCCTACAGTAGGATGTAATAATAAGAAAGCCTGAGTAAATTACCACTGAGCTGCTGCTGTAAAGGTTAGGGCTCATCCATACCTCCCGTGCCTAGAAACCATGGGTCTGAGTGATTTTCTGCGTGTTTTCTGGTTGTCCCTGGGAAAACCTGCTCTTTAGTGCTGAATTGGAGCAACCATCAATTCACAGAAAACCCCGTTGACATTTGCTCTGATTCAGTGCTAAAGAGCAGGTTTCTCCAGGGGGAAGCGGAAGTCTAGATGAGCCCAGGAAGGTGTGTCTATGTAACATGCATTAATCTCTCGTGGTCACCAGATGCAACTGCTGCCCCTCCTGGCTATTCAGCTCCCACCTGACCCTTTTCTCCTGCACATTCCTGCCAGCTGAAAGTTTGCTTCTTGCATCTGAGGTTGTCCTTGCCTGCTTGAGCCCTTGACAGCGGATGGTGCCAGCATCCATTTATTGGCCTCCAAGGTGCCACAATCCTCTTGGTGGTTCTTAGTGTGACACCATCAGGAGTCAGAAACCCTTTGCTGGTTTCCTGTGTGCTGTTCCTCTGCCTCTCTTCTTTCTGCTCTTGTTTGAAACCTCCTGCAAGCAGCCCACGGCAGCCCCTCTCCACCCCACCAGCCACACACTCCAGCCTGGGCTGCCTCTTCCCTTCCACAGTTCACTGCCGGCAGCACCTTCCCCCAAATTCAATTTTGTCCTCTTCTTCCTCTAGAACATTGCATCTTGTTCAACCCTTCCCCTGTCACACGCTGGCTCCAGCGCAGTTTCAATTGGATTCCAAAAATAACCGCTTTATTCGCACGGCTCATGCTATTATAGTGCGGCAGCGCCTGGGCAGGCGAGGGGTCATCCCATTATCCGGGAACGAGATAACTGAGCAGGAGGGCAGCTGGGCTCTTTGACTCGCTGCCCTGTGGTAATGGGCCTTTTTTAAGGGCATTAAGCAATGTTTCTACTAGGGATTTGACAAGAGTAAAGGTAACATTCCCATTTAATCCTCTTTTTCTTTTCTTTTCTCCCCTCCCCCGCTCTCCTTTGCTTTGCCAAACAGAGCACTCAGCACAACACATTGACTTCACTCCAAGTGCTTAGACCTCTCTTTAAAAAGTGGCAGAAGCGCTGTCCTCTGTGCCCAGCTTCACTCAGCGCCCTGCAGGTGGTGGCCAATTCACCCTGATCCCCAGCAGTCAGGGAGGCTGCAAACCCCTGGCTAGGCCCATCTGCCCAGGCAGGTGCTCTTCAGTCAGGCTTGCTGAAAAAGTTTGCTGATCCCTGCTCCAGAGAAGCGGACACGGAGCAATGGATCCAAACTACAAGAAAGAAGATTCCACCTAAACATTAGGAAGAACTTCCTGACAGTAAGAGCTGTTCGACAGTGGAATTTGCTGCCAAGGAGTGTGGTGGAGTCTCCTACTTTGGAGGTCTTTAAGCAGAGGCTTGACAACCATATGTCAGGAGTGCTCTGATGGTGTTTCCTGCTTGGCAGGGGGTTGGACTCGATGGCCCTTGTGGTCTCTTCCAACTCTATGATTCTATGATTCTATCACCAGGTTGATGGACTAGATGGAATGGATGGAAAGGACTGACCCGAGACCAGGAAGAAGAAACGTCTTGCGGGGCACCACTGTATTGTTCTTTTTTGCTGTATTGTTGTATTGTTTTTTATGTTTTTCTTTTTATGTATTGTAATGTATGTCTTGTTAAATTTTTTGTTGTTTTCTTTTTTCTGTAATTTTTAAACTTCTAATAAATATCATTAAAAAAAAAATAGAGCGGCGGCATGTAGGTCAAACTCCCCGGACGAGGTCAGTGGAAGGGCATGCTGTGTAAGTTTGCGCTTTGCAGTCCCCTCTCACTGGGCCTCAACTGCCTGCATATCCTCAGTCAGACGGGCTGAGAGGCTTACCTGCCAAGGTCTGTGCCAAGTTTCCCACTTCTGAAGTTCAATAAAGTTGTGGCCAATTTGAACCCATACTCTGGTCTCTTGTGTTATCATTTGGGAAAAGGGGTAGGCACCACAGACAGGGTTTAGCGCGTGTGCCCGCAAAGGGATTGGGGCCTTGGTTGAGAACTCTCTCCCTAAAGGCCCAGGCTGGCGGGAGCCTCCTGCCTCCGCCCCCCGCCACCCTTCCAACTTCTTAATAGCCACATTGTGTCTGTGTTCTGACACCCAGAACTGTGACAGGCATCATCTAAACCGTCAGATGGGAATTTGTGATGGCTTTACCTGGATATAAGATGCATAATTTTGCACTAAGCCAATGAGCCAGGCTTAAAATAGACGGATCATTCTTTGGTGGGTGACTTCCTTTGAATGGGGCTCCTAGCAGTTTCGGAAGCACAGAGCAGGGTGGGGGTGGGGTGGGGGTGAGCAGGCCCGTCAGCATTAGTTTGGCTTGAAATAACTGGCAGGAGTCTTGACAATACAGGAGACGCTGTGCTGCTTGAAAGGGAGCCTGGCAAACGCTGGGCTCTTTTGAGCTCACCCAGGAGAGGCGCCTTCTGCAGGTTCCACAATGCTCCAGTTCACCACCCAGAGTCTGGGAAGGGAAAGAATTTGCAACATATTTTGTGGGATGCAAAACACACACAGCAGAAGATGCACCCAGGCTACATGATGTAAGCCACTCTGGAGAGGGAGACAGGTCGCCCCCAGGAACAAAAAATGTTTGTGCTTAATCCTGTACTTTAAAATCCGTCCCCCACCAGTTCATCCCCCACCCAGGTGTTAAGTGTCCTCTTTTCACTGTTCACCCTTTAATGGACATTCACTCCATAAACAAAATGATTAAATATTGCTGTTCTCTACCTTCAGCTGTCAGGTCAGGATCAGGTTGTAGATAAATCCAAATGAATCAATGAAGGCGGGGCTCCAAATACCAGCTGCTGAGAAGCAACCATGAGGGAGGCGGGGAGCAGCAGCTTGTGGGATGAGGAACGTGAGAAATGACCACACCCTGAGTCAGACCTTTGGTCCTTCGAGCTCAGCATTCATTTATTCATATGTTTGTTTGTTTGTTTGTTTGTTTGTTTGTTTGATTTATATACCGCTCTTCATCATAAGATCTCAGGGCATCTCACAGAATAAAATACAGGATAAAACCAAGTAAATAATTAAAAACAAAACAGGCACATTTTTTCATATAAAACAACCCCCACTCGGTGTTTAAAACGAGTCAAAAACACACTCTGCATTGAAAACAAGGTTGCCTTGCCTGCACTGAGCGGCAGCAGCTCTCCAGGGCTTCGGGTGCAAACAAGGCGTCTCCTTTTTTTAAAAAAATAGTATTTATTAAGGTTTTAAGTTTACAAAAAGGCAAAAGAAAAAACACCAAATTAAACAATGACAAAACAACACATCACAATAAAAAAAACAGAAAAATAGAAACAATTAAAAACAAAAGAAAAAACAAATCGAGCCTTCCCATAGCTTATCTTTCATTTGCTTGTTTCCCTGACCTCCTCACACCTCCCTTTTTTGTATTCTAAGTCAATTATCCATTTCAGCAAATCCTTTCCCTCTCCTCAAAATTTTTATCCTGAAAATTTATCTTGATCTTAATATAAGTTTACTTTCCCTCTTTTCACCAATTAACAGTCTATTTTTCTTAAATCTTTGATACATTTTTGCTAAAGTCACATAGATTCATTCCAACATCATTCTAACATTCATTAATTTTACAATGTTTCTGTAAATAGTCTTTAAATTACTTCCAATCTTCCTCCACCGACTCTTCTCCCTGGTCTCGGATTCTGCCAGTCATTTCCGCCAGTTCCATATAGTCTATCACAAGGCGTCTGTCTCCTGCTCCTGGATATGCCAGGGAGTGAGCCTGGGCCTCCCCAAAGAGGTGGCCTCCCGCTGAACTTCTCAGAGGCATTTGGTTGGCCCCTTGGAGGAAGAAGATGCTGAACTAGATGGAGCTCTTGTCTCTTTGTAGCTTCTTTGGGCTTTTTTCAACTTCTCACATGAGCAGCAACTGGGGAACTCCCTGCTTGGGTGTACTTCATGTGGGTGGGGTGGGGAGTACTGGATTGTTACAGAGAAAGTGGGCCAAGAAAAGGGGTCTGTGGGTTTCTGGTGATTGGGAGGGGCTGCCTTTGACCCACTCTGAGCTCTTCCAAGGAAGGGAGGGCATAAATGGAAGACATCACAAGAGTGCAAGGAACCATTGTGCCCTGCACACGGAAGGCCTCCGGTTCAATTTCTGGCAGCTCCTTCCATCAAAAGGATCCAGCTGTGGTTAACAGGTAACCCTGCCTGAGGCCAGTCAAAATAAGCAGCTCAGGGTAAGGCTCAGAATTCACTCCACTTTTGGTATTCATAGGAAGATGAAACCTGCCAGTTTACAGGCTCTCTGGGAAGCACTCGGCTTCTGATTGCGACAGCTCAGCTTCCAGGGAAAGGAGGATGATCCTCAGGGAGCCAGATCCAATCCCCAGGGTTGTTTCTGCCTGGAGGAGCCAGCCCATGGACCACAGGCATCAAGGTTATGCTGGCAAAAGCATGCAAAGGAGAAGTTGGCAGGGCCTGCCTCCGGAGCTCAGGGCAGGCCCTGGCGAGGGCTGCAGAGGTAAAAAAAATCAGCACCCCAAATTGCAGGGATGATTTGCTCCTTGCTTATCACAGCAGCTTTTGCACAGATCATTAATGACTCTAACAACATTTAAATTGCTCCCGTTGCCTGGATTGTAATGCACGGTGTTTGGTTGGGAAGCCCTTGCTTGTCTGATACATCCATCATGTCTGTCAGCTACGATGCTGCATCTGCCAGCAATAACCGCCCAGCCCAGCCGGAAGGAAGCAGAACCTGAAGGGAGTGTGCCAGAAAGTGAGCAAGGGGTCTGCCTTCGGGGGGGGGGGGGCAGTGGCACCTGCCTGCAAGTTCTGCCAGCCTTAAAAAGGGGGGGGGGTGCAGTCTTACAATGGCCATGTGAATGAGGCCGAATCCCATGGAAGCCAACTCTGGGCTCTTGATGTCCAGGGAACAATCCTACCATTTGCTGGATTATTGCCTCTGGTCTAGTTCACCGTCCGCTCTCTCAAATGGGGTTGCTTTTCCTCCCTCCCCCACCCCTTTAAAACTTGTTTATGTCCATTCATTTGTTTACCAAGATGCAACAAGCTTGTAAGTTAGTAATTGTAAGTAAACAACTAATTATACCTGCAATGAAAATGTGTGCGTTTCTAGGGGATCCAGAAATTTCAGCTGGAAATTTGAAAATAAAATTAATTTTTTAAAAAATAATAATTTTAAAAATTATTGATTAAGGAAGATTGATTGTTAAAGGCAATAATACAATCTATTAATTTGCCAATGTCCATGCCTTGCCTGTTTGTAACAAACCTCCAAATCAAGAGTATTTAATACCAGAGATAATGTTGTTACATTAATTGGCTGTGTACCTAAATATTTTTAAATGTTAGGCCGAGATTTAAAAGATAAGGCAGGAACAGTGATGGAAGAGGAAAGCAAGCACATTGTTTATTTATTAAAATATTATAATTTCCCAAAAGTAAGATAAAAAAACAGATAAAAACAAAATACAGCTGTATGTCATAAATGTACAACACATTCTCTCCCCCCAAAAGAGAGAGTTAAGAGTTAGAAGAATTGCAAGAGTCTGAGCTGTTTGGAGGCATATCATCCATGCATTCAGAGAATACCCAGATCAACTCTGGGTCTCTCTAGGTTTCTTGAAGGCTCCAGGAGAGATGCAGCCACAAGTCTATCATCCCCACCAGGTAGATGCTTGATCTGTCTAGCAATACAGGGCAGATGCCTTAGGCATCTGGCCTGTATTGCTAGACAGATCAAATGTCTATCTGGTGGGGATGATAGACTCGTGGCTGCATCTGCACACTGCATTTATTTCTTTTTCCCCTGGCAGGGACTCAAGGAACCTTGCAGATAAAAGTACAAACTGCTAAAAACAGAGGAAAAAACATTATTAAAAATGATCAAACATTGATAGAATTAAAATTTTATATATACACTTAAAAATCTATTTAAACTATACCAATAATTACAGTAGAAACAGCATGGCACCAGCCCTTTCATTAAAAGCATTCAGTTCCCAAAGCCTGCTGAAATAAGAAAAGTCTCCAACTGTTGTCAGAAGGACAGCAAGGAGGGAGCCCGCCCAGCTTCTCCTGGGAGGGAGTTTCAAAGTTGCCTGGCAGAAGCCACCACCAAGAAGGCCCTCTCCTGCGGCCCCACCCAGCCTGCCTGGGAGGGTGATGAGACTGAGACTGAGAGAAGGGCTTCCCCCAAAGGTCTCAGAGCCTGGGGCAAGTTCTTATGAGGGAAGAGGGTCTTTCAGAAAGACTGGACCTAAGATGGGTAGGGTTTTTAGGTCATAACCAGCACAGTTTGAATTATGGAATTGTCAGTGGAGGTGTTCTAGCCCGGGAGTCGTCTGCTCCCTATAAGCAGCCCCAGTCAACAATCTGAGTTTTTTGTTTTTGTTTTAATTTCAGCAAGACATATAATTTCTTTTCAATACTGTGCTAATTTTACCTGTGTATTATTGATAACTTTCATATTATTTTATGTACAATACATAGGGTTCTTTTCTTAATTAAAGTTTATCTATCCATCTATATCTATCAATCTTTCTATCTATCTATCATCTATATCTATCTATCTATCTATCTATCTATCTATCTATCTATCTATCTATCATCTATCATCTATCTATCATCTATCTATCTATCTATCTATCTATCTATCATCTATCTATCTATATCTATCTATCTATCTATCATCTATCTATCTATCATCTATCTATCTATCTATCTATCTATCTATCTATCTATCTATCTATCATCTATCATCTATCATCTATCTATCTATCTATCATCTATCTATCATCTATCATCTATCTATATCTATCATCTATCTATATCTATCATCTATCTATATCTATCATCTATCTATCTATCTAATCTACCATCTACCATCTATCACACTGGGGACTGCCCTGTGGCATCCCACATATCAACTGCTAGGTACCAATTCTTAAAGTTACAAAAAGTTGCAATGCTGTTCTTTCAGTGCTAGCTGGAATAGCTGCAAATTGGAAGCAGATTCGGAATGGGGTAGCAAGTGGCTGAGGGTCTGAGCCAAGCCTATAAAGGGCTCTGGGCTGCCCCACCTCTCCCATGGGTGCAGTCAGGTGGGATGGCAGCTAACTGGCAGTGGTGGAGCTTCATGCTCCAGCGGTGGGGGGGGGGGGGCGGAGAGCAGGCAGGGGCAGGGCTGGAGCGTGTCCAGGGGGCGGTGCACTCCCCCCCACTCCTCTTCTTCTGCCAGTGCTGACTGGAAGCAGATTCTGGGGGAGGAGAGGGCCAAATATGGTGTGCAGTTGTGGATTTAGGGGGTCAGTCTGGATGATAACTGTGTGTCGCTTCCAAACCTGTGATCCTGTATAGATGAAGGTAGAATCTATAAGAGGAAACCAGTCAAATCAGTTCCTTTGTCAAGGTTCCTTAGTTAGCCAGTTAAGTACTGACATTTGCATTTACATTTACATTAGACCGAGGATACCCTGTTGCCATAGAGACAAATGGCATGTCATGTGTGCAAGTTTTGGCTGAGTCTGGAAGCTGGAGAGAGGCAGAGGCATGTTTTGCTCTGTGCTGGACTTTGGAGCTTCTCTGGAAACCAAATGGCAAGGTCTGTTCGGGTGCTAATGCTGCGAGCCCCTTATCACCAAGCTCCCCCAGTCTCAAATGGTCCTGGTTTCATTTTAATTGGTTGATGTTTTTCTTATGGAAATCAAATGCTGCCACTCAGGCTTGCAGGAAACTGTCAGCCACAGAAAGTATTATAGCAAATTTCCCAGCATCACCCAAGTGATTGGTGACCAGGCAAAATATAGCAATCTTGCCATTGCCAAGATCCCTTGGGAACCTGATTTGATATGTTACCGGAAAAATCCGAGGGCTCCCTTGGACAAAACAAAGACACCAACCAGGATAACTTGGAGCAAAACAGCAGCCTGTAGGCTTGGCCTTTACTGAACTGTTGCAACAGGGTGTTCCCCTCATTTGCAGGAGAGAGGAAAGACACAGAAAAATGGTGTGCAAGACCTTATAAAAACCTTTGAAATTCCCCTCCTCTAGGTCAAGCCCACCCCCAGAAACATCATGCATACATTACAGAAAGGAGGGGTTGAGGGAGGTAACCTGAGTGTCCTGTCACCTGGCTGGTTCCCTCCTCCTCCTCCCCATGAGTCATTTTCTGAAGACAAAAGGTAGTCGCAGTTTCCTGCCCCCTGAGGGAAGATCTGATCATTGTCCTTTGTTCCAGTCCATGCTGAATCCACTCCCATATGCAAGTTCTTTGTGATCTTGATTGTCTTCTTTCTAGGACCATCAGGGTTGGCATAGCAACTGGGCAGGGCTCCTGTGGATGTGCTGGGCTGGCCTGTATCAAACCTTCCCCATTCATGTAGTCCTTCCTTCATGGAGTAAAATAAAAGTGGAACAGTGCAAATCCGATGTATGGTTGATTTTCTATGCATTTATAACAGAAGTGTAGCATATGTAGTGTGTGAGTGTGTGTGTGAAGTTTGTACAAACTGAATGATTGGGGGGGGGGGTTTCCTGCTACAGATATTACCAATGAGCAGTGGCATTCACTTTGGTCCAAGAAGCCATTAAAATTGGTTTCTGTTCAGATAAGAGTCACCTGTAACACTCCTACACAGGTGGTGTTTCACACCTGTATGATTAGCCCATATCTTGAGCGGAGGCACTCCTAATTTTTGGAGATAATGCGAGGGGACAGGGACTTTCATACACATGTGGTGGCACTTAGAAGCTGTTCAGTTCATGTGGTCCGAGGTCTTTAAGGAGCGGGACTTAATCTACAAAACAAAGACACATGCTTTCCCTAACTTAGTGTAACCGGAAATGCTGGATGCCTCAAATCAGCAAATCACCTGTAAGCAGTGCTTTTTTTCCTGGGGGGGACGCAGGGGTACACATACCCCTAAACATTTTGTGAATCTAGGTTTGGCCTCATCGAGGGGCGGTATTTCAATATGAGTAGGAAAATGAGAATACTGCTAAACATTTTTTTTAGAAAAAAAGCACTGCCTGTAAGGATCCCCTAATTCTTGTATTGGTGGCAGCAGCGCGTCTGGAAACAGCCAGGTGTTGGTGCTCTGCTGAAAGCTTAAATACTGAATCTTGGTTCACTCAAGTTTGGGCAATGGTACAAGCCGAGAAACTGACTTGTCCAATTCATGTCACCAAATGGAAGTCAAATCCCCTTTCTTTCAATAACACTTGGTGGCCATTTAATGAATATATATGGCAAGGAGGAGCCTGCTACAAACTCATGGAAGAAGGTGCAGAGACCTTTTGGACTTATCTGCCATATGTGAACCCTGCATCCTTTGCGCTGTATGGAGCTGTGGCTGCCAAATTTCTTGTGTTGTTGTGTTTTCATAAGTTGAAAATCAATAAAGATACTTTGTTTTTTTAAATTCTGTGACCCCTCCATTCTAGGCTCAGGTTGTGAATATGTCCAAATAAAACCATATATTCTAAAGATGCCACAGTCTCCATTGTCCTCCATTCCAAGGAAACTGAACCCTGGGAAAGTGTGGGAACCCCTGGAATCTCTCACTATTTGGAGATGGGGAAGCACAGCATAGTAGGTTTGAATTTGTGTAAGCAAGGAGAATCTGTTTCTCCCCAAATTCATTCTGTTCCAAGCTCTGCAAGAGAGGAGAGCTGCTCTGTCCAAAAAAGTTCCTTGCAGTGGGATCTGTACTTCTGTAGCTTCATCCCAGAGCCAGGCGTCTCTCTACCCCCTTTACCTCAGGATGCTGCAGCAGAGAAGTTCTGAAGAGATGCAGACGTTTGTTTGGGAAGCAGGTCAGTTCATTCAGAAGCCAGTTCAAAGCCACTTTTCCAGCAAGCGAAATGGCCCACACAGCTCCTTTACACATACACACAACACCCCGTTAAAAGTGTTGGCAGCAAACCACAGAGCAGCCTGGAAGGGGACAGGCAGGCAGAAGAGGCTCCGCTGCGCTTTTTTCCCGGACCCTGTCCCTTCCTTCCCTCTTGCATGAAGACCCTGTCCGTCTGTCTGTCTGCCCCTGCCTGCCTGCCTGCCTTCCTCCACACCTGCCATGTTGAAGCCAGGGCCCTGAAGAGCAAAGAGCAGCTGCGATGGGCTTTGGGCTGGGTAGGAGAATCACAAGCCACTGGCATGGGCCAAACAAATTGGTGGGAAATGAGCAAATTATCCTGATAATTGGTTTAAAAAATGCATCAAAGAAAAATGATCTGCAATAATGCCGCCAGTTCCTAATGAATGTGCCTGTAATGGAATCAGGCTGTTTTGGGCTGCCGTTGGCCCCACACTTCACATCCCCAGATTAAAAATGGAACATCTGTGATGATTTAATTTACATGTTAATAACAAACAGGCCTCCAGAAACCAAGGAATAAATGCCTTTTATTGCCGGCATATCTTCTTCACTGCAGCTTGAATGAAAACTCTGGTAATTAATTGTTTTAAGCGATTCTATTAAAAAGTGTCTGGAAGTGCTGCGTGTCGAATGCTTATAAAGGCAGAAGGAGGAGGAGGCAGGCTGCTAATTATGGGCCTTTTAAAAAATTCACTGCACTAAAAGATGCGGGGGGGGGGGCTTTGACAGGCAGGCAGCCCACCGTGGCTTCCTGGGACCTCCCTCTCCTCTCTTCCTTGTTTCCTCAATGCAGATCAAGTCTGGCTGTGGGGGCTCTGCTGTGCCAAGGCGCCCACTTCCATCCAGAAAGGCAGCCTGCAGCTTGACTGGGAGCCAAGGGCCACCGTCTGGGTGCGCTCGCCTGATTCAGCCTTTTAGAGCAGAATCCTGCCCATTCTTTTTCTGCTGCTGCTGCTGCTGCTGCTACATAGAGGACAGAGAATCTCCTTCCATCCCAGGAAGCAGCTGCTGGCTAAGGAAAAACCGAGAGTTGCCTTCTAGGAAAGGAAATAAACTGCCCCAGCCTCAGCTGCGTGGCAAAGTAACAACCCACACAAGCCATATTTGTCAGCCCACCCCCATGGGTGCAGAAACGTGGATAAATGGAACTGTGCTTGTGGGGAGGAAACATTTCAGAAAGGCCAACTATGAAGGGAAGGGAAGTAAACTTAAGATCTGAAAAAAGAGAAACTAAGAGAACCCGAAATGGACAGATTGGTTCCTCCCTCATATGCTCCCGCCCTCCACCATCAGGAAAGGGGTGGGAGGGCAGGGGGAAAGAGAGAATCTACTTTTGTTTGGCCATTCCAAGCTCTCTCCCTCTCCCTCTCTCTACAAAGAGCCCTCCTGCACCAGCCAAGGGGCCCATCTAGTCGAGCATTCTGTTCCCACAGGAGGTTACTGGGTCCCTCTGGGAAGACCCCACGCAAGGCATGAGCACCACAGCGCTGCTGCAAGATCAGAAACTTTCCCTTAAAAAGTGTCACGTGCAACATTTAGGCAAATCTTGCCTTGGAGAAGGGGCTTCCTCCCGGCCTCCTGGACAGCCTCTGGGGGAGGAATGGCTTTGCAAAGCAACTTCTGGGGAGGGGAAAACACTTTGGCACATTCAGGGAGGTTTCTCTGGAAGGCCCCCAGAATGTCTGTTCTTGCCATTCCTCCTCTGCCACCCCCTCCCCAATCTGCTGCTTTACTGGTCTTTTACTCTCCAAGGAGCCGCACCGCCTTTCAGAACAAAAAGAAAAAGGGGAGAGGTTTGTTTTTTGGTTTTTGTTTAGAAAAGAAAGAAAAATAGTGGTTGCAAGGGGGGGGCGTAGAGGGAGGCGGCTGTGTGTTTTCTTAAGCCAGGATGGGCAGGCCAGGAATTGCTGGTGTCTTGCAGAATGTCATCTGCTAGCAGGCTCCCAGGCCTGCTGGAATCCCAATCCCTCATCCCAGGTGGGTGGGGGGAAGGCCTGGACCCCAAAGAATCTCAGCCTTCACTGACAAAATTATCTGACGACGCCTTCCAAAACATCTTTATCAACGACTTGGATGATGGACTCAAGGGCATCCTGATCAAATTTGCAGATGACACCAAACTGGGAGGGGTGGCTAACACCCCAGAGGACAGGATCACACTTCAAAACGACCTTGACAGATTAGAGAACTGGGCAAAAACAAACAAGATGAATTTTAACAGGGAGAAATGTAAAGTATTGCACTTGGGCAAAAAAAATGAGAGGCACAAATACAAGATGGGTGACACCTGGCTTGAGAGCAGTACATGTGAAAAGGATCTAGGAGTCTTGGTTGACCACAAACTTGACATGAGCCAACAGTGTGACGCGGCAGCTAAAAAAGCCAATGCAATTCTGGGCTGCATCAATAGGAGTATAGCATCTAGATCAAGGGAAGTAGTAGTGCCACTGTATTCTGCTCTGGTCAGACCTCACCTGGAGTACTGTGTCCAGTTCTGGGCACCACAGTTCAAGAAGGACACTGACAAACTGGAACGTGTCCAGAGGAGGGCAACCAAAATGGTCAAAGGCCTGGAAACGATGCCTTATGAGGAACGGCTAAGGGAGCTGGGCATGTTTAGCCTGGAGAAGAGGAGGTTAAGGGGTGATATGATAGCCATGTTCAAATATATAAAAGGATGTCACATAGAGGAGGGAGAAAGGTTGTTTTCTGCTGCTCCAGAGAAGCGGACACGGAGCAATGGATTCAAACTACAAGAAAGAAGATTCCACCTAACATTAGGAAGAACTTCCTGACAGTAAGAGCTGTTTGACAGTGGAATTTGCTGCCAAGGAGTGTGGTGGAGTCTCCTACTTTGGAGGTCTTTAAGCAGAGGCTTGACAACCATATGTCAGGAGTGCTCTGATAGTGTTTCCTGCTTGGCAGGGGGTTGGACTCGATGGCCCTTGTGGTCTCTTGCAACTCTATGATTCTATGATTCTATGAAAAGCAGAGGCAGAGGCTGACCAGATGAATAGGGGCGGAGAGTTGGAGCACCCAGTACACACTCCGTGAAACATGATTCCCAGGCTGCATGCACAACAACATTTTATTCTGGAACCAGTGGTAACTGAGGACTTGTTTTTTCTACGTAGTCCACACCCGATCTAGATCTACGGCATATTTCAAGCCTCTGAAAAGCACTTCTTGAGAAACTGTTTTTTTGCAGAAAATAAACGCTCATGGCAGATGGATCCTGCACTGGATGTAGGCGCTCCCAGCAGTGGGGACGGGATTTATCCACACTGGCCCAATGAGGCTTTATATCGAGATCGCAATACCCATTTCCTTTTTCATCCCCCCTGGGGAAAATCTGAAAGGAGGAAAAGGCAAAAATCCAGGGGAGGGTTTTTAAACATGTATTGGCCTTGTTTACGGCAGGATTGAGAATCTAGAGTGAAATTTACAGCATGTTCTTTATTGGGGAAAAAAATATGAAGATGATGTACCGTGGTATTTGTCCCCGGTAAAACTAGCAAAAATGTATAGAACAAGTACCAATATATGCTGGAAATGTAAAAAAAAGAAGGTACCTTTTATCATATGTGGTGGACCTGTAATACAACTAAAACATTCTGTGAGATGATATATAATGAAATGAAAAAAATGTTCAAAATAACTTTTGTTAAAAAACTGGAAGTTTTTTTATTAGGAATTATAGGTACCGAGATTCCAAAGAACCAGAGGAAACTGTTCATGTATGCTACAACGGCCGCTCGAATGTTCCTAGCCCAGAGATGGAAGGAAGAGACAGCCCTAACCAGAGAAGAGTGGCAGATCAAGTTGATGGACTCTGCCAAAATGGCAAAACTAACTGGGAAGCTCAGGAATCAAGAAGACCAGAAATTTTTAAAAAGAATGGGAAATGTTTATAATGTATATACAAAATTATTGTAAACAGGTCAAAATATTAGCAGGATTTTAAATACATTGGTAATGTAACAGGACGTATAGATAACTTAGGAAGATGAAAAATTGGAGAAGTACTGATATGCAGGTGAAAATAGAATCAAAAGGACCCATGGAAGGAATGGGGCAGAAGTCAGGAGATTCAGAGTACAGTGGTACCTCAGGTTACATACGCTTCAGGTTACAGACTCCGCTAACCCAGAAATATTACCTCGGGTTAAGAACTTTGCTTCAGGATGAGAACAGAAGTCGTGCTCCGGTGGCGCTGCAGCAGCAGGAGGCCCCATTAACTAAAGTGGTGCTTCAGGTTAAGAACAGTTTCAGGTTAAGAACGGACCTCCAGAACGAATTAAGTACTTAACCCGAGGTACCACTGTAATCTTGATATTTGGATTTTGTACTGTTTTATGTTGTATGTTTATATTTTTGAAATTCAACAAAAAATATTATTTTTAAAAAAGAGAGAATCTAGAGTGAAACCAGCATGCTGGAGATGAGAATGGACAATTCTGTACTGAAAAAAACTACATTTCTGTGCCACAAATGGGTCAGTGTGATTCAGTCCCCGCTTGCCCCTGGCGACCCCATAAATACCATTCCATCTAGAGAAATGCCATTTAGCAAGGAAGTCCTGACTGTGCCTCGCATATTGCATCAGAGCAGCTCCATTGCATTTTCACTTGGAAACGGGAAGGGAGAGAGAAGGGGGCTTACCCTGCCAGAGGGGAGGGGGCATTTGATCTCTTCACCTCTGTAGAGGCTAAATGCCTTGCAAAGGATGTGCTCTCACAAATGGGGTGCCTGACCTCCTGTGATTGACAGATGGGCAGTTCCTGCAGTGTGCATCAGTTGAGTTTAGAAAAGTGCAAATTTTGAAGTGTAGCTGTGTTTCTGTTCACATACTGTTGTAATAGTGCAAATGAGGTAGATTTGCATTAAAATGTGACCTGAAGTGGACAGAATTCTTCCCTCGCCCGCTTTGGGAGTTTCCTGGGAAGGGGAAGCAGCTGATAAGCCAGTTTTAATTCTGTTTAAGTATAGATGCACCGAGAATATTAATGGCCCAAAAATGGAAACAGGAGGAATTACCGACCCTTGAAGAATGGAGAATGAAATTGATGGAATATGCAGAACTGGATAAACTAACTGGGAAGATTAGATATCAATGAGACCATAAGTTCATCGAGGACTGGGGAAAATTTGTAGACTATCTGAAAAGTATATGTGATGAACAAACAATGCTTGTGGGATTTCAAGAAGCTCTGTGAAAGTTAGAGGAGTATTGTAAAAAGGTAAATAAGATTGGGAGGGTATATTAAAAGGCAATATTAAATTTAGAAAATGCGTAACCAAAAACTAAATATGGATGATTGACAGAGAAGCTGAGGGAAGCCTAAAAGAGAAAATTTTTGATATGGCATTCATGTATATCTATCTGTATTGAAAATTAATAAAAATTATTGCAAAAAAAAAAGTATAGATGCACCATCACTATTCCACCAGACTTAAAGGGAAGTGAGAGGGGGGTGTCTGATGTGTGTGTGTGTGGGGGTGTCTTTCACACACACCCCTGACAATCCCCTTCAGAGGTCCTTGTCCACATTCAGACTGGTTTTAGACTAGCCAATTTACGGTACTTTGGATGAAGCAGCTGTTGAATTTTCCTGCAGAATGGATGAGGTGACATTTGTGGTGGCCATAACTCATCTCCTTGGGCTCCTGCTTCTGGCAGGGGGCAAGACAAGTGGGGGTGGGGGGTATGAGGAGAGACACTTATTGTCGCTCTAGTCAATATTTCACCAAAGTTTGTTTTCTCTCTTTCCTTCTTTCCTTCCCTCTTTTTAAAGCACAATTAGAATCCCAAGGAGGAGCCTCGTGATAAATCAAAGTCCTCCCATTCAAGTGTCCCAGGCAGACACATCACATGCACACCCAAATGGATATACTTGCTGCCTTCTCTTGCCGTGCACCAATAAAATGAAAAAAACAACACCCTGTGGCGACACAAGCAGAAACAAGCAATTTAGGATCCTGAAAGATAAAAGATAATAAAAGTAATTAAGATAATTAACCACCCTGAAGTGAGAAGAATTTACAGCTGTAAATTTTGTCCTTGAGTTTAGACAGCCATATTGCAGCTGCCACTCAAGCCACAGAGGCACTTTTGATGCATTCGCTAAAGGAGGAGAGGCGACTCCCCACCCAATTGGGAGCGGCAACTGAGCGTTTCTCCCCTGGGGCATGTTCAGAAGGTCCAACCCTGTGCCTGAATGCCCAAATGCTGGGGAGTCTCTGTTCTTCCCAAGGACTGACAGAAAGGAGAACTCAAGTCTCCATCAATAACCAAGCTACAAGCCTGTGGAAGCTTTTGAGGCTCTGGGGTCCCTTTTTATGGGGTGGAGGTGGACCCAGTTTATGCCAGATGTAAGCACTAGAAAACATGAGCTGGTGCTAAAAACATTGTGACAAATTGGTTTCAAATGTCAAATATGACTTGAACACACATCAGGATCATAACTGGCCTCCTCCTGGCCCATCTCAGCCCCTGTATTCCCTGGATGTTGTGCCCGTAATGTGAGTGTGATGCATCAGAGATTGTGTGTGTGTGTGTGACAGTCAGAGAGCTTGCAAAATTTCCAGATAAAAATCAGACTCAATGGTAACATGTCAAGAAAATGAGCTGCATTGCAATGGCAGGGAGCAGGGAGCCTTGGAATATTTTCTTTTTCATTGTAGGGATCGATGAATCTGTCAATTTCACTTCATCTCAGTTACTTTTATCAGCTTAGTTTGGCCCACTTCTGTATGTTGGGATTTGTTTGTTTGTTCAACATTTGCATTAAAGCCCTTCCTTCCTTCCTTCCTTCCTTCCTTCCTTCCTTCCTTCCTTCCTTCCTTCCTTCCTAGAATGAAATGAGAGAAGAATGCATCACGGAAACATGGAGGCAGAGCAAAGAAAGGGAAGTCCAGCAAAGGTTTTTTCAGCGCCATCAAAGTGAAGTTGAGTGTGGCTTGATGGAACGCCAGACATGTGCAAAGGCTGGGGCAGGTTCCACAAGGTTAGTAGAGGTAAAAGTCACATGGATTTCCATATAAAGCCATATAGAATCATAGAATCATAGAGTTGGAAGAGACCACAAGGGCCATCGAGTCCAACCCCCTGCCATAGGCGCCGACTCCATGGGGCCTGAGGGGGCCCGAGCCCCCTCAAAAATTCGTTTGGGGGGGCTCTGCTCCCCCAATAATCTTGGACGCCCCTCCAGCAGAGTGCCGCTGCCGCGCTGGCTCTGCCTGGCGCCGCTCGGCGCGTCCGCGGCTTTTATAGGGCGCCCGGCGCGCACCAGCTCGATAACGGGCACCGGCGCGGCGGGGGCGCCGGGCCGGGGGAGGGGGGCGGCCGGCCTGTCTCCTTGGCAACCCCATTGAGCAGCGCCGGCTCCCCCGGGAGGGCCATCCCCCCGCGCCGCCGATCGCCAACACCGCCGACGCTGTGGCTGCCCAAGCCCAAGCCCAAGTCCGGCTCGCCGACGCCCTCCGCTGCAGCTCCGGCTCCATGCACGGCATCCCGCGGCAGGTCACTGGGGGGCCTCTCCATCAGCATCCTGGGGAGAAAGAGGGAGAGGAGAGCCGTAAGGGAGGGAGGGGCGCGCGGGGAGGGGAGGAAAAGGAGGAGAAAGGAAAGTGGAGGAAGAGGAAGGAAGGAAGGAAGGAAGGAAGGAAGGAAGGAAGGAAGGAAGGAAGGAAATTGCGCGCAGGGTGAAGAAAGGAGAAGGGCGAACGAGACGAGCTTCCAACCCAAAAAAGGGCTGGAAGACTGGGAGGATAAAGGATCGGGAAAGAAAGCGACGCCTTCCCCGCCTGCGACGTCGCCCGCTTGTCATTGGCAGCGCAGCGGGCGCCCAGAGGGGCTGGGCACCGGCGCAGGGCCGCTCCGCAGCCAAGGAGGACAGCTGCACGGCTAGCAAGGCGCGCCGCGTAGAGCGCGGCCCTTGTGTGGCCCGGTGGCCAGGCAAGCTCGGGCGGGACCCCCATGCGAATCTAAGACGGGAGAAGAGGGCAGAGCAAAGGGGGTCCCTTCCCCAACCTCCGGCTCTGAGACTTCCCTGTGCCCCAGAAAAGCGAAAGGATTTTCTCTTCAACCTGCCCTCCATCCTCTTGCGGAAAACTCTTTGCCTGCCCTGCCCGTATCTCGTTTTTGCTTTTTAATTCCACACACGCACCCTTCGGACTTCGTGGCAATCGGGCGCGCGGGTGCGTTTCCTAAGAGAGTGAGGACCCCCGCCTCCTCCCCACCTGCTCCCTCGCCAGCCAGCCAGCCAGCCGCGCGCCCTAGCCGGAGAGCCCCGGCCGTCCCCGTCGCGCAATCGGCTGGATCTCCCTTCAGCAGGCCGTGCTCACAACTCGGCCCAGGGACCCCCCAGCAGCGGATCTCCGGCCCAGCTGAAGAATCCGGCAACAAGCCCCCTCCTCCCCAATCGCTCCGCCGAAATACGCTCCAAAACCCCCCAGATAGGCCGCCGGCCGCCAAGTCTCGTGGCGCCCTGAGCGAGGGTCTCCCCCCAACACCGCCACCTCGAACTGCATTCTCCCGGCTACCCGAGCGAACCAGCGGCAGGACCCCGGTATGGGCCCCCCCAATATTTTTTATAAGTCAGCGCCCCTGCCCCCTGCCAAACAGGAAACACCATCAGAGCACTCCTTACATATGGCTGTCTTTTTTTATATATAAGATATTTATTAAAGTTTAAACATTACAGAGAAAAAAAGAAAAAAGAAACAAAAGAGAAATACAAGCAGTAAACAATTACAAAACATCAGAAACAAAAATAAATACAATAATACAAAACATCAACAATACAAAAAAGGCAAAAAAGAAAAAACAAAAACATTTTAAAAACCCAAAAAAGAACAAACAAAAATAAAAAGAACCTCGTATTTTCATATCCTTGTCTTTCATTTGCTTATTTTCTCGACTTCCTCACACCTCCTTTTTTGTATTTAGTTCTGACATATGGTTGTCAAGCCTCTGCTTAAAGACCTCCAAAGAAGGAGACTCCACCACACTCCTTGGAAGCAAATTCCACTGTCGAACAGCTCTTACTGACAGGAAGTTCCAGTGTTCAGATGAGGACACTTGTTTATGATTGTTATAAAGGTCCACCAAATGGTTGTGAAATCAAAGAATTGTAGAATTGTAGATTTGTAGAGTTGGAAAGGTCCTCCGGCTCTGCATCTGTCAGGGAACTGACATCAGAGCCAGAGGCGGAGGGAAGGCTCTCAAATGATGCTGGAGAAGGGCCCAGCAGGGAGAGAGGCAGCTCCGCAGATGGGGAAGCAAATCAGCGCAACACCAGGGATATAGAGGGGCTGATGGGGGAATTGGCAAGAGGGCTCCAGGACTCTTCACCAGACACCAGCGGGGAGAGCACGGGTCCTCCACTACCCACGCCCACCCTGCGCAGAAGACTTCCGCGCAGAGAGAGTAAGAGGAGACTGGGTGTCAAACAACTTTTATGTTGGAAAAGATTTAAGAAACGCCCACTGACGGATTCTGCTAGCGACTGAGGCAGCCACGAAGTGAAGGGCTGCCCAGACTGAAAGGTTTAGCAAGGCAACAAAGCCTGGAGAGGCGGCAACTTACGCACGAGCTACCCATACACATTACACCAATCCGTCAGTCCCTGACGTCGCTCGTGCACAGCGACAGGCAGGCAGCATCATGAGCAAAACCGGAGAAGCTGGCACCACGGAGGGAGCAGCTGGAGGGCAAAATCTGGTGGAGAGGAACTGAGATTTGGAACAGCATGTGGCTCTGCTGACGGCGCGGCTGGACAAGAGGTGGTCTCAGGATGCCCAGGTCAGACCCACCCCCGTAGCAAGGAAGGTACCGGGACTGGTACACAAGTTTGGAGGGAAAACCCAGGACTACAGTGCGTTCCGAACGGAAATAGAGTACGCTTTGGAACTGCAACAGAATGATTTTGCAGACGATGCAGAGAGGGTTGCCTATATTGTTGGACATCTGCAGGATGGGGCCAGAGATTGGATCAGGCCCCTAATGGCAACGCAGAATGCCGCCTTGAAAGACCTGAGGAAATTCTTCCAGGCGATGGATGCGATGTATTCCAGTGATGTACAGCAAAGTGTGACTCGGCGGGAACTGATGGGTTGCAAACAGGGGAACCAGTCAGTTAGAGACTACTGGTCACGCTTTGCCATGTTAGTCCACCGGCTCGGGTGGGATTTGGACTCGGAACCCATTCAAATACTGTTCGAGGAGGGGTTGTCCCCAACGGTGAAGGAGGAGCTTTCCCGCACACCCCGCCGGCAGTCGATGGATCAGCTGACCAAGGCAGTGCTTGCGATTGGTGTAAGGCAGGAAGCGCGGGCCCAGGAGAAGCGGGAAGGGAGAGAGCAACGTTACCATGACTACCGCATTCCTGAAATACCAAGGCAGCCTTCCCCGCCGGCAGAGCCCATGGAAATAGATGGGGGGCGCGCACGGGAGATTTCAAACTCCAGTGAAGGTCGCAAGAGAGAGGGAAAGGATGGGAAAACCACCAAGAAGTGTTTTCTCTGCCACCGGCCAGGACATTTTGCCAGGGTCTGCCCGCAAAGAAAGGCCTGGCAAGGGATGGTGGGAGCTGCAGGGGGTGAGGAGGAGATGGTAAAGGAGCAGGGAAACGCCAAAGCTTGGCTGCCACTCAGCGGGCACAGCAGCCAGGCCAGCAACCAATAGGAGTGCCCAAACCAGACCCCCCCCCCAGGGCGGCTATAGCCATAGAAGTGGTGCTAGAACTCCCAAATGGGCACCCAGTCAAGGTGAAAGGGCTGTTGGATTCAGGCAGTTCCTGCAATTTCTTCAGCAAGGACTTTTCACTAGAGCACCAGCTCCACCTGCTGCCCCTGGATTTCCCCTTGCAAGTAACCACCATTGATGGCAGGGAACTTCTGGGAGGGGAAGTGACGCACCAGACCCCACCAATGAGAATGAGGGTTTCCAGGCACACGGAGACCATCGCCTTTCACGTAGCCTCACTGGCAGGGCCCCCAATAATATTAGGGATGAGCTGGCTAGCACAACATGATCCAGTGGTGGCATGGCATCAGAGAACAGTCACCTTTGGGTCCGCTTACTGCTTGGAACACTGTCTAGGGGGAGAAACCCCAAGGATGACCGTGGCCAGGGTGGCTGGGATAGCGGTGGAGCCGAAGGGGGAGGTGCCACCACAATATGCTGACCTGCAGGAGGTCTTCAGCGAGAAGGAGGCAGATAGGCCCTTTGACTGCCAAATAGGCCCTTTGACTGCCAAATCAACTTGCTCCCTGGGGCGCAGCTACCGGTGGGTAAACTGTATGCCATGTCGGACAGTGAGATGAAGGAGTTGCGGGAGTTTATTGACAAGAACCTGAAGGGAATCAAGGGAATCAAAGGCGGTGGGGTCCGGTGTTCTTTGTGAACAAAAAAGGGACTAACCAGCCCAGATTGGTTGTAGATTTTAGGGCGTTAAATTTGGTATCAGAACCCGTGACCTTCCCAATGCCCAGGATTGACATTTTAACACGGGTGAGGCAGGGGAAGATTTTTACCAAGCTGGACCTCAGGGGAGCCTACAATTTGATTAGGATGAGGGAGGGGGACGAATGGAGAAACCCATGAGGCTAGAGACTGACGCGTCCGACAGAGCCATTGGGGCGGTTCTTTTGCAGCCAGGGAGGAGCAAGCAGGAATGGAGACCGTGTGCCTTCTTCTCAAGAAAGCTGATCAAGTCGGAGCAAAACTATACGGTGTATGACCGTGAACTGCTTGCGATCTATGCGGCATTTTGGCGATGGCGACATCTACTAATAGGGGCGCAGCACAAGATCCAGGTTTGTACAGATCACAAGAACTTGGAATACTGGAGGACCGCACGAGTGCTCAACCAGAGACAGATTCGATGGGCACAGGAGTTCTCCAAGTTTTCCTTCGAAATCCGATACGTGCCAGGAGAGGAAAACGTGAGAGCAGATGCTCTCTCCCGGAAACCGGAGTACTTGGAAGGAGAGGGGCCACCGGAGATACGACACGTGATACCCGAGGACCGATGGGTGTATGGGGGAACCTTGGTGGGGCAACGAGAACTGGCTGGACTTACTAGAAATGACGTGTTCGGACAAACTAAAATCTGGGAACTCTGAGACAGAAGAGAAACCCAAGGAGGGTTTGAGGAGAAGGAAAGGGTGCTGTACTATAAGGGGGCACTGTATGTACCGGGGGAGACCCTACGGGGGAAGGTACTCAAACAACTCCACGACAACCCCACAGCGGGGCACTTTGGACAGCACAAAACCATGATGCTCGTCACCAGGCAGTTCTGGTGGCCCAGGGTGAGGGAGGATGTACGGGAATATGTACGGGGTTGCGACCGCTTCCAAAGGGCAAAGGGGGAGCGGACCGCCCCAGCAGGATTACTGGAACCCTTACCCACGCCGGGGAAACCTTGGGAGGTGGTATCCATTGATTTTATGACCGATTTGCCCAAGTCCCGGGGGAAGACAGCGGTCATGGTAGTGGTCGATCTACTAACAAAAATGTGCTTGCTCACATGCGGTCACGGCAGAGGAAACAGCCAGGTTGTTTGTAGATCACATCTTCCGGTTGCATGGGACTCCTTCGAGGGTCATCTCCGACCGCAGGAAACAATTTACTTCCCGTTTCTGGAGGAAGCTCATGAGCTTGCTGCAGGTCGAAGTGGGCTTCTCAACGGCGAGACACCCGGAAACCAACGGGCAAGCAGAAAGAGCGAACAGTATTCTCCAGCAATACCTACGCTGCTATGTCAGCGAGAGGCAGAACGATTGGGTAGAAAAACTAGCGCTGGCTGAATTTGCGTACAATAACGCTGAACATGTGTCAACAGGAATGAGCCCGTTCATGGCCAATTATGGGTGTCACCCCAGGGCCTTCCCGGGGAGTGGGGAGGAAGGTTGGAGTGTGCTGGCAGCAGAGCAGTTTGTGGAAGAAATGGAAGCCCTGCACCAGCAACTTAAGATGAACTTGGAGCGGGCCAAGGAAATTTACAAGAGGCAGGCAGACAAGCGCCGTAGGGAAGGGGAGACAATACGGGTGGGAGATCGGGTGTGGTTGTCAACCCAAGGGTTACCTTTTAAGGGGGGGGTGCAAGAAGTTGCAACCCAGGCGGCTGGGACTGTTTGAGGTAACACAGCAGGTGAACCCCGTGGCATACAAGCTCAAATTGCCAGACAGCATGAAGATACACCCGGTGTTCCATAGGTCCCTACTCTCGCCGTACAGGGAAGGAAGGGGATTCCCGGGGCGAGAGGGAGAAGTCACCACACACCCGCAGGTAGAAGAGAGGGAGCACCACAACTTGGCCACAGAAATACTTGATTCAAGGTGGCGAGGGCGCCAGGTGGAGTATTTGGTGGCTTGGGAGGGAGAACCCGGGTCGGAAAACACGTGGGTTCCCGCGGAGGCAATCACTGACGGGTATCTGGTGGAGGAATTCCACCGCCTGTTCCCGGACAAACCCAAACCACTAGCGAGATTCTGGGAGGAGCAATTTGGAACCACAGACGATGAAGAGGATTTTGTGGAGTTTTCTGTCTCCGAAAGGGAGGGAGAAGAGGCTTCGGAGGAAGAAGAATCAGACTGGGAGGCCCACCCTGCGGGAAGGGATCAGAGCGGGTGGGAAGCGGGTTTTGAATCCTCAGAGGATGGCAACAGCTCCTTCCAGGGGTTCCCCGCATCGTCGGCCGAAGAAAGGGACGAAGTTGGGTCAACAGGTCGGGCCAGGGGTGGAGGGGGTCCTTGGGGGGAGGTGGATGTCAGGGAACTGACATCAGAGCCAGAGGCAGAGGCAAGGCTCTCAAATGATGCTGGAGAAGGGCCCAGCAGGGAGAGAGGCAGCTCTTCAGATGGGGAAGCAAATCAGCGCAACACCAGGGATATAGAGGGGCTGATGGGGGAATCGGCGAGAGGGCTCCAGGACTCTTCACCGGACACCAGCGGGGAGAGCACAGGTCCTCCACTACCCACGCCCACCCTGCACAGAAGACTTCCGCACAGAGAGAGTAGGAGGAGACTGGGTGTCAAACAACTTTTATGTTGGAAAAGATTTAAGAAACGCCCACTGACGGATTCTGCTAGTGACTGAGGCAGCCACAAAGTGAAGGGCTGCCCAGACTGAAAGGTTTAGCAAGGCAACAAAGCCTGGAGAGGCGGCAACTTACGCATGAGCAACCCATACACACTACAGCATCACTGCGTAGAACTTTCAGGGAGTGGGAACGTCTATGTTGATGTTTGCCCTGATTTAAAGCTGAAGGGTGGTTTTTCCCTAGGAAAGGAGTGGGGCAAGGGGAAAACTGCTCAGCCCTGTGCTTGCTATGCATGGGACAAGGGGAAATCTGGATGAGCCCTTAGACAGGCATTTTGACACTTGCTTCCCCCTCTGCTTCTTTGTTGGAGAACCATATTGCAAAATTTGGAGCTATGTGAAAATGGATAGCTGTGTTTCGATTTGCATATTGATCTGAGGCCCAAACAGTTTCTCCAGTGTCCCTAACATGCATTCAGTGTGTGACTTTTGAGCCATAACCACAGATTACAGTGCAAACAAAATCAGTTTGCCCCATCTCCGGAAGTGCTTAGGTGGATATCTGCTTAGTTCTTTCACATACCCTCCAAAATTTATCCGATGAAAATAGGGATGTCCTATTCAACAACAACAACAACAACAACAACAACAACAATTTTATTATTTTATTATTTTATTATTTTATTATTTAGGTGTCATCCATTAAACATAAAATCCTTCCCTGTCCAGGGCTGCCTTCAGATGTCTCCTAAAGGTTGCATAGCTACTTATCTCCTTGGCTCGGGAGTCGCATAACTCCATATCCTCCAACATTTCTCTGATGGAAATAGGGATGTCCTAAAGAAAATTGGGACATTCCAGGATCAAATCAGAAACCAGGAAGGCTTCTGTAAATCCGGGACTGCCCCTGGAAAATAGGGGCATTTGAAAGGTCTGTTTTCATGTATTTACAGAAATAATGTTCTTTACATATTTTGAGCCCGGCACAATACCCCAGCACAACGCTATGTGTTCAGGGAGGGAGGGGGGAGGGAGGGAGGGAGGGAGAAAGAAAGAAAGAAAGAAAGAAAGAAAGAAAGAAAGAAAGAAAGAAAGAAAGAAAGAAAGAAAGAAAGAAAGAGGAAGGAAGGAAGGAAGGCTTGAGAGCTGAACTTGTGTTCAAAAGTATAAAGCAGGCAGGAACTATATGTGGCCTGTAGGAATTGTTGGGGGGGGGACTCAGAGCCACCCCAAAAGTCTTGATGCCTTGATTCAGCCGGAGGTGCCTTGAGTTTTTCCAACGACTTAAAATATTAGGGGAGGTAAGGGGCCAGCTAAGCATAAGAAATTAAGCGGAAAAGGCAGGAGAGGGGGGAGAACTAGGATATTTCACTCCAAAGGGGTGAAAATGGTTTTCAAATGAAATCCAGAAAGAGCTGCCAGCGAAGGGGGCTTTGTCTGTTCAGTCACAAAAGGGTTCCCTCCCAGGCTGAGTGCAGGGGAGAGAAAGAGGTGGGGGCCGCCTTTCAGATTCTGGCTGCCAAGGGCCCCCTCCGAAAAGAATGAAGCGTTGAACTCTTGCCAAAGGAGGGGAGTGGGCTGGGGGGAGGGCTGCTATTTATCCCAGAAAAGTAGCCAACATTATGTCTGTGATGGGAAGGGAACTGAAGAATTGTGGGAAGGAAGCGAGCGGCTTCAGCTGTCAATCAAGGGCCCAAATTTCCATGAACTGTCAGTCATAATTAAAAGGAATTCGGTAGTTCAGGAAGGTTGCGGCAGCGAAGATTGCCCTGAATAAACACCCAGGTTCCCAGCTGAAGCAGCCCCCGCCCGCATCCCAGCAAACAGCCAGGCCAAGAGGTAACCGTGTTCCTGCCATCTCCTTCCCAGACCCCAACTGGGTTGCTACAGTCCCCAGGGCTGGCACGGGGGGGGGGGGGCATTGACTTGCATCTCAGAGCGGCATCCTCCCCTCTCCCTGCAGCATGGGGGGGGGTGATGATGGCGAGGCCGTGAAGGTGACACGTATCAGTAGGGGTGATTTTAGGGGGTGAAACTTAATTTTTGCAAATTTCTTCAGTGAGGGGTCTTAAAAATATGTTTTGGGGTGTGAGGAATTCAAATCTGCTATTATTTTTGTGACTGCACAACATTTAGCTTGGTAAGTCTGCATTTGATGAAGAAGCATATAAACTGCTTTTGGGAAACCAAAGAATTTTAATTTTACCTTCTGAAAATGTCAACCAATGTAAGTAAGTAAGTAAGTAAGTAAGTAAGTATATAGTAATATAACTGCAAGGACTTGGCTATCATTTTAATGATTTCTATGCAATTTTACTACCAAGCTTAATTAAATTATATGAATTTAACCAAAATATCTTTTGAATTCCCAAGTCATGTTACTCCTCTCATTTTCAGAATTTGAAAAAATGTAACACACCCTAGTGTATCAGCCTTATAGGAGGTTGCAAGTGAGCCTATGTAACTCCCTAATCAATAGTGCTGGGCTGGACATTTTTCTTGCATCCTCAACTCCTGCCACCCACCTGCCCATCATTCTCCATCAATTAATGAGAAGAGAAATTACATTTAAGGAAAATTCTCTTGGATGGACTGCAGGCATTTTGTTGTGCTTACTGTACTTTTGGCTGAGGGGGTCTTTGGATGTGGCAGCTAGACTGGCAACTGGGAGCGGCCACTGAGACCTCATAACACTGGTCCTGGAAGACCTACATTGGCTCCCAGTACGTTTCCGAGCACTAACTGAGGTCCAGCTCTGAGGGTCTTCTAACAGTTCCCTCACTGTGAGAAGCAAAGTTACAGGGAACCAGGCAGAGGGACTTCTCATGGAATTGGCGGAAATGACTGGCAGAATCTGAGACCAGGGAGAAGAGTCGGTGGAAGAAGATTGGAAAAAATGTAAAGTATATTTACAGAAATATTGCAAAATCAATGAACGTTAGAAGGATGCTGGAATGAAGTTACATGGTTTTAGCAGAAATGTTATAAAGAATTAAGTAAAAATAGATTGTTAATGGGCCAAAGTGTAAAATTTAAGGTCAGATTGTGTTAAGATAAATTATAGAGCAAAAATTGAGAAAGATGGAAAGGATTTGCTGAAATAGCTAATTGAACAAGAATACAAAAAAGGGAGGTGTGAGGAGGTCGATGATACAAGTAAATGAAAGGTGGAGATATAGAGATATTGGATGTGTTTTTTAAATGTTTTTGCTTTTCTTGTTGCTTTGTTGTATTTTTTTGTTTTTTCTCTTTATTTTTGATGTATTGTGAACTTTTTACTGTTTCTTCTTTTTCTGTAACTATTAAACTTTTAATAATTTTTTTTTGAAAAAAAAAAAAGACAGAGGGACTTCTCGGTAGTGGCACCTGCCCTGTGGAACGCCCTCCCATCAGATGTTAGGGAGATAAAGAACTACACATCTTTTAGAAGACACCTGAAAGGCAGCCCTTTATCAGAAAGTTTTTAATGTTTGACGTTTTACTGTGTTTTTATATTTTGCTGGAAGCCGCCCAGAGTGGCGGGGGAAACCCGGTCAGATGGGTGAGGTACTACTACTACTTCTACTACTAATAATAATAATATGGTGGTGTGTCCATTCATCCTACAAATCACCTCAGCAGCAGCCCTCACTCTTTATCCAGAAGAGCCTGCAGGATCAGGCCGGTGGTCCATCCAGTCCAGCATCCTGTTCTCAGTGTGGCCAACCAGATGGGAAACCCACAAGCCGGATTCCAGCAGAAGAGCAATGCTCTCTCCTCCTGTGTTTTCCAGTAACTGAGATTCAGAAGCATTTCTGCATCCAACTATGGATGCCAAGCAGAGCCTCCATCATGACTAGAAGCCACTGATAGGTCTCTTCTCCATGACCCCTTGCAGCCTTCCTGGGTGCCCGGGCTTCAGGGGAAGCCCCTACTGAGACAGCTGTTTGATCATGAGGCTTTTTCAGACAAGGAAAGGTGGACAGCCAGGGAGGCTGCAAGGAGTGCTGGGAAATGCTTCCTAGAAAGACAGTCACACAAATTACCCCTGCCCTCTTGCAATGATAAGAGAACAGCACAGAAACATGGAAACCTCTTTTGCAAGGAAGGAAGTGTTTCAAAAAATGGGAGGCAGGTTTTGGCACCACACAAGTCTGCTTTACCTGGTCTCCTAAATGGAGCAAGCCTAAACACCCCTCCCTATGGGAGTCCCATAGAAGCAACTTCAGCTTCACTCACTGGTGGCTTTTGAAAGGGGGAAGAGAGAGGGAGGAAGGGAGAGAGGCTGTCTCTCTAATGAGCTTTTACTAGAAAGGATGATAAAAATAGGGTTGTGAGGTTGATTGAAAGACGCCTTGTGCAGACATTTCCTCCCCAGCCATAATCACTCAAATAGTCTGGCAGCTGGATGGTAACATTTAAAATTAACAAGGGGCTGCTGCTGGCAAAGTGCTGGGCCAAACCAGGTCCTCAGCTCCAGACCAGTAGCTGTGCAAGCCTTGCGGGGTGGGGTGGGACAGCAGCAGCAAAGCCCCCCCCCCCGACTTACCTGGGCCTCCTGTGAAACTTGCTCAAGTCAGATTTGTGTGTTACATTTCAGCAGCAAAAAAGTTGTCCCTTTGAACCCTCTCTTTGAGTTGCCCACCATCTTCAGTCTCCCCTGAGAGCAGGTTTGCATTTGAAAGGGGTTTATGGTGCAGGTTACCTCCCCCTGCCAAAAAAAATCTCAGCCACCTTTTTGTACAGCCATGTTTGCTCTTCTCCGGCAGAAGCAGGACTTAAAATAGGACACTTGGAGGGTCTGCTGCAACACACCCCTCCAAGATGCAAGGAGGAAGAGGAGGGCAGCCTAGAAGCAAAGGAATGGAAAAGCAGAGCTAGGGAGAGGAAGGGAGGGGTCTCCTGCTTGAGGATGGGCTTTGAACACTTCTGTGCTCCAAAATCGCCCCAGCTCTTTCAAAATGAGCAGAACTACCAGGGTAGAAATAATAATACCAACGATTAATATAAAGTCACCCTAAAAATAGAGCAAAAGCAGAACAACATTTAAAAATGGGACAAAGCAAGAGGCCCTTGCTGGCCTCTCTCCCTTCCCCCAGTTGCTTTTCACACCCTTGAGCCGCACTCCTGGGTCCTTGAAGATGCTGCTTTACAAATCAGTGGGGACATCATTCTGGCGTTTGGGGGTGCTAAATGCCGATGTGCAAACTGAGGGAACCTCAGTAGAAGGACCTTCCCCTCTGAGCTCGCATGAGGAGCTCCTTGGAAGACTTCCTGAAAAGACACACAAACCACCTCCAGCGAGCACATTTTTGGGGGAAGCTGTCATCTCCTCTGGCTGCCCTTCCTGATCCCATGGGAGAAGTTATCTTGACTCTCCCCCCACAAAGCACACACACAGTCCCTGTCCCTCTGCCTTCACCAGATGTGTGAGGATGGTTTGGCCAGAGGTGTGGAGAGAGATGAAGGAGAGAAGAGAACCTCGTTGATGAGCCCTGAGCTGTGTGTGTGTGTATGTGTGTGTGTGCTCATGCGCGCCCCCCAACCCCCCACCTCACCCCTCATTCTGGCTCTTTGCATCTTACAGAGTCAGGTCAGTCTATGCTTCTGAGGAGTTTTACAGGGTGTCCATCTTTCACTGGAAAGTCCCTCCATTTGCCAGGGCCCTTGCAGCACCCACAGCCTGCACTTCCCTCACACACCACCCTAGGGAGGCGCCTACAGTTAAGTTGTGGGCGAACATATCAGACGACACAGCGATTCTTCCAAAGCAGCTCTTTATTTGTAAGCTGGAACAGAACTAACTGAGGAGCTCAGTCAGCCTGCTTATATAGAGCTCCAGAACAATGTAACTGTTGCCAATTTCTAAAACTATCCAATCACTGAACGTCACTTTCAATCCTTCATTTGCATACAAACTATCCAATCACTGAACGTCACGTTTGATCCTTCATTTGCATAACTATCTACAGTATCCCCCTGCTGGCCCAGGGTGAGAACTTCAGTACATAACACCTACAGTTCCTCCCCCCCCCCAAAAAAATGTGGGCATCTGAGCAAAGCCACCAGCTTCCATGTCTCAAAGAGCTTTGCTGTGGAGCAGTCTGGAAAGGACTGCCTGAAAGCAGACCAAATCTGAAGGATGCTGAGGCTTGAACCAGGAGTTCTGAGCTATCATGAAGTGCGTGTTCATTCTCAGACCTCAATGCCCTCTTCAGGTGCCCTTCTTCAGCTCTTGTGATTGGTTTGGGAGGAACCAGCCCCCCAGCCCCCATGGACCAGGTCTGGCATCTATCCTGAGAGGTGAGCACAGGCTCCCTCCAACTCCAGCTCAACCCACTTGGGCGTTCGGAACAGGGGACCCTCCAAGCTCAACCTGGGCTCCTTCTGCTCACAGCCTCCTCCAGTGGCCGTGGCCAGGCGTGAGGGTGCTCGCTCCTTCCGAGGGAAGGCTTACGTTAAGATCAAGACAATTCTGGATACGTATATTAAATGCAATTTCTTTTTTTTTTAAAGAATTATTTGTGCTCTTAATTTTATTGAAGGGGTTGTGAGGATGTTGTTAAAATAAGGACTGGTAACAAAGTTATATAATAAGGAGACGGAAGATGGTTGAACAACCGGCTAGAAGGAAGAGGTGGAGGAAGGTTTTAAGAGCAGTATAACAACAACAACAACAACAACAACAACAACAACAACAACAACAACAATTTATTATTTATACCCCGCCCATCTGGCTGAGTTTCCCCAGCCACTCTGAGTGGCTCCCAATTGAGTGTTAAAAACAAGACAGCATTAAATATTAAAAACTTCTCTAAACAGAGCTGCCTTCAGATGTATTTTAAAGATAAGATAGAAACCCCATGAACCTCCCCCTCCTGCCTTGATGCTTCCCACCCACTCCCTACACACGCTCCTACCTGGTGAGAGCTCCTGCAAGGGGCTCACCTGTCTCCAGGTGCTCATCTTGCAGGAATAAGGTGTGGTGAATGGACACAATGTGAATATGGACATTTTATTCTTGCAATTAATATAGTCTTATTTCTCCTGTCTTTGCAAGAATGACATTGGTATTATTAGTACAGTAGTAGTAGATTCACTGTGTCAAAGTCTATGGGTTGATTCTTTGTAGTTTTATATCATTTTGACCCAAACTGTCTGGCGATAGAGGCATCTCTCCCCCCCCCCTTCTTTCCAAGCGCCTCTTAAGGCATTTAACATTTCCCTACTGCTTGCAATCCTGGCACCTATTTGAGATAAGTTTTCAATACCTTTTTTGTTATTTTAAAAAAGGGGGGAGGAAGAAAAAAGGCCCCCTAAGATGGTTGGAAGGGTAAATAACTGGCATGCTGACATTGCTTCTATTTAAATAAATGACACACTGCGCACGTAGATCGTTTGCATAAAACAATATTCAAGTAGGGTGATTTTAATGTTCTCTGCTATTTCTGACTCTCTCTGGATTGCTGTTTGCATATATTTGCATACCCTAGGAGAATTAAGCTAGGAGTATGTAAATGAGCTCCTAGCCTTTCCAGCAAAGGAGTTTCTTCTCCTTCTCTTGCTGCAAACGCAGCCTCCTCTCCATCCATCCCTAGACACCCCCCTCCATCCTCCCAGCACCCTCCCCCGCCCTTCCCCCTTCTGGATTTGCAGCCAGATCAGTGGCTGGAGAGAGAGAGGGAGGGAGAAATGATTTGCCTTGCCATCCCTTGCAAGCAAATCTCAGTTGTTGCTATCCCAAGCAGGGTGGGGAAGGTAATAATGGGGGCTTTGTGGATTAATCACCTTTGGAAGTTCCATCCCTGAGCAGACTCTGCAGTGACTCTGGCCTCAGTGCAGCGAGAGCGTCTGCCCTTCAAGAACAGCTGGCAGGTATTCTCCCCAGCCTGGGAATGTGAGGTCACGGGCCTAGGTCACAGATACAAAAAGACACTCCGGAACGAGTGTGGTCCATTTTCAACATTTCTGCAAGGAAGCCGCACTGGACCATGCTATAAGAGTTGTCGCTGTGTTCATGCTCTGAGAAACTCTGCAGTCCACTGCTTTGTGGCAACTATGAGCCCCTCCCAAGAAGACGAAAAAGAGGGGAGGGAAGCGCTTGAGCGTTGTGCCTCCCCCAGCCTTCTGACCTTCTGCTTCCTCAGGATCCTCAGAGGGGCATCTGCACAGAGAAGTTGCAAAGTGAAGATGGGTTTGAATTAAATCAGCCAAATTAGATGGCTGATAGTTAATTACTGGTAATTCTTTTTAAAAAATGTTTGCTGGTTGACAGTCCATTTTTAAAACAAATATTTCTCTTTCTAATAGGGTCTCTCCGTGTTTTAATGGCGGATCCAAGTCAGTCACAAGGCTCTTTCTTTTGCTCTGAGCGCTGAGGGCAGGATGAGGCCACTTTCCTCCGTTGTGTGAAGATACAGCACTTTCTTGGCCTTCCAGCTAGAGGCCTGCATGCTCTCCATGCTAATGAGAAAACCTAACATCTGTTCCTTAAACCAAACAATCTGCTTGCACCCATGACTGGTGCCTTTCCCCCATCCCTCCCTTGTCTGCCTGAGCTTATGCACAAGGAAAAAGAAGAGAAA
This sequence comes from Podarcis bocagei, assembly GCF_964188305.1. NCBI lineage: Eukaryota > Metazoa > Chordata > Lepidosauria > Squamata > Lacertidae > Podarcis > Podarcis bocagei. The sequence continues at coordinate 1,638,605 of NC_138142.1, read as the reverse complement.
CCCTTCAGGTGGGGGGGGGCAGCAGTATGTAGCAAGCAGGTGTTTGGCAAAGGTTGCCTCAGACTTGAAGGCTGGACTTGAGTCCAGGAAACGAGGGTTGAAATCTCATCTCTCCAAAAATGGAAAGAAGAAGAAGTCCCAGCAAAAGAAGGATGGATACAAAAACTTATGGAACATGGTGAAACTTACTGGAAAAAATAAGAAATCAAGATAACAAGCTTTTTATAAAAGAATGGAAATGGTTTATTGAATATTTACAAACAAACTGTAAACAGATAAGAGCATTGAAAGGATTATTGTAATAACCTGCAGTTTTATCAGAGTATATATTTAAAGTAGATGAATAAATGAGCAAATTAAGTTAATTTGGATATGCAGAAAATATTAAAAATAAATTTAAGAACCATAGAAAGAGGGGGAAGTAAGTCAAGTTTTGGAATGTAAAAATGATTGTAAAATTATTGAAATGTATAAAATTGAAAATCATAAATATTTTTAAAAATGAAATCCCATCTCTCCCTTTGGGTCTTAAGGAGCTGCTTATACCACACCAGGCCATTGGTCTACCTAGTCCAGCCTTTCTCAGCCTTGGGTCCCCAGATGTTGTTGGACTACAACTCCCATCATTCCTAGTCAGAATGACCAGTGGTCAGGGATGATGGGAGTTGTAGTTCAAGAACATCTGGGGACCCAAGGTTGAGAAAGGCTTATCCTAGTCAGTGGTGTTGCCTGCAGGGGCTGGAAGAAGCTTAGATAGATAAACTTTATTCTCATTAGCCAACGGCCATAGCAACATAAAACAAGCAATATATACAATTAAAAAGACAACAATGGGTAAAAAGGACAATCAAATGATCAAGATTATCATTCAGATACTGGCCCTTAATCCCATTGCACCCTCCATAAACCTAGCAACCTTTGCTGTTGTCTGATCATTTTGATCTGATAACAGAAAGAACAATGTGGCCGCAGATGGGCGGCCTGGGATTGTAAGCAGGTGTGGGGTGATGATCTCATTCCTCAGGTCTTTATAAAGGGGGCAGGACAGGAGAGCATGAGCCACTGTTTCCAGATTACAATCTCCACAGGGGCAGAGTCGTTTCTCAGTTGGAATCTTTTGGTATCTGCCCTCAAGTACGGCAGAGGGCATCGCATCCAGTCTGGCCAGTGTGAAGAAGGCACGTCTGTATTTTTGGATAGTTAATTTATATAAATATGGTGCCAGGGAATCAAACTGAGAGGAGGGAAAGAAGGCATACCAAGGACAGAGTTTCTTTATAATGGCCAGATTGTTCTGTTGCTCTATGTCCTTCAGACGCTGTCCAATTAGCCTTTTTGTTTTAATAAAGCCCACCGTGAGAAGCTGATGTGGGTGGAGTCCACAGGAGATGAATTTTTGGTGCACAATTTTGGACCACACACTTTTATGGGGGTCTTGTGTCACTAAGGGCAGTAGACCGGGAGGATTTAGATTCAGACGGAGCCAATAATTAAGAGTTCTTTGCCAGGACCGAGCTTCTACAGAGGGAAGACTTGCCTCCAGTCATAATGCTGCATTTGGGACACAAGGTGGTACAGAAAAAAAATCTGCCTTAAAAATTTGGATTGGACAGTTTCAAGAATGCTACAATGATTACCTGTCCAAATTTGGGCCCTGTAAAGTATCTGCGCCAAAGATTTGGCTTGAAAAACTTCTAGGGATGCTGGGATGTATTTGCCGCCCTTCGTATGGCAAAAACGGGACAGCATCTTAGCACTTTGGGCTGCTTTTTCTTTAACACATTTTTGGTGTACATCCCATGACTCCAATCACTGGAAGACTATGTCCAGGTATTTAAAGGCTTTAACCTGCTCAATTGGGTGATTGTCCATGCTCCAGCTATGTAATCTATGTTTCCTTGCGAAAACCATGACTTTGGTTTTCTGATAGTTTACCACCAGCTGTTCTCTCCTGCAATATGCTGAGAATTCTCCTATCAACCTTTTTAGGCCTATTTTTGTTCGGGATAGGAGGACTGCATCATCAGCATATAAGAGCACCGAGGTTGGTTTTGTGGCCAGTTTAGGAGCATGGAACTCCGGAGATGTTAAGCTTTTAACCATGTCATTGATATATAGGTTAAATAATGCTGGGGCTAAAATGCAGCCTTGCTTAACCCCCTTGGTGGCTGGTACAGGGCCTATGAGTTGGCCATTTGTGGAGGATCTTACACAGTATCTTTATACAGGCCATTAAACAAAAATAATAATCTTTTACCTATACTGGATGTATTCAATTTGGCCCAGAGTCTTACTTGTGAAATTGAATCAAAGGCAGCCTTCAAATCAATGAAGGCTGCATATAAGACCCCACGGGTTTTCTTGGCGCATTTGTCAATAAGATGTGCTAAGACAAAACAGTGATCTATGGTAGATCTGCCTTGCCTAAATCCAGCTTGCTCCTCCGCCAAGATAGCCTCAGTGTCCATCCAACTGGTTAATTTGATATAGAGGTGTTTTGCATATAATTTGCTAGGTATAGGTAAAAGACTAATAGGTCTGTAACTCGCGGGGTCCGATGTGGGGCCCTTTTTATAAATGGGGATGATTATCGCCTTGGCCCACCCTTCTGGAAATAGGCCTGTTGAATCAATGTGGGAGAGTACTGTCGCCAGCAGGGGGGCCCACCACCCAGTGTTGGTCTTCAGAAGTTCTGCGGGAATATAATCTATGCCAGGGGCCTTGTTGTTCTTTAGCTGTGCGATCAAATTCTCTACTTCCTCTGTGGTTACAGGTGGCCAGTGAGGTGAAACCTCTGGTTGAACGCTTGGCTTGTTAAGCTGAGCTTCCTTATCATAAAACAATGATTGAAAGTATTGGATTCACTCTTGGGGTTCAACGGTACAAATGGGTCCGTTACACTCCTGGTCCAGTAGGCCAGATATGGTATGCCAAAAGCAAGTTGGGTCTTTCTCGTGTGAAGCCTTGACCAGGCTTTGCCATGCGATTCACTCGGCTTTTTGTTTTTTCTTCTTTAATAGTTGTTTGTAGTTCCGTCTTATGGAGATATATGTGGTAAATAAAGGGGGTGCCACAGTATTCCTATATTTGCGATAAATTGTTCTCAAATGCTTCCTTGTTTGTCTGCACTCTGCGTCAAACCAGCTTACTAGATCCTGCGCCCTCTTTGTGGCTGTATTCTGTATCGCAGATAATTGTGTTTTCAGCTTTTCTATAAGTATCTTAAAAAGCTCTAGGACCACAGCTGTGGAGTTAGTCAAAACAATAGCAGAATGTATATTCTTTATCTCCACTGATTGAAGGAGGAGGATTAAGTTTGCATTCAGCATGGGGGACCATTTAATTCTTTTGGGAGCTGGTATACCCAAATTCACCGTGGGAGTATATTGTGGGTTGGCCATGGGTTTTTCGAAAGGCGGGCCTTCAAACACTAAAGTTAGAGGGAGATAGTCACGCTCAGTGTTATGGCCCACTTGGAACTTTGTGACAAAACCATACGCGAATCTTGAGATTAGAATATAATCTATAACGCTTCCGCCAGCCTTGGAAAATTGTGTGTATTCCCCAGGTCGGTCCCCCTCTTTGATGCTGTTTTACGACCAGGGCTAAGCAGAGCCCTGAAAAGTTGCATCTGTGATCTTTAGAGAAGCGTGTAACACCTATGTCTGTCTGGCTATCCTGGTTCAGGAACTGGGTGTACTGAGTATATAGACAGTTATCATCTGTTCCCATTCAGGCATTGAAGTCTCCGCTGATAACGACTGGAGCAGTAGGATAGGTAGATTCGAGAGGCTCTAGGAAGGCCTCTAAATCTGCCCATGCGGCCTTAATTGCCGAATTTTTTTTGGCGGGGGGGGGGAATAGACATTAACCAGCACTAAAGAGGCTCTCTTGAGTTTGAGTAAGGTGGCCGTTGCTAGTGAGTTGCAGCTGGGTAAAGGTATTATGGAGTGTTCTAGCTTTGTGGAGACAAAGCAGGCTAAGCCTCCACAGGGCTGCCTCCTCTCAAGGATGGGGTGGCGGGTAAAGAATGGCTACTATAGCCATTGAGCAATATGGAATCACTATGCCATGTCTCCTGAAGACAAATAATATCAAATTGCTTAAAATAGGACATTAAATGTTGATTGTTTTTCTTTGCACGCCATCCTGCAATATTCCAGGATAGCAGCTTTAGGCCCCCGTCCCTCCGTAATACTGATTCGTCATTTCTACCCTGTCCAGCAACCCTTTTGTGTCTAAAAAAACACTCCCATTGGCTCTATCGATGGGTGTCTGCTTAATGAGGTTACAATGTACCTCAGTTTTCGGCATCTTAGGTATGGGGTGTGGAGTTGGAGGTGTAGCTAATTCATTTGGGGACAGCTTAAGGTAACTAAGCCCTGATCTCGGGGGTTTGTCTTCCTGATTTGATCCTGCCTTGTCATACATCAATGGGGGCTGGGGTTGGAGATCCGGATCTCTGCATTTAAATGAGCCTCCCACCTTCCTCTTATCCACTAGGCAGTTAGGGGATATGGGCCACAAATGTGGTCCCTCCGATGTCTCATTGTGTTCGTTCTTCTTGACCAGCCTGCTTCTGAGTATGTCTAGTCTATCCAAGATTTTGTTTTGAGCTGAGGGCTGCAATGACCAGAAACGGTTTATTAAGGCGTGTTCTTCCGCTGAAACGGAGTCCTCGCTGTCTCTTGTAGGAGGTTGAACATCAAGGCGGGATGTATCTTTCATTTTTAAAGTTGATGGATCTTGTTTGTGATGGTCCCGCTGGCTCATTTGGGATCTGTTTTGTTGTTTAGATTTTTCCCCTTTTTGATCCTCTGTTCCTAGCATCCTATCACCCCTGGGAGCCACGAGGGAAGCTATTGGTGCTCTGTTTTCAAAAATTCTTAGTAGCTCTATCCTTTCGTTTTTAAATAAATTTCTTGCTCTAAAAATAAAATTTACCAGGTTATGATCTAGAAATGTGATCAGAGTTCGTACCGAGTGATCGTCTTGATATAAGTACTCTATGGCAACTGTGTCAGATGTTTTTACCACCCCTGGTAAAATACCATTTAAAATGTTCAAAAGGTGCTTCATGCGATCCATCCAAGCGCATGGGCCCCATGGCTTTGGATAATTGGCCAAAACGAGCTTTTGAGGAATTAGAACCAAGTTCCATCCTTTTTTTCGGCACAATGCTAGCCAATGAATTCCCATCAATATTTAGGGTTACCGACTCGCTTCTATCTGCGGTTTTTAGAGATGTCCTGGGAGTGCTCTGGTGGGGTACAGCCATGGATGGCATAGTTTCTTTGATTACGCTTAGAGTTGTTTTCTCAGGTAGGAGCCTAGATTTTGTCTTAAATGTGCCTGCTTTGCATGTCTCTTTAATATCTCGCGAGTTGGCTTTATTTGTTCCAGTTGTTGGCAAGAGATGATAACAGGTTAAAAAGTTTCTGCCACTGCTTCTTACAGGTGTGGTAAATTATCCTGGACATCCTTAAAATTTTAATGTTTTTGCTTTTCTTCTTCTTGGGCTCTGATTCCCCCCCCCCATGGTTTGTTGGTATGTAATGTGTGATTTATAGCATCTGGACCAGAGGAATTGTTCGTTTTGTGGTCAGATTCTCTTTCATGTTGCTTGAAGTTGTCCACTAGGGTCAAGAGGAGCCCGTTTGTTATCGCTGGAAGAGGCTTTGAAACTGGGACCTTCATGCAAAGCAGCTGTACTACTGAACTAGTACCCTTCCAGCTGACCCACTGGATGCTTTTGAGGTAGTTCTGCAGAGAATGGAAGTGATTATTTATACAAGGCATGGCTTTTGGAGCCCTTTGCACACTCTTGGAAGTCCAGGAGGAGCCAGCGCTGTCCCTGCAAGGATGGCAACAGCCACGATGGAAGATGTCTCATCCTTCCAGGCTAAGGCCTCTGAGCTCAGTTTGCCAGGCATAGTTCCTGCTGAGCTGCGGAGGGTGTGTTGAACAGGCAGTTGAACAAGAAGATGGGGGGGGGGCAGGGAGCGGGGAGAGATTCTTGCTTGTCCTGACCTATCAGTTGAAGAAAGGAGGCATCTGTTCCATTTTCCCCAGGAAAATGCTGCTCTGGGAGTAGGGCCAGGGCACTCCAACATGATCATTCCAGGAGAGGACATGACAATTATACAAAACCAAGAAGCCCTTAAATTTTGCGAATCTCAATCCCAATCTAGTGGAGCAATGGTCTTAAGCTGTGTGTGCTGAAGATAAAGGAGGAGGAAGAGGGAAGGAGGCTGGTGCTTTTCACCAAGATGGGGGGGTGACAGTGGGTAGACCCTCAGAATCCTGGCTCCGGCTGCAAGTGTGGCTTGGGGGAGCCAAGGAAAGCTGAAACTTCAGACGGGACAGTATTTCATGCATTGACTGACTAAACATTGTTGCATGGTTGGTTTAGTTCTTGTTACTAGCTTTTAATTGTGGGTTATGGGACTGAGAAGAGTTCCTGGATAATGAATTATCAACAAATACTGATGCCTTCAGGAAGTAACATATGTTGTTGTTGTTTAGTCGTTTAGTCGTGTCCGACTCTTCGTGACCCCATGGACCAGAGCACACCAGGCACTTCTGTCTTCAACTGCCTCCCACAGCTTGGTTAAACTCATGCTGGTAGCTTCGAGAACACCATCCAACCATCTTGTCCTCTGTCGTCCCCTTCTCCTTGTGCCCTCCATCTTTCCCAACATCAGGGTCTTTTCCAGGGAGTCTTCTCTTCTCATGAGGTGGCCAAAGTATTGGAGCCTCAGCTTCACGATCTGTCCCTCCAGTGAGCACTCAGGGCTGATTTCCTTCAGAATGGATACGTTTGATCTTCTTGCAGTCCATGGGACTCTCAAGAGTCTCCTCCAGCACCATAATTCAAAAGCATCAATTCTTTGGCGATCAGCCTTCTTCATGGTCCAGCTCTCACTTCCATACATCACTACTGGGAAAACCATAGCTTTTACTATACGGACCTTTGTTGGCAAGGTGATGTCTCTACTTTTTAAGATGCTGTCTAGGTTGGTCATTGCTTTCCTCCCAATAAGCAGGCGTCTTTTAATTTCGTGGCTGCTGTCACCATCTGCAGTGATCATGGAGCCCAAGAAAGTAAAATCTCTCACTGCCTCCATTTCTTCCCCTTCTATTTGCCAGGAGGTGATGGGACCAGTGGCCATGATCTTCGTTTTTTTGATATTGAGCTTCAGACCATATTTTGCACTCTCCTCTTTCACCCTCAATAAAAGGTTCTTTAATTCCTCCTCACTTTCTGCCATCAAGGTTGTGTTATCTGCATATCTGAGGTTGCTGATATTTTTTTTTTTTAAATCATATTTATTAAAGTTTCCAAAACACAAAAGATACACAAAAGATAGAAATACAAAGAAAAAAGAAAAATAAAACACACTTAAAACCTTACTTTCATTGCCAACTTTCTGGGACTCCCCCATCCCCCTCCCAACTGTATTCCCCTTTCATTAATTTAGTTCTACAAGCTCTTACTCCCAATTTAAAGCTTAATTTGTTTAACCCACTATTCAATTTAAATTATACAATCATTCCGCCATCCCTCATCATTAACAGAAAAAAAAAATTCCCCCAAAGTCCACCCCAGTTTCCTTCCACAAATTCCCTTTTTTAATAAACACGTCCAATCAAAATAAAGTGGTATACAAGAAGATATAAAAAGATATAAAAAATAAAGGATATAAAAAGATTCAAAAAATAGTTGCACAGCCTTTGGATTCCAAATCTCCCCCCCCCCCTTCCCCGGTTTGAATTCCCCATATCCATCAGTCTGTCTATTGTCAGCCTGGAGATCTCAAATCCATGGCCAATTTTTTCCCCAGTTCCACCTTGCCGGGTTTTTTTTAATTTTTTTTTTAATGATGTTTAACTTGAAAGAGGCCCCCAGAGGGCCTTTAGTTTCCTTGGTCTTTATAGCTCCCCCCTTGTTCTTTCCAAGTCGTAATCAGTCCTTTGTTCTTTTTTCTCAATTTCTCAGATTTCTTGTCCTTTTCCGCTGCTAAAACGTTCTAATTCAGAAATTTGGTACCTCTACAGAGGTTGTTGTTGTTCAGGAACAAAAACTTACGTCCAGTCCCTTCCTTTCTTCAATAGAAAATTCCATTGTCTCCTTTAATATAAACACCTCTGTAGACGAAATACTGTTTCAGTTTTGCAGCTTTCCCAGGAGATAACAAGTCTGTACGATTCCAAGAGTATTTTTCCACTTACAATCGTTCTTGTAATGTCCTGAAACCCCTCTAGGGGGATTGTAGTAACTTTGTTTCCTCTGATCCAAAAGTCAAATTGTTATTCCTTATTTTCAACAGTTTATATCCAAATTGTAGCAAATTGTAGCAAAATTAACCAGCAAAGTCCTCATAGCAAAGTCCTCTTTATATTCTCCAACTTTGACAGCTACTTTGACAGCTGTCAAAGTCTCTGTCTCTCTCCACCAGGCTCTCTCACAAATCGCCCCGGTTCCCTGGGGGGGTTACATTTTCATTCTCACCCTCCACTCTTCTCCTCCAGCACAGTTCTTATAATTTCCCATCGTGGAATTAAAATTTTTTAAACAGAAATACACTTCTCTCTCGACCTTGGTTACCCAATCCTTGTTTTAGAATGTTTACAATAGGGGGGGGGGACTGACTTCCTTTTTGGATCTCCCCCGCTCGTGCCGAATCCGAAAAAAATTCTTTTTTTCTCCTTTTAAACCCGGTTTCCAAATTACTCACGGGTTGTTGTTGATAGTCCGAATTTTCAATAGAAGAAGTCAGCGCTCTCCGTTGAATGGCATGCGGCTTCGCTCGGCAGGGAAAGCAGAGGACTCACAGCACCACGCCGCTCCCCGGCACCCGTTCCGTAGCCTTTAAAAAGGCTCCTTCACGAGTCGGGAGGGCACTAACGGTGCCAGTCGAGTCACCCATGTCCACGGGCTCCGTGCCCGTGGTTTTTAAGGGTCCCCGCGTCGCCGGCGCAGTAGGACCCAGCCCCTGCCGAGCAGACTCCCTCCGGAGCTCGGAGGGAGTCCGCCATTAGGCGATGGCGCCAACCCGGAAGTCTGAGGTTGCTGATATTTCTTCCGGCAATCTTAATTCCGGCTAGGGATTCATCCAGCCCAGCCTTTCACATGATGAATTCTGCATATAAGTTAAATAAGCAGGGAGACAATATACAGCCTTGTCATACTCCTTTCCCAATTTTGAACCAATCAGTTGTTCCATATCCAGTTCTAACTGTAGCTTCTTGTCCCACATAGAGATTTCTCAGGATAATTCCTCTGTGTATTCTTGCCACCTCTTCTTGATGTCTTCTGCTTCTGTTAGGTCCTTACCACTTTTGTCCTTTATTATGGTAATCTTTGTACGAAATGTTCCTTTCATATCTCCAATTTTCTTGAACAGATCTCTGGTTCTTCCCATTCTGTTGTTTTCCTCTGTTTCTTTGCATTGCTCGTTTAAGAAGGCCTTCTTGTCTCTCCTTGCTATTTTTTGGAAATCTGCATTCAATTTCCTGTATCTTTCACTATCTCCCTCGCATTTTGCTTGCCTTCTCTTCCCTGCTATTTGTAAGGCCTCGTTGGACAGCCACTTTGCTTTCTTGCATTTCCTTTTCATTGGGATGGTTTTCGCTGCTGCCTCCTGTATAATGTTGCAAGCCTCCATCCATAGTTCTTCAGGCACTCTGTCCAGCAAATCTAAATCCTTAAACCTGTTCCTCACTTCCACTGTATATTCATAAGGAATTTGATTTAGATTGTATGTTACTGGCCCAGTGGTTTTTCCTGCTTTCTTCAGTTTAAGCTTGAATTTTGCTATAAGAAGCTGATGATCTAAGCCACAGTCAGCTCCAAGTCTTGTTTTTGCTGACTGTATAGAGCTTCTCCATCTTTGGCTGCAGAGAATATAATCAATCTGATTTCGATGTTGCCCATCTGGTGATGTCCATGTGTAGAGTCATCTCTTGTGTTGTTGGAAAAGAGTGTTTGTGATGAGCAGCTTGTTCTCTTGACAGAACTCTCTTAGCCTTTGCCCTGCTTCGTTTTGAACTCCAAGGCCAAACTTGCCAGTTGTTCCTTTTATCTCTTGACTCCCTACTTTAGCATTCCAATCCCCTATAATGAGAAGAGCATCCTTCTTTGGTGTCATTTCTATAAAGTGTTGTAAGTCTTCATAGAATTGCTCAATTTCAGTTTCTTCAGCACCAGTAGTTGGTGCATAAACTTGGATTACTGTGATGTTAAAAGGTCTGCCTTGAATTCGTATTGAGATCATTCTATCATTTTTGAGATTGCATCCCAGTACAGCTTTCGCCACTCTTTTGTTGACTATGAGGGCCACTCCATTTCTTTTACGAGTTTCTTGCCCACAGTAGTAGATATGATGGTCATCCGAACTGAATTCGCCCATTCCCGTCCATTTTAGTTCACTGATGCCCAGGATGTCAATATTTATTCTTGCCATCTCATTTTTGACCACATCCAACTTACCCAGATTCATGGTTCTTACATTCCAGGTTCCTATGCAATATTTTTCTTTACAGCATTGGACTTTCCTTTCGCTACCAGGCATATCCGCAACTGAGCGTCCTTTCGGCTTTCGCCCAGCCACTTCATCAGCTCTGGATCTACTTGTACTTGTCCTCTGCTTTTCCTCAGTAGCATGTTGGACGCCTTCCAACCTGAGGGGCTCATCTTCCAGCGTCATAACTTTTATATGCCTGTTGTCTTTGTCCATGGAGTTTTCTTGGCAGGGATACTGGAGTGGCTTGCCGGTTCCTCCTCCAGGTGGATCATGTTTGGTCAAAACTCTCCACTATGACCTGTTCATCTTGGGTGCCCTGCTCGGCATAGTTCATAGCTTCTCTGAGTTATTCAAGCCCCTTCACCACGGCAAGGCAGTAATCCATGAAGGGGAAGTAACATATACCCTTCAACAAACTCTGCATACCAGGGCTTGTAAATTTAACCATTTGTCTTCAGGGGATAAGGCCTACATTAGCTTTCTCCTGGTACAAGGACCTGAGCTACTCACCTACCTATTCTCTGGACTTTCTAACGTCAGGATCCATTTCTGAAAGGTAGCCAGATTTCTAGCTTTGCTCTCCCACACCCAAACAACTCATATTGAAGCTCCTCCCTTCCACAAGCCACGCTGGATACAGCCCAGCATGCCCACGTGCAGAGGAGGGGGTTGTGTAACGTATCCACCCTGAGCCTCCGAGACATCTGGTCTCTCACTGACAGAAGGCAAATGCAAGGAAGAATCCAGAAAAGTTGTTTGTGAACAAAGGGCACACATTGATAGTGGGCAGAATAAAAGTGGAAGTTCAGTTTCATGAGAAGATTTTACTCATAAAATATGCCTCCGCACAGAAGCCCAGAAGGAAGCAGAGTCTCCCTGAGCAATGGAGATAGTGGTGCTCCTGAATACCAGGAATAGCAAGTGGGGTGAGTTGCCCATCTAGTCCAGCATCCTGTTCTCACAGTGGCTCACCAGATGCCTACAGGAAACCCACAAACGGGATTCAAACACTCTCTCTCAGTTGCTAGTTTTGTTGACTTGCTTTGGTTTTGCTGGGGCCTGGTTCTAAGTGTCAGAAAGTTCTGGCTTTCTCCATGGCTGCAATAACACTGGGGACTCCATTTCACCATTCCCCCTAGTTGGAACAGCCCTCTGTGGCATCCCCTGCAATCAGAGATCCTCGGCTTTGGGCACAGATGAGCTGCCATGGGCCCTGCAAAGTCCTCGCTCTTCCTATGCTGCTGCTGCTGCAGGTTGTACCTCTTCAGCAAGGAGGGTAGTCTGTGGGCACCATTGGAAACATCTGTGGGCTTCAAAGCTACTTACTCAAGTACTGTGTGTTCTTCATAGTGGGTGATATAAACAGCACCCTTACTCCACATCAGAATGATGTTCTGTCTACACGAGTGGCCCATCCCATGGAGCCACTGCAGATGGACCCCCAGCCCCCCAACTCCAGGCACAGAGAGCGAGCACAGAGAGTGAACAGCCCAGGCCAACTTTGTGCCCTCCAGATTTTAGGACTACAACTCCCATCAGCCCCAACTAGCAGGGACATAGGATGGGAGCCTGGTCGTGCTCACTGTGGTGGATGGGAGTTGTAGTCCAGGTGGGCTCCAGGTCTGCCTTGGAGACACTCAACCGTTCAGTCTTCCTCTTTTTTGAAAGCAAGCTTCCCAATGATGCCTGGGAGGGATTCGTCCTGGAAGTTGTCAGGAGATGCTCACTTGGCACATTGTTTGAAGAAGACATTCTATTACCTGGGCTGCAATGCTTGGCTGTGCTCTGATCATCTGCTAAGGGAAAAATAACTAATATGTAGCATGTTGTGTCATAGATAATTATGGATAACATCACTTTTAAGGAAACCAGACTTGTTCCCCCTTTCTGTGGAATTTATTAAGGCTGCTCTTGTGAGCAAGAACAGAGAACAGGGGCAGCTTACTTGTGTGCAGCCGTAACAGGGGCACTCCCTGTCCTAGAAGCCTTTTCCTGGATCTTGGATCAGGTGCAAGAGGCAGAGGGGGATTCCTCTTAAGCCACTGCTGCAGAATTAGAAGCAGGGATTTCCCACTACCAAGAGGTAGGAAAAGTGTCAGCCAGAACTTCCTTATTGTGTTACTATTTCTTATTGTGTTTATATCTCACCTCCAAGGAGCACAATATGGCATACATAGATCCCCTCTCATCTAACCCTGCCCCCAACCACCCTTTGAAGTAGGTTAGGCTGAGAGGTAGGGCCTGGCCCCAAGGCCACCCAGTGAGCTTCCTGGCTGAGTGGGGATTTGAACCTCTGTCTCCCAAGGTCCTAGTCTGACACTGCCACCATCTCTCATCATTGGTAGGAGTAGGACACATTTTTTTCCTGAAGGAGCTTAACTATCTTCCCGAGAGATAGTCCAAGAAGGATCTGACAATTTGCCATAATACTTTTTCTTAGTGATGGGTGATCTCATCTTGGCTCTCTTCAGAACGGGCTCCGGTGAAATGAGCCATGGGCAAGCAATGTCATCTGCAGGGTGGCAGACAGAAGTACAGCTCCAAGGTTCTTTGGGAAACTCACTACTTCAGAGTTCCAAACACCTGGGACATTTTGTTGGGGGGTGGGAAGGACGGAGCCAGCTGAGATTATGGAAACTTATGCAGCGCAGAGCAGCAGCCCAACCAGCCCATGTCAAACCCTTTCCTTCTCTTCCTCCATCCAAGCTGTAGGTGTCAATATCTGTGGGGTGAGACAGAGCAGATGAGCCCTCCGAGGCTCCGCCAGGGACAGTAGGTCTCAGCTTCATGGCCACTTGCATTATGATCAGCATAAGGAGAATCCTGAGGCCGGATCAGGCCAAAGGCATGAAGCCAACCAGATGTCCCGATGGGAAGCCAAAGGCATGAAGGCAAGAGCCTCCCTCACCTCCAATGAGCCCTGCAGCAGCTGGATCAGACCAAAGGGGGCCCACCCAGTCCAGCATTCTCTTTGCCCCTATTGGGAAGCCCAGAAACAGCCCATGCGCACAGCAGCAACAGCAGTGCTTTCCTCACTCCCCATCCCCGACCTGCACACAAAACTGGCCTTCAGAGTCACAGTGCAGTAGAACATGTGTGGGAATGTTCTGGGGTGCAGGAGAGGATATATTGACTAATTATATCCTTATCCAACTTGTGCTAACAAGTTCCCAAAATATCAGCAGAGTTTATAGACATTCCCCTTTAAGTTTGCAACGGTAACGTGTGCACAGGTTCGCTAGAACCTCTATAATAATCACTCTGGTAATTTCCCCTTTGTTCCCTCTTAAAATACAAGACACAACACAGTCTTTATAAAAGTATAAAAGAATTTACTCACGTTCTGTTCACAACATGATCCCGGAAGGCAGACAGGCTTAAAAAGGTTACATATATTTAGAATCTATCTTGTTGCAAGATAGACCTTATCTCCTCTCTTGGCTGAGAGCCAAGAGAGCATCTTTAGATGTTTCCTCATCGAAAGAAAATGGCAGAGAGAGAGAGATGGCTGCCTGCCCTGTGCTTTTGTCATTACCTGCACAGGTGAGGCCACACCCACCTCTGATCACATGCGGAGGAAGTCCGTCCCCAGGAAGTTTACCTGCTTGCTGGACAGACATCCCTCCCCATGTTCTAACATGTACACTCTAGGAATGTTGTCATTGACTGCTCCTGTGTTTACATCCCACATACCCCTTCTCAGGCAATACAACATATACAAAACATAAACAACTTTATTCAACCACCCAGAGTCCCAGCTTGACACGTAGATTCTGGAAACTCTCTCTTGGTAGGGGTTTCTTCAGGATGTCAGCAGTCATCTCTTGGGTGCTGCAGTAGGATAGTTCCACAAGTCCATCCTGGATCATCTGGCGTATGTAGTGGTATTTAACCCCAATGTGTTTTGTTCTGGCCAGGAACTTCTCACTCTGCGTCAGCTTCAGGCAACTTTGATTGTCCTCTAGCAAGCTGACAGGCCCTTTTCTCACCAACCCAAAGTCCTTTATGAGTTGATCAAGCCTGGCGATCTCTCTGCAGGCGTCTGTTGCTGCAACGTATTCTGATTCTGTGGAAGATAATGCTACACAGCTCTGTTTATAACTGCCCCATGCAACAGGTCCATCCTCAAACATAAAAACATGACCACTTGTTGATTTATAATCAGCATTATCCCCAGCCCAATCCGCATCAGTATACCCAACCAACTTAAGGTCTCTGACAGCTGGTAACCTTAATTTACAATTCATGGTACCCTTCAAATATTGCACCACCCTCTTTACACCTGCCCAATCATGCTCAGTGGGAGAATTCACTTTTCTGCTAAGAATCCCCACAGCATTAGCTAAGTCAGGTCTACATGTGGTAACTAAATACAAAAGTTTACCAATCGCCGACCTGTAGTCATTGTTGTCTGGCAACTGCTTCGAATCCTGCTGATTCTTTAGGAAGTCAGTAGCCATCGGTGTAGCAACTGGATGTGCGTCTTGCATCTGCATGTGCTCAATTAGCTCGTGGATCTTCTGTCTTTGGCTGAGAAGAAATGAGCCGTCCTCTTCTCTTTCCACCTGGATCCCGAGGTAGTACTGGACATCTCCTAGCTCCTTGACCTCCACCTCCTTGCTAAGGTGTTTTACTATCTGTGTATAGTCTTTCTCACTTGCTGTGGCAATAATCAGGTCATCAACAAATGCTAGGATATATGAGAATTGTCCATTATTTGACTTACTGTACAAGCACTTGTCAGCATTGCCTTGCGTGTACCCAAGTTGCGTCAGCATTTTATGCAACTTCTGGTTCCAGGCTCTGGCAGCCTGTTTAAGTCCATAAAGTCCTTTCTGCAGTTTGCACACTAGATGTGCCTCATGTGGTTTTACAAAACCTTTAGGCTGCTTCATGTAAATTTCCTCTGAAATCTGCCCATGTAGAAAAGCGGTAGCAATGTCAATGTGTTTTACCCTCATTTTCTTGGAGGCTGCAATGCTCAAAAGCATTCTTACGCTGCTGTACCTCACAGTTGGTGCAAAAACTTCATCATAGTCTTCACCAAAACGCTGTGAAAATCCTTGTGCTACAAGTCTAGCTTTGTAGCGCTGCACTTCTCCTTCTGACCCCTTCTTAACCTTGAAAACCCATTTACTGCCGATGGCCTTCTTACCGGGAGGCAGCTCAGTGAGTGTCCAGGTCTTGTTCTGATGCAGTGCATCCATCTCCTCCTGCGCAGCCTTCCTCCAGAGACTGGCTTCTGCAGCTGGCATCTCCTGTATCTCTTCCCAAGTGGAAGGTTCCTGTGGAAACGCCGACCCTGCAAGGTAGGACAGCCGTAATGGTGGGACACCTCTGTTGGTTCTGGATGAGGGTCTGACCTCTGGTTCTGCGACCACATCATCTTCTTCATCCTCCTCCAATGCAGGCATGTCCCCATCTGAGTCCTCATCTTCATCTCTGGTGCCGCCAGGGTTCTGATCCTCTGCGTCTTCTGGTGCGTCGCCTGTAGGGGGCGCTGTAACACTCGAAGGCAGATAATTACTTTGTGGGGTCTCAAAAGGGAAATATACAAACTCTTGAGTCCCTTCTGACTCATCTGAAGAATCCACAACAGTGTTCTTAGTGTCTACTTTTCCATATTCATCAAAATAAACCACATGGTATGCATTTGTCTTACCAGTTTGTAAGTCCATAATTCTGTATCCTTTGCCTCCAGAAGCATATCCCACAAGGATACCTGCTTTTGCCCTGGAGTCAACCTTGTGTCTGCGTTCCTTGGGCACGTGGAAGTAACACGGACTTCCAAATACATGTATGTGCGACAGATTGGGAGCTTTCCCATGCCAAAGTTCAAATGGTGTGCACTCTGCACCTTTAGTTGGCAGTCTATTCTGCAAATAGACCGACGTGTATACTCCTTCGGCCCACAGCTTCTGTGGCAAACGTGCATCCTTTAGCATGCACCTTGTCATGTCCATAATGGACCTAAACTTTCTCTCAGCTATGGCATTCTGCTGTGGTGTGTAAGGAATTGTGGTTACGTGTGTAATTCCTTCCTTGGCCAGGAGAGCCTGCATTTCATTTGAGCAGTACTCACCTCCATTGTCGCTCATTAACACAGCTGGAGCTCTCTGGAATTTGTTCTTGACCATGGCAATGTATTCCTGGAGCTTCTCCACTGTTTCACTCTTCTCTTTGAGGAAATATACAATACAAAATCTTGAAAAATCATCCAGAAATATTAAAATATATCTATTCTTTCCCAGTGAGGGAACATTCATGGGTCCACATATGTCAGTGTGCACTATGTCAAGCACTTTGTTGCTTCTTTGTTCTGCACAACGTGGAAATGAAGGTTTTACAGCCTTCTCAGTAATACAGCTTATGCACTTTGCTGGAGCTTTGTTGCTCTGCTTTACCTGCAAACCTCTTACAAGATCTCTTTTCTGTAGATCCAGAATGACGTTGGTGTCTCTATGTCCAAGCCTTCTGTGCCACAGGTCCAGATCTGCTTCATCCTTCTGGCTGGAATGTGCCACTTTTGCAGACTGGTTCTCTGAAAGATCAAGCTCATATACACCATTTATTAGCTTTGCTTGAGCAAACACTTTGCCATTTCTAGTCACTTTACATTCTCCATTTCCAAATGTGATCTGGAAACCTTTCTTATCCAAAGTAGACACGCTGATTAAATTGCAGCTCAGCTCTGGAACGTACAAAACTCTAGAGATTGTGTTCTCAATTCATTCATTGTTTATATTGCATTTCAGGCTCATGGAACCTGCACCTTTTGCTTTAACAATGTTGCCATCTGCAATCTCAATTTCAGATCCTTCTTCATCATTTATTTCATTAAAATAGTCCTTTTTATATGAAAAATGCGAACTGGCACCTGAATCTAAAATCCTTTTATTACGTTTATTTTCACAATTCTGGACAGCTAAATTCCTTTCTTGCAGTAACCATGTGCATTCACATTTCCCCTTCTTTTCCCTTTTTGGCTGAAAGGGGTGGGGTTTCTTTGCTTTAGGAGCTCTGCAGTTCTTTGCAATGTGTCCTTCTTTGTTACAATTGAAGCAAATCACTTTCTTAGGCATCTCTTTGGACTTTGTACATTGCCTAGATGCATAACTGCTGTCCTTGCTTCTAGCATTTCTCACTGGAGATTCAGCTCTATCTCTGCATTCTTCTTTTAAATAACCAATCAAGTCTTTAAAAGTCAGACCTTGTCTATGAGCCATCAGACTTACAAATGCGCTAAAGCGTGGTCCAAGTGATGATAACAAAAATGCTATCTTTGTATCCTCATCAAAAGCTTTGGGAGTCAGATCAATTCTTTGAATAATCTCAGTAAACTTGTTGATGTGCTCTGTGAATTCCTCTTTTGAATTCATCCTCAATCTGGTTAATTTACACACCAAGTTTCTGAAGCTGTTTATGCTAGATTCTCCATACACGCGCTCAATATCTCTTAAGATTTGAGATGCATCATCTGTACTATTTATTAATGATAGCTGCTCATCACGAAGTCCACTCAAAATTATGTGTCTAGCTTCGCTGTTCATGCGTTTCCAAGCACTTATCTTGGCTAAATCTTCCTCAGTCGATCCCGTGGGTTGAGGCTTTAAAGCTTCCAAAATATGCTTATAATCTAAACACGCTATCAAGCGCTGCTTCCAGTGCATGAAATTGTACTCATTCAGCACAGGCATTCCTAGCTTTGCATCACTATCAAAAGCTGCTCTAGCCATCTTAAAATCCAAAATTTGAAAATTCTTCAAAATTTCAAAATTTCTCAAAATTTTAAAATCAAAATCTCAAAAATCTCAAAATACAAAACAATTCTTCACTGCCTTGGGTCACTGTGAACTCTGAGGGAAGGGGGGGTTGCTTAATCCCCACTGCACAATGAAACAAAGGACCATGTGCTTACCAGGAAGTTAACTGTTGGCCAGAAAGTGTTAAAAAAAGACAGAACCTTTTTTATGTACGCGACTACAGCAGCAAGAATACTTATCGCAAAATATTGGAAGACACAAGATTTCCCCACACTGGAAGAGTAGCAGACGCAATTGATGGACTATATGGAATTGGCTGAAATGACTGGCAGAATCCGAGATTTGGGAGAAGAAACAATGGAAGAGGACTGGAAAAAATTCAAGGACTACTTACAAAAACAATATAAGTTGTATGAATGTTAAGAAGTTGCACGATTCAGAAAAATACGGCTCCAGTAATTTGATTTTGAGATACAGAAAATTAAGTTATAAGTAAGAAAAGGTCGAAATTTAAAGTAATATTATGTTTAATTTAAGGTACAAATAACTGACAAAAATTACTTTAACTTAGAAATATAACATTTGAAAAGTACAAAATAAGGTAGGAAACAAGGTAATAATTTGCTGGTATTTTTTATTATAAAGAACGCAGGGTAAAGGAGATGTGAGGAAGTCCGGTTAGTTATATAAAAAAAATGTTTTGGACAGTTGGGTGTTGTTGTTTTTTTCTACATTGTTTGTTGGTGCATTTGTATTTGTTTTTCTATTTGTTATCTCTTTTGGTGAAGGGTTCTTATGTGTTTATTCTCTATTTTGTGTTTGAAAACTTAATAAAAAAATTTATAAAAAAAGAAAAAAAAAAGAAAAATACTACTCAACTCAAAATCACAATCCAATGCAATCCTTCAAAAATACGCAGAAATATGCAATACTGGGGCCACTAACCCTTTGTGGGAATGTTCTGGGGTGCAGGAGAGGATATATTGACTAATTATATCCTTATCCAACTAGTGCTAACAAGTTCCCAAAATATCAGCAGAGTTTATAGACATTCCCCTTTAAGTTCGCAACGGTAACGTGTGCACAGGTTCGCTAGAACCTCTATAATAATTACTCTGGAACATTATTGATATTTTGGAACTTTTGCAAACAAATATCAATACAAAAGCAGTTTTAATTTTTATTGACGCGGAGAAGGCCTTTGACAACATTTCTTGGAAGTTTATGAAGAAAAATTTGGAAGGGATGGGAGTGGGACAGGGGTTCGAAAATGGTATAGAAGCAATCTATTCAGAACAAAAAGCTAAACTGATAGTGAACAATGTGGTGACAGATGAGTTTAAAATTGAAAAAGGAACACGACAGGGGTGTCCCTTATCCCCTCTTTTATTTATTTCAGTCCTGGAGGTGCTTTTGAGCATGATAAGGGAGGACCGGTCGATACAAGGAATACAGGTCGGAGCGAAACAATATAAACTGAAAGCTTTTGCAGATGATTTGGTTTTAACATTACAGGAGCCAGAATCTAGCACAAAAAGAGTTTTAGAACTGATTTATGAGTTTGGTTGGGTGGCGGGATTCAAGTTGAATAAGCAAAAAACCAAGGTTCTGGGTAAAAACTTGACACCTTTAGAAACAGATGAGTTCCAGAAGGAAACAGAATTAACTGTGGTTAAAAAAGTGAAATACCTGGGGGTCAATTTGTCTTCCAAAAATTTGAATTTATTTAAGGACAATTATGAAAAATGTTGGTTAGAAGTTAAAAAGGATTTAGAAATTTGGTCAAGATTGAAACTTTCCTTGTTGGGTAGAATTGCAGCAGTAAAAATGAATGTATTGCCAAAGATGTTGTTCTTGTTTCAAACCCTTCAGATTGTGGACAGAGTGGAATGTTTTGGTAAATGGCAGAAGGATATTTCGAAGTTCGTTTGGCAGGGCAAAAAGCCCCGAATAAAATTTAAAATACTAACTGATGCAAAAGAAAGAGGGGGGTTTGCCCTGCCAGACTTAAGGTTATATTATGAAGCTGCAGCCTTCTGCTGGATGAAAGATTGGTTACTTTTAGAGAACACTGATGTCCTAGATCTGGAAGGGTTCAATAACTCTCTAGGATGGCATGCATATCTGTGGTACGACAAGGTAAAGACTCACAAAATGTTCAAAAACCATATTGTCAGAAAAGCAATATTTATGGTCTGGACAAAATATAAAGACTTATTAGAAAGTAAGACCCCGAGGTGGCTATCACCAGTGGAGGCCAAGGCCCGAAAAAAACCCAATATGGAGGCCGGTTGGCTGAAATATGGGGAAATAATAGAAAAAATAGGCGACAATTGGAGGTTACAGAGCTATGAAAAATTAAAGCATAAGGTGCAAGACTGGTTTCATTATGCTCAAATTCAAGAGGTTTTTAAGTTGGACAAAAAAACAGGATTCCAGGTGGAAAAATCGAAATTAGAGACAGAACTGTTAGAACCAAAGACTAAGGTACTTTCGAGAATGTACAACTTGCTGCTTAAATGGAACACTCAGGATGAGACAGTTAAATCAGCCATGATAAAATGGGCTCAAGACATTGGGTACAACATCATGTTTGAAGACTGGGAAAGGTTATGGACCACCGGTATGAAATTCACGGCATGTAGTGCCTTGAAAGAAAATATTATGAAAATGATATATAGGTGGTACATGACCCCAGTCAAGCTTGCTAAAATATACCATTTGTCTGATAATAAATGTTGGAAATGTAAGGAGGCTGAAGGGACATTCTTTCACCTCTGGTGGACCTGTCCAGGGGTGAAGGCCTTCTGGGAAATGATCTACAATGAGTTAAAAAAGGTATTTAAGTATACCTTCCCCAAGAAACCAGAGGCCTTCCTTTTGGGCATTGTTGACCAGAAAGTGTTAAAGAAGGATAGAACATTTTTTATGTATGCAACAACAGCAGCAAGAATACTTATCGCAAAGCACTGGAAGACACAAGATTTGCCCACACTGGAAGAGTGGCATATGCAATTGATGGACTATATGGAACTGGCCGAAATGACTGGCAGAATCCGTGATTTGGGAGAAGAGACAATGGAGGAGGACTGGAAAAAATTCAAGGACTATCTACAAAAATATTATAAGTTATATGAATGCCAATAATTTGCATGAATTGAAAAATTAAGCTCCAGCAATAAGATTTTGTATATTGGAAATTAAGATATGACTATGAAAGGACTAAAGTTTAAAATAATATGGTGTTTATTTTAGGGCAAAAGTAAATTGATAATAAGTATTTTGAACCCAAAAGAGAATTATTTGAAAGTATTAATAACACATGAAACAAGCTATTAATTTGCTGATATTTTTATTGTAAAGAAAGCAGGGTGAGGGAGACGTGGGGAAGTCCAGTTGGTTATGGAAAGATGTAATGGAAAGTTGGATTTCTTTTGTTTTTCTTTTCTTCTTTTTTCTTTCGTTATTTGACTTTATATTTATATCTGGAAAAAAGCAATAAAAATATATTAAAAAAATATATATAATAATTACTCTGGTAATTTCCCCTTTGTTCCCTCTTAAAATACAAGACACAACACAGTCTTTATAAAAGTATAAAAGAATTTACTCACGTTCTGTTCACAACATGATCCCGGAAGGCAGACAGGCTTAAAAAGGTTACATATATTTAGAATCTATCTTGTTGCAAGATAGACCTTATCTCCTCTCTTGGCTGAGAGCCAAGAGAGCATCTTTAGATGTTTCCTCATCGAAAGAAAATGGCAGAGAGAGAGAGAGATGGCTGCCTGCCCTGTGCTTTTGTCATTACCTGCACAGGTGAGGCCACACCCACCTCTGGTCACATGCGGAGGAAGTCCGTCCCCAGGAAGTTTACCTGCTTGCTGGACAGACATCCCTCCCCATGTTCTAACATGTACACTCTAGGAATGTTGTCATTGACTGCTCCTGTGTTTACATCCCACATGGCCACCCTGGCTGGGAGCTTAGCAGTCCAGGAATGCGCTTTAGAAGTTGTCCTCCATTCTCAACTTTTGACAGCATTGCTCATTTGAATCCAGTCCTGTTTTGGTGGAAGTGTGATCAAGGTTTTGCTCACAGGAAAAGAATGGCCTTTTTCAAAACCTGTGTGAAAGAGAAGACATTTCACACATTTGACTCTTCTGTCTCTGGGTTTTGTATGTGACTGTGTGGGGTGCATGATGTGAGGCCCTTAACTGCTCCATGGTGTCAACGTCACTGCATGATCAGTGAAGGGATTGGTTTGAAGGGCAAAGACTATTTCTGGTACCAGCCACTTCCTGGAGCCCCCTCCCCTAAGCGAGGGCTATCTGACATGACGCTGGACTTCAGCTCCCCTCACTCCTCACACCTGACCTTGCTGGCTGCATCTGATGGGAGATGCTGTTGGTATGTGGAGGGCACCAGGCTGGGGAAGGGAAATCAAGCAAGCAAAAGCATACTGTATATAGCTTTCTACCATTTTATTTCTCTCCCTCTCCCCCACTCTTTTCCACATGCACATATATCCCTAACCTTCCCCTCTTCCCTTCCATTTCCCCTCCAGCCCCAGCCCCCAAGCCCCAGCAATGGGGGATGGAAGGAGAGCAGTGGGGAGAGCAGCATGTCACCCCCATTTCCAGGAAGGCAGTCCCTACATTTTGCCCAGCATTCCCTAGGAGGGGATGATTCCTTTTCTCACCAGTCTGAGAGGAGGTTGGTGCAGGGGCACTCAAGGAAAAGGTGGGGGGGCGAAGAAGAGAGCATCTACGAGGAAATCTCTTGCTAGAGGAGCCATGCACTGTTGCTGGCAGGAAGGAGAGAGACAAGGGCTGAGAGAGGGAGAGAGAATCTCACATTTTTATTGGCACTCACCTGGCAGGTGTCTGGTCGTTCTATGATCTGAAACTGCCACAGGCTCTGTGCTACTCCTGTGTGCACCCACCACCCGCTTTTGCTGACGGCAGAGAAGCCTGTAACCATTTGCGATAAACATCTCGGCAGCCGCCTGATTATCTCCTCCTTTAGCTGTACCCAGTGTGAGATTCTTATGTGGCAACAAACTGATTTGCCTGTGGATTTATGGAGGGAGCGCCTGATTTGGTCCTACATGATGGAGCATGTCATGCAATTGCTTTGCCTGGCTCAGCTCGTGGGCACATTCCCCACTCTGCGCACAAGACAGATGCCGGGAGAGAGGCCTGGGAGAAGATGCTGTCTCATGCGCAGGAGAGAGGAAACGCAGCTGAGATTTCACAGCTCCTCTCAGGGATGAGGCACAGAACCAAAGAGAGGATGACTTCATTCATCCACGAAACACAAGGTGCACCTTAGAGACAGAATGTGGGGTGCTGGGATTCGGGGAGCAGTGGGGGGGGGCACAAGGAGCAGGTGAGGCCTGCCAAGGGAAGGATCTGCCACAGGAGGAGACGGTGGCCCTTTGGTGCTGGAATGTGTGGATTTGCTTGCAAAAAATTCTTCTGATTTAAGATTATTATTGTTGTTATTGCTGTCATTCTACAAAATCCCTGTTGTGTGATGCCATCCAATGTGAGGATGGGGCGAGGAATATGGGGTGCATCAAGGCATTGAATTGGCACAATAATATTTGGCACTGTTGCCGTAAACCTTATCAGCCGGGGTGTGTGTGTGTGTGTGTGTGTGTGTGTGTGTGTTTGTGTACATACCTACAGACACATATACATATCTCAGCAGGCTGGGCTGGGAGAGCTGCCATCACCACCTGCCCTTTGCCTACCTCCAGCTCAGCTCCTTGCTTTTTGCCAGCTTTGCCTTTTGCAAGAAGCAAGAGCCCCTGCCTGCCCCCACCCCACTTCTCATGCGATGGGCTTTCACTCTGCCCACTGAAGTGCTTCCACACAGCCTCCTTCCCCCGTGGCATTTATGAGGGCCATACTGCAAACAGCTAGCCCTGTCCACCCCACCCAGCCTCCTGGTCCTTTTTCTTCCAAAGCAGCTTCTTCGACACGCTGAGATAGCATCTCATTAGCCACGCTCTCATTGGCTTGACTGCTCTGATGTCACAGGCAAAGATTAGACCACAGTCAGGTCTGACCTGTGGGATGTGATACATAAGTAGCAGTCAAGTACAACATTCCTTGTTTGCCTAGAGTGGACATGCAAAGGGGATGTTTGTTCCAGCCAGTCAAAAACTTCCTGTTTCCTCCTGGCCTGGAGCATCCTTCCTCTTGCATGTGACTAGATATGGGTGTGATCTTACCTGTGCAGGTAATAAAAGCACTAGGCATGCAGCCATCTTTCTCTTTGACTTCCTCTCGTCGTTGGAGCAGCTTTTTAGCTAGAGATGCCCTGTTGGCTTTCAGCCAACAGAGGACAAAGAGACTATCTCCATATGGGATAGACTCGCATGTATATATCTGTAACTAAGTCTGCCTTCAGGGATCCAACTGTGAACTGATGATGTGAGTAAACTACTTTTATATCTTTAAATAACTTGTGGCGGAAGGTCGGTGGTTCAAATCCCCAGAACGGGGTGAGCTCCCGTTGCTCATTCCCAGCTCCTGCCACCCTAGCAGTTTGAAAGCACGTCAAAGTGCAAGTAGATAGATAGGTACTGCTCTGCTGGGAAGGTAAACAGTGTTTCCGTGCGCTGCTCTGGTTTCACCAGAAGTGGCTTAGTCATGCTGGCCACATGACCCAGAAATACTTTCTGCTGACAAACGTTGGCTCGCTTGGCCAGTAAAGCAAGATGAGCGCCGCAACCCCAGAGTTGTTCACGACTGGACTTAACCGCCAGGGGTCCTTTACCTTTACGGGACCTTACCAGGAATCTATATTGAGAAACTTAAACAAGCTTGCAACCAGCTACCCGCTGTGTGTTTAAAAGGGAATGTTAAAACTTTGCTAAGTTATAGAACTTGCTAACACAAGTTAGGAAGGATATTAATAAACAATATATCCTCTCCTGCCTCCCTGAACATTCCCACATAACCCATCCATGAGGTGGGCTGAGGCAGCAGCCTCAGGAGGCAGGACACCAAGAGGCAGCACCCCCGCCAGTGCCCCCCTCCGCCACTGCTGGCTTCCAGCCAGATCTCACCAGCATCTCACGCATTCTCGCCAACCTTTCATTGTATCTCCTGTGCTCCATGAGATGTTGCAAGAGCTCAGCGAGAGCTTGTGAGAGCTCACCAGAACCCGCCATCGCTCTGCTGCCGCAGCCACACAGCCCAGGTGAGGGATACTTTGGCGCAGGGCAGCAGCACCTGGATTGCTCAGTTGGTTAGCGTGTGATGCTAATAATGCCAAGGCTGCAGGTTCGGGACAGCTGCATATTCCTGCAATGCAGGGGGTTGGAGTAGATGACCCTTAGGGGCATTTCCAGCTCTATGGTTCTATGCTTCCCATTTTGCCTCAGGTGGCAAAACAGGATGGGCTGCCCTGGCCTCCTTGGCCCTGACTGCTGGCAACAGAGAAGCTTTGGTTCTACAGCCTTAGGTCTATGGTTAAATTCGCTGAATTTAACAGAATTTCCTAACTGTGTATGGAGATTTAAAAGGTTAGGATTAGAACCAAGCGTCAATATATTTGCAACGACACTTGTCTCTGTGTGGTGAGGCTGCCTTATCGATCTGCAACTCTGGCTTCCAAAAATGTCCCTTGGCAAAATCTATTTCTCTGTGATGTCTATGCTGTGGAGTGTTCTGAACCCTCAATGCATCAGAAGAATGTGCTTCATGCAGTTGTTGCTCTTTGTTTTTGTTGTTTGTACTCTGTTATTTCTGAAAACTCCATAAACACACAAATAAATAAATAAATGTTTCCACATTTTTATTTCATGGTTTATCATTGTCTTCTGACTGACAATATCGACCCTCGCACATACCCTCACCAGGGGCCTCCTCCCTGTTGGGAAGGGGGCTCTGCACGTAGGAATAGAATGACTGGGCAGCCCCAGATGAACTGCTGCCCTTCAGCTTGACAAGAGGGAGAATCTGCAAGTGCCAGAGCCAGTCAGGCAGCTGCCAAGGCCCTGTTCCATGGCGTGTGGGCCATAAACCCAGCACAACATGATCCCTGGATCCATCGTTGTGCGCCTTCAGACTACCACCTGCCAGGGTTAGGGTAGCCAGACCTCCAGGTCTGACTTGAAACCTTCAGGTTTGCCTGGTCCCCTCCAGGTGGCAGGTGGAGGCCTTAAATCTCCAGGTAGGTGAGAAAAATATATATATTAAGATATTAAGAGTTGCCATATTTTGAACATCAAAAAAGAGGGCAGGTGAAGGTGGAGAAGGTGGCAGTGCCAGGCAGAAGCTGCAGCGCTAGCATGGGACAGCCTTGCACCTCTATTTGTGTTGTCACCCACAACGGATGTGTAATGGTTCTAGGGGTTGCTTGTGTGTAAATCAACGCCACTCTTGGCTGGTTGCCTGAATGAACCCTTTCTGTCTGGACAGCCACGCGCCCGTGGCTGTCTCAATCGCTGGCAGAATCCGTTAGTGGGCATTTCTTGAACTTCTTCCAGCAAAGAAGCTCTTTGACGCTTCGTCTCCTCCTAGCCTCCCTGCACGGAAGCCTTCTGTGCAGGGAGGGTGTGGGCATCGGAGGACCCGTGCTCTCCCCACTGGTTCCCGGCGAAGAGTCTTGGAGCCACCTCGCCGATTCCCCAATCTGCCCCCCTTCTCCACTGGTGTTACGCTGATTTCCTTCCCCAGAAAATGTGCTGCTTCTCTCCCTCCCGGGGCGCTCTCCGGAATCCCTCTGGAGCCCTCCCTCTCCCTCTGGCTCTGATGGCAGTTCCCTGACATCCACCCCTGGCGCGATTTTCCGATACAACCTCGTCTCTTTCCTCGGCCGACGACGCGGGGAATCCCCTGAAGGAGCTGTCACTATCCTCTGAGGATTCAAAACCAGCCTCCCACCCGCTCTGATCTCTCCCCGCAGAGTGGGTCTGATTCTTCTCCCTCTGACACCACATCTCCCTCCTCTTCGGAGGCAGGAAAACCCACAAAGTCCCCTTCGTCGTCTGTGGTTCCAAATTCTTCCTCCCAGAATCTCGCTAGTGGTTTTGGCTTATCTGGAAACAGACTGTGGAATTCTTCCACCAGATACCCGTCATTGATTGACTCAGCAGGAACCCACGTGTTTTCTGACCTGGGTTCTCCCTCCCAAGCTACCAAGTACTCCACCTGCCGACCTCGCCATCTTGAATCGAGG
Organism: Podarcis bocagei; assembly: GCF_964188305.1. Lineage (NCBI taxonomy): Eukaryota > Metazoa > Chordata > Lepidosauria > Squamata > Lacertidae > Podarcis > Podarcis bocagei. Next base: position 1,611,118 of record NC_138142.1, on the reverse strand, counting down.
ATTTCCGTGGCTTGGTTGCGGTGTTCCCTCTCCTCTACCCTCGGGTGGGTGGTGATTCCTCCCTCCCGCCCCGGAAACTCTCGCCCTTCCCTGTACGGTGTGAGTAGTGACCTATGGAACACCGAATGTATCTTCATGCTGTCTGGCAACTTGAGTTTGAACGCCACTGGGTTCACCTGCTGTGCTACCTCAAAAGGCCCCAGCCGCCTCGGCTTCAACTTCTTGCACCCTCCCTTTAGGGGTAACCCTTGGGTTGACAACCACACCCGGTCTCCTACCCGTATGGCCTCCCCCTTCCTACGGTGCTTGTCCGCCTGCCTTTTGTAAACTTCCTTGGCCTGCTCCAAGTTCATCTTGAGCCTTTGACAATATTTCTTGGAGCTTTATGATAAAGAATCTTCATGGGATGGGGGTAGGCCAAGGTTTTGAGAATGGTATGGCTGCAATATATTCTGAACAAAAAGCTAAATTGATTGTAAATAATGTAATAACTGAGGAACTTAAAATAGAAAAAGGAACACGACAGGGGTGCCCAATTTCCCCATTACTCTTTATTTCAGTTCTGGAGGTGTTGCTGAATATGATTAGGAATGACCAGCAGGTTAAAGGAGTGCAGGTCGGAGCTAAACAGTATAAGTTAAGAGCATTTGCAGATGACCTAGTATTGACTTTGCAAGAGCCAAACACTAGTACGAAAAGGGTCTTAGAAATAATTCAACTGTTTGGCCAGGTAGCTGGATTCAAGTTGAATAAACAAAAAACCAAAGTTTTAGGAAAAAACTTAACAGAGATGGAAAAAGAGGAATTCCAAGAGGAGACAGGGTTGACGGTGGTCAAGAAGGTTAAATACCTAGGGGTTTATTTGACAGCTAAAAATGTGAATTTGTACAAGGACAATTATGAAAAATGTTGGTCAGAGATTAAAAAAGATCTAGAAATATGGTCAAATTTGAAATTGTCAATGTTAGGCCGAATTGCAGTGATTAAAATGAATGTATTGCCTAGAATGTTATTTTTGTTCCAGACCTTGCAGATTCTGGATAAGATGGAATGTTTCAAGAGGTGGCAGAAAGATATCTCGAAATTTGTCTGGCAGGGCAAAAAGCCCAGAATCAAATTTAAAATATTGACAGATGCTAAAGAAAGAGGGGGTTTTGCCCTGCCGGACTTAAAATTGTACTATGAGGCAGCAGCATTTTGCTGGCTGAAAGAATGGATGCTCCTCGAGAACACAGACATTTTAGATCTGGAAGGTTTCAATAACGCTTTTGGTTGGCATGCATATCTATGGTATGAAAAAATCAATAGTGCCTTTAAAAATCACATTGTTAGAAAAGCATTGTCTAATGTTTGGATAAGATATAAAGATCTGTTGGAAAACAAAACCCCTAGATGGGTGTCACCAGTGGAGGCCAAGGCAGTGAAGAAACTCAATATGGAGGTCGGATGGCCGAAGTATTGGGAAATTTTGGAACAGGATGGAGATAAGTTCAAATTACAAAGTCATGAGAAATTGAAACATAAAGTACAAAATTGGTTTCAATATCATCAGATAATGGAATTTTTCAAACAGGACAGGAAAATTGGCTTCCAGGTGGAAAAATCAAAACTAGAAACTGAATTGTTAGAACCCAGTACTAAGAATTTATCTAGAATGTATAACTTGTTGCTGAAATGGAATACACAGGACGAAACAGTCAAATCGGCTATGATTAAGTGGGCACAGGATGTTGGTCACAACATTATGTCAGCTGACTGGGAATGGTTATGGAACACCGGTATCAAATTTACGGCATGTAATGCCTTAAAGGAAAACATTATGAAAATGGTTTACAGGTGGTACATGACCCCAGTCAAGCTGGCAAAAATTTATCATTTGCCCGATAACAAATGCTGGAAATGTAATGAGACTGAAGGTACTTTCTACCACCTTTGGTGGACATGCCCGAAAATTAAGGCTTTCTGGGAAATGATCTATAATGAAATGAAAAAGGTACTTAAATGTACTTTTCCTAAAAAACCAGAGGCCTTTCTCCTGGGCATTGTCGGCCAATTGGTGTCAAAGAGGGATAGAACTTTTTTTATGTATGCTACAACAGCAGCAAGAATACTTATCGCGAAGTATTGGAAGACACAAGATCTACCCACTCTGGAAGAATGGCAGATGAAAGTGATGGACTATATGACATTGGCCGAGATGACAGGCAGAATCCACGACCAACGAATAGAGACGGTGGAAGAAGAATGGAGAAAATTTAAAAGTTATCTTAAGGACTATTATAAACTTAATGAATGTTAAAGTGTTGTGGTTCTCAGAAACAAAGGGATACAGTGATACAAGGTCAGAATATGGAGAGGACTAAGATGACAGAGGTTGGAAAGTAACAATTGGGAGTTGCTATAAAATTATGGACATTGGGATGCAGAAAGGGGGGGTATGGGGAAGTCCGAGAAAAGAGGTTTAAGAAAATAGGTGATGAAATTATACATGTATGTTTGTCCTTTTAAGTGTTTGTTTGTTTTCTAAAATTTTGTAAAACCAATAAAAATTTTATAAAAAAAAACAAAAACAAGTTCATCTTGAGTTGTTGGTGCAAGGCCTCCATTTCTTCTACAAACTGCTCGGCCGCGGGTACACTCCATGCTTCCTCCCCCCTTCCCGGGAAAGCCCTGGGGTGACACCCATAATTGGCCATGAACTGGCTCATTCCCGTGGACACGTGTTCCGCGTTATTGTACGCAAATTCAGCCAAAGCTAATTTCTCTACCCAGTCGTTCTGTCTCTCACTGACGTAGCAGCATAGGTATTGTTGGAGTATACTGTTCGCTCTCTCTGCTTGCCCGTTGGTTTCGGGGTGTCTGGCCGTTGAGAAGCTCACCTCGACCTGTAGCAAGCTCATGAGCTTCCTCCAGAACCTGGAAGTAAATTGTTTCCCGCGGTCCGAGATTACCCTCGAAGAAGCCCCGTGCAGTCTGAAAATGTGATCCACAAACAACCGGGCTGTCTCCTCTGCCGTCACCGCATGCGAGCAAGCTATGAAATGGCACATTTTTGTCAGTAGATCGACTACTACCATGACTGCTGTCTTCCCCCTTGACTTGGGCAAATCTGTCATAAAATCAATGGGCACCACCTCCCAGGGCCTTCCCGGCGTAGGTAAGGGTTCCAGTAACCCTGCGGGGGCAGCCCTCTCTCCCTTTGCCCTCTGGCATTGGTTGCACCCTCGTACATATTCCCGTACGTCTTCCCTCACCTTTGGCCACCAGAACTGCCTGGTGACGAGCAGCATGGTCTTGTGCTGTCCAAAGTGCCCAGCTGTTGGGTTGTCATGGAGCTGTTTAAGTACCTTCCCCCTCAAGGTCTCCCCTGGTACATACAGTGCCCCCTTATAGTACAGTACCCCTTCCTTTCCCTCAAACCCTCCATGGTCTTCCCTTCCGTCCCAGAGTTCCCTGATTTTTGCTTGAGCGAACGCATCGTCTCTGGTAAGCCCTGCCAGTTCTCGTTTCCCAACCAACATTCCCCACACACCCATCGGTCCCCGGGAAACACGTGTCGGGTTTCCGGTGGTCCCTCTCCCTCCAGATATTCCGGTTTCCGGGAGAGAGCATCTGCTCTTACGTTTTCCTCTCCCGGCACGTATCTGATCTCGAAGGAAAACTTGGCGAACTCCTGGGCCCATCGAACCTGTCTCTGGTTGAGCACTCGCGCGGTCCACCAGTATTCCAAGTTCTTGTGGTCAGTACAAACCTGGATCTTGTGCCTTGCCCCTATCAACAGATGTCTCCATTGTCGAAACGCCGCGTATATCGCAAGCAGTTCGCGGTCATACACTGTGTAGTTTTGCTCTGACTTGCTCAGCTTTCTTGAGAAAAAGGCACACGGCCTCCAGTCCTGTTTAGCCCCGGGCTGCGAAAGGACCGCTCCCACAGCTCAGTTAGACGCGTCCGTCTCCAGTCTCATGGGCTTCTCCAGATCAACGTGCAGGAGCTGCTCTTCCGAAGCGAACGCCTTCTTCAGCCTTTCGAAGGATTGCTGGGCACTTTCTGTCCACGCGAACTTCTTTTTGCTACTGAGACAATCTGTTATGGGAGCTGTCAAGTGAGCGAAGTTCTTTATGAACTTCCTGTAGAAGTTGCTGAAGCCTAAGAACCTTTGCACATCCTTCCGGGTTTTGGGGGCTTTCCATTCCAGCACTGCCTTCACCTTGCCTGGGTCCATAGCTAGGCCCTTGTCTGACAACTTGTACCCCAGAAACTCGACCTCCCTGGCATGAAATTGGCATTTTTCCAGCTTGACCCACAAAATTGATGCTTCTGCAGTCTCTGCAGCACTTCCCTGACGTCTCTGACGTGTTGCTTCTCATTGTCCGAGTAGATTAAGACGTCATCCAAAAAGGCTACACAATTCTTGTACAGCAGGGGCCCCAACACGTGGTGCATGAATCCTTGAAAACAGGCGGAGCCCGATTGTAATCCAAAGGCCCCCAGGGGGGGTGAACATGGTCATTTCCCATTCGTCCCCCTCCCTTACCCTAATTAAATTGTATGCCCCCCTGAGGTCCAGCTTGGTAAAAATCTTACCCTGCCTCACCCGGGTTAAAATGTCATCAATCCTTGGCACTGGGAAGGTCACGGGTTCAGACACCAGGTTCAAGGCCCTATAATCTACGATCAGCCTGGGCTGATTGGTCCCCTTTTTGTCTACAAAGAACACCGGACTGCCCCCCACCGCCTTTGATTCCCTTATGAACCGCAACTCCTGCATTTCCCGGTCTGACATGGCGTACAGCTTACCCACCGGCAACTGAGCCCCTGGGAGTAGGTTGATTTGGCAGTCAAAGGGGGGGGGTAGTCTATCTGCCTCCCTCTCGCTGAAGACCTCCTTCAGATCAGCATATTGCGGTGGCACCTCCCCTTGTTGTTCCACGGCCAGCCCAGCCACCCTGGCTACTGTCATTCTTGGGTTCTCCCCTCCCAGACAGTGTCCTAAGCAGTAAGCTGACCCAAAGGTTACTGACCGCTGATGTCATGACACTACTGGATCATGCAGTGCCAGCCAGCTCATTCCCAGTATTATTGGGGGTCCTGCCAGTGTGGCCACGTGAAAGGCAATGGTCTCCGTGTGCCTGGAAACCCTCATTCGCATTGGCGGGGTCTGGTGTGTCACTTCCCCTCCCAGAAGTTCCCTGCCATGGATGGTTGTCACCTGCAAGGGAAAATCCAGAGGCAACAGGTGGAGTTGGTGCTCCAGAGCAAAATCTCTGCTGAAGAAATTACACAAGCTGCCCGAATCCAGCAGTCCCTTAACCTTGACAGGGTGCCCATTCGGGAGTTCTAGCACCACTTCTATGGCTATAGCTGCCTTGGGGGGGGGTCAGGCTGGGGCACTTCTATTGGTTGCTGGCCTGGCTGCTGCCCCTGCTGGTTGGCAGCCAGGCATTGTCGTTTCCCTGCGCCTGCTCTTCCTCCCCCTTCTCGTTGTGGCTTGCAGCCCCCACCATCCCTTGCCAGGCTTTCCTTTGAGGGCAGACCTTAGCAAAATGTCCTGGTTGTTCACAGAGGAAACACTTCTTGGTAGTTTTCCAGTCCTTTCCCTCCCTTTTACGACCTTCACGGGAGTTTGAAACCTCGCACGCGCATTGGCTCTGCCGCCTGGGGAGGCTCCCTCGGGATCTCAGGAATGCGGTAGTCATGGAAAGGTTCCCGTCTCATTTCCCGCTTCTCCTGAGCCCGCGCTTCTTGGCGTACGCCTATCGCGAGCACCGCCTTTGTGAGCTCATCCATTGACCGTGGGCGGGGCGCTCGGGACAACTCGTCTTTCACTCCGGGCACTCGGGACAACTCGTCTTTCACCTGCCTCAAACAACATTTGTATCGGTTCAGAGTCCAGATCCCACCCGAGCCGGTGTACTAACATTGCAAAACGCGACCAGTAGCTTCTGACGGACTGGGTCCCCTGCTTGCACCCCATCAGTTCCCGTCGTGTCACGCTTTGCCCCACATCACTGGAGAACATCACGTCCATTCCCTGAAGGAATTTATTAAGGTCCTTCAAGGCATCATTTTGCGCCGCCATTAGGGGCCTGATCCATTCTCTCGCCTCATCCTGCAGATGCCCCACAATGTAAGCCACCCTCTCCCCGTCATCAGCAATGCATTTTTTTTTGCAGCTCCAAAGCGTACTGCACTTCCGTTCGGAAAGCATTGTAGTCTTGGGGCTTCCCCCCAAATTTGTGTACCAGCCCGGGTACCTTCCTTGTGATGGGGGTGGCTCTGACCTGTGCATCCTGAGCCCGTCTTTCCTCCAGCCGCGCCGTCAGGATAGCTACGTGCGTCTCCAAGTCTTGGTTCCTCTCTACCAGACTCCGCACCGCAGCTGGCTGCTCCGTCTCTTCGGCTGTTCCTGTTTGGCTCATCTTGCTGCCTCTCCAGGGCTATGCACAAGCAACGTCAGGGACTAACGGATTGCTGTAATGGTTCTAGGGGTTGCTTGTGTGTAAATCAACGCCACTCTTGGCTGGTTGCCTGAATGAACCCTTTCTGTCTGGACAGCCACGCGCCCGTGGCTGTCTCAATCGCTGGCAGAATCCGTTAGTGGGCGTTTCTTGAACTTCTTCCAGCAAAGAAGCTCTTTGATGCTTAGTCTCCTCCTAGCCTCCCTGCGTGGAAGCCTTCTGCGCAGGGAGGGTGTGGGCATCGGAGGACCCGTGCTCTCCCCACTGGTTCCCGGCGAAGAGTCTTGGAGCCACCTCACCAATTCCCCCATCTGCCCCCCCTTCTCCACTGGTGCTACGCTGATTTCCTTCCCCAGAAGATGTGCTGCTTCTCTCCCTCCCGGGACGCTCTCCGGAATCCCTCTGGAGCCCTCCCTCTCCCTCTGGCTCCAATGGGAGTTCCCTGACAGGATGCCCCAAGTGCCTCTTCACATACGAAGCTCCCCGCACCCCCCTGCTTTTCTCATCTCCCTCCATGCACACCACACCCCCTCCCACCAAATCCCCACGCTAGAAAGTGGCTGGGTCGAAGGCGAAGAGGGTCTTCTCCAGAACTCCAGATGGCCAGAACATGCCTCCTCTACTGCTTCTGAGGCCTCTCAGTCAGGCGTCTCATGCAAGGACATGTTGGGGAGCGTGTGGTGGGGGCGGAAAGTAGATCGTGGCTTTTGGTTGAACCAAGGAAAGGGGGTACGGATTAGAATTCCTTCCCGCTGCCATTTCTCTAGCCTCGAACAGGACCCAGGGTGTGGGATCCCATTTCCCGCTGCCTTACCAAAGAGCAAAGGGCAGCTGTCACAGGGCCGTCACTCACCTCTCAGATCCAGCGTTCCCATATGCCTAGTCCTATTTATAGAGGCTGCCTGCTCCTTGCATATTTGCTTCGTGAACAAGAGCACATTCAGAGGCTTATCCCAGTGGGGTGGATGGGAAGACGATCGCTCTGGCATGGCTTATGAACCTAAGCACAGACGCAGCACAGAGGCTGGGATCTCTCTATTAAGAAGTCTCTCCACAGCCAGCTCAGAGGATAACCCAGATCTGTTTGCTCCAAGTCCCCACCTGCTGCTGCCATAAATGAGGGAGCACAGTGGTGAAAATCCCCATTGCCTAAATTAAAAGGCTTGTGCACCCTGTGAGTAGCAAGCCTCCCTGATCCCTCCTCCTTGGGTCTCTTCCCAAGTGACGGTCATCTCCAGTGCAGAAGGAGCAAGCGACATCAGGACCCCCCTGGCTCCCTGATCCTCGGAGCCTGCCTGCACCCCACTTTCAAATGCAACTGACATCCTAGTTCACAACCCTCACCACCCCACCCACCCAAGGGATTCTGCAAGCTGTGGTTCTGTGGGAGGACTAGGGAATTCAAAGAAAGGATTCTGGAGAACTCCTTCAGGGAACCTCTCCCAGGATTTCTTGCAAATTTCCTTGATGGTCAAACCACATACATGTATAGCGAGAAAAACGAAGGTATGTGGCAGGGAATATACTCCTCCTTTCTCCTGTGGGGATCATCTCTGTGTACAAAAAACACCAGTGGACTTCTGGCTCTGGTAGAAATAACTTCGATGTCATCATTTGTTGTTGTTTAGTCGTTGAGTCGTGTCCGACTCTTCGTGACCCCCTGGACCAGAGCACGCCAGGCACACCTCCACTGCCTCCCACAGTGTCATCATTTACAGGGCCCAAATACCTCATGGTCACTATGCTACACCAGGGCATTTGTGCACACCTGGGTCACTGTTCCCATGTGGCCATTGGTGGGCTTTCACCCCCCCATGAGCACTGCCAGGTCTAAACCGGGGTATTCCCCTCCCTGTTAGTAGGTAGTACTTGATTTTTTGACGCTGTGTCCCCTCCATGAGTACGTCCCTGCCCACGCTGATGTCCGTTGTGTGCATGCACATGGGGGCTTATTTAACTTGGCATGTGCACCTTGAAAACATTTTTATTGTTTTTGAAACACATATTTCTTGATATATCAGATTGGCATGAAATAACAGTGAAAAAAATGGTTGAAAACACATGTTCCTCTAAGACAGGCAAGCCTCTGCAATTGTTTGCACCAATTGCTGCCATTTCCTTTCCCGCCTTCTGTGCCTGCAAGGGGAAATTTATTTTTTTTATTTTAATACAGCTGTTTTGTGCAAAAGCGCTTCTGTGCAAAGGAGCTGTTTTAAAAATAAAAGCACAGGGAATGTGCCTTCACCAACAATGGGCCAAGAAGGGCCACCTGGCTGGGGCGGGGGGCGGGGAGGGATAGAACGCACCAGCAAAATGTTGCCACCCTTGTAGAAAGCCCTGCTCACTCTACATGTGCCCACAGCAATTCTCTATTGGATTTACTTCTCTTCTTGGATTATCCACAGATTGAGAAAATTTGGATTTGAGCAGGTGAGGGAATTTGTTGGTGGCAAGGGGGAAAAAGATATAAAAAGAATTTCCTGGGAGCCAAGATCCAGGATTGGGGCAAGTACTCTTTGGTGAGAGAACCCCAGCAGAGATTTAAAATCACACTATGTGCAGTGCAAATATAGACTGTTAAACCTTTAAAATATGCCCTTGTGAGTTCCCAAATAGTTGCCTCTTCCCTCAGCAAAGAAAAAGACCACACGCTTGGTAGGTTTAAAATGGTTTGTAAGTAAAAATGGCTTACTTACAAACTCTCCAATGGTCAGAATCATGTGCTTTTCCATATAGCATTCAAAAAAAGTTGCAGAGGCAGTAAAACTTGGCTTAGTTACAGTGGTGAAAGTTCCTAAATAATTATTGGTATAGGAATTGAAGAGTGGTTTGTAAGAGCCATGAGGTCTGAGCTTGGAGCAAGCCGCTCAGATCTCTTTACATGTTGAGCTTCTCAGGTAGACTGAGGGTGAACAATAGGCTGATTACCTTTTCCCCAAGGTGAGGTGTAAGCCTGGCAAGACAGCTTACTCTATGGCATTAACCCCTTCATGCATTAATTAAGATAAGCATGTTTGTTATATGAGGCTGGTTATCCCACAGAATGCCACTTGGATGAGGAAGATGTTGCGTGGATGCCACCAAAAGAACCCCAAACACCTATAGGCACAAGCCTATAGGCACCTTCAAATCTACATTAAGCTCCAGTGTGGATGAGCCTACAGTCAGCACAGCCAGGAATGTACAGATGGGCTGAAAACTTATTGCACATCCAAAGCACATCTCCTCCACCCCCAAGAACCCTGAGGACTATAGTTTACCCCTCACAGACCTACAATTCCCAGCACCTTAAACTATAGTTCCCAGGATTCTTTGGGAGGGGGTATAATGCTTGAAGAGCCAGCTTTACCTAATGGGATAATTGCACAGATGCCTCGAGTGAGCCTAGCAAAGGCCCTTGTGCTTTGCACAGTGAAGCAACCTGCCTTCTCCAGAGCTGCTCTCCCACGGAGGGGGAAGGGATGGTTGCAGGAAGGACCACTGGTGCCCCTTATGGAGGGGGATGTGGCCATCCCATGGCCTGCAGTGGGGATAGGCTGCCATGGTGAGAGTGGGAGGGGAGACGGGGGGCTGGTAATGAGATGATAGCAAGGCACCCAGCAGCAGCTCAGTTTTCATCCTGTGGTCCAAATTACAAACCATCATATTTTGAAAGTGATGCTGACATTCCTCAGCCGGGAGGCGTTGCCAAAAACAACTCGAGCACAGCTTGTCTTGGCACAAGCTCAAAATCAGGGCCTCAGCAGTGAAACTGAAAACATTTACACAGCTGGACTCAAATCTGCCTCTTTCTCTAAAGCTCCTCTCAAAGCTGCTGGGGAACAGCTCTTGGGCCTCGGCTGCTCTGTCAAAAGGCTCCAGTGTTCTCCTCCTCCTCCTCCTCCTCCTCCTCCTCCTCCTCCTCCTCCTCGGACTCTGCTCCTGCCTGGCCACATCCAAGGGCCGAAGCACTGCTGGAAAAAGTGGGTGGTCTTTCGTAGGGAGACTCCAATGCAAATAACTCAAGGATGGGCTCCTAGGGATTATGAGAATTAGCCTGATCTTCTGCCAGTCCATCAATATTCGAGCCAGACGTATTATATTTGCATACGGAGATATGGAAACCTCATCAATTTGCAATTGAGATGTAATGGCTAATAAATACTTTAGCAAGCCACTAATGAAAACAAATGCAAACCTGTCTTACCCATGGCTGTGGGAGCGAGAATTGGCCCTGCCAAACGTTTGCTCAGGCACTGAGTAGCTGGTTGCAGCCATGCCATGTTCCAGGTGACATCAGACTGCTGAGGACCCTCTCTAGGACTGAGCGAAACACTGGTGGCATTTGCGGTTTTGTGAATCAAGCAGTTAGATCGGGGGGACAGACCCTGCAAGAGCCAAGAAAGTGCCCCATTTCCAGAGGCTGCCAAAGGACCTTTCCCATCCCCGTGGGCCCTTGGGTCCGGCAGACAGAACCTTTACATTGTACATGTTTACCTAAGATGTGGTTCTTCTTGCAAATATTACAATAATTTATAGGTGGTTTTGAGCTGCTCCCTGTTTTATTTGTTTTGATTGATGTTTCAAATGTTAAGATAAATTTTCTTAAATGTTGGATGATGCCCTGAAGAGAATTGTGCCATTCTTCTGTTCCGTTTTTATAGCAAGGTTGGCTGTAGGAGTTCTCCCTCTCTCCCTCTCCCTCCCCCCCCTCTCTCTCTCACACACACACATTTTTGTGCATTTCTTCTGTTCCTCTCGCACCCTCTGCAGAAGCAGAAGGTTTCAGGGTTACCATAATGCTTCCTTTCAGCAGCCTGGGGTTCCCACTGCACAAGCTGGTGCCCAGGTGAATCCCCACCCTCCAGATATGCGAGGGCCTCTCCATGGGCATTCCTAGCTTGCTGGTTCAGACTGGTTCTATCCACACACACTCACTGCCCCCCCCCCCAATGCATGGAATTCTCTTGGTGCACAATCCTTTTTCCACGGGCAGATTCCATTCTCTGGATTTGGGCACAGGTGCGGTGGGGGATGTGATGGAGATGAAGCTGAAAGCTCTCAGGTCTGAGATGCTCCATATCCTTCACCTTGACTGTTCCGCTGCCCTCTGCTGCTTCAGACTCCAGAGCCTCCCTGAGCTTCCCTTCTAGGAGCTTCTCCTTGGGTCTCCTGCACCTTGCATTGCTGCCATTCCCTTTTTGCCAGTCCCTTGAGGGCAGAGGCCCTTCCTCTCCATGGGCACCTCCTGCCATGCCTCCCTGGGGCCTCTGCAGTTCCAATTTCTTCTCCTCACTGACACATATGGAGCCTGAGGCATTTATTTTTGTCCCTAAGCATCTGGATTCTGTTTGTTGGGCATTTTTTCAGAATTAAACTATTGGCAATTTGTGCCACAAAGGAATTCTATTCATAATGGTCCCCTCTTTAACTAATACATAATTTTTTTAAAAGAGAGAGGGTGGGGGGAAGGGACAGCCACCACAAACCCTCCCCACCTGCAGCAGCTCAACAGAGCAACAGAGCACAAGATGAGGGGCCTTGGGAAGGCTCCCCCATCTGGAAAAAAAATCTCACCTTCATGAGAAGGGAGAAAGGGACACATCCATTTATTTACAGCCAATGTCTGTCACATCTGCATTTCCACATTACTTAATTTGCAAGGTTTTAACATATGCACAAATTGAAATATGCATGCAAAATAAATAAATATTTTAGACATATCATAGTTGAATAATGCATTTCTAAATGTATTTTGATATATATTTTTGAGCGGAAGACTTTACTGGTATATTAGGGAAGTGTGAAACAGAGTGAATTATTAAAGTTATGATCTGCCCATAACTTTGCCTTGGAATTTGCAAAGGCTGGATTCCTTAAATGTCACTCATGTCAAGGCAGTTGCACAAGCAATTGACAAAGTGTTGGCTGCAGTGTTGCTGAGTGTGAAAGAGACCTGTTGCCTTAATCCCAGGGACTAGAAACATCGCTTTCTCCTTGCATTGCCACAGCCTATCGGCTTTCTCCCAGCCCTCAGCTCTTTCCCCTCCACAGCTCCATTTACTCTCAAAAGCCAATAAACAAGAATATGTCAAACTCTTTCCCCCAGTGCTGGATTACCCAATAGGTGGGCTAAACACATGCTCAGAGCACCAGCAAAGAGCCACAAAATACCATAATTTTTGCTCTATAAGACTCACTTTTTCCCTCCTAAAAAGTAAGGGGAAATGTGTGTGCGTCTTATGGAGTGAATGCAGGCTGTGCAGCTATCCCAGAAGCCAGAACAGCAAATGGGATTGCTGCTTTCACTGCGCAGCGATCCCTCTTGCTGTTCTGGCTTCTGAGATTCAGAATATTTTTTTTCTTGTTTTCCACCTCCAAAAACTAGGTGCGTCTTGTGATCTGGTGCGTCTTACAGAGTGAAAAATACGGTAATTTGATTTTTTTTTAAAAAAAGCATACACCTAGGGGGAGTAGATCAAAATAATGCAAGGAAGTCAGATCCTCTCATGCGCAGCAATAAGTAATCAAAGTTTTATTACTGATATATTCTTCTGATATATATATATATATATATATGGTTTCCTGATGTGTTTCCTGATGTGTGTCTGAAATTTTAAAAAACAAATTACACAGTGATATATATATATATATATATATATATATATATATATATATATGCTTTCGTAGATTTTCACGGGTACAGGAATGCAGGTTTTGGTGTCTTCGGGTGTCTTCCCGTGTAAGAGTTGGGGTGTCTAGGCGACGTTCCTGAAGATGACGAGTGAGACCTCGTCGAAACGTCGCCTAGACACCCCAACTCTTACACGGGAAGACACCCGAAGACACCAAAACCTGCATATATATATATATATATATATATATATATATATATATATATCACTGTGTAATTTGTTTTTTAAAATTTCAGCCGGCTGAGATAAGAGACAGGATGAAATGTAACCAATAAAATGTTATTTTATGTCTTAGTATTGCTTTTTATTTTGAATGACTTATGCGGGGCACCCTAATCTTCACAATGTTTATGGGCTCTAAAGGTCTTAATCTGTCCTTGCTTTTCCCCACCCCATTGTATGGCAGGATACACTCTGCATAGGGTACATTCCAAGCACCCTCTTTCCTTCAGCGAATCCCCTGGGCGCTGTAGTTCACCCCTCACAGAGTTAAAATCCCCAGCAACCCCTAACAAACGACAGTGCTCAGAATTTGAGGATGGGAAATGCACTTTGAATGGGCTTTGAAAGTATGCTATGTATGCAGCCTCCTTTGCAAGGAACCACCAAACCCTTTCATAACTGTTTAAAATAAATCCCTTTTGATCCAAAATATTTCCCATCGCAGCCCAAATGGGATCTTGAGCTGGTTTCCTGATGTGTGTCTCCGACTGAGGTTTCCTCCTGCCCTGCCTCACACCTTCTTGGCCTGGCTGCCCCTGCCATTTCCTGCAGCGACAGGCAGCCCATAAACACATGTAGATCTGTACGCACACAGAACACCGTGGCAATGGATGGGATGCTCTTGATTGCCCTATTTAAGGTGCTCTCCCTCTGACACCCACCCACGTCCAGAAGGGAAGGAGGCTGCTGCCAGAAAGGACCAAGGGTCTTTTTCCAAAGCTTCGCCCTGCCCAGCAACCCAGCTCACAAGCCCTGGAGAAAGACTGCAGACACAGAAGCCCCTTCATGCAATAGAGCCAAGGCTGTGATCAGGGGGCATCCAGAACTTGGTTTTAGGATCTCTTGCAAAGGAGCCCCCACCTCCTCTCCTATTGCTGCTAGCTCTCCCCCCCCCCCACTTTTGCTCCAAGCCAGATCTCCAAGATGCAGCTCCACAGATGGTCAGCGCAAGGGAGCAGCCCTCTTATCTGCTCAGCCTGCTCAGCCCAGATGCCACTGGCACTCAATGCGCCCCATTGTCCTGAGCAACTGCCCAGGAAAGGAGGGAGAGCCAGATAATTATGGCTTTCATTAAATCTGCCCTTGGAAGAGCTTTTCTTTTGAAGGGCTGGGAAAGGTTGGGGGCAGGCGGGCAGGCAAGGAGAGAAGCACAGAGACAGTATCACCAACAGACCCTACCTTCTCTCATCTTTCAGGGGAGGGGGGCACTGAACGTGTCGTGGCCTCTTCTAATAATTGCAGAGCACCTGGGAAAACACTGGGGCCAGCCAGAGTCTGCTGCAAGCAAGCTTCTAAGTCACACAGGACTCTTTCATGGGGATACAAGACAGGGAGCTTCCAGCCCCAGGCCAGACACTGGGGAGCCAAGCTAGGGAGGATGGCAGGAAGTTCTCAGATATCATGCTCCAAGGTGAAGCTTTCTGTCATAGGGGAAAAAATCAGGTTAGGTGCATCACCCTCCCCCACTAGAGAGGAGGCCCCCCCCCAAAAAAACCTATGACTCAGCTGGTGCTTTTGCGCTGATTGGAGTGTGAGATTCCACTCCACGGTGATCCCCAGTCACCACCACCATCTGCACCATCCAAGGATGCTAAGGAGCCAGAAAACCAGCACCTCCCCACATGGAACATGGCAGGATCGTTTCTCTGTCTGTGTGTGTACATGCACACATACACAGGGCCACCCACCCATGTGACAAAGTGAGGCGGCTACCTCAGGTGACAAGCTCCAAGGAATGCATTGCTGCTGCTGCTGCTGCTGCTGCCATGGTGGCAGCACCACCTCCTCGCAGCCTCCCCCAATGCCAGCGCCACAGTGGCCTCTTGGTGAACAGGAGGCACTGCTGGTCTCCTCCTACCCTTCCCCACCTCCCCAGAGATCTTTATTCCTCTCTTGTTCCCAATGTAGATATTCACTCCTTCTTCTCTGGAGGGGGGAGGGCAGAGGCATGTTGTGGTTCGCCTTAGGTGCCAAAATGTATTGGGCCAGCATATATACACAAAAACAACACTCTTGCCCTCCTGGGATGGGGATGGCTTCCTGATTCTCTTCCCCATCCGCATCAGAGATTTGCTTCGTCCGCTCCCTCCTGCTTGCCATGCTTTGTAACTGTCAGACAAATCAGAGTTTGAATAATTAAAACAATCAAGGATAATTTGCCCCATCTCTTTGTCAAGCACAGGGTAGTCAAGAAAGATTACTTTGGTGTCAACTGTGTGATCCATTATTGTCCAAGGGCTACAACTCAGCTCAATCGATTTGCGTCCTTCTGTATCTCTGCTATTAGGGAGAAAGAACCTCGCTCTTCTTGAGTTCCAGATGTGGGAAAGGAGTTCGCTTTTGAAATCCTCTAAACTGAAAACAGCTGATCTGAAATAAGGGTTGCATTAAGGAGAAGGTGAGGACTGGAAGAGGGCAGAGGGCAGAGTGTCTGCTCGGCTATCCAAGCTGAAAGTCACACTCAGCCTCAGGACCACATCTGTGAAATGAAAATTTTGATTATCTCCATACAGGGTTGTGGTTCAGGTGGATAGAATAATTCCTGCTCTAACTAGCAAAATGCCCATTGTGGTGGAAACAACAAACCTTCTGTCTATCCAGGGTTCTGCCCTGGTCCTGTTGTTGTTTAACTTACTTCTGTAAAACATGAAAATATTTAATAAAAAACAACAACAACAAAATCTTTATACTGTAAATGACTTGGATGAAGGAACTGAGGGGACGATCATCAAATTTGCAGATGACACCAAACTGGGAGGGGTACCTAATGCTGCAAAAGACAGAATCAGAATTCAAAATGACCTTAACAGATTGGAGAACTGTGTCCAAGCTAACGATGTGAACTTCAGTAGGGACAAATGTAAGGTTCTGCACTTAGGCAGGAAGAATCAGATGCACATACTGTTTTCCTCTGCATGATTCCTGCCTATTTTCCTCCCATAGTCCAGAACAGGGGTCTGCAACCCGCGGCTCCGGAGCCGCATGTGGCTCTTTTACACCTTTGCCGCGGCTCCGGGACGGATACTAGCGAGGGGAGGAGGCGCATTGTGCGCCCCGACACTCCCCACTGTGGCGGGCACTGTACTGGCTGTGATGTCGCATGGGGGCAGTGCGTGCGTTAGTCACACACCGTCCCGACGTCACCTTCCCGCCCACTGTCAGATCGGAGGGCAGCGGCGTGCATGCTTTAAATGTTGCAATGGTTTTGCGGCTCCCAGGTGTTTTTTTCTTCGGAAACGGGTCCAAGTGGCTCTTTTTGTCTTAAAGGTTGCAGACCCCTGGTCCAGAATGACACCTGGGCTCTGGGAAGATACAAAATAGTGGCTGGGGAGTGAACACGGAAACTCTGTGGTTGTGGCTCACAGTAGCCGTGCAGTCTCAGGAAGATGAAAAGCAGGTGATTCCTGGAGCTGAGCTCTGCAGCTGCTCTTGGTGTGCGTCCCCAAAGAAACTGGAGCATTTCATGGGCCCAGAGAATCTTCTGCAAAACAGACCCCATACATTTCTCCAGAGTGAATATGGTGGGGGATTTGGGGAAGCCACAGTCACCAGTGCCTCATGAAAGCAGTCTTTGTTTGGTGAGAGGTAGCACAGAAAGTGCTGGGGGGGGGGAGTTGTTAAACTGAAGTAATACTAAGAAAACAGGGAACTGTTTTCATGATGAGCTTTCAGTCTTTCAGGGCCCAAGCCATGAAGCCCGCTCTTCTTGTGGCATGAGCTGATGCTGCAGGATTCGAACCAGATCATGCGGTTCACACAACCCCTAGAAGCACAGCTGGGGGCCCTCATTGTCCCTTCTGTGGCTCCAGAGAGGGGAGCTGGCTGCAGCTGGAGGCATTCAGGTGAGCTGCTGGAGATGAGGGTGGCTTCAGGCCCATCGCAAAAGCTCATGTTGTGAAATGCCGGAGGCCAGCCAGGAGACGGGGGGGGGGGCTGTCTGCTGTCCACTTGGCAGCCGTCAAGGGATGGCTCCCACCCTCCACTGTGGATCTGGATCCACCCAAAGAGGCAGAAGAACGAGGTGCCCTGCGAGTGAGCCAGAGCCTCCGGAGAAGCAGAGCTCCTGCTGCTGCTCTCTTGGGGAGCAGGGGGCCCCCAAGAGCTTTGCCTTCACCCCTTCTCTGGTCTGCATTATCCTCAGATTCTCTAGACTCCTTTAAACTCTCTCTCACACACAAAACATTCTGACTTCAAATAGGGGAACTCTTTTGAAAAATGGCAAGACATTTTATTCATGATTAGCTTTTGTCCGAAGAGTTTTTGACAAGAAAATGGGTGATCCAGTTGAGAGAGATTTTCTTTGCTGGTACATAAGAAACCCATTACACATCTAAGGACGAGTAGGGTGGGGCGGGGCGGGGGAATCCCGACAAGAGTTTTCTTACTTCTTTTGAGCAAGTGTGGTCAGCTGTCAAGGCCTGAGCTGAACCTCCAAATGGGCTTAATAAAAGCCAGGCCTTCTCCAGGCATAGCACAGGAGAATGGGGGAGAGGAGATGGGGGCCAGAGCTCCACCAGAAGGGGCTGGGGGAGCTTTCTGTTTGCCTCCTTGCTTCCCAAAGAAGGGAGGTTTCACAGGTGTGCAGCTTCTCCCCTTCTGCTTTTAAGCCCTGATATTTTAAATCCAGTTGTCCAACTCTTCCTTCACACTGGCCAGTTCATAGAATCATAGAATCATAGAGTTGGAAGAGACCACAAGGGCCATCGAGTCCAACCCCCTGCCAAGCAGGAAACACCATCAGAGCACTCCTGACATATGGTTGTCAAGCCTCTGCTTAAAGACCTCCAAAGTAGGAGACTCCACCACACTCCTTGGCAGCAAATTCCACTGTCGAACAGCTCTTACTGTCAGGAAGTTCTTCCTAATGTTTAGGTGGAATCTTCTTTCTTGTAGTTTGGATCCATTGCTCCGTGTCCGCTTCTCTGGAGCAGCAGAAAACAACCTTTCTCCCTCCTCTATGTGACATCCTTTTATATCTTTGAACATGGCTATCATATCACCCCTTAACCTCCTCTTCTCCAGGCTAAACATGCCCAGCTCCCTTAGCCGTTCCTCATAAGGCATCGTTTCCAGGCCTTTGACCATTTTGGTTGCCCTCCTCTGGACACGTTCCAGTTTGTCAGTGTCCTTCTTGAACTGTGGTGCCCAGAACTGGACACAGTACTCCAGGTGAGGTCTGACCAGAGCAGAATACAGTGGCACTATTACTTCCCTTGATCTAGATGCTATACTCCTATTGATGCAGCCCAGAATTGCATTGGCTTTTTTAGCTGCCGCGTCACACTGTTGGCTCATGTCAAGTTTGTGGTCAACCAAGACTCCTAGATCCTTTTCACATGAAAAGTTGCCAAAGGGCAGTTCAGTTTGGCTTTTCAAAAGTGGAATTTATAACATCTGATAAGTAAAAAAGAAAGATAAGAGGAGTGGTCCTATATGTAAATGCTAAATTAGATCCGAAGCAGATTTTTAAAGATTGTAAAGGTAGAATTATTGTTATGGAGATTACAATAACTGGTGTAAAAGTATTCCCACCTGGTGGGATTCTATGCACCCATATGAGAATAAATCAGAATTTTATAAAAGTTTAGAAAAGAGGCAAAGCAACATTTCACCCCAGATTAGGGCTTGTCCACACCTCTGTTTGTCCTGCCACTTTCCATGGCAAGTTTGTTCCGATTCAGCAGTAAAGAGCATGTTTTCCTAAGGAAAGTGCAGGGCACTCAGACCCATGCCTAGAGAGCAGTGGTGGCACATACACAAACACTACCTGGGGTGGGCACACAGGGCAAAGCGCACTTTGGGCACACCTGGGAGCAGAATGGTGGCCAGGCACAAGGAAGCGGCACCTAACTGCGCCCCCTCAAGAAATGTGCCTGGGACCATGCTCCCCCAGCCCCCCCATGCTACGCCACTACTAGAAAGGACGGGACAAGCAGAAAATGACTTGGACCCGTGTCTTTTAGGTACGGGACAAGCGGAAATGTGGGTGAGTCCTTAGCTAAGATGCAACTGCAAAACGGGAGCTGCTCCATGGCAACAAAATGGGCCTTGCCTGCCCTATGTCTGAGTTCTGGAGCAGCTCATGCTAAGCAAAGCTTATGATGATGATTCATCTCGAAGTAGGCCTCTCTCTCTGCAAAGGCTGAGCAAGGGACTCCTACAAACTTACCCAATGTGCTGCCCATGCACAGAACAGGAGGGAGCACACTGGGAATGCGATCTGAGTGAATGCAAAGATTGCAATATTCACCTCTGCGTTTGGTCTTTCCTCCCTTTCTGGGTCAAGAAACCAGAGGTTAGTTCAAGGTCAGAAGGAGGCATCTCAACCCTCTGATGTTTTGAGTGGTCTTTGTGAGTTGTTCTTGATTGTACTGTGGTGGCCCCCACTTGGATCAGGAGCAGGGAACCCACCACCAGGTTCCAGGTACCAACTCCTCTGGGAAATACGGTGGATGGACTTCGGGGCTCTTTAATTTTGTAGAGCAGCTTTTCCCTTGGTCTTGTTCCTCCCCAAGGCTTTCCCTTTCACAGCAGAGTCCGTAGTGTGAGAATCTCCACCACCTACTCTCAGCTTTCCCAGGGGATGTCCCATTTGAGCCAAGGTCGGAGGCTGCAGACACTCTCAGAGACTGGGGGCAGCCAGCCTGGGAGTTTCTCCTTTCCAAAGTTCTCCAAAGAAGGAAATGGGCATCTCAGATGCTCTGCCCACCTCAGAGCCCACCCCTCAGGGGGAATAGAAGAAAAACAGTTGTAAATCAACAACTGGCTGGAGACTGAGAGAAGCATGAGGGGGATCATCGCCCCCCCACACTCTCCATATGTTTTCTTTGTTGTTGCAGCTGTACTAGCCTTCAGCCCCTAGAGATCTCTCCCTTTCTCTCTCCCCGCCCCCATGCATTTCTGATTTGCAGACAGACCTTTCTTTCTCATTCCTGCAAAATGCTCCTCTTCTCTGCAAGGCCTCTGGCTTGAAAAGGTTCCTTCTCAACCCCCCAGGGGCACCTTGATGAGCTCACAGCCTGATCCATGCACTGCCCATTTCAGCAAAAAGGGTCAGCCCACCTGGAGAGGGAGCCCAGCCTCTTCGAAGGCACCCAGGAAAGGCAGCCACCACTCCCAGCAGCAGCAGCAGGAGGAGGAGGAGGACAGAGGGCGCTGGCATGCTGCTTCTCCTGGAGTGCTTCAAGAACAGAGGTGCCAACTTGAATCAAATATTGGAGGGGGTGAATGTAAGCCCCACCACACACAATTGATGACATGCCACGGTGCTCACACATCATTTTGGCAATGCCCATCAACTGGGGGGGGGCAGCCCCCAGGAAGCAGGCACACCTCAAGCTGCCTCACCCCATCAAGGAAAGGGATCCTCCCAGCCCCACTGCATCTCAGAGGGAGCTTTCCTGGGGCTGCCCCTCTAGCAGTGCAGCAGCTACAGCTTTCCTCCTGCTGCTGTGCCTGGTCAAGGCTCCCCCTGGGTGCTCCTCAGACCCAAGGGGGGGGCGCCTCTCTTTTTCTCCTGGCCAGCCTGGCAGGCCCTTTGTCTTTCCACCAGCATCCATCTACAGAGGCCCCGGGAGGATCCCAATTTCCTGTGGACTCTAATAGGTGTCATGGTTTCCTGTGCTGCATGTGCATTAATTAAGTAACACTGCATTTAGCTCCAAATCATGCGGAAGGAGCCCGTGCTGTGTTTACACAGCCATAAATATCTGGTCTGTTCAAGGGTTGGGTAATAGCTGTGCTCTCCTTAGATGGGGCTGCTCCAATTCTACTGAAGTTGTGGAGGCAATGGGGCGATAGAGGTGGGACCAAGAGGGTCCCAAGAGCTCCTGGGTCCTGCTCTCTTCTAGGGCCTCTTCTAGGACTGTTGTTTTGTTCTCATCCCATGACAGAGTTACTTTCTTCATAGCCATTTTTGCATTGCTAGACCATCCGTCATTTCCTTAGCCTCCAGCAGTTCTCCAGAGACTGAAAAGGCCATGTCCCACAAGAGGATATAATAATAATAATAATAATAATAATAATAATAATAATAATAATAATGGCAGCAGAGGATGGCTGCCAGAAGATCTTATTGGAGGGACATCTCAAAGTGGCTTCCAGGAAGAATTCCAAAGGGCTTTCTGCTTTCTTGGCTTAGAGCCTTGGCTGATGTCATGGCAGTCCTGGAGTCAACCACACAACCATCTTGGCATGTTGCTCATGAGCCACGGAGAGGTATGTGCTGTCTGGTATCACACGGCACCCCCTCATCACAGCCCCCAACCAGTCCTTGTTTTCTTTGCCGCCACCTGACGCCCTCCGACAGGTTTGCACTAACATGTTAAATATGCATTGAGTTTTGGATGGGTCTGGGAAGTACCGGTAGGTGATAACCCCATTGCCCCTCCCAGGGGTTTGTGTCTATGCACTGCGCTGGAGCAGTCTGTGCATTTAATGGGCCTAATCAGACAAGTTGTGGGAGCCTTAGTGGGGTCACATTCTCTCCAAAGGACCAGGTTCATAGCTTGGCCAGGGATGGGGTGGACTTGCCGGATCCAGGGATGAAGATCTACATACATTCATTCCTGCTGTGGTGATTTCCTAATTAGACTGCTGTAATGCATTCGGCTTCAGGCAGCCCTTGAAGATGGTCCAGAAACTTTGGCTAGGGCAGAATGAGGCCACTTGACCAGCAATTGCTGCAAGATGGCATCTTCCTATGCCGTCTCTCACAAGATGTTTGCAGAACTGGCTGATGGCTCATTTGCAGGCCTAATTTGGGGCAGGGGCCTCTGTGGAATGGCTCCTTCCATATAGGCACTCACATAATCTACTCAAAAAGCTGTGTTTCCATATCATGTACAGGGGAGACTGGACTCCAGAAGGAAAAGAAGCAGGGCCTTTTCTGGGGCTGCTTAGAACTCTGCCAAGACCTCCTCCCTTCACATTCTCTTTCCCCAGGGAAGTCCAGGCCTTCACTTTTGGGGGCTAAGATACTCTTCTGCTCTAATGCTTCATTTGCCAACTAATTTATTTCAATAAAGTTTTTAGAATTGCTTCTGTGAGTTTTGTTCTTGTCTTCCATAAGCCACTTTGTCCTCAAAAGTAGATGTTGGTGGCTTTTAAGTATACCCACCCATTCTCTTCTGGAACCCCCCCCCCCAAGGCATTGGGTGAACCCTGCAGGGTGACCAGGGAGGAAAGACTCCACTGGCCTAGCACATACTTGGGCAGGAGAGCCGCCCCCGCTGCTTGCCCCAGGCTGTTGGCAACCCTGATGGGCCACAGCAGCTGCCTCCCTGCAGCTGCCACCTTCCCTGCCTTGGCCAATACCTGCCACCTCCTTTTCAGGGCTAAGCGGCAGCATGAAGCAGAGTTGCCCTGGTGGGCAGCCCACAGGGGTGGCACTGACTGCAATGCCCCTTGCGCTGCTGAAGTCAACTCAGCTTGGAGGGAGGCTGCTCATTGTTCTTCATCTTATTTTAAGGAGCATAGAAGCCAATATTTTTTTTGGGGGGGGGTTACCAGGGGAGTGGAAATGAAGGATAAAAGAGTCCTCCCCAAAGACTTACACCAAAATTTAAAATAAAAAAAATTCCTTCCAGTAGCACCTTAAAGACCAACTAAGTTAGTTCTTGGTATGAGCTTTCGTGTGCATGCACACTTCTTCAGATACCTTCAGCTCATACCAAGAACAAACTTAGTTGGTCTTTAAGGTGCTACTGGAAGGAATTTCTTTATTTTGACTATGGCAGACCAACACGGCTACCTATCTGTAACTGGAACCAAAATTTAAGTCAACTGAAGTAATGGAGGAAAACTGTTCTGTGTTTCCCCTGTGGACCGAGTGGCGAGGGCTGGAGGTGGGCCTGCGTTTGGGTGTCATTAGGCAGGAATTTGACCGTCACTTCCCTGTCCCGGGTTAGAATCCTGATACAAAACCTGCTCGGCTAGTTAAACCCCCTTCTCTCCCCACCCACCCCTCTTTCTGACAAAAAAAAGCCAGTGGGGAAGGGGTGGGTGGGTGTTTCCGGGTTTGGGGGCCTCCTGCACTTTCAAGGTTTGGAGTGCTTCTTTCTTAACTCTGGGAATATCTGCCATCTGATGCCGTTCTCCTCCTCCTCCTCCTTCCCAATATTAATCCGTCAGAGATCTCACTAAAACAGCAGCAAATGGCTGACGAGCACAGAAGGGCTTCATTGTCCCCCCTCCTTCTACCAGTCATCTCCCCCCTCCCCAAAAAGCAGCAGCATCAAGTCAGGCTCAGAACAACATGATTGCAGCGTCCCCCCGCCTCCCCCCACCGTGGCTTGCATTAGTATTCATAGTGCATCTGACTCCAGAGAGGATTAATAGACTCTGATGCCTAATATCCTGGAGAACAATTAATTTGCCCACAGTTTTGTCATGGTTGAAAGTCAAATGCTGGAACCGATCGATGGAGGGAGAACAGCCATGCTGAAGCAGTGCAGCCTTCTGCTGGAGCTGAATTTTAATTTCCCCAGCGCTTCCTGCCATGCCCCCGCCAGCCCCCACCGTGCCCCCACAGCTTCTTTTCCCTTCTTTTCAGTCTCTTTTTTTAAAAAGCCCCTTGGATATTAGAGTCTTGCAGATTTCAGGCAAGATCAAAGGTGGACAAAGAAGAAGTGGAGATCCCCGCCCCCTGCCTGGCCCAATGGAAACCATTGGGAGCCTTCTGCCATTTTCTAATAGATGCCCAAATGACTGGGTTGGGGGAAGCAGGATGCCTGCAGCACGAAGCCTGGAGCTTCTCTCCCTCAGGTGGCCCTTGGGTGCATCACCTGTCCTTGGGCTCCTCTTCTTCTGGCTTGCAGGTGCTGTTTTTTTATTTGCGGGACCTGGGACCACCAAGGTCTGGCAGAGACCTGGAAGGTGGTTTCACATGTGCAGCCCTAAGCCAAGCTTGTCAGCGCAGAAAGAAATCTGGGCTCAGCCACCCTGCGGGAGGCGCTTTCCCCCTTCCCAGCCAGGTGCGCCTCAAGTGCTGCTGCCAGCCAGGGACAGCCATCCACCTTTCCCCTGGGGGCAGGAGCCGCTGCGCAGGAGCTCTGCCCTCCCCACAAAGGGGCCCCTCTGGTTGCATCACACCTTCTGCAGCTCTAATGCACTCCAGGCCTACCCCTCATTGTTCCAAAAGCAAGCCCCCACCCTCCATTTCTGCAATGCAACAGACAGGACTCCCACACAAATGGGGGCTCAGTTGGGGCCAGTGATGTCCACCGTCACTCCAGGACACTTGAAGGTGTTCAGCTTCATTGCTTGTTTGTTTGTTTATGCATCCATCACTTTTTTTTGGGGGGGGGGTATCAAAGCAACTTACAAGTTAAAATTGGGGGGGAAATATAATAAAATAGCCAAAAGCAACAAAACTACCCAGAATACTGAAAGTGTTCTCTCACCAACAACCAGTGGCCAGGAGAGCAGCCTTTCCACCCAGCTGAAAGAGGAAGAACACACCCAGGGTTTTGTTTTGTTTTCTAATAGGCAACATCACACATCTCAGGAGCAAAGTGCTGATAAATGTGTATAAGCAGACAAACTCTGAGGGCTAGTTGCTGGGGGTGGGGGAGAGAAGAAAGCGTACAATATTAAGAAATAGTCCAGAAATTCTCTGGAGGGGCCACATATCTTGGTATGAACCTGCTGTTCACTAGACATCAAGCAATCTCCTTTATCTTCTCATATTCAGACCCAGAAGGCCTGGTGCTGGGAGCTGATTGGGGACTACAGCAGCTGGTCTAAAATGAGATCTTGGCATTGTTTTATTTTTAATCTGTGCTGTTATTTATATTTTAAAAATAGCCTGTTCTTCAAAGATCTGGGCCGGCCTGGCCTGTGGCCCTTTGTCTCAGTCCAGCATCTCATGGGATCTGCTCCGGAAGAGGCTGCGGGAGCCCAGCGCCCCCGGCCACTGGCCACGCAGGGGATGTGGGGAGCCCCAACAACAGCATTGGGCAAGTGGGGGCACCATCAGGCCCAGATCAAGACCTTTAGAGGCCCTAAGCACTGAAGAGATTATGATGCCCCCCCCCCACTGATATGTAATTCAAATTCAAAGTAATACTGAGCTGTAAAGGAAAATCTTGCTTTTTGAAATGATGCAAATGGGGGCACTGGAAATAATAATAATAATAATAATAATAATAATAATAATAATTTTTTATTTATACCCCGCCCTCCCCAGCCAAGGCCGGGCTCAGAGCGGCTTACAAGCAATAATAAAAACAAGTTGAATGATTGCAACTTAAAAACAAAAATAAAATACAACATTAAAATAATGGAACATTAAAATATTAAAATGTAGCCTCATCGTAGGAGGAGAAGGAAAAGAAAAAAGAAAGAGAGGGAATCAAATTGGCTCCAAGCCAAAGGCCAGGCGGAACAACTCTGTCTTACAGGCCCTGCGGAAAGAAATCAGATCCTGCAGGGCCCTGGTCTCATGAGGCAGAGCGTTCCACCAAGTTGGGGCCAGTGCTGAAAAGGCCCTGGCTCTGGTTGAAGCCAATCTAACTTCCTTAGGGCCTGGGACCACTAGGGTGTTGCTATTTATGGACCTTGAGGCTCTCCGTGGGGCATACCAGGCGAGGCGGTCCCGTAGGTACGAGGGTCCTAGGCCGTGAAGGGCTTTAAAGGTCAAAAGCAGCACCTTAAATCTGACCCTGTACTCCACCGGGAGCCAGTGCAGCTGGAAAAGCACTGGGTGAATATGCTCCCATGGCAGAGACCCCGTGAGGAGCCTTGCTGCAGCATTCTGCACCCGCTGGAGTTTCTGGGACAGCTTCAAGGGCAGCCCCGCGTAGAGCGAATTACAGTAGTCAAGCCTGGAGGTGACCGTCGCATGGATCACTGTGGCCAGGTCGGGGCAGGAAAGGTAAGGGACCAACTGCTTGATGCGGCGAAGGTGGAAAAATGTCGCCTTGGCTGTTGCTGTAACTTGCGCCTCCATGGAAAGGGAGGCATCAAGGATTACCCCCGAACACTTAACAGAAGGCAATGGCACCAATTGGGCCCCCGCAAAAGAAGGGAGTTGGTCCCTCATCCCCATGCCATTCCGACCCAGCCATAGGACCTCTGTCTTCGAAGGATTTAGTTTCAATCGGCTCCCACGAAACCATCCAGCCACAGCTTCCAAGCATCTGGTCAGTGTGTTCAGGACCAAGTCGGTGTGGCCATCCATCAGCAAATAGAGCTGAGTGTCATCAGCATATTGGTGACAGCCCAGCCCAAAGCTCCAGATAATCTGGGCAAGGGGGCGCATAAAAGATGTTTAAAAGCATTGGGGAGAGGATTGCGCCCTGCAGCACTCCACACACCAAGGAGTGGCGCAACGACATCTCCCTCCCTAGTGCCACCCTCTGTCCCCGACCAGAGATAAAAGAGCACAGCCAGGTACGGGCTATGCCCTGTATCCCCACGTCAGCAAGGCGGTGGTCCAGAAGATCATGATCGACCATGTCAAAGGCTGCTGACAAATCTAAAAGGATCAGCAGTCCTGACCCACCTCGATCCAGTTGTCTACAGAGATCATCTGTTAGGGCAAGCAGAGCCGTCTCGGTCCCAAAACCAGGACAGAAACAGGACTGAAATGGATCTAAATCCGATGTTTCCTCCAGAAACCTACCAAGCTGTTCAGCAACCACTCTCTCAATTACCTTACCCAGATATGGAAGATTTGAAACTTGGCGGTAATTGGATAGGTCTAAGGGATCTAGTGAAGTTTTCTTTAAGAGTGGACACACCACTGCTTCCTTCAGTTCCCCTGGGAATGTCCCCGTGCCAAGGGACAAATTGATAATTTCAACCAGGGGGGTCCGTGTGACATCTGGACACTCCCTAATCAGCCAAGACGGGCATGGATCAAGGAGGAAGGTGGTGGGCCTACCAACTTGGAGGAATCTATCCACATCAGCAGGGAGTATCCAATCGAAATGGTCCAACACTGGACCTGAAGTCAGTCGAGGGGCCTCCAGTTCAGTCACTGTATCTAAATTGGCAGGGAGGTCACGGCGGAGCAACAGGACTTTCTCCGCAAAAAAGCTCGCGAATGCCTCACAGCTGTGGGTCGAATTTGTGCTTAAATTTGGTTGTCCTCCTAAGGACGTTATTGACCTAATTATTCTAAAAAGTTGTGCCGGGTGAGAGCTAGTGGATGCAATGGAAGCTGTGAAGTAAGATTTCTTAGCAGCTTTCATAGCCATCTCATAGAAGGGGCTTCACGCCCCCCATATTTTGGGTTGGGCTGTGCCCCCCAATATTGAGGGGACTGCACCCCCCCCCCACTGCTGCTGGGTGCCCTCCACACACCCCAGCCCCAGCCTCCACCTGGCAGCCCAGGAACCAGGCAGGGGATGGGACAAGCAAAGGGCCCCCCTCAATGTGGGGGGCAAGTTGGCACCCCTGGATGCGAAACTTACATGTATGTGAAATGTACATGCAAGTATGTCGTATGCAACACAGGACAAGATCTGATTTCGATCTATGTTAGTAGCACATCCCACTGGCCTCAATGGGAAATAGTAATAAAAAGAGAACAGAAAAAGGATGCACAATGGGGTGTAAGGAAGCCTCAGCAAGTTATGATGTTTCCCATTATGGCTACTGTTTTAATGTTCCCTCTCCCCCCCCCCCCCACCTCTCTCTCATGTCCAGTTCTTTAAAGGAACACCTCATTTTCCTTAGTGCCCCTGCATTGTGGCTGCCCTCAGTGCATGCTGGGTAATAAGCAGCTCCGGGCACTCATTCCCTTCCTCGATGGGAGCTGGAGGGGGTCGCTTGAGGGGGACCCCCCCCCCCGGAGCACATGCAGGGTGGGGTCTTTTCCATCCCCATTAGCCGGGATGATGAAGCCCAAGTGCCAGGAACCATCCCCCCTCCCCCCTCCTCTTGAAAGAGCTTGGCTTTTGAGGTTTAATTACGGCCTTCTCCAAATGGGTGCAGCCAGCTAATCAATAGATCTGGGACATTAGAATTGTTAATGTGAACCCTGGATTTGAATTTAAGTGCAGCCCTAATTTAATCGTTTTGAAATTGGAATAGTGCATCTCAGCCATTAGGTCCTTCCTGCCCCCGGCCCCCGGCTGTGAACTTTTGTGATCTTTAGGCACCAGGCAAAAACATCCCTTTTCTCCCAGGCTAATTAAACAACCTATGGCCTTTTAAACAGCGGTGAGGGGTATTGTTTTTGTTATTGTGGTATGTATTTTTGTGTTTTTATATTGTAAACCACTCTGTGATCTTCCTATGAAGGGCATTATAGAACTTGAATACATCATTATAATAATACGCAAACCTTATGTCTCCAAGCCTAGCAAAGGAGGAGGAGGAGGGTTGCACGTGGTCCTGAGTGTTTTGTTGCCGTTGTTTCGCCGAGGTTCCCATTTGTTCTGAGGCTGCCTCCAGCGCAGGCTCCTTGCTTTGTGGCTTCCCTCCAGGGCACAGAAGTGGCCACGGTAGTTGTCCTCCTGTCCTTCATGCAGGAGCCATTCCCATTTCTAGGCCCAGAGGGAGAGAACCAAGCACACCGTTCACCTTGGCCTCTGGGCTTCCCCTCTCTTGGTCTGCAAACTCCTCCAGCCACCCCAGTGGCAAGGGAGGAGGATGCGGGGGAACTTTGGAAAAATTCCAACATTCCAACCCTAAAGGCTGAGGAAACAGGAAGCCAGTGAGCAGGCCTGCCCCTTTGGTCCTGTTGATAGGAAACATGTTGGCTTCAAGGAAGGGAAGGGAAGGGAAGGGAAGGGGGGATTGTTCAAAAGCTTAGGACAATCTCTCTCCCCCTCAAAACCATCCTGTGAAATCGTAGGCTTAGGCCCAGACTATCTGGAGAACCATATTCTCCCCTATGAACCTGCCCAGGCTCTGAGATCATCCTGTGAGCTCTTCTCTCAGTGCTGCTAACTTCACCAGCCCCCTTGATGGGGACGTGAGAGAGGGCCTTCTTGGTGGCTGCTCCCTGGCAACAGGGGAACTCCCTCCCAAGAGAAGCTAGACTGCAGCCTCATCCACAACTCCACTTGCCCAACTGCTTCTCCCTGGGAAAACACTCTTTGTCACTGAATCAGAGCAAATGGCAATCAGGTTTTCTGTGACTTGACTTTTGCTTCAATTCATAGGTAAAAAATAAGTTTCCCTGGGGAAAGTGAAAAACCTCTCAGAGCCATGCTTCCTAGGCACAGGACAAGCCTGTCTCCCTCCTTTTTGTCCTTCCACTGGTGGGTGAAGACTTCTTCTGACAGGATTTTAGCAATGAACTGTTTTTCAAGGAAAAGGCTTAATAGTGCTGTGTTTATTATCTGTGTTTTAGTAGATTTGCTTCTTATATTGCTTTAATTCAGTTTAATTACTTTTGAAAGATTAGCTTTTGTCAGGGGTTCAGAGACAGAGGCACAGGTGAGGGGGGAGACGGAGAGCGATGGGGAAGAATCACAGGACAGTGAGGAAGAGGATGACAATGACTTGAGGTCTTCCATGAGTCTCTCAAGTGAATCGGAGGATTCCCAGAAGGGGGCGCCCCTAGTCAGGCCAAGGGGGGGTCACAGGGGGGACCTGCCAGGAGCAGGGAAGCAGCAGGGAAACCCCGAGTGGGAGTGGGAGATCGGGGCCGGCTTCCCAGCAGGAACGAAGTGAAGAGAGTGGAGTTCCCAGTGTGACACACGGAGCGGAGCAGGCAGGAGACAGGGGAAGGAGATCGGGGCAGGACGTCCTGCCGGAAGAGGCGGAGAGTAGTACAGGGAGTAGTGTAAGTGTCAAGAGGAAGGTCAGGGGTAGCGAACGCGCGCCAAGTTCAAATGTGGAGGCGCGCGGAAATGGAGAGAGCTCGGAGGAGGAGCCTGGCCCCAAAGCACGAAGGAGGGGGGAACAGGCATCTGAGGAATCCGCTTCAGGAGAGAGCAGGAGGGAAGGAACCCAGGGGGGCAGAAAGACCCTGCGGAAAAGGAAAGACAGGAAGAGGTGGACTAGCACAAGCCTCTTAAGCTGGTGTAGGGGCGGGACCGATTCAGAGGGGACTTAAAACGTCTAGGCTAAGAGACGCGGGGCTGCGCGCCTCGGTTGTGGAACCAATAATGAACTGCAATAAACATCCTTGTATATAAGAAGAACCTGGCGTTGGTCTTTTGTGAGCTGAGACCTGAGGCAGCCCTGACAGCTTTTATATGTTTCCAGCTTTTAGCATTTTATCTGTATTGTTTTAATTTGTGTAAGCCGCCTTGCGTCCTGGTCTGGGGAAAAGGCAGAATAGAGATGATGATGATGATGATGATGATGATGATGATGATAACATAATGTGGCCATGCCAGGCTCCTCTTTGACTCTCCTCCTACAGAGCTTCCTCTCTCCTCCTGGGAGACATTCCAAGGTGGTCTTCCTTCCTCTTCCTTCGGACTGGGTGCCTCTTCTTCCTGAGGTGAATTACACATTCTAACCCCCCTCTATTGCACCATCCATTTCTTCCCATGAGCAGGTGCAAAATATAATGTGCCTGATTTTCAAGATCTGATTAAACTGTCATAGCTCGGGAGTCACCTCAATAACTCCTCCTGTCAGGAAGGAGCTGCTTATTATGGCCTTGCACCCTGCGATGCTGGAGATAAGGGCCTGGCGGAGGCATTTCAATTACAGCCCCCCACCCCCACCCTTGCCATGGTCTTGGCAGGATTTGTCTATTGAAATGGGAAGCTGCAAAGGCTGAGGGCCACCTGGGGGCCTTTTGGGGTGAAGTTTCAAGCACAGCACCCAACACACACGTGTCCATTGTGCAAAGAACACCAGCGGCAGGTGCAGAGGTGGGCTTTGCCAGGTGCTATTGCCTGCCTTCATTGCACCTTCCCATATCTCATTCTCTCTCTCCTGCACTCAATCCAGTTGCTTTATTTCACTGGACAGTGGCTTCAAATCCTTCCAGCCCTCTCTATTTGGGAGTAAAAAGGTAAAGGACCCCGGATGGGAGTAGGGTCACTAGAAAGGGTTGTCAGTTACACTGAGCCCGAAGGAAAGGAGAGAAGGACAAGAGCTCAGTGACCAAGCCCAGACACCTTGCAGGCTGAAGATCCCAGCTCCTCTCTCCTGCTGCATGGCCAGTTTCAAAAGACCCACAGGATGCCGGGAAAGGGACTTGTCTTTCACTGGGCTCATCCACACTTGTCCCATGCCTAGAAAAGCATAAGTCTGAGCAGTTCCCCTCTTTCCCTGCTCCTTTCCCAGGGAAAACCTGCTCTTTAGTGCTCCATCGGAGCAAATATCAATCTGTAGAAAACCCAAATTACTCCAACTCAGCCCCACAGAGCAGTTTTCCCTGGCAAAAACAGCAGGCTTATCCACATGGACCTGAGCAACATATCGGAGTGCCCCCTCCCCATGAAAACCTATGTATAAAGCTGAATTGGAGCAAACAGTAATTTGGATTTTTCACAGATTGAAGTTTGCTCTGATTGAGCTTTAAAGAGCAAGTTTTCACAGGATATGCTGCAGGGCAAAAAAGTGGGGTGGCGTTCGGACATGGAGCTTTAAATTGCAGAGCATGCCTGGAAAGAGCAGAGGAAAGGTAAGTGTGCATAAACCCCATGTTGACATTTTCGTCAAGTTATTCATCACAAGATCCCTTTCCTGATCAGCCACTGCCAGCTCAGACCTCCTCAGAGTAGATGTTGTTTTTTTTTTAAAAAAAGATATTTATTGCAAATTTTAAACAAAAAACAAACCACCGAACATATATAATACCATCACCATACAACAAACAGAAAAAAAATTAGAAAATAGACATAGAATGAAAAAAAGAGTACAGCAAAAAACAATTATCCATAAATCATATTTTCATAATCTTTGGACTTCCTCACATCACCCTTTCCTGCGTTCTCAGTCATATAATTATAGACAGCAATTTATTACCTTATTTCAATTCTTATTTTGTAGTTCTCTAATATTATGTCCCAAACTTTAAATATTTTTCTCATATACTGAACTGCTTAGCTTAAACATAATATTACTTCAAATTTCATCATTTACTTAGACATCACTTATTCTCATATGTCTTACAACTAAATTGCTGACGCCATGTTACTTTCTATCGTGCATTCTCTTAACATTCATACAGCTTATAATGTTTTTGTAGATAGTCTTTAAATTTTTTCCAGTCCTCTTCCACCGTCTCTTCTCCCAGGTCTCGAATTCTGCTAGTCATTTCAGCCAACTCCATGTAGTCTATCAGTTGCGTCTGCCATTCTTCCAGAGTGGGCAAATCCTGTGTCTTCCAGTGCTTTGCAATGAGTATTCTTGCTGCTGTTGTTGCATACATAAAGTTCTATCCTTCTTTAACACCCCTTGACCGACAATGCCCAAAAGGAAGGCCTCTGGTTTCTTAAGGAAGGTATACTTAAATACCTTTTTTAATTCATTATAGATCATTTCCCAGAAAGCCTTAACCCTTGGGCATGTCCACCAGAGGTGAAAGAATGTTCCTTCAGTTCCTTTACATTTCCAACATTTATTGTCGGGCAAGTGATATATTTTTGCAAGCTTGACTGGGGTCATGTACCACCTGTATATCATTTTCATAATGTTTTCTTTCAAGGCATTGCATGCCGTGAACCTCACTCCGCTGGTCCATAACTTTTCCCAGTCAGCAAACATAATATTATGCCCAATGTCCTGTGCCCATTTTATCATAGCTGATTTAACCGTTTCATCCTGAGTATTCCATTTCAACAGCAAGTTATACATTTTTGAAAGTACCTTGGTCTTAGATTCTAACAGTTCTGTTTCTAATTTTGATTTTTCCACCTGGAAACCTGTTTTTTTATCCAAATTAAAGACCTCCCTGATCTGAGCATAATGCAGCCAATCTCGCACTTTATCCTTTAATTTCTCAAAACTCTGCAATCTCCAGATGTCTCCATCTTTTTCCAATATTTCCCAATATTTCGGCCATTTGGCCTCCATATTGAGTCTTTTCTGAGCCTTAGCTTCCATTAGTGACACTCAGAGTAGATGTAAAGCTAGAATTTCATTTTATTTTGTTGCCCCACTGTCTGTTCCTTTATACTTGTTTGCACTGCCACATTTGCCATTTTAATTCCCATTTAACCCATTTTCGTTTGCCCTTTTTGTTTTAAACACCCTGAACAATTTGGCATAATCAAAAAACCATGCCACCTCCCTGCCCACCCTTGACTCCAGATCAATGCAACATGTCATAAAGCATCAGTTCCAGGAGAGACTCGTTCTTGTATCCCTTGGCTAAGAAGAACTGCCCATTGATCCTGCTTCCTGTTTCTTAACCAGTTTCTGACCCATTCCATGCCTCTGAAGTGAGCTCAGGAATGTTTGGTGAGCAGCTTTGTCAAAGCCTTTTTGAAAGTCCCGGAACACGACATCTCCCAGGACACCCTGTCCACATCCATATTAACTCTCTCAAAGAACTCTGGTGGGTGTTATACTGCCCACTTTCCAGTCTTCAAGTGTGGAGGCTGACCTTAGGGACAAGTTACATTTTTTGGTTAGAAGATCTGCAATTCCACATCTGAGTTCTTTAAAAAGTCTCAAGTGAATACTATCCAGACCTTGTGATTTATTCATTTTAAAGTTGTCACAGTAAGTCCTAGAACTTCCATCTCCAGCCACCCCTATTTGTTTTAGTCCCTTACGCTCTTTTTTTTAAAACGGTGTTTATTGAGAATTTTAAAATTACAAAAAAAGACAAAGAAAAGAAGAAGAAAAAACAAGAAAAAAAATAACAATTAAACAATACAAATCGATAAAAGTCAAAAGCAAAAAGCAAAAACAAAACACATAGCACATCAAAATCAGAAAGCAAAAATAAACCACAAAGATTTAAAAACAGACCCAATATTCCCAAATCCTTAACTGTCATTACCTTATTTCATCGACCTCCTCACACCTCCCTTTTTTGTATTCTAGTTATTGATTGTCACAGCAAATCCTTTCCATTTTTCATAATATTCTGTCATTAAATTACCTTAATCTATTTTAACCTTATCTTACCATAAAAAAC
Source organism: Podarcis bocagei (assembly GCF_964188305.1). NCBI lineage: Eukaryota > Metazoa > Chordata > Lepidosauria > Squamata > Lacertidae > Podarcis > Podarcis bocagei. Next base: position 1,576,754 of record NC_138142.1, on the reverse strand, counting down.
CCTAAAACTTAAAACTTAAATCTTATTTATACCAATTTCTCATAACCATAGCATATTCTTACATAATTCTTTTTAACATTTCTGCTAAAGCCAAATAATTTCGTTCCAACATTTTTCTAATACTCATTAATTTTAGAAAACATTCCTAAATAGAATTTTTTAAAACTTTCTTCCAATCTTCATCCAACATCTCTTCCTCCTGGTCTCAGGTTTTGTCAGTCCTTTCTATCCCATCCATCTAGTTCATTAACCTGGTAACCTTATGTCCGAGGCCCTTAAGTCTCTTCCATGTCCCTTCTGCAGATCTTCTTCATATTTATACCTGTACTTTACTTTGTCTTCTGCTCCTTTCACTCGTGGAGACTCCAGCTTGACAATATTTTTGTCCCTTCTCGACAGATCAGCCCCTTTTCCATAGTCCACACTGAACTCCATGTGGTATTTAAAAGCATGTTTCAAGGTCCCTCCAAAGTTGAGGACCCCCACAACTCCAAACTCCTCCCGGCCCAACGCCAGACTTGAAAAGTCAAAACATCCCTGCATAGGGGGGTCTATCCAGCCCCCCATCTCCAAGCCAAACAAGACTCTATCTCTCCAAATCTCGCTTTTTCCAGGTTCATTCGTCAGATCCAACAACTCATGTTCCTGCTGGGCCACAGTTCCCTCCATCTCTGCCTCCCAGGGTCCAGCCACAGCCTCCTCCCTCATCTGATCTGTCAGAGCACACTCCTGAATTGATTCCTGAGTGGGTTCTATATAGATACCCACTACCTGTCCAAAATTTCTGATCGCAACAGTCATCAAATCCGTCTTCTCATGTAACTGTTCCAATAAAGCACTTGTCTTGCAGAAAGCACGCACCAGAGCCTCCGAGTACATTGTTGTGCAAGGTCAAAGTCTGATCCCACGATCTTAATCTATTGCAGCTGCAAAGCTCCCCAGTTCAGATTTAATAACAGTTTCACAAGCTCCCTCTAGGAGAAGAACTTCTACTTGTATCCATCTCTCTCTCTCTCTCTCTCTCTCTCTCTCTCTCTCTCTCTCTCTCTCTCTTTTTAAAGCAGATCTAACAACAAAGTTTCCTTTTTCAGATATTTTGTCAATATATTATTCCTTTAAACTGCGAAGGAGAACAATGGAATCACTATGTTTCTCTTCTTTTAACTATCTGTCAAAAACGTTTATCTATAGTCAATGAACTCCGAAAACGTCTGTCCTGACACCCCGCTCCCAGGTTCAAGACGGTGGAAAATTGCTTTTCTTTACACACTCTTCTGCAGGTTTAAACAGTCCAGAAAAAAAATTCCCCCTCTTCTCCTGCTTCCAAAGGGGGTTCAGTAATTTTAGATGATGAAAGTTAATCCTTTACAAACGATTTACTAAACTCTAGCTTGCCATGTCTTTGCTTTAATCTTTCTACAAAAAGCGGAAGGCTGACTTCCTGTTTAGACCTTCCCACTTCAGTGCCAAATTAAAGGAATTTCTTAGTCCAATTTTCCGTTCTACTCACGGGTCGTTGTTTAGAGTCCAATTGTCCAAATTTAACCTACTCACGGGTAGTTGTTTTTGTAGCCAGATTGTCCCAGGAAAAAGGTAGCGCTCTCCGGTAACGGCTGTGCGGCTTCGCTCCACGGAAGAAGCAGTTGACTCTCAGCACCGCGCCGCTTGCCCCGCTTCGCTCCGGAGCCCGTAATTGGGTTCCTTTACAAATTGGGGGGGGGCGCAAAAGGTGCCTGCCGAGTCGCATGGTCACAGGTTTCACCCGCCTGTGATTTTTTAAAGGGTCCCCGCTTCGCCGTAGCGGAACAGACCCGATTTCCGTAGAGCCAGTCCCTCCGGATCAGAGGGAGTCCGCCATTACCGATGGCGCCACCCCGGAAGTCGTCTAGTCCCTTACGCTCTTGGGTGGATGCCATCTGGACCTGGCAATTTGTCAATTTTTAATTTGCCAATGAAGCCTAGAATGCCATCTCTTGTCATGACTCCTTTGCCTCCTTTCCTCCGACTCCCTTCCTGAAAGTGTTCGCACAGGCAATGGTCTCTGCCCTGCAGCTTCTGCAGTAAAATTCATTCAGCTTCTCAGCAGTTTCCTTTTCCTCCTTTAGCATACTTTTAACTCCCTGTCACCCAAGAGGCCTTCCTGCTGTATGCATATTTTTTCAATAGTGTAATAATATGACAGCTGGTATTAATGTTTTGATGAAAACAAAAACTTTCCCCCCTTTCTCCAACCGCTTTGGTCTCCTTCCCATGCACAAGTTTATGTTGCTTCTTGTTCTCCTCATTTGGGCAGGGTCCCCATTTTCTGAAGGAAGCCCTACTGTAGCAAAAGGCCTCCTATGATCTGGAATTCTCCTCCGCCTCTCCACTTTTGGCGAATACACCTGGCACCACGGAGTCCCAAATCCCAGCTCAATGAGACTTCAGTGTCTCTGCTGCAGCCTAAAATTAGAGGCCCGCTGGGTTCTCTTATCACACCAGTACACAGTTAAATGTCCTAAGCAATCTTTTTTGAAGCAAAACAAGTCTTTAGAAGCAGAGGTGACCCCAGAAGTGATAAGTGAAGAGGTTCACCTGAAAGTCTGTTATCAGCTATTTGTGCCTGGCTCTGCCTCAGATTTCTCATTTCGATGTGACGGCAACTGAAAATTGGATAGATACCGCCTTCACCTCAAACAAGACTTTTTCTTTTTGTCTTCAAGGGCAGCACGAGTGCTTTACCCTCGGAGGTCACAAGGAATCCAAATGTGGCTGGGGAGGGATCTGCCTTTGCCACAGCTGGGGGATTGTGACTTAATTAGCAAAATTTTCAGGAGGAAGGAGAGGCGAAAGCAACACATCTTTGTGGGTGTTTTTGCCTCAAAAAAGAGGGAGAGATGTGTTGGGGCTGGGGGTTGGCAGCAAGGAAGAGAAAATGTAATTTCCAGCCCCGCTGATGGAACAATGCAGGCTGAGGTGCTGCTACCCGCTGACTTTTGACATGCCCCCAACACTCAGAAGACGGAGCCAGAAGTGACTCTTCTTCTGGCATTTGCTACCATTTCAAGCCATTGCAGAGGCAAAAGGCAAAGACACCCCAAGGCCCAGGAACCCTGTCAGCATTCATGCAACGATTGTCACAGGATGCAGCACCTGTTGCTTGAAAGCAGCATCAATTCCCACAAATTATTCACCTTTTCCGGATGTTTCAGCATCCAAAGCCGTGCAGGGCAGGGGTTGGGGCTCTGCCCTTGGGCGTTACTTCCATGGTGCACACCTGACAAGGGCTAGCAGGCTCCTCTGGCTCCTCAGCAATTACACGTTGATGAAACCCAGCTGCGCATTCAGCAGTGGGCAAGTGGTCCAGAAAGGTGTGTCATGGGACAAAGCAGGAGCCAGGAAGAGCAAAGGAGAAACCACACAGGCCCAAAGGAGGCTGGAACCCCAGACGCCCCTGAGAGTCTGGGTAGCAAATCATAGAATCGTAGAGTTGTAAGGGACCCAAGGTTCATCTAGTCCAACTCCCTGCAATGCAGGAATCTCAACTAGATCATACATGACAGGCGGCCATCCTACCTCTGCTTAAAAACCTCCAAAAAAGAAGAGTGCACCACCTCTTATGGGAGTGAATAGCTCTTACTGTCAGAAAGTTCTCCCTGATGTTTAGTCAGAATCTCCTTTCTTGCCACTTGAAGTCATTGGTTTGAGTCCTGCCCTCCAGAGCAGGAGAAAACAAGCTTGATTCATCTTCCATATGACAACCCTTGAGAAATTTGAAGATCTCCTTCCAATTTCCTTATGGCAGGCTAAACATGCCCAACTCCCTCAACCGTTCCTCATAAGGTTTGACTTCCAGACCCTTGATCATCTTGGTTGCCCTCTGTGGGATTCTTAAGGATAGTAGGAAAGGGTATATACTGAATAAGTATTATCCTTCCTTCACTCACGCTAGTAAGTGCTGCAGCAGAGCAGATTCCCCTCAATATAGCTAGAACCTACCGGTAGTTTGGGGATTTGTTTGAATCTCTTAGTTAAGATTATTTCCTGGTGTCCCCTTTGATCCCTCTTAAAAGAATAAAGGCACAAGAGTCTGAGTAAAGTAACAAAAAGTTTGCTCACATCTCAGTTCATGATTTGATCCCTGAAAGGCAGGCTTTACTTGGTAGTTACACAATAAAGAGTCTCATATGGAGACTGAACTCATGTGCTGTTTAATTACATTAAGACAACAAAATGGCAGCATGACAGCCAAAGAGAGAAGCAAGACAATAGAAAGACAAAACTCGACTGAGAAAATGGCTCTCTTCTATGGAGTCAGTCAGAGCCACGTCCATCTCCCAGGTCACATGCAGAGGGCAGAAGCTCCAGACCAGTGGGGCAGGAAGTTACCCAGACTGGATGTCCCCCTGCCTGTGCCCACTCTAGGGAAAGAAGGAATATTGCATTTGACTGCACCAATGAATTACATCCCACACCCTCCTCTGCACATATTCCAACTTGTCAACATCCCCCTCCGCTGCTGCTGCTGCTGCTGCTGCTCTTCCTCCGTGACTATAGACTATAGCTATATGTTGTTTTCCCTCTGGTCTCATCCAAACTTCCTCTTGTCCCACTGCCCCTGCTCACCACAACTGATGAAAATTGCTCTTTAGTGCTCAATCAGAGCAATCAGCAATTCGGGTTTTCTCTGGATTGATGTTTTCCCCCGATTTAGCACTAAAGAGCAGGTTTTCCCTTGTAAAGATGTGGGGCAAGGGGGAAACTACTTGACTTGTGCCTAGGAAGCACAGGTCAAGCAGAAAACCGCTCAGCCACTCGGAGAGGCAGGAAATGCTTCTGAATGCCCATTGCTGGGAATCACAGGAGGGGAAAGTGCTCTTGTGTTCGGCTCCTGTTTAAGGGTTTCCCACAATAGGGGTCTGGTTGGTCCCTGCGAGAACAGGATGCTGGCCTCGATGGGCCATGGGCCTGATCCCGTTATTCAACCCTGATCAACCCTGGCAGTTTCCGTGCACTGCCAAGAGACCTGGGTGTGTCCTCAGGCATCCTCTGCCTTTTGAGGAGCTGCTTCTGCTGCCTCCAGGAGAGGCCTCTTTGCTCAGCAGGGCAGACTCTCCTTCTGTGGGTGAGATGGAGCAGCAGGGAGCGGCCAGGGAAGTGTAAACCAACATTGATTTTTCCTGGTGGCCCTGTAAGCCCCTCCGTGCCGCAGTGGCACTGCCAGCTCCAGGGATGCCATTGCTCCCCTCTAATTGGGTTTGATTTTTATTTTTGCTGCAGCAGTGTAATTATGAAAGCCTGCCATAATTATTGAAACACAAGTAGAGGTATTTCATTATTAAAATACCCCCATGGCCCATTATTAATTCATTAAATAAATTTGGATTATGTCTCTCAATAATTAATGCGCTGAAGTTTATTCTGTGGATTCTTTCTTTTATTAGTAATGTGTCAGTTGTTGGTTTGAAAGAGAGAAGAGCAGTGGGGAGGGGAGGGAGCCAACTAAATACACTCAGGAGATGGGGAAAAGTTGCTGCTCCAAAAGTTTGAGGAACCAAAAGTGGCGGCTGCAGCAGCAGGGAGAGCTCTGAAGTGAGCTAGGTAGCCAATGCAGAAGCAGAGCGGACAGTCTTCAAAGCTCAGGAGCCTGTGTGCAGCAGGCAACTGCTTGCCCCTTCTGGGAGAGGTGAGCCAGAGATCCCCGCTGTCTGCCTCACGGGGTGGGGGGTGAGGTCAGCCAATGTGAAACACCCCATTTTGGACTCCACCATATTTTTATCCATGGTCCACTCCCTTGCTTGCAGCAGAGCAAGAGGCTCCTGCCTTAAGAGCACATCTTGGACCCATGAAGCTTTCACCCTTTCCAGCTCCAGGAATCCGATTATTGCTTATTCATTTCTTCTTGCTTTTACCAGACATCTGCCTTCCTGTTCCCAGATAGCTAAGAATCATGAATTAAGCCACAAAAAAGAAACAAGAGCTCCCCAGCTGAAGGACACCAAGGTCAGGGACTCTGAGTGGCAGCTGCCAGTGGGGCTTTCCTGGGCTCTGGAATTCCCTGCCCAGCCGCTGGCCTTTTACCTATGACTCACTTCCCTTTTCCAGCAGTAGCCAACCAGACAGAGACCTCTGTGAAGCCAGCAAGCAGCAAGAGCTGAGTGCAAGAGCAGCCACACTACATCCCCCGCCACCCCGCCGCCGTGTGCTCCTCAGCAACTGTTATCCAGAGGGAATCATAGAATCATAGAATCATAGAATCATAGAGTTGGAAGAGACCACAAGGGCCATCGAGTCCAACCCCCTGCCAAGCAGGAAACACCATCAGAGCACTCCTGACACATGCTTGTCAAGCCTCTGCTTAAAGACCTCCAAAGTAGGAGACTCCACCACACTCCTTGGCAGCAAATTCCAGTCAAACAGCTCTTACTGTCAGGAAGTTCTTCCTAATGTTTAGGTGGAATCTTCTTTCTTGTAGTTTGGATCCATTGCTCCGTGTCCACTTCTCTGGAGCAGCAGAAAACAACCTTTCTCCCTCCTCTATGTGACATCCTTTTATATATTTGAACATGGCTATCATATCACCCCTTAACCTCCTCTTCTCCAGGCTAAACATGCCCAGCTCCCTTAGCCGTTCCTCATAAGGCATCATTTCCAGGCCTTTGCCCATTTTGGTTGCCCTCCTCTGGACACGTTCCAGTTTGTCAGTGTCCTTCTTGAATTGTGGTGCCCAGAACTGGACACAGTACTCCAGGTGAGGTCTGACCAGAGCAGAATACAGTGGCACTATTACTTCCCTTGATCTAGATGCTATACTCCTATTGATGAGGCCCAGAATTGCATTGGCATTTTTAGCTGCCGCGTCACACTGTTGGCTCATGTCAAGTTTGTGGTCAACCAAGCCTCCTAGATCCTTTTCACATGTACTGCTCTCAATCCAGGTGTCACCCATCTTGTATTTGTGCCTCTCATTTTTTTTGCCCAAGTGCAATACTTTACATTTCTCCCTGTTAAAATTCATCTTGTTTGTTTTGGCCCAGTTTTCTAATCTGTCAAGGTCGTTTTGAAGTGTGATCCTGTCCTCTGGGGTGTTAGCCACCCCTCCCAGTTTGGTGTCATCTGCAAATTTGATCAGGATGCCCTTGAGTCCATCATCCAAGTCGTTGATAAAGATGTTGAATAAGACCGGGCCCAAGACAGAACCCTGTGGCACCCCACTAGTCACTCTTCTCCAGGATGAAGAGGAACCATTGATGAGCACCCTTTGGGTTCGGTCAGTCAGCCAGTTACAAATCCACTGAGTGGTAGCATAGTCAAGACCGCATTTTACCAGCTTCTTTACACGAATATCATGGGGCACCTTGTCAAATGCCTTACTGAAATCAAGGTAGGCTATATCCACTGAGTTCCCTTCATCTACCAGGCTTGTAATTCTGTCAAAAAACGAGATCAGGTTAGTCTGACATGACTTATTTTTCAGAAATCCATGCTGACTATTGGTGATCACAGCATTCCTTTCTAGGTGCTCACAGACTGTTTGCTTAATGATCTGCTCCAGAATCTTCCCTGGTATTGATGTCAGACTGACTGGGCGGTAATTATTTGGGTCCTCTCTTTTCCCCTTTTTGAAAATAGGGACAACATTTGCCCTCCTCCAGTCTGCCGGGACTTCGCCTGTTCTCCAGGAATTCTCAAAGATGACTGCCAGTGGTTCTGAGATCACATCTGCCAGTTCTTTTAATACTCTTGGATGCAGTTCATCTGGCCCTGGAGACTTGAATACATCTAAACTAGCCAAGTATTCTTGTACTATCTTCTTAGTTATTCTGGGCTGTGTTTCCTTTGCTGAATCATTTGCTCCAAATTCTTCAGGTCGGGCATTGTTTTCTTTATTGGAGAAGACTGAGGCAAAGAAGGCATTGAGGAGTTCAGCCCTTTCTGTGTCCCCTGTTTGCATTTCACCATCTTCTCCTCTGAGTGACCCCACTGTTTCTTTGTTCTTCCTTTTGCTACGAACATACCCATAAAAGCCTTTTTTGTTGCTTTTAACCTCCCTAGCAAGGCTGAGTTCATTCTGTGCTTTAGCTTTTCTGACTTTGTGTCTACATGTGCTGGCTATTTGTTTGAATTCCTCTTTGGTGGTTTCCCCCCTTTTCCATTTTTTTTACACATCCTTTTTTACTCTTAACTCAGTTAAAAGTTCTTTAGATAGCCACCCTGGCTTCTTTAGGCACCTTCCATGTTTCCGTCTCATTGGTATTGCCTGACGTTGTGCTTTTACTATCTCCCTCTTAACAAACTCCCAGCCATCATGAACTCCCTTTCCTTTTAGTATTACTGTCCATGGGATCTCACCCAGCACTTCCCTAAGTTTTATGAAGTCGGCTTTCTTAAAGTCAAGAAATTGAGTCCTAGTATGCTTGGCTGCTCCTTTCCGCTGTATAGTAAACTTCAGAAGAGCATGATCACTTGCGCCTAATGATCCTTCCACTTCTACCCCACTAACCAGGTCATCAACATTGGTTAGGACCAGATCTAAAATGGCTGTTCCTCTTGTTGCTTCTCCCACTTTCTGGACAATGAAGTTGTCTGCAAGGCCAGTGAGGAATCTGTTTGACCTTATGCTCTTGGCTGAGTTTGACATCCAACAAATATCCGGGTAATTGAAGTCCCCCATTACTACTATCTCCCTTCCTTTTGCATGCTTGGCCATCTGTTCCAGGAAGGCATCATCTATGTCCTCCGTTTGGCTTGGGGATCTATAGTAAACTCCCACAATGAGGTCTCTGTTATTCTTCTCTCCCTTAATTTTGACCCAAATGCTCTCACTTTGGCTTTGAGGTTCTAAATCTTGGATCTCTTCACAGGTATACACATCCCTGACATATAACGCCACTCCTCCTCCTTTCTTGTCTGGTCTGTTTCTCCGAAATAGATTGTATCCCCCCATTATTACATTCCAATCGTGGGACTTATCCCACCAGGTTTCAGTGATGCCTATTATGTCATATTTAGTTTGCTGCACCAAGAGCTCAAGCTCATCTTGTTTATTTCCCATGCTTTGCGCATTAGTGTACAGACATTGAAGTCCATTAATCATTCCCCCATGTCTCTTATTTAAGGATTTTTTCCTCCCACCACTAGGTCTGCGTGCTGTTTGCTCCATTTGGTCTATGACATTTGGATGATCATCTTCATCAATTGATAGACTCCTACCTTCAGGAGCACTGTCTCCCTCCCCCACATTAGTCAGTTTAAAGCCCTCCTGATGAGGTTTCTGAGATTTTTGGCAAAAACATTTCTCCCAACCGTTGTGAGGTGCAGCCCATCGCTTGCCAGAAGTCCATCTTCAAGAAACTGCAGTCCGTGATCTAAGAATCCAAACCGTTCCTGTTTACACCATTTGCGAAGCCAGCTGTTCACTTCCACTATTTTTCCCTCTCTCCCTGGGCCACGTCGTTCAACTGGGAGGACAGATGAGATGACAATTTGTGCATTTAATTGCTTCAATTTCCTGCCCAGAGCCTCATAGTCTCTTTTGATCTTCTGGAGGCTATTGCTTGCAGTGTCATTGGTTCCCACATGAACCAAGAGGAAGGGGTATTTGTCAGTGGGTTTTATGATTCCTTGCAGTCGTTCAGTTACATCTTGGATCTTAGCCCCGGGGAGACAGCACACTTCCCGAGACATCTTGTCAGGCCCACAGATCACTGCTTCTGTTCCCCTCAGTAGGGAATCCCCTATCACCACTACACGCCTCCTCTTAGGTTTGGTCGGGGTTCTTCTATGAGCTGTCCGTTCTAAGGTCGCCTGCACATTCCCTGAGGACTGACTTTGCTGCTCGTCTTCATATACCTGATCGACTGAAATGAGGGAGAGATCCTCAAATGGATCTGATTTGAGAGATCCTCAAATGGAGTCTGCTCTTCGTCTTCCATGCTAGGGGAGAGGACCTCAAAGTGATTGTGTATTTCTAAACAATCAGAACGAACCCTGGGCCTCCTACTTCTTTGAGTCACGTTTCTCCATGAGGTGGCTTCAGATCCAAGAGGCAACATCTCAGCATCAGGACTGGCAGGAGCCACTGATGGCTCTCTCCTTTATACCTGCCCACTGCACCTGTGGGGGTGAGGATCAGTTGGAGGTCCTCCCTGCAAGGCCAAAGCTGGCAGGCAGATGGTCCTTGAGAGGGGGCTCTGAAAGAATAAAACCGGCAGGTTGAGCTGGGCCTGGAAGCCACTGTGTGGGTGCCAGCCACTTCCAACGCAAAGCCCGAGAACTGAGCAGGCGAAGAAGGAGACCACAGGTGGTTGCAGGAGATCTGGGATTAAAGGGGACTAAGCTGCATGCAGCAGGGGTGCATGTGCAGATGGGATTCACTGGATCTTCAAAACTACATTTCTAAAAAGCTACAAAGTGTCAGCCATACTATTGTTGCCACACAGGTAATGATGGGCTGGGCTCTGTGTGGCAAATGAGGCCTGGTGCTCCCTTGGAAATGTGTACCACTTGGGGGACAGAAGGTCACCACACACACCCCCGAGCTTCTCCTTTGTCTCTCCAAAAGGGTCCTCCCTCCTCTGCAGCATTGCATCCTGGCAGGAAGTGTCTGCAGGGCTACTTGCAAAGGGGGCGCCCACCTTCCTTGAGACTTCTGGAACTCTCAGCGCCACAAGCCCCTTCCTGCAGCTTGGGGGCATGTAGCAATGGGGGCAGGCTGATCTGTGGAGGGCTGAGGGGCACGGAGGCTGTCGCCATTTTCAGAGGATGAAGCTAGGTGTTCTGCAACAATGCCTATCCGTGGGGTGGACAAAAAGGGCTTGGAGGGGAGGGGCAGCAGGAGAACTGCAGGAGCAAGGTGAGCAGTTCCTCCTCACAGGACTTTGCCACCATTCCAGAGGAGCTGAGTAAGAGGACAGGACCCAGCCAAAATTGAAGCCAGTGATGCTGTGCTAAGCCGCCTGTGCTGGAAGAAGCAAGCGTCTGTCAGGATGAAAACAAGCAGATAGAGTTGAAAAGGTTAGCAGCAACTAATGGATGGCTCTTGCGTTTCTCTCCAATGCTTTTGACCAAATAAGACTAATTTCAAAGTGGTTGGAGCTGCCTGATTCATAAACTGCAATCACTTCTCAGAGAGATAAAAGTGTCTTGGCTGTCTGATGTGTCCAGCCACGCCACCCCACCAGCCAAGAGGATTCTGCTTTATGTCTGCCCAGATACTGGATCGGGGCTGGGAGGCGACAGTTCATCACCCTGGCAGGAAACGTGACTTGCCAGGCCGGAGGGGCTGCCTCCTGCCAGCAGCATCCATCACATTCCTTGGCCCTCCATTGAGGGGGGAGCAAGGAGGCAGCTGGCACAAACTCTTCCCCAGCACAAGGTGAGGCTGACCCAGAGTGCTTTCCACGGACATGGTGGCTCCTCTAGGCTAAGAAGGAAAAGCAGCCTGCCGGAGGCGGTGGAGGGGAGCTGCACCCAAGTGGTATCTACAAGGAGAAGCAAAGGCTTCCTGAGTGCTCAAGCAAATACCCAGAGATGTTTCTGGGTCTGCTTACCGGAAGCACTTCACAGAGACTGCGATGTTACCCTCTGAGAAATCAGGATGAGAGACCCTCCCTTAATGGCCAGATAAAGAAAGTAAATGCTCCAGTCTGGGAGGGATGTAAGAAAATTTGTAAGCAGCCAGCCAGAGAAATGGTCCTCTTTGCACAGGGCTGGGTCTACAGACCTGCAAAGGACAGAGGTGTGTTTTCAGTGCCAGTTGCTACCTGCTGCCCATGGGGGAGGGGAATCTTCCAGGCTCCTACATGTCTCCATCCCAGCTGTGGCTGCTTTCCTCTCTCCCCCACCCCGCCCCAGCCATTGGCTCCTCTCGTCCTCTCTGAACTTCTCCTTGAGAGGGAGAGCTCTTCGGGAAGGAGCAGGAAAGAGCCATCTCACGGGCTTCTCTCATGCAAAACCTTCTCCTCATGGTGGCACAGGATGCAGAGCCTCACAGTGCATGCAGATCCCCCACCCACCACACTGCGCGCGCACACAGACCCACAGGCCAACCACAGATAACTGATGGCTTCCCTGCTTGCAAACATGACACCGACTTCCCCCAGGAAGGTCTCATTCACATCTTAAGTAACAAAAGGCCTCAGCTCCCCCTTCCTTGCCTACTTAGTCATGCCGCATTTGGCCTCAGTGAGATGAAATGCTAAGCTGGGAGAAGATCAGAGAGAAACTGTATCATTTCCATATTATGGGATAATTCCATGCCTGACTTCCTCAAACGCAGCACAAGGCGGAGAGCTTCAGCCAAACCACCACCAATGCCTGTGCCGCCTTGTCAGAAGGGGGGGGGGAGAAGCAAATTGGAAGCCAGAAGGGACCTTCCGCTTGGGGGTGGCACCTGCAGAAAGGTCTGGTTAAACCCTGGCTGGAGTCTCAAATCCGCACTCAACCATGATGCTTGCTGGGTAGCCTAGGGCTGGCCACCGTCTCTCAGCCTGACCGACTGCGAGGGTAACATGGGAGAGAGGGAGAGCCATGTCCCCTTGAGCTCCTTGGAGGGAAGGTGATATAGAAGTTAATAACAAAACAAATCCTCCACATTTCCATCCTTCTCTGGAGGGAGTGGAGCAAATGGAGATAGGATGGGGAGCAGCATGTGCCCATGGAAAGGGGGCTTGTGAAGCCAAAAACGTCCCCTTCTTTCCTTTCCAGCCAGATCCTCTGCCCTTGTAGCCTTGTGCCCTAGAAACAGCCCCAAAGGCAAAACCAGCAGGAAGGAAGCCTGCGCCTCACTGCCACATGGGCAGCTTCACTGTCATTGTTCAAGCCAGGACTGCCTTTGCAAAGGACTCCTGAAGTCCTGATCCAATAAGGGGGAGTGTCAGCAGGAAAGAGCTGCTGCTTCCCACCTGGCAAGTGGATTCCACCCTCTGGCCTTGTTGGTTGCTTGCCTGGGGGGCACAACAGATGCCCCTCTTTACTTCATTGGTTTTGAAAGCCACCACTGCAATGTCCTAGGGCAATGAGCGCCAGAGGTTGACTATTATGCCTTCTTGACATCACCAACAGCTTATAGTCATCCAAAACCTTGGCTTCTCTCAACTCTTGCCACTAGTTTATGATGGAATCCTGCAAGCCAAGAACCAAGTTTGGGGCAAGTGTCTTTGGCGAGAGAACTCTAGCAGAAATTTAACATCATAAAACATGCAGCAAAGAAAAGCGTGGAAATAGAAGCCATAAAACCTTTAAAATTTGGCCTTCCAGTGAGCCCCCAAAATGTCCCCTTTGAAAAGCTCTTTCCACGCTATCCCACTTCCCAAGCATAGAGATAAACCACACATTCGGTAATGGTTTACTTGCCAAATTCTTCAAAGATTAGATTCATGTGCTTTTCCACACAGCAGTCAAATAAGATGCATAGGCAATCAAAATGTTGCTTAGTTGCAAATGGTAAAAGTTTCTAAGCTATTGGTATAGGAAAAATTCTAGTTTCAAACTCCATTCTGGACTGAAACCAAAGAGGCTGGTTAAAGCCACACCGAGAACTTCTTACACCAAGAGGGAGAGACAACAAAGGCTTGGTGACCCATTTCCTCTCAAGGTGGAAAGTGTTAACATACAATAGGCCTGGCAAGACAGTTTATGGTCTAACCATAGAGTACTTAATGCACTCTTTAAAGTCGAACATTCTAGGTTCGCATGACGCTGGAACAATACAGTTTAAAGGACAGCCTTGATCTGCTTGTGGGGGAAGCCTGAGGCAAGGAAACCTGACAGAAGCGGGCTGCTTGTATACCTGTTGCTCCGACTCACCTTGCTGCTGCTGACTGGCCAAAATGTCATCCTGAGCCACTGCAATGCTCTGGTTTCCTTGCCCTCTGCATTTGCCTGGGGAGCTTGATCCAAATCCACCTTCACTCGGCCTCCCAGTTGCCACTGGGGAGATGCCACTCTTTCCCAGCTCTTCCTGAAACCTTGGGACGGGACTGGCCAAGGATGGAAGGTTTTGCAGAGACCCCCTTGATAGAAAAGGGCCTCTGCCAATGGCACATCACCCTCTTCGCCACAGGGGAGAGGGAGGGAACACCAATGGGTCTTGCCAGCACTCCTTGACTGAAGCTTCCACAAAGGAAGTTATTCCAAGGCAGTCAATTAAGCTACCTCATTGTGCTCACCCCAACTAAAGGGGGATGCCTCCCTGTGAGTGCATTTATAGGCTACATGAGACAATATTTGTGTAAGTAATTAATCTGTTTTTCAAATGTGGGTGATGAGACTGGCAGGCTCCCCCCCCCCCCCACCGTCAAATAGCACTGTACAAACAAGCAAGTCCCACCTTGGACTATATTCTGGGGGCAAGTGAGTCTCCACATCTCCCCTCTGAATTTTTTGGGATGTAGAATTCTGAGAAAAACTCCATGTTGAAAAGACGTGCAGCTGCTCTGGAGATCTAAGGAAAAAGTGTTACAGTTTCATTTGCATGAGAGTGAAAAGCAACTCATCTCCCATCCAGCAGTGCCAGCACTTTCTCTCTCTCCTCCCGCAACCTCCCCTAGAGGGCTTCTGCTCAGACCTGCCAAATTTCCACCCCATGGCAGAGGATGCCAGAGAGGGTAGACCCTGAGTTCCAGCCCTTCCCCCGTGAATGACCCTTTTAATCCCAGATGCCCCCCCCCCTGCAGCACCAGTCTCTGACAGGCCTGTTTATGGACTCACATGTCTGCCCTGTTAGTTGTTTGTTACATTTCTATACCACTTTTCCTTCCAAGGAGCTCGAAGTGGTGTACAGTACATGGTTCTCCTCCTCCTCTCCATTTCATCCTCACAACAACTCTGTGATGTTGGTTAGTGTTAGGTGTGTGTTACCTCACACAGGCTGGCTGGCTTCCCACTCTTCAGAAGGACCCTGTTCATGGCTGGAGTGGCCAAACTGCAGATCCCCTTCCCTACCTGTGGGGCTTCTTTCCCCAAATCAGGCCTCCTTCCCCCCACCCCAAGTTCATCATGTCTCACCATGATGGCATCTGTGGCTCTCTGGCGGTGGGGGCACAGAAAGATGACTGGAGCTGTTCCTGCTGCCTTGGGACAGTGGGGAAAGAGTGAGCCAGTTGAATGGGTCCTCTCCAATTGCTCCATGATGAGGGGAAGGCCCTCTGTACATGCTCAGGGTGGCTTATCTCAGGGTGGGCCAAATCCAGGGACACCCTGTTGACTCCACCAGAGCCACTTTTGTGTCTGTCACTCTGAGCATCTTAGCCCAGTGGGGCCTCTGGGCCATGGCGAGGATTCCAAAGACTGGTGTTTGATGCTCCACCCAACTGGTGTGTGGCTTTTGTGAGCAAGAGCAGGAGATGCTGTGAAGCTCTTTTTTTTTAATGATATTTATTGAAATTTTACAGACAATAAAAAGTTACAGAATTAAAAAGAAAAAATAGAAAAATAAAAGAATAACAATAATAAAAGAAAAAAGGATACAAAAATACAAAGACAAAATACATAAAAAGTAAAAAAACAGTTAAAAAGAAATCAATATTTTCATGTCTTATATTTCATTTACTTGTTTCCTGACCTCCTCACACCTCCCTTTTTTGTATTCCAGTTCACATGGTTAATTCAGCAAATCCCTTCCCACTTTGTTTGAGATGCCGTGAAGCTCTGTCCGCTTCCTGCTACGGCTCCGTTGCCGGAAAGTGTCTCATCCTCAAGTGGATGTCTCTGGCTCCATGAGATTCCCCCCCCCCCCCGCCACACACACTCTTCATGCTCCATGTGCCAAAGTGAGAGAGGCACAAAGACCTCTGGCCCTCGGGGCTGTGGGGTGCCTCTTCCTCTAGAAAAACAAATCAGTCGGTCTGACATTCCACTGAGCTTGCTGGATTAGGGGGAGACCCCACCAAAGCCCAGGCTGGGAGCTGCTTGGCTATTTTGAGGGATGGAGCAGGGAGAGTCACTGTGATGTTCCCAGCAAAGGCTCAAGGGGCAGATAAGCCCAGGCACCATCCCACACCCTCAAATGAAGAGCATCACCCTGAAGGCACACCTCTGCCCCACCTTAGGGAGGAGGAAGAGCTGTGCAGGAGGGCCCTGGTGTTAGGTGGCATTCAACTAAGTTTTCTTTAGAGTAAACCCAACCGAAAGGAGTGAATACGATTTAAGTTAGGGCCATTATTTTAGCAGGTTTACTCTGAATCCCTCCCTTGATTCAATTCAACAAAGCCAAGGAGCTGTATTAGCCTTCACCCATGCACAAATCAGAATGTAGATACCTGGATGAGTCCACCTATCTATGCACTGATACGTGCATGGATCTGACAGCAGGACTTAGGGGCTGGCTCACGGGTTGCATTCTGCCTTCTCTCTTTCAAAGCCTTTCACAATTCCTGGGAGCAGCTCCTGTGTTCCAAGTCTTTTAAAATGAGCAAGATTATCATGTTTTGTTGTCTCATGCATGCCCAAGAACTACTGGGCTAAAAATGCCATTTTATTGATTTAATTGTCTTTCATTACTTTTTGATGGTATACATTTTTTAATACATAAGAATAAATATTTTTTAAGTTCCTTTAAGTCTTTTATAATGTTCCCGGAAAGTGACTCCCGGAAAGTGGAGCCTTCCTGGGAAACTGCAGAAAAGGGGGGGGGGCACCCACAGCCTGGCCAAGTCCCCCAGGAGGGGCTCCATGCTTGTGATGTACAGTTGCTTCCTTGGGAACATTTATAAAGGCTTTTCACCCAAACAGCAGTGAACTTACTAGCTGCTCCAAGCAGCTATAAAACATTTTTTAAAAGAAAACAAAAGGGCAGCCCTCTGGACCCCTCATGAGAACATAGTTTTTACATTCCTAGAACTCTGCAGATTCCTTAGGATGTTGTTTTGTTTTGAAATGGGAGAAAACTCAGGTATGCAAAACCCTCCTGGGGTGGCAGTAGGCTGGGAAAGGCTGCCAGCCTGGGCAGACAATACAACGCTCCCAGAGGCACCACAAGCCTGAATTGGCAAACATATAGGAGCATGTCAACCTTCCTAGAGGTCTTTCCCCACAACTAATGAAATCCCTATGTTTGGCTGGAGATGCTGGGAGTGACCCTCTGACGACCTCTCAAGTGCTCAGCAAACTGTCTATCCAAGAGCAGGGCAGGGCAGTTTCCCCCCAAAACGCTCCACTCCATTTGTGAGCAATAAATTGGGGTGGGGGTCCCCAACTTTCTCCAGGAAGGGGAATTTATTTTCCCAACAGCATATTTCTTTTTTCCTAAGGCTTCTGTCCTTCCCAGGCTGGCAGCAGCAGCAGCAACAACAACTGTGTTGGCCACCATTGACACCTTTCTGCCCGGCTCCCAGGCCAAAGAGTGATTTCCAAGCTACAAGATCAAAATGGTGTGGAAAATTTGGAGAAAATTCTGCAAAGTAAGAACATAAGAAGAGTCAAAGGCCCAGCATCCTGTTCCCGTTGGGGCCAGCCAGATGCCTTAGTAGGCAGCCTGCAGACACGAAGAGCAACTCTCCCCCCTGAAGTTTCCAGCAACTAGGATTCAGAAACATGGCTGGCCTCTGACTGGAGGCAGAGCGGAGCCACCGTGAGCCCTTTCCTCCAGCAAGTAGCCTTTTCCTAAGGGGGGGGGGAGGGGGAAATGGCTTTGGAAGAATTTCAGCCCAGCTCCAGGCCATGCATAATATCATAATGAGCAAATTGTGAACTCTTTGCATGCCAGTGCAATCTCGACTAGCCCACTGGCTAGTGAGGAGGAGGCAATCAGCCCTTTGCGTCAAGCCAAGATAGCAGGGTTCGGGCTGCTGCAGTTGTGCAACATGCAAGGAGCTTGGTAGTTTTGCCCTGCTGTTTCCTCTGTCGTTATTAACAGAAGGAGAAGCGATGCCAGAGAACAGGCATGCAAGGAGAAGGAAGTAGCCACTGGCGCTTAATGAAGCGTGTGTGGAGTATTGGAGTCTATGATAAACCATTATGTAAATTAAACTCATTGATGGCTCTGCTGTGAAAATCGCACTGGTAGGGGGAATCATAGATAAACAGGAGGCTCTGAAGGTGTCATTTACTCATCCTCAAAAACGGGCGCCTGCCCCTCCACCACAGTTAAGCGGGGAAACAAAGAGCACCCGTTCTCTGAGCCAAGTGGGAAGGGGTGCCGGTAGCATGGCTGCAAATGGACAGGCAGCAGTGGAGGGGGCAGAACTTCCAGCTGCTCAGACCTTTCCAGGCTGGCCTCCCTTGGCTCCCTGGAAGACACTCAGAGGTGCCTTTTTTGCTGAACAGGTGGATAATTCCCCCCCCCCAGTGCCTAAAACACTGACATGGCCCCCAAGGTGTAAGGTAGGAGAGAGCTGGTGGTGCTGTAGTGGTCAGAGTGCTGGACTAGGACATGGGAAACCAGGGTTTGAGTCCCACACTCGGTCATGAAGCTCCCTGGGTGACCCTTAGACCAGTCCCTGCCTCTCAGCCCAGCCTACCTTGCAGGGTTGCTGTGGGGATTAAATGAGAGGAGAGAGAGGCAAGTATGCTATCTTGAGCTCCATTCAGATAAAGGTGGGGTATAAATTCCACAAATTCAGTTTAATTCCGTGTATCAAGTCAGTGGATAACTAAGTACCTACTAAGAAACCCCCCCCCCACAACACGCATACCCCCCAAAAAGCCCCAGGGACACAGCTGGACCCTTAAAGTGCTCCAGACACAAATCCACACAACCCATCGACAGGCCTGTAGAGAGTGCCTTTGGGCAACGGGGGGGGGGGCTGGATGGTGGGGTTTCTCTGGGACAGCACCACTTTGGAGGGCTGCCCTATAAGCAAGAGGGGAGAGGAAAGGGACAGAGGATCTGGGCAAAGACACACACAGCCCAGGGCCACCCTCTATCAGCACCTATCTCACTCACAAACCTAGTTGCCCAAGGATGACTGCTTCTTCAGGGTGAGCCAGCCACACTGCCCAGAAAAGGCAACTTACAGCTCTTAGAGCAACTTGATAGTTTTGCTCCTGTTGAATCTTACACACACACACACCCCTCCAACAGCTCTTGGCCCCAACTGCACTGGGCTGGTTGGAGACCCCTCCATGTGTTTCCCTTGGCCAGATTTCTGCCAGACAAAGTTATAAATAAACATTTCAGCGGAGCTTGGGCAGTCCAAATCCTTTGGCTGGCCCTGCAAGGAAGCCGCCCCACAATCCCCTCTCAAATGCTGAGCCCCTCCAGCGCATGGCAGAAGCCCCAGGAGGACATGACTGCATGTGTGTGCCTGATTCACATTACAGGAAAAGCAGCCCCAGCTCCCCCCCCCCAAGTTTGCCTTGCCAGGGGAGGGGGGGCAAAAAGGCCATTCACATCTCTGCCCAGAGGACTTACAGGACCAGTGGGAGATGTGGCCCTCCTGCTGGGCTGCCTCACCAAGTCACTTCCATTGGGGCTTTTTTTTTTTTTTTTGAAAAAACACACCATAGGGCTAAAGGAGGCATTTCACGTGGTCCTCAGAGGGCACCATCTGTGCGCCTCCTTGGCCCATAAACCCAGCACTGTCCCCTCCTGCAGTGCCTCTCTGGGACCTCAGGTGGGCCCCCAGCCTCTGGCCCCCAGGATCCTGTAACTAGAGGCCTGCTGGAACTGAACCTGGGAGGTTAGGGGGCAGCCCCTAAACACACACCCAGGAGAAAGTCCCCTCACCAAGCACAAGGGAGCCCCCTACCAAGCGGGCATCTGTGGGGTTGCCGTGGATGACACTGTCGTGCACAGCAAGGAGTTAGTTGTACACTTTCCTACTGCAGCAGGATGCACAATTGGAAATTGTGGCAGGGACTTGGCAGCAGCTAATCTGGATTACTGGTATGCAAAGGTTTGAGCCATTCAAGTTAAGAATTCTTAGAGGCCAAAGTAAAAATATATTTTAAAAATGATAACTTTATTTTGGTATAGTCAGATTTTATGATGTATGTTAATGTTCAGGAACATGGATGGCCTCCTTCACCAACCTTAAAGCAGATTTGGATGACTTGAGTACTGTCAATGTTCACACCTTGTTTATAGTCTTTCCAGTTTGGTTTCCTATTTTTCCATTTCAGGGCAATGGGTTTGACTCATTTTAGAAATTGGTTCAGATGTTTTCTTGATGTACTTACCTAGGTACTATTCCTTAATGAGGAAGTTGATTATGTGCCTTGCCTGCCCAGAAAGTTACATTAATTTAAACTGCATTTGTTGCAGCTAGATTTTGTTTTCATTTTTATATAGTTTGTACTAACATGTATCATTTTAATTTTTGTTGAATATCAATTTAAAAATGCATAAAAAATAAAAGAACACATTAGCTCTCAGTATATGCATTTCTAAAGTTACAGATAGGTAGCCGTGTTGGTCTGCCATAATCAAAATAAAAAAATTCCTTCCAGTAGCACCTTAAAGACCAACTAAGTTGGTTCTTGCCATTTCTAAAGGTATTTCCTCTCAGAATGCACATTTGAAAAATGCTTTCTAATACATTTTTATACATTCCTGATCCCCTGATCCTTGGCCATGCAAACTGAGGCTCATGGGAGTTGCAGTCTGTGATAGTCCAGAACAACTGGAGAGCTCCACCAGGCTGGGAAAGGCTGAACCCCAAAGGAAAGGAAAAAAATGTGTCTGGGCAGGAGAGGGAGCCCAAATTCATGTGCATGTACACGCCTGCAGTTGAAATGTGCTATGAAATCCCTCCCCCTGCCCAAGATTTCCAGATTCACACAACCAAATTGGCATGATAGGAATAAGGATTGGCTGGATATCTACAGAGCTCTGCATGCCCAGAGGGAGCCGCAGGTGGGACCTGCTTTGCCAGACACCCAGCACTTTACCCAACTGGTGGTGATCTTACCCAGGGGTAGGCAACCTAAGGCCCAGGGGCCGGATCTGGCCCAATCGCCTTCTCAATTCAGCCCACGGACGGTCCGGGAATCAGCATGTTTTTACACAAGTAGCATGTGTGCTTTTATTTCAAATGCATCTCTGGGTTATTTGTGGGGCATAGGAATTCATTCATTTATTTTTTCCCCAAAATATAGCCCGGCCCACTATAAGGTCTTAGGGACAGTGGACTGGCCCCCTTCTGAAAAAGTTTGCTGACCCCTGGTCTTCCCTCTACCCCCCAACCCATTTTGGGCAGCTCTGAGAAGCATGTATGTGCTGCAGGCTCTGTGTCCGGGGGGGGGGGAGGTAAGGTAGAGCCCCTGGCTGCATTCTCTGCATTGGTTTTGTAGAACAAGTTTTCCAAGGATGGGTGAATGCAAACTACTGGCCAGAACATGGCAGATCAGCTACCACAGGGCCCTCCCTGAAGGGGCGGGAGGGGTTTCCCCTCCAAAAAAAAACCCCCACTGCAAATAAATAAATAAATAACCACAACACCTTAAATAATTCAGAGCTCTGTTGTCTCCCCATGCATTGTGAAAACAAAGGGAAAGGGGGTGGGAGACCTGCAGAAGAAGCTCTCCAGATTTGTGGTTTCTCACAAGGAGTTTTTATTCTCCTGCAACTGCCATGATGGGTTCTGCATGATCCTAGTGTTAACTCCTCCTTTCATGATTGCCCCTGCCCATTGCTTCAGCCCCCCCTCCTGATTAGCATCTGGATTTCATGGCCCTAAGCTATGCTGGTGAGCAGCAGCTTTTGGCCAAGCCAGATGTGAGGTTATGCACAGCATTGTTAATTTGTACATTTATACGTTTGATGAGCTTGGGAGATGCCCTGTCCACCCCTAAGAACATCAGGAGAGCCATGTCACTGGATGAGACCAATCCCTATCTGGTGGAGTGGTCAGCCAGGCGCCCCAAAGGGACGCCCCCAAAGAGGACCTCAACACTAGAGTTGTCGTACGTCTGGAATTTCCCAGACATAGCCGGGATTCAGCCCTTGTTAGCAGTGTCTGGGCAGAAATGTCTGGGAATATCCAGACGTATGGCAGCCCATGTTGGAAGCGTAGATTTTGGTGAATGTCATTAAAAACAGCTCAAAAATCCCTTTCTTTATTTTTTAGATTTTGCTGTATCCAGATTGTCACTTTTCAGAATATGGCAACCCTGCTCAGCACACCAGCAGCACTCCTCTTCCCACAGGGGATTACCTTCCCCCCATAGCTGAGGCTGGCATTAGCCACCAATAGCCTTGTCCTGCAGGAATTTTGTCTAATCGCCTTCTGATGCCATTCCTGCTGGTGACGGTCACCACCCCTTAGGGCAGCAAATTCCACACTTGCATCATTCCCAGTGTGAATAAGTCCTTCGTTTTGTCGGTCCTGAAGCTCCCAACAATCAGGTTCACTGGGTGACCCCATTGGGTTCTAGGATGACTCCTCCCTTAGGCTGGGCTGCCTTGGCTGGGTGCATCAGCCCAAGGTCTATGTTTTGCACATTAACAGTGGAGGCCCAGCATAGGAGCCAACTCCTAGGGCCCAAGGGCCCTTCAGCCCTCCCCAATAAAATATTTGAGGGGGCTGGGGCCCCCAAAAGTTGATGGGCCATGAAGCACAAACACAGACAGAGAATTTTGTAAGCAGTTTAAATATCTGAGCGGGGAGATTTGGAAGGAGGTGGGTGAGTCTGGGCCAGGAGCGGTGGGAGTCCTCTGGCTGCACAGAGGGAGCTTGCCCTTGACTCAGTCGGGTACAAAAGCGCCACCTCTGTGGGATCCCTCTTTGTGCAGACCTGCCTGTGCAGCTTCACCAGCCCAGAAGGGGGGGGAGGGGCCACCATCAAGGTAATCAGTGGAAACAGCTCAGGAATTCCTTTCCAGGAATCTGAGCAGTGGAATTCTGCCTTTAAAACCATTCCAGCTGTGCTCAGCTGACCTCCAAGGAGGACCAAGAAGAAGATCAGCTTTCCTCACACCAACAAAGCCCCAAAGAAGGTGCTGGGAATTGCCAGAGCAGCACAGAAAGTGGCGGGGAGGGCCTGGGAGGCAGGGAGGAGAAATGAGTTTCCCAGATCTGCATTTCCTGAACTAAACTGCAATCTAAAGCATTGCACTTACCTGAATTTTGCAATGCATTTCTTAAAAGAATGAATGGGAAAACATGTACAGTACATCAGTGAAAATAACATCTGAAAGTGCAACCAGTTAAGAGCAAAAATGTTTAAACTGGGCAAAATTGTGTACCAAGAGAAAACGGCATGAGCATGGGTGTAGCCAAGGGAGGGGGGACGCTGCCCCCCCTGGATCAAGCAAAACAATAGAAATACTTAACTAACTGACCAATCACATTGGTTCTGCCTCCCCCAACAAAAGTCCTGCCCACCCCCCAAAATCCACAGTCATGAGTACACATTTGAAATTTCAGGCAGCAGTTTTTTGTTTTGTTTTGCGTGTTCTTGTTTTGTTGGGGGGGGGGCAGGGAGCAGCATGTGCAATGGAGAAAACTGAACATAAGAAAATGAGATGGTACTTGTTAACAGAGGAATCCGAGGGCTCCCTTGGACAAAAAGACAAAGACACCAACCAGGACAATTTGGAGCAAAACAGCAGCCTGTAGGCTTGGCCTTTATTGGAAACTGTCATAGAATCATAGAATCATAGAATCATAGAATCATAGAGTTGGAAGAGACCACAAGGGCCATCGAGTCCAACCCCCTGCCAAGCAGGAAACACCATCAGAGCACTCCTGACATATGGTTGTCAAGCCTCTGCTTAAAGACCTCCAAAGTAGGAGACTCCACCACACTCCTTGGCAGCAAATTCCACTGTCAAACAGCTCTTACTGTCAGGAAGTTCTTCCTAATGTTTAGGTGGAATCTTCTTTCTTGTAGTTTGGATCCATTGCTCCGTGTCCGCTTCTCTGGAGCAACAGGACTGCCACCCACAACAAGATGAAGCAAGATGGAAGACCAGGACAAAAGAAGACCCCAACTTTTTTTAGTTACTAATCCCCCAAACTACACCCCTAAAACTACATCACAACTACATCATTGATACATCACAAAAAGGAGGGGTTGAGGGAGGAGTTGTGGGGGTAATCTGAGTGTCCTGTCACCTGGCTGGTTCCCCCTTTCCCCCTCCCCATAAATACTTTCTAGGTGACAAAGGGGAGCTTGCAGTTTCCTGCCCCCAGAGGGAAGAGCTGATCTTTGTCCTTTGTTCCAGTCCATACTGAATCCACTCCTATATGCAAGTTCTTTGTGACCTTGATGGTCTTCTGTCTCGAACCATCAGGGTTGGCATAGCAACTGGGCAAGGCTCCTGTGTATGTGCTGGTATGCTCAAGGGATTATGGCTGGCCTGTATCAAACCTTCCCCATTTTGTAGTCCTTCCTTCATGGAGTAAAATAAAAGTGGAACGGTGCAGATCCGATGTATGGTTGATTTTCTATGAATTTATAACAGAAGCGTAGGGTATGTCATGTGTGAGTGTGTGTGTGTCAAGTTTGTACAAACTGAATGGTGTGGGGGGGGAGTTTCCTGCGACATACTTAGCATATTCAAAACGAAATTATTAACTAAGAATATGGACAGTAATGAAATAGGAGAACTGCAACAGAAAACAGGAATGACGATATAGCTAAGAAAGGTAAAATATTTGGGAGTTTGGCATAAATCTGTATAATTATGAAAAAGTGTGGAATGATGTTAAGAGAGATTTGGACTTCAGGGGTGGCGCCATCGGTATAAGCGGATTCCCTCTGACTTGGAAATCGGGTCTGTACCGCTACGGCGCAGCGGGGACCCTTCAAAAATAACAGGCGGGGGAAGCCTGTGACCGTGGGACTCGGCGGGCACCGTTTGCGCCCCCCAATTGGCAAAGGAACCCGGCAACGGGCTCTGGAGCGGAGCGGGGAAGTGGCGCGGTGCTGTGAGTTGATTGCTTCTTCCGTGGAGCGAAGCTGCGTAGCCGTTACCGGAGAGCGCTGCCTTTTTCCTGGGACAATTTGGCTGTAAAACAACGATCCATGAGTAGGCTAACTTCGGAATTAAAGGAACTTTACAAATTGTATGAATAATTTGGCACCGAAGCGGAGAGGCATAAACAGGAAGTCTGCCTTCCGTTCTTGTAAATGGAGTAAAGCAATGAACTTGAAAGCGGAAGCTTTAAAAGACGTTGGAAAAGGATTATAATTCGAGCATCAAAACAGTGATTTCCCCCCTTGATTGCAGGGGAGGAGGGGGTAAAGGTTTGAATCTTATTTCCCTGCTAAAAAAGAGAGGAAGAGGAGCTAAAATCCACCGCTTAAAACCCTGGAACGGGTTCCCAGTGACAGTAAGAAAGCAGTACTGAGAATCGCGCTAAGTCCCGCCCCGCTCGGGATGGCGGCGCAGAGCTGCCTGCAGTCGCGGGATCAGCTCACTTCTCCCCATCACCAGCCCCACAAGCTCGGGGGACAGCGGGGAGGCAGAGCGTGCCTTCCCACTGTTCCCCGAGCTGGTTCTTCCAGCCCCGCACCTGGGGGGAAATTTTTTTTTTCTTTATTTCCCCCCCAAAAAACTAGGTGCGTCCTATGGGCCGGAGCGTCTTATGGGGCGCAAAATACGGTAACTCTGCAGCTGAGATACAAGTAGGATACAATATTTCTGATTGGCTTCTCCTGGTTTTAAAGTAACAGGCAACAACCGAGATAGAAACTGTTGTCTTTTCTGTGAATTGGGGGACGAAAGGGGAAAGTTAATTACCTAAAGACATTTTTGACTGCTACTGTGTCCCCCTAGAGGAAGTTTGAAATTGTTACAACACCAGCTGGGCCAAAGGGAATTTTCCATTTCAAAACAACTTTGGCTTTGAGTGTGAGATTGACCTTGGGCTATATCTTGAGAGTTATGGCAGATGGGAAAGAGAAGATAGACTTGTCACAAACAACGAGGTCTGGCAGAGTATTTCGCACAGACAGTGGGCTGCAAAGAAGAGCATCGACATCTGGTCCTGCTGGTTTACCAATAGCAACCACATCTGCGCAACCTAAACCTAAAGGTATGGCAGCTGACGATGCCCTGGCTCAGGCACTAGCTAAAATTAATGAATCTTTGGAAAGAATAAGTAAACAAGTAGCCGAGGCATCGGGCAAAATTGATCAAAACACTGCAAGTATTAATAATTTGGGACAGAAGGTAAATAATAATACAGAAACTATTCAGAAGTTACTGCAGGAATCTACCTCAACACGAAAGACAGCCGAGGAGGCTAAGGAAATTGCAACTGCTATGGCCACTGTTGTAGAAGAGAAGATACCACCGTTGCATAAACAACTTGAAGACCATAAGTCAACACTGTCTATGACTGAGTTAAAAGAGAAACAAGTGAATTTAAGGGTCAGGGCCGTACCTTAATTGGAGAAAGACAATTTGATTGAATTTCTGACGCAGGAATTTGCAGACTTTTGGAACCCAGATTTGGGGAAGGATAGTTTCAAGATAGTGAGAGCTTTCAGGCTTGGAAAAGGAGGGAGGAAGAACAGGGTGAGAGACTGTTTGATCACCCTCCGAACAAAAAAGGAGAGAGACAAAATCTTGAGTCTGCATTTCCAGAAGACCTTGGAAATACATCAGTCAAAAGTGGAAATATTTAAGGATATTCCGAAATATCTTTTGGACCTTAGGTCCAATTATAGAGATTTGGTCGCCCTGTTGAGAAGCAACGGAATCATTTTTAGGTGGGAATTTCCCCAAGGCCTATCCTTCAGTTATAAAGGGAAGAAGATAAAAATAAGATCAGAAGACGACAAAGATAAATTTTGGAGAGACCAGCTGCAAAGTGGACTATAATATCTAAGTTAGTGGAACTTTCCATTTAAAAACAATTTACAGGCGTGGGAACGACCTTGACTGGGACATGAGTGGTGCACCAGAAGAGACAACAACTAGATCTGGCAAAACATACAAGGCCAAAATTTTACAACAGCGAAGAGTTTCGGTCTCAGGCACTCCAGTGGCAGCAGCTGCAACTGGGCAGATAAAAACAACAATGTCAACAGACCCTGTGACACAAGCTCTAGTTAATATAAATGAGTCTTTGGAATCTCTGACAAAGCAAAGTGCGGAAAATAGTAAAAAATTGACAGAGATCTCTACAAAGCTTGACTTGAATACGCAAAGTGTTAATGAATTAGGGAAGACGGTGACTTCTAATACAGAGTCTATTAATAAACTTCTAGAGGACTCTGCTACTATTCGTAAGATTGCAGAAGAAGCTAAGGTTTCTGCAGATGCCACTCAGGAAAAGATAATACCAGTCTGTAAAAAGTTAGAAGATCATGAGCTGGCTTTGTCCATGCTCGAAATGCAAAGGAAGGAGAGGAACTTAAGATTGAGAGCAGTGCCTGAAAGTGAGAAGGATAACCTGGTGGACTTCCTTTCTAAGGAGTTTTTGGATTTTTGGCAACAGGAGTTGGAGAAGGAAGAAATTAAGATAGTGTCTGCGTTCAGATTGGGCAGAAGACAAGGCAGAAAGAAGCCAAGGGACTGTTTGATAACTTTAAGATCAAAAGAGGAAAGAGATAAAATATTGAATCTGCATTTTCAAAGAACTCTGGAGATTGAAGATTCTTTTGTGGAGATTTTCAAAGATATACCAAAACATATTTTGGACGCAAGAGCACAATATAAAGAGCTGGTCGAGCTACTGAGAAAGAACGGAATACCATTCAGGTGGGAATTCCCCCAAGGCCTATCCTTTAAATACAAGGGAAGGAAAATTAGAATAAGATCTGCCCAAGACAAAGAGCAATTTTTACGAGACAACGGGGAAGACCTTCTGAAAGGGGTGGTGGAAGTGGAACCAACCCTAGTGGCAAAGGAAGCAACAGATATTTTGAATCTAACATTTGGACTGAAATCACCAACAGAAGACGAACAACTACTTGGAGCGACAGGAGGTAAAAGTGAATAGTAACAGGATGGCTCTGCAACTTCTAAGCTGGAACTGCAATGGTCTGAACCTTCCTCGAAAGAGGAGTAATGTGTTTCATTTACTGAAAAAAGAACATTTGGACTTGATTTGTTTACAAGAAACTCATGTGACAAGACTACATAGAAAACTACTCATCAACAAGAGATTAGGACAAGAATTTATTTCATCTGATAAAGTCAAGAAAAGAAGAGTAGTAATCTATGCAAAGGAAAAACTTTCTCTGAAATTGATGTTTAAAGATGAACAAGGAAGATTTTTGGCAATTGAAATTCAAGCTCAAGGTGAAATTTTTTTGATATTAGGGATATATGCACCAAATGAAGGGAAGTCGGAATTCTTTTAGAAGCTGCATGAGATATTACTGGACTATTGAGGAGAAGATGGTGAAATGCAAACAGGGGACACAGAAAGGGCTGAACTCCTCAATGCCTTCTTTGCCTCAGTCTTCTCCAATAAAGAAAACAATGCCCGACCTGAAGAATTTGGAGCAAATGATTCAGCAAAGCAAACACAGCCCAGAATAACTAAGGAGATAGTACAAGAATATTTGGCTAGTCTAGATGTATTCAAGTCTCCAGGGCCAGATGAACTGCATCCAAGAGTATTAAAAGAACTGGCAGATGTGATCTCAGAACCACTGGCAGTCATCTTTGAGAATTCCTGGAGAACAGGCGAAGTCCCGGCAGACTGGAGGAGGGCAAATGTTGTCCCTATTTTCAAAAAGGGGAAAAGAGAGGACCCAAATAATTACCGCCCAGTCAGTCTGACATCAATAGCAGGGAAGATTCTGGAGCAGATCATTAAGCAAACAGTCTGTGAGCACCTAGAAAGGAATGCTGTGATCACCAATAGTCAGCATGGATTTCTGAAAAATAAGTCATGTCAGACTAACCTGATCTCGTTTTTTGACAGAATTACAAGCCTGGTAGATGAAGGGAATGCAGTGGATGTAGCCTACCTTGATTTCAGCAAGGCATTTGACAAGGTGCCCCATGATATTCTTGTAAAGAAGCTGGTAAAATGCGGTCTTGACTATGCTACCACTCAGTGGATTTGTAACTGGCTGACTGACCGAACCCAAAGGGTGCTCATCAATGGTTCCTCTTCATCCTGGAGAAGAGTGACTAGTGGGGTGCCACAGGGTTCTGTCTTGGGCCCGGTCTTATTCAACATCTTTATCAACGACTTGGATGATGGACTCAAGGGCATCCTGATCAAATTTGCAGATGACACCAAACTGGGAGGGGTGGCTAACACCCCAGAGGACAGGATCACACTTCAAAACGACCTTGACAGATTAGAGAACTGGGCCAAAACAAACAAGATGAATTTTAACAGGGAGAAATGTAAAGTATTGCACTTGGGCAAAAAAAATGAGAGGAACAAATACAAGATGGGTGACACCTGGCTTGAGAGCAGTACATGTGAAAAGGATCTAGGAGTCTTGGTTGACCACAAACTTGACATGAGCCAACAGTGTGACGCGGCAGCTAAAAAAGCCAATGCAATTCTGGGCTGCATCAATAGGAGTATAGCATCTAGATCAAGGGAAGTAATAGTGCCACTGTATTCTGCTCTGGTCAGACCACACCTGGAGTACTGTGTCCAGTTCTGGGCACCACAATTCAAGAAGGACACTGACAAACTGGAACGTGTCCAGAGGAGGGCAACCAAAATGGTCAAAGGCCTGGAAACGATGCCTTATGAGGAACGGCTAAGGGAGCTGGGCATGTTTAGCCTGGAGAAGAGGAGGTTAAGGGGTGATATGATAGCCATGTTCAAATATATAAAAGGATGTCACATAGAGGAGGGAGAAAGGTTGTTTTCTGCTGCTCCAGAGAAGCGGACACGGAGCAATGGATCCAAACTACAAGAAAGAAGATTCCACCTAAACATTAGGAAGAACTTCCTGACAGTAAGAGCTGTTCGACAGTGGAATTTGCTGCCAAGGAGTGTGGTGGAGTCTCCTACTTTGGAGGTCTTTAAGCAGAGGCTTGACAACCATATATCAGGAGTGCTCTGATGGTGTTTCCTGCTTGGCAGGGGGTTGGACTCGATGGCCCTTGTGGTCTCTTCCAACTCTATGATTCTATGATTCTATGATTCTATGATTCTATGATTCTATTTGGACTATAATTTAATCATGATGGGAGACATGAATGGAGTCGTATCTACAAATATGGACAAATCACAAAGACAGGTAGTCTCCAAAGATGGGAGACTACCAAAGACTTTCTTTGAAATGACTGAAAATATGGACCTGATTGACATTTGGAGAACAAAGAACCCTCTCGAGAGAGAGGGAACCTTCTTTTCTGAAGCCATGATGACATGGACTAGAATTGACCAAATATGGATCACTAGTGGGATGGCTCCAAAGATTAAGAAAGTGGAAATCTGCCCAAAAACCTGCTCCGGCCATAATGCCATAAAGATGGAGATGAAGTTAACAACAGCTGGATCTTTTAGATGGAGGATGAATGACACCTTATTTAGAGATGAAGAGGTCTGTAAAAAGGCACAAATAACTTTGAGAGACTATTTCGAAATAAATTTAAAAACAGACGTAGAAAAAAGAGTAATCTGGGATGCAAGTAAAGCTGTTATGCGAGGATTTTTAATACAACAAAACTCAATAAAGAAGAGAAACTAAAATGAGAAGAGGGACAAGATCCTGGAAAAGATAAAGGAAGGAGAAAAGAAACTGAGATCTAAACCAAAGTCCCAGGAGATCTTGAGAGAAATTAAGCTATACCAGACACAATATATGGAACTGATGAATCAAGAAATAGAATGGAAGATTAAGCAAATGAGACAAAAGACATTTGAATCTGCGGACAAATGTGGTAAACCTCTGGCTTGGCAATTGAAGAAAAGGCAAAAATTAAATACGGTTACAAGCCTAGAGGTGGAAGGAAAGAATATTTATAAGCCAAATGAGATTAGAAACTGTTTCCAGAGTTACTTAAAAAAATTATATTCACAAGGGCCGCAGAACATAGATGAGTTTCTTAAGAAATTTGGACTACAAAAAATCTCTCATCAAAGTAAAAGGGACCTGAATCAGAAAATAACTGAACAAGAGATAGAAGGTGCCATTCAAAACATGCAATTGGGCAAATCTCCAGGACCAGATGGATTGACTTCCAAATACTATAAAACTTTGAAGGAGTGGCTGTTACAACCTTTGAAGGAAGTCTGTAATGAAATTTTCATAGAATCATAGAATCATAGAATCATAGAGTTGGAAGAGACCACAAGGGCCATCGAGTCCAACCCCCTGCCAAGCAGGAAACACCATCAGAGCACTCCTGACATATGGTTGTCAAGCCTCTGCTTAAAGACCTCCAAAGTAGGAGACTCCACCACACTCCTTGGCAGCAAATTCCACTGTCGAACAGCTCTTACTGTCAGGAAGTTCTTCCTAATGTTTAGGTGGAATCTTCTTTCTTGTAGTTTGGATCCATTGCTCCGTGTCCGCTTCTCTGGAGCAGCAGAAAACAACCTTTCTCCCTCCTCTATGTGACATCCTTTTATATATTTGAACATGGCTATCGAATGAATGAATGAATGAATAAATTTATTACGGTCATAGACCAGAAGAAAAGAAAAAACATGAAGGCAGCAATAGTTTACAAGGGAATGATGGTGTCAATTAAAAGTTGTAAAATTATACATAAAAACAATACACATATACACACACACACATATACATACTCATATATGCACTACAGTATATGTATGGGCTTAAAAAGGGGGGGCTTATCCAGGGGTCAGATCTTTTACTTTTTTACAGCTAATGCCCTCCGCTTGATCGCGGCCGCAGAAAACTTGGCCACTTTCAGTGTTACTTCTGGGTTTTTATCTCCTAGTAGGATTTTCAGCCGCTGAGATTCAGAACGGCCTGGAAATTTCTGAACGATAGGGGAGATAAACAGTAACCTGATATCCCCGTAAAGGTCGCAGTGTAACAGCACATGTGAAGCCGTTTCCACCTCCTTCAGACCACATGGGCAAACTCGTTCAGCATAGGGTGTGCCCTCGTATCTGCCCTTTAGTAAGGCAGATGGCAATACATCAAATCTGGTAAGGGTAAACGCCCGCCTATATTTTGCGATTTGTAGGTCCAGCAAATATGGGGTTAAATTAAACCCTTTTCCATAATCTTGGATAGCTGGATATTTATCTATCTTGCTCATATGGTCCTGAAGCTCTACATCTCCTATTCGCTGGCTCACCATCATTTTAGCCTTTTCAAAGCCTGAGGCTATGAGTTCTTGTGAGGAAAGCCCCAGGTCCCTCAATTTTTCATAAAGCGACAATCTCCATTTAGACTGGAACGGGTCTAGTAGAGTCAATGGAGCCACTCCCACTGGGAAAAATATGAGTTTTAGCCAGAAGTGAATCTTCAAGATCCATATCCTGGCATTAATAGGGAGTTGGCCAACCTCCAGCCTAATGGCAGTGTTAGAGACACAGGTAGGTAACCCTAGTAGGGAACGATAAAATTTAGTTTGTACAGATTCCAGGGACTTGAGTTTTTGACAGTTAAATATCTGGGTGCCATACGTCAATTGTGGAAGTATTTTTGCAACAAAGACCTGGGAGGCAGCAGGGACATATTGACCTCCTTTTCTGTAAAAGAATCTTATGATAGTTCTGGAAGATCTTTGCGCATTTACGATGGAATTCTTAATCTGATGGCACCAAGATCCCTTCTCATCAAAAATTATTCCAAGATATCTAAAGGATGTTACTTGCTCAATAGGTTGGTTATTGATTTTCCATTTATGTCGGAGTTTTCTCTTGGAGAACACCATAATTTTTGATTTAGTGTAATTTATTATTAGGTGTTCAGCTTCGCAATACTCTGTAAGAGCTCGTAAAAGTTTTCTTAGACCCACACAAGAGAAGGAAATAAGTGCCGCATCATCCGCGTACAAAAGGACCGGGATTGGTGTATTATTTAGATTTGGGGAATGAGTGCTTGCTTCCTCCATCTTTCCAACTAAGGAGTTTATATAGAAGTTAAAAAGAATAGGGGCAAGAACACAGCCTTGCTTGACACCATGGGAACTTTGGATTTCCTTTGATAGGTTCCCATAACGGTCGCATCTAACACGGATCCGAGTATTTTCATGTAGTCTATGGATAAGAAGCAAAAGACGTCTATCGATGTTTGTGACATTTAGTTTTTCCCAAAGTCTGTGCCGGGGTATCGAGTCGAAGGCTGATTTGAAATCTATAAAGGCTACATAGAGAGAGCCTCCTTTCTTTGAGGTGTATTTCTCCACTAGATGTTGCAGTACCAATCCTTGGTCTAGGGTTGATCTATGTGCCCTATATGTGCCTATATGGCTATCATATCACCCCTTAACCTTCTCTTCTCCAGGCTAAACATGCCCAGCTCCCTTAGCCGTTCCTCATAAGGCATCGTTTCCAGGCCTTTGACCATTTTGGTTGCCCTCCTCTGGACACGTTCCAGTTTGTCAGTGTCCTTCTTGAATTGTGGTGCCCAGAACTGGACACAGTACTCCAGGTGTGGTC
This sequence comes from Podarcis bocagei, assembly GCF_964188305.1. Taxonomy (NCBI): domain Eukaryota; kingdom Metazoa; phylum Chordata; class Lepidosauria; order Squamata; family Lacertidae; genus Podarcis; species Podarcis bocagei. The sequence continues at coordinate 1,543,368 of NC_138142.1, read as the reverse complement.
TGACCAGAGCAGAATACAGTGGCACTATTACTTCCCTTGATCTAGATGCTATACTCCTATTGATGCAGGGGGAAATTTTGGAGGGGAAAAGGGCACCAGAATCGTGGAAAGAAGCGTATATCACACTCATACCGAAAACAGAGACTGAAAAGACTCAGCTTAAGAACTACCGCCCTATATCATTACTTAATGTGGATTATAAAATTTTTGCAGACATTTTGGCAAAAAGATTGAAAAAAGTATTGGTGGAAGAGATTCATAAGGACCAAGCAGGCTTTCTCCCAAGAAGACATTTGTCAGACAATGTGAGGAACATAATAGACATTTTGGAATTATTAGAGGTGAATATAAACACTAAAGCAGTTCTGATATTTGTGGACGCGGAGAAAGCCTTTGACAATATTTCTTGGAGTTTTATGAAGAAGAATCTACATGGGATGGGGGTAGGGCAAGAATTTGAGAATGGTATGGGTGCAATATATTCTGAACAGAAGGCTAAGTTAATTGTAAATAATGTGGTAACGGAAGAATTCAAAATAGAAAAAGGGACACGACAGGGGTGCCCAATTTCCCCATTACTTTTTATATCAGTCCTGGAGGTTTTGCTAAACATGATTAGAAGTGACCAGCTGGTTAAAGGGGTTCAGGTCAGAGCCAAACAGTATAAGTTAAGGGCCTTCGCAGATGACTTGGTACTTACTTTACAAGAGCCAGACACTAGTACGAAAAGGGTTTTAGAGCTAATTCAAGAATTTGGTCAAGTTGCCGGATTTAAACTGAATAAACAAAAAACTAAAGTTTTGGAGAAAAACTTAACAGTCATGGAAAGGGAGAGGTTCCAGAATGAAACAGGTTTGACAGTGGTTAAGAAGGTGAAATATTTAGGGGTCAATATGACATCTAAGAATGTGAATTTGTTTAAAGGTAATTATGAGAAATGTTGGTCAGAAGTCAAAAAGGATCTAGAAATATGGTCAAATTTGAAGCTTTCCTTGTTAGGCCGAATTGCAGTTATTAAGATGAATGTATTGCCTAGAATGTTATTTTTGTTTCAAGCATTGCAAATTCTTGACAAGATGGACTGTTTCAAGAGGTGGCAGAAGGACATTTCGAAATTTGTCTGGCAGGGCAAAAAACCCAGAATAAAATTTAAGATCTTAACGGATGCAAAGGAAAGAGGGGGATTTGCCCTGCCGGACTTAAAACTGTACTATGAATCAGCAGCTTTTTGCTGGATGAAAGAGTGGTTGCTCCTCGAGAACACAGATATCTTGGACTTGGAAGGTTTTAATAATGTATTTGGATGGCATGCATATCTATGGTATGATAAGGTTAAAGCGCACAAAGCTTTTAAAAATCACATCGTTAGGAAAGCATTATACAATGTCTGGATTAGATATAAAGATTTGTTGGAAAATAAAACCCCAAGGTGGTTGTCGCCAATGGAGGCTAAAGCTGTGAAAAAACTCAATATGGAGGCTAAATGGCCAAGATATTGGGAAATTTTGGAACAAGAGGGTGATAAATTGAAATTACAGAGTTATGAGAAATTGAAGGCTAAAGTACGAGACTGGCTCCACTATTATCAAATAATGGAGGTTTATAAACAAGACAGGAAAATTGGCTTCCAGGTGGAGAAATCAAAATTAGAAGCAGAACTGTTAGAACCCAAGGCTAAGAATTTGTCAAGAATGTATAACTTGTTGCTGAAATGGAATACACAAGATGAAACAGTTAAATCAGCTATGATTAAGTGGGCACAGGACATTGGTCATAACATCATGTTTGCTGACTGGGAACAGTTGTGGACCACCGGTTTGAAATTTACGGCATGTAATGCCTTAAAGGAAAATATTATGAAAATGATCTATAGGTGGTACATGACCCCAGTCAAGCTAGCAAAAATCTACCATTTGCCTGACAATAAGTGTTGGAAATGTAAAGAAATTGAAGGTACTTTCTATCACCTTTGGTGGACGTGCCCGAAGATTAAGGCTTTCTGGGAAATGATATATAATGAAATGAAAAAGGTACCTAAATGTACTTTCACTAAGAAACCAGAGGCCTTTCTCTTGGGCATTGTCGGACAATTGGTGCCAAAGAAAGACAGAACTTTTTTTATGTACGCTACCACAGCAGCAAGAGTACTCATCGCAAAGGATTGGAAGACTCAAGATCTACCCACTCTGGAAGAATGGCAGATGAAGGTGATAGACTATATGGGACTGGCTGAAATGACCGGCAGAATCTGTGACCAGGGGAAAGAGACGGCGGATGAAGATTGGAAGAAATTCAAAATTTATCTTAAGAAATATTGTAAAATTAATGAATGCTAAAATGTTGAGGTTTTAGGAAAAAAAGGGGATTACAGCCGTAAAAGATTAAGTAAAAGAAAAGAATAAGGGAAAAATTTTGATAAAACCAAGGGCTAGGATTTGCTGAAACAAATTTGGAAATTGGGATGTAGAAAGGGGAGGTATGGGGAAGTCGGTGAAGTAAGGTTTAAGAAAAAAGGATATGAAATAATACATGTTTGTTTGTGTGTTTGTTTGTTTGTTTGTATTGTGTATTGTTTGTGTTTATAAAAACTGTGAAAAACCAATAAAAATTTTATAAAAAACACAACAGAAGACGACAAAGATAAATTTTGGAGAGACCACGGAGAAGACCTGCAGAAGAAAGCTACAGGAGAGCTAAGAGCACTTGTAAGTGAAACTTTAGACATACCAGATTTACCGCCGGAACTAAAAGACCGCCTGAAGAAGGTGATACCACCAACAGAACAGGAACAGGCACTGGGTGTAGTTGGAGGAGAAATAAAGTAACTACATCATGGCTCTGCAACTATTAAGCTAGAATTGTAATGGTTTGAACTCCCCTCAGAAAAGAAGATCTGTGTTTCATTTATTTAAAAAGGAACAATTGGACTTGATTTGTTTACAAGAAACACATATAACAAGGTTACACAGGAAACTATTGATTAATAAACGACTTGGTCAGGAGTTCATTTCATCGGACAAGGTTTAAAAAAGAGGGGTTGTGATATATGCAAAGGACAGATTATTGCCGAAATTTATTTTTAAAGATGACCAAGGAAGATTTGTGGCAATTGAAATTCAAATACAAGGAGAAAAATTTTTGATAGTGGTGGGAGGAAAAAATCCTTAAATAAGAGACACGGGGGAATGATTAATGGACTTCAATGTCTGTACACTAATGCGCAAAGCATGGGAAATAAACAAGATGAGCTTGAACTCTTGGTACAGCAAACTAAATATGACATAATAGGCATCACTGAAACCTGGTGGGATAAGTCCCACGATTGGAATGTAATAATGGGGGGATACAATCTATTTCAGAGAAACAGACCAGACAAGAAAGGAGGAGGAGTGGCGTTATATGTCAGGGATGTGTATACCTGTGAAGAGATCCAAGATTTAGAATCTCAAAGCCAAAGTGAGAGCATTTGGGTCAAAATTAAGGGAGAGAAGAATAACAGAGACCTCATTGTGGGAGTTTACTATAGATCCCCAAGCCAAACGGAGGACATAGATGATGCCTTCCTGGAACAGATGGCCAAGCATGCAAAAGGAAGGGAGATAGTAGTAATGGGGGACTTCAATTACCCGGATATTTGTTGGATGTCAAACTCAGCCAAGAGCATAAGGTCAAACAGATTCCTCACTGGCCTTGCAGACAACTTCATTGTCCAGAAAGTGGGAGAAGCAACAAGAGGAACAGCCATTTTAGATCTGGTCCTAACCAATGTTGATGACCTGGTTAGTGGGGTAGATGTGGATGGATCATTAGGCGCGAGTGATCATGCTCTTCTGAAGTTTACTATACAGCGGAAAGGAGCAGCCAAGCATACTAGGACTCAATTTCTTGACTTTAAGAAAGCCGACTTCATAAAACTTAGGGAAGTGCTGGGTGAGATCCCATGGACAGCAATACTAAAAGGAAAGGGAGTTCATGATGGCTGGGAGTTTGTTAAGAGGGAGATAGTAAAAGCACAATGTCAGGCAATACCAATGAGACGGAAACATGGAAGGTGCCTAAAGAAGCCAGGGTGGCTATCTAAAGAACTTTTAACTGAATTAAGATTAAAAAAGGATGTGTACAAAAAATGGAAAAGGGGGGAAACCACCAAAGAGGAATTCCAACAAATAGCCAGCATGTGTAGACACAAAGTCAGAAAAGCTAAAGCACAGAATGAACTCAGGCTTGCTAGAGAGGTTAAAAGCAACAAAAAAGGCTTTTATGGGTATGTTCGTAGCAAAAGGAAGAACAAAGAAACAGTGGGGTCACTCAGAGGAGAAGATGGTGAAATGCAAACAGGGGACACAGAAAGGGCTGAACTCCTCAATGCCTTCTTTGCCTCAGTCTTCTCCAATAAAGAAAACAATGCCCGACCTGAAGAATTTGGAGCAAATGATTCAGCAAAGGAAACACAGCCCAGAATAACTAAGAAGATAGTACAAGAATATTTGGCTAGTCTAGATGTATTCAAGTCTCCAGGGCCAGATGAACTGCATCCAAGAGTATTAAAAGAACTGGCAGATGTGATCTCAGAACCACTGGCAGTCATCTTTGAGAATTCCTGGAGAACAGGCGAAGTCCCGGCAGACTGGAGGAGGGCAAATGTTGTCCCTATTTTCAAAAAGGGGGAAAGAGAGGACCCAAATAATTGCCGCCCAGTCAGTCTGACATCAATACCAGGGAAGATTCTGGAGCAGATCATTAAGCAAACAGTCTGTGAGCACCTAGAAAGGAATGCTGTGATCACCAATAGTCAGCATGGATTTCTGAAAAATAAGTCATGTCAGACTAACCTGATCTCGTTTTTTGACAGAATTACAAGCCTGGTAGATGAAGGGAACGGAGTGGATGTAGCCTACCTTGATTTCAGCAAGGCATTTTACAAGGTGCCCCATGATATTCTTGTAAAGAAGCTGGTAAAATGTGGTCTTGACTATGCTACCACTCAGTGGATTTGTAACTGGCTGACTGACCAAACCCAAAGGGTGCTCATCAATGGTTCCTCTTCATCCTGGAGAAGAGTGACTAGTGGGGTGCCACAGGGTTCTGTCTTGGGCCCGGTCTTATTCAACATCTTTATCAACGACTTGGATGATGGACTCAAGGGCATCCTGATCAAATTTGCAGATGACACCAAACTGGGAGGGGTGGCTAACACCCCAGAGGACAGGATCACACTTCAAAACGACCTTGACAGATTAGAGAACTGGGCCAAAACAGACAAGATGAACTTTAATAGGGAGAAATGTAAAGTATTGCACTTTTGCAAAAAAAAAATGAGAGGCACAAATACAAGATGGGTGACACCTGGCTTGAGAGCAGTACATGTGAAAAGGATCTAGGAGTCTTGGTTGACCACAAACTTGACATGAGCCAACAGTGTGACGCGGCAGCTAAAAAAGCCAATGCAATTCTGGGCTGCATCAATAGGAATATAGCATCTAGATCAAGGGAAGTAATAGTGCCACTGTATTCTGCTCTGGTCAGACCTCACCTGGAGTACTGTGTCCAGTTCTGGGCACCACAATTCAAGAAGGACACTGACAAACTGGAACGTGTCCAGAGGAGGGCAACCAAAATGGTCAAAGGTCTGGAAACGATGCCTTATGAGGAACGGCTAAGGGAGCTGGGCATGTTTAGCCTGGAGAAGAGGAGGTTAAGGGGTGATATGATAGCCATGTTCAAATAATAATAATAATAATAATAATAATAATAATAATAATAATAATAATAATTTTATTACGGCCGTAGGCCCATACAGATAAAAAACAAGACGTAAATAACAGCTTGTGCACGTGGGAAAAAACAGCCGCTAAAACACTACTATAACAATAAAATACTTTGAGATGGAATGGCATACTACGCCTTAATTAGCTTGTGGTGCTCCTTGGCAACGCTTTTGGGTAAGGACAGCGACCAGGAACCTAGCCACTTTCAGGGTTGTATGGGTATCCTTATCCTGCAAGATTTGGGCAAGGTGGAATTTTGGTGGGGTACCCTCTAGTTTCTGTATGATTGATCCCAACAAATTTGCCCGTGGCACGTTGAATAAGGGGCAAGTGAACATCATGTGCTGAAGCGACTCCGGCGTCTCCTTATCACATTCGCACATGGCGGAGGCTTGGCCCTTTGAGAATCTACTCTATGAGTACGACCAGCATTGTAATGGTTTTGCTTGACAGCCAAGAGAACTTTGTATGAAGAAGCTCATGTTTCAAGCAGAAACTGCATGAAGAGACAACCTGTGCAAACCCTTTCCTGCTGTCCAATTCTCAGCTGGATAGTCCATTCCTCTTCCAGCTGAGAGCCAGTGTGGTATAGTGGTTTGTGTGTTGGGCTACTAGGACCTGGGAGACCAGGGTTCAAATTCCCAACCAGCCATGAAGCTAACCAGGTGGCCTTTCACTGCCTCTCAGCCTGACCTACCTTACAGGGTTGCTGTGGGGATTTAATGAGGGGGAGAACCATATGCACCACCTGGAGCTCCGGGGGGTGAAAACTGGGGTATAAATGAAATAAGTAAGTAAACAAACAAACAAACAAAGGTGGATCCAATGGAAGGTTTGCTTGAAGTGCCCTTCATAGCATCCAGTCAGTTATGGTTGCCCCAAAACCTTCACCTGTTCAAATCAACAGGGGTTGCCAGAAATGCCATTACATTCCCTAGCTGTTGTGTGTTTGTTTATTTTTATTATTTTATTAATTTAACCTTTTCCCAAAAAAAATCAGCAATAGCTCTTAGAGTAGCTGATAGCAAATAACCAGAAATATCAATATACCAAGCAAACTACAGCAAAACAGTTCAAAAACGGAAAAACCCAGCAGCAAGAGATAAAGTCCCTAGGCAAATCAAAGGGGTTTTTCTGCTGGCTCTGAAGAGACTCAGGGCAAATGTCCCTGGGAGGCTGGAGTCCTGCCATAAATGTGAGTTCTCTTGTGTCTTGGAGCATCCTGCACATGACGGACTCCCCCCATGCTAGAAAAGTCTACTTCCACCTCAGCTGTGGTCGAGCCCACCAGACCCTGCTGCCCCATCCCAGGGGGAAGGGGTATTTGGATCCCCATGTTTTGGACTCTGGGGCAGGAGGGTCATAGTCAGCAAGAAGGTGTCAACTGTCCTTGGAGAAGACGTGACCCGGAGGCCAGATCTGAGCCCTGCCAAAGTCTCTCTCGCTAGCCCAGCACATGGCTCCCACCCCCACAGACTGCTGGTGGAACGGGATGGCTACTGGCTAGCTTGACAAAAGAGCCTTTTCAGGTGGTAGCCCTGACGAGCTTTAAAGACCATCCAGCTGCCAAAAAGGCCACATCAGTCTTTTTATGAATCTCATCACAGGGACAATTTACAAGGCAATAAGGCTGAACAACTCCATCCCCCATGCCTTGTTTAGCTTTATTTCTGGACTTCACACTTTATCAAGTTTGTTCTTCCCAGGAGCTCCTGGCCCTGGACGGAGGCCTGAGTAATCAGGACCGCACACTCACTCTCCAGTGCTGTTCCTATTGTGTTGGAGGAGAAGGAGCAGTAGGAAGCAACAGAAGGGGAGGCTGAACGGTGGGGACCTGCGTTGGAGAAAGAGGAGGAGTCTCTCTCCTCTCCATCATAACTTCAGCTGCTTCCGATGAGGGATGCCAGCTCTCCCCTCCTCCACACAGCTTTCGTGTGGGAAGGTTCAGGAGGGCTTGGAGCAGCCAAGGGAGGCAGGCTGAACCAGAGGAGGCAGTGACTGACATGAGCCTGAACAGGAGGGGGCAGCCTTGGCATCGAGAACCAGGCACCACCTGCAGAAGTGGGAGCAGACCCACCCACCCCATAGGAGCACATGTGTGTGATCCCAGCATTCCCAAAAGGCAAGCAAGCCATGCAAGGGGTACATCATGCCTCGTCTTTAAAGCTTGGCAGACGGGGTGTGTAAACTTGTTGGGACCTCCTCGTTTCTTTCTTCCTGCTCTGGAACTCTTGAATTGTGCCTTCTCAGCACTGTGCCTCCTGCTGAGCCTGTACCATTATTTCCCAGAACAATGTTTTCTGTCTGACTTCCAAGTAAGAGCTTCTGCTTGTGTATGTATTTGAGTAGGGGAGTGGACAGCCTGGCAGATCAGACAAGTCACAGATTAGAAATGTTCCCATAGGAAATAGTGGAAACTGTCAGCTCATTATGTGAACACTCGCCTAAAAAACAATTTCCTGGAAACATATTGTGTTCAGAAAGTGGGCCTTGTGTTTATAACACCAAATTTAAACAAGAGAGCCAGAAGGATCCAGAAAATTACATGGCAATTAATATCTGTTCTGGGGGAACTGGTGGAAAGCATTGTTAAAGATAGAATTACCAAGAATATAGAAGAATATAGAAGGTCCCTCAAGGATCTGTATGGGAACCTGTCCTTTTAAACCTGTTCATAAATGACCAGGAATTGGGGTTGAGCTGTGAGGCAATGGAGCAGAACAGTAAAAACAAACAGGGTTTGTGAGGTGCTCCAAAAGGATCTCTATTGAATGGGCAATAAAATGGCAAATGCAGTTCAATGTAAGCAAGTGTAAAGTGATGTCTGTTGGGACCCTCCCCCCCCCCCACACACATTTCAGGTAAGCCAGCGGGATGCCCTCCAGACATTGTTGGACTATAATTCTCCTCAGCCACAGCCAACATGACCAGTGGTCAGAGATGATGGTGTGGGGTGTGAAACACAGAGCAGTCAAATACAACATTCCTAGAGTGGACATGTTTAGACATGAAGAGGGATGTTTGTCCAGCCAGTAGATAAACTTCCTGTTTCCTCCTGTGCTGGAAAAGAACTTTCTCTACATGTGACCAGAGGTGGGCGTGACTTTACCTGTGCAGGTAACAAAAGGACAGGACTGGCCACCACATCTCTCTCTTCTCATAGAAGAAGCATCAGCCTCCAGCCAAGAGAGGACAAAGGAACTATCTCCTTGTGGGATACATTCCAAGTGTATATATTTTGTAACTTAGGTTTGCCTTCTGGGATCCTTCTGTGAACAGAATGAGTGAGTAAACTATTTTATACTTTTTATACAGACTGTGTTGTGTCTATTCTTTTTAGGAGGGAATAAAGGGGAATTACCAGGAAACTTATTTTAGAGGCTTAAGCAAGCCTGGCAAAAACGTTATCCGCTGTGTAAGTTTAACAAGGGAATGTTACTCTGCTAAATTATAGAACTTGTTAACACAAGTTGGGAAGAATATAATTAAACAATATATCCTCTCCTGTCTCCCTGAACATTCCCACAGATGGGAGTCACAGTCTCCCATGGCAACCTTTGGAGAGGCCACATTAGCCATCCCTGACATATGCAGAAATGGAGTGTGAACTAGTGAGCAGAAACAAGACCTTGGGGTCCAAGTGGGCAGCTCAGTGAAGATGTGGACCCAGTGGGAACAGTTGTGAGAAAGGTGGCTGCATATTTGATCCTGCTAGGATCCGTGGGTATGTTTGCCTTGGAATGAAGGCCAAGGACTGTGGGAAGGGAAGGGCTGCTGCTCTCCTGCCCGATTCCCCGAGGCCCTGCATCAAATGAGAGGAGAGGCCAGGTGGGCCCCCTTTGGCCTGGTCCAGCTTGCTCCCCTGCCTGGGATTTGCCTTCTGCCTCCTTGACTCTCGAGGGATGTCCTCAACCTCTGGAAGCTGAGAGGTCTGTGTGGCACCAGAAGGTCCCCTCTTAGAACCAGTTTGAGGCAGAAACTTAATGTAATTATCTTGAATCAATTAGTTGGAGAGGGGGACATTCTACCCTGGAGGTCATCTCCATTAACTAATGCCTTCTTACTGTGCCGTAATGTCATTGTGAAGCCATTGTGTGTGTGTCCCCACCCCAACACAGAGCTCAGACTCATTACAGGGAGAACAATGCCCTTCACCAGCTGTAGGTTTCTTCCCTTACCAAGTGTTGCGGGGGGGGGGGAATGATCCTGCTGGCACGTTTTCTCTAAATAATGGATGGGACATGTAAGAAGAGCTCCTTTTGGTGGGCCCTCCTTTACAAAGGGACTGCACTCACCCAGCCCTGCATTTTGCAGCATTATGGCAGGGGGTCTTCTAAGCAGATTCTGCTACCCCCACCACCTCACCACTGCAGGAGTTTTATGCTGTTTTCTGCCGAAGGATATAAGTGGTACCTCGGGTTAAGTACTTAATTCGTTCCGGAGGTCCGTTCTTAACCTGAAACTGTTCTTAACCTGAAGCACCACTTTAGCTAATGGGGCCTCCTGCTGCCGCCACACCGCCAGAACCCGATTTCTCTTCTTATCCTGAAGCAAAGTTCTTAACCTGAAGCACTATTTCTGGGTTAGCGGAGTGTGTAACCTGAAGCGCATGTAACCTGAGGTACCACTGTACACTGCAGAATGCGGTTTTGCCACCTTGCCCCCCCCCATGCCTGTGCAATTCAAAATACAGTGTCTTTAGAAAAGACTTTTACAAACATTGACACTCCAAACTCTTTAGCCTTTTATGAGCAAAAGAGTTTATTTTGCTAATATTTTTCTGCATGGTGTGCTTTAAATAAGAACCCTCTGAAAGTCAATTGGTGAAGTATTTACTGCTCTTTCTGTCTGTGCCAATAACAGCAGTGAATCCTCTTTGAGGGAGAAGGAGAGGGGGAGGAAGATGGGGGACTCATGCTGGCTTGGAAGCTCCGCTGCAAGGCTGAGCCCTCCCCCCCCCCCTTGCTGGAAGAGCCAAGTGGTGGCTAACCAGATCAGGATGATAATCCAAGCTTGGCAACAAGTCCGCCTTCAGCTGGTGCTCAGGCCCTGCCAGCAGGCAGTGCTCAGCCTGGTCCATCCACAGATGTGTCAAAAGGCCTTCCTTTTGCTATCCCTGAATACCACAAGCCACCTGCCAAACAGAGTCTGCTCTGACTCCTTCAGGAAATCTCTGATACAGCTCAGCTCTAGCTGATGTCGCAGTTAACGCAGCACATAAGAACATGACAAGAGCCTGCTGGATCAGGCCAAGGGGCCCATTTAGTCCAGCATCCTGTTCTCTCAGTGGCCAGCCAGATGGCCAAAGGGAAGCCCACCAGCAGGACCCACAAGAACAACTCTTCCCTCCTGCGCTTTCCAAAAACTGGCATTCAGAAGCACTACAGCCTCTGACAGTGGAGGCTGAACAGAGCCATTGTGGCCGGGAGCCCATGAATTTGCCCAGTCCTCTTCTAAAGCCACCTAGGTTGGCGGCCATCAGACCTCCTGTAGGAGGGAGTTCCAGAGTTCCACAGAGCTCCATGGGGCTGGAATTCCAGGGGCTTTCCACCCCAGGCCCATGAGCTTCTGCATTTGGAGCAGGAAAGTGGAGCAGCTTCTCATGGTTTTCATCCAAATGGCACTGCCAGTTTCTTTTAGGTGGGAACAAGATGCTGCCCTGAGCACTCTGAAGAATTGGCAGGAACAAAATGTCTATGCATAAGTGTATGTCTTTTCCTTTTCCCTCCCTTTCTCTTTTCCCTCGTGTGATGTTTCCTTTTTTGGGATTGCAATCCTGCAGGCAGGAGCCGTCTCCATTTAGTTGGCCCTTTTTGACTGGAGAGCAGGGCACAAATGCTCTAAAATTAGCAGATTGTTTATTTATTTATTTATTTATTTATTTATTTATTTATTTACAAATATTCTTCTTACTCCACCTCCTCCTCCCTCCAAGTCAGTGCAGACCCTGGGCTTCCCACTGGACCTGCTGCCACCTTTGACCAGGTACTTCAAGCCTCCTTAAGACAGCAGCAGCCTCTTCCAGGGCCCTAGGTTCTGGCTTCTCCCTGGAGTCCTGCTCTGGTGGGATCCTGACACCCTTTTGTACCATTTATGGGGGGGGAGCAAGATATTTTTGTCTCCTGACCCCAGTATGGAGGAAGAGCCACAACGGGGCCATGGAAGCAACTGCTCAGAGGCTGCTCCTCCTTCTAGTCTTTTGGCTTCATGTTTCCTTTTCTGGGCTTGCAGCAGAGAAGAAATCCTTAAAAAGTGAATAAGGAGAAGATTCTGCCCAGGTTGGTTTCAGAGCTCTAAGGGGACTTGGAAGGCTCACATCTATGCAGGAGGAGAACCTAGCTCTGGAGGCTAGGCAGTTGTGGGTGCAAAGCGAACAGAATGGACTGCTGCTGTGCAGGGGGCCCCCAAAGAGGCAGCCCCCCTTTGCGCTGACTCCCTGCTCCCCTCCCCCCAACCTCTCTGCTTGCTTCCTCTAGTTGAGCTCCCTGCTAGAGGGCAATTACTAGAGGAGAAATCCTTTTATCTCAAAGACAGCACTTTGCTAATCTGATTACTTGTTAATTGCTCTAATTAAATCTGAGCATATGGAGCTCTGTGAAAGTGGAATCTGAAATAGACTTGAGTCAATGGATTACTGTGGGGTTTGTTTGGGGGGGGAGCCTTGTCCTAGGGATTCCCTTTGATCTTTTGCACTCTTGCACAGAGACAGAGCTGATGTTTCCCAATCCGAAGTACATCTTGATATGGGACTGCAGGCAAAACAGGTCCATCCCCCCACGGTTTTGGTGCCTTAGACATACTACCCACTTCAGGCACCACAATGCAAAGCAAAGAACGGACTCCCCATTCCCAGGAGCTCTAGGAGTTGAGGGGAGGTCAAGCTCCTTCCTTCCCTCCTCAGCTATAGTCCTTTCCATCCTTCCAATCCTGGTTTTCTTTCTCCCTGCCTCTACCTGCTAGGAGGCACTCAAGTGACACACTGAACAGGCAGCTTCTGTGAGGGAAGGAGAAGGTGAGTTTGGCTGGGAGAGAACCTCCCACCCAAGGCCTGGCAGGAACCAGAAGGGATTTGTGCAAATGGCAGGAAATTGGAGGAGAGACCAATTTCAGGCTGAGGCCTGAAGAAGAGGCCCAGGAGTAGCCACTATGGTGGAAGGAAAGATGAAAGCCAGAGACCTCGAAGGCATGGAGGAGAGAGGGGGGAAGAGTACAAGCAGGCCCTAAGGAGCCCTGCAAGGTCTTTTTTTATGCTGCTCTGCTGTGTTTCCAGATTGCTCTCATCTTCCTTTCTTCGAAACCACAACTTTGCCATGTATTGGGTGAAACACGACCCAGATGATGCAGTCCTCAGTCCCCTCCATGGGCCTCCTGGCACTACGTGCAGCCTTTCTTCCCACTTTCGACTCCTCCAGGCACCTCATCCCAGCCGGTGCATATCTGAAGCGTGGCCCCTTTTGGCAACCCCCAGCCCCTGCTGCCTTCTGAAATTCTCAAGACAGCTACAAATGGTGGCTGCCTGGGTTGGGGCAACATTTAAATTGCTCTCTGTGGACCAGGAAGGTGAGGTTGCAACTGCAACCCAAGAGACACCTCTCTCTGTGGGCCTGGGGAGCATCAGGCAGTCCCCACCCAGTTCAAACACTTCCATGTGGTGTCCCTAGGAGCTCCAAGCACAGCCGTCATGGCTTATTAAATGCTGGTCAGCTGCATGAGGGTCCTGCTGCTGTCCCCACAAAGGTTCTTTCATGTTTGCCTACCATCTCAATGTCATCACGCAAAATCAGGCATAATTGTGAACAGACAGCCACTGCTGCTGCCCCCTCCTTCCTGCCCCCCACATCTGGTTTCCACAACATCTCATGAGGTCTCCTGGACCAGCCGAGAACACCGGCCCCACACTTGGCAGGCAGGCAGCCTGGCTCAGGAGAGGCAGCGCTCCAAATTAGCCTCAGCTGTCCTCCCTCCCATCACAGAGCGTTCCTGAGCTCTGCTTGGGGACCAGCTTCAAGCCAGTTTGGCATTTGGACATCCTTTGGCAAAGCATCAAGAGGCAGGCACACCAGCTCCTGTGGGCAGACAGGCACCTTTGGCAGCATCATGAACGCCAGAGTCCTGTCCCCTGCCTAGATAGCTCAATACCCGCCCACAGAACCTCAGCATTTCAGGGACTGAGCCCCTCCTGGTCCAGCTGCCTCCTGAAGATGATGGAGAAGAAAGAGAAGAGACACAAGCACTTTGCAAGACCTCTCAATGCAGCACAATTAGCCAAACTGCTTGGGCAGAATTGGATTATCTTCTCCCTTTTTATGTTTCCTTCTTAACAAAGAAAGCACTCTCAGACTGTTTAAGTAAACAAGAAAAATATAAGGTTTACTCACATGAAAAGTCTTGCCAGGATTCAATAGTACAGCTACAAAAATCAGGCAGGTAATAATCCTTTAAAGTTACAAAAGTCCATAGTCCAAAATGGAGTGAGCTCCCTGGAGGAGAGCTCATAGACATCCTAGCCCATTGCAGGTAAGAAGAAAAGTGTGTAGTGACAGGAAGAAGTACGGTAAATATTACATTTCTACTATTCCTCTTCCCACCACAAAAGTTTAGAGGATATGATATCATAGAGTTCCCTACTTGTGATCATGTATTTGTGATTTGGCTGCAGATTCTCCCACAGACTTCTGGTACTTAAACTGAGCCATTTGGGTCGGACAGATCTGACCCAAGGACAGAGCCAGAGGGCAGCGTGTTCCAAGAAGTTCTCGTGAAGCAGTTCAGTTCCCAATTCCTGGAAACCTTCTTAGAGAGAAGATGCTCCTAAACCCACCACAGCATCCCCACAGGAGAGCTCGGGCAGGCACCAGCGTTGTGGGATAATAATTGCTCAGGATCCAGCCTCTGCCTATGCAGAGAAAATTTCACTCAGCACCATAGCTGTCAACTTTTCCCTTTTCTTGTGAGGAATCCTATTCGGAATAAGGGAATTTCCCTTTAAAAAAGGGAAAAGTTGACAGCTATGCTCAGCACATGCCAGCCAGAGGCCAGCAACCACGAAGGTGGTCCAAGGGACAGATTCCTGACATTTAGTTCTTCAACAGCATCTGGGCCTCTCCAGCTCTGTAACATCCCCTTCTTTTGGGGAACACCCCCCCCCCAAAATTTGTGGCATGTTTATTTTGGGACCTCCTAAGGGAAAACAGGACCTTCACAAACTACATTTCCCAGGATTCTTTGGGGGAAGTTATGACTGCAAAAGTGGCACACAAATGCTTTAAGTGTATGGTATGGATGTAGTGCATGGTGTTCTTTTCTGAGTATAGTTTGGTATCAAGGCTAAACTTCCATCCCATGCTGCAGAGAGCTTGGCAAAGGGCCTTTCAGCCGCACCCTTGAGCAAGTTGCTCTGCCATTTCCTTGACAACTCCTCTCCTGGAGACCATGTAAGGAAGTGCTCCTTACTCAGAAACATCCCCATGTCACATCCAGTCTTTTGTTCAACAGGTTAAAAGGAGCACAGGGTGCATTTTATTTCATTTCACAAAATGTGCATACCACTTGCTAGAGCAAAATACCTCTAAGTGGTTTACAAGACAATGCACATGCAAAAAAGGAGATTAAGATGGACAGGAGTTTCTTCAAAGTGAAATGTTACTGAAAGCACAGAGGCCAGCCATCCTAGTGAGCAACAACTAACATGGGAGACCTGGGGGGGGGGGCTGCATGAACAACTCTTGGGTGAGCTCTGATTTCAAATGATTTCAAAGAGAGATGGATGGGAAATGGAAGGAGGAGCAAGCTGTCAGGCTTGCAGGGAGATCCACTCAGGAGGGCTAGAGACCAGAATGAGCTGAGGTTTGCAACAGAAGTCAATAACAACAAGAGGGGTTCTTCTTTGGTTTTGCCCAGAGCAAGAGGTAGAACAATGAAGTGGCTGACCTACTATGAGGAGAAGATGGAGAAATGTTAGCAGAGGCAGAGTGAAGGCAGAGCAAGCTAGATGCTGACTCTGGCCTTACTCTTCTCTGCCACAGAGGAAACTGCTCAACCAGGCAAAAGCAGCTCAAAGGATGCAGAGAGGGAGGTGCAGCCCAAGGCAGGCGAGGAGGTGGCTTGAGAACACCTGGCCACTCTCAAGGTCTTCAGGGCCTGATGCCTGGCGTCCTGGGGTAGCAAAAAGAGCTTGCAGAAAGACCAGGCACAGGCAGGTCACTATGGTCTGCAAATTGGGTCCTTTAGACTGTGCCACAACCTACAGCAACCCATCTGCTGGGACGCCAGGCATGGGGGGGGGTTGGGAGCTTCTCCCCCATGACACAAGCACACAAGGGGGAATGCTCTCCCAGTTGAGATCAGGCAAACACCAACTATGGCGCATTCTGACCATCAGTGGAAGACATATCTTTTTGTCTCCAACCCCAAACCCCTGGGAACTGTAGTTTACCCCTTACAGAGCTACAGTGCCCAGCACCTTTACAAATTATAGTTCCCAGTATTCTTTGGGGAAGCAAAGTTCTTCACATGTATGGTGTGTACACGGACTGGGACATATTTACTGATGACTGTTGGTTTTCACCAAGTATTGTTGCATTTTCATGGTGTGAACAGTTTTGGCATTACCTTTGTGGTATAGATAGACCTATTTTAAAAAATAAATAAATAACTGTAATATCAGAGTCTCATCTTTGAAAAGGTGAAGCACTGCTGTTTCCATCTTCAAAAATGTGGGGTGGGTTAGGGATCCAGACAACTCACCAGGCAGCCAGTTTGATGTTGGTACCAGAAAAGCTTCTAGAACGGATCACAAACAAGTCAAGCCAGATGAGACTTCTTGCCCTTTTGGGAAGTGCTTCTAGCCTGGTAGAGCCAGGGGACGCTTTGGGCACTGCACACCTCAGTTTCAGCAAGGCGGTCAACCAAGTCCCAGTCCCCCCAAGACAGCCTTGTGCTGTGTGTGCCGCGTAGGCCAAAGCCATCTTGATTGCCTGCCATTCCTTCCATGGCAGTGGATGGGGCTGGATTTTATCCCAGGCCTGGCAATGGGGCAGCAGCCCCTTCTGCCCCTAAGGCAAGTGCCCCAGCTGTTGGCTGGTTATATTTCTTACCTGCCCTTCTGCATGAGGTCCCAGGATGTGTGACGGCATCTTAAAACACAATACAATGAAACGGCAGTCCTACGAAGCCCACCCATAGCTGGGTGCTACAGGCACCCAGCAACAGCCCCACTGCTCTGTCCTCCAGTGTAAGGGCACAACTTAGCACCTGGCACCCGAGCCCACTGCCTCCCTCTGCTTCTGCTACTGGGAGGCGGACTGGGCATCAGTAGCAAACTGATGGGCTGTACCCAAAGGATTCTCATTGATGGGTCCTCACCAGCCGATTATTAATTCCTAACCCACGCTAGCAAGTTTCTTTATATAGCAGAGTTACATTCCCCTTCTTACGCAGCAGAAAACTGGTTGCAAACTCGTGTCTCTTAAGACAACAAACAATTCAATTTGGCTTGCCCAGATTGAGATATATTCTATTATTCCTGCTAAGACCCCTTTGATCCCTCCTAAAAGAATAAAGACACCACAGTCTTATTCATAAGTAACAAAGTTTTACTCACGATCAGGCAGAGCACAGTGTGATCCCTGAAGGCAGGCTGCAGGCTTTAGGCTGAAAGTTACAAACATGTACAAACAGGTTTGCCCCATATGGGAGAGAACCTGGGGGAACTGTTGGGAAGAGGATCTGGGGTAGTAGTTAGCCTCAAGCTAAACACGAGTCTTAGCTGCCCACTGAAAGTGATACACATAGGAGAATGTGCAGAGTGCCTTGCCCGGGTGTCCAATGCTGCTTCCCCCAACCTGGAGTGAGTGTTAAGAGTTCTAGGTCAGGGGGCATAACTCCCAGGTAGGCTGAAGCCCAGGCCCTTTTCTTTGCTTCACCCATTCCTTTCCTCTGAGTCTGAGTGATGCTTTGGCAGACCCCCCTCCCTGGGCTTTTCTTTTGAAAGTATGGGGCACATTTAACCCCACAAGTGTCTGGAAATGGTCATGTTTATGTCTGCAGTTTTTTATAAAAAGTCAACAGGTGTGGGCAATTTCCTTAATCAGGTCCCATTTCAATCCTCCCTCAATTGGTGCCTTTGCAGAGGCTCTCTGGCCCCACCCTGCAATTCCACAAGCATCCCTCCTGCAGCTGGGGCTCATTAGAGGGGCAAGATGTGCAGGAATCCAGAGCTGGCATTTTATATCCGCTTTAGCCACCAGAGCTGCAGCCTGAGTCAACATTATCAGGCTCTTCACCTTGACCCCAAGACCTCTTTTCTGGCCAGTCATAATCAGAGCATTAGCCCCTTTCTTAAGGATCCCAGCATGAACTCTGCCATTTTCAAAGCAGCCACACATCAGGCCAAGGTCTCTCCACCCATATGTGTAGCAGGATTTATGTCAAGGGGGGCAGAATATCAGTTAGTTATCTTTATTGATTTTCTTGACTGGGGGGGCAGCTGGCCCCCTGGACCACGACCGTGACATGACCTAAATAGCTCCTTCCTAGCCAGTCACTGCCAGTCTGACCCCAAAGCAAAGGTGTGAAGGGGGGCTGCCCTGAGGGGCATCACTTTATATTTGCTCTGAACCACACTAGTAAATTTACTGCCCATTCACCCACTTTGCAGAGATCCTTTTTCTTTGAACAATTGGGCATCATCAGCAAACCTGGCTACTTCACCATTCACTCCAAACTCCAGATCATTTATGAACCAGATAAAAGGCACAGGTCGCCATGCCAAGCCTTGTGGGATCTTCCATGCCTCCATTTATTCCATCTCTCTGTCTCCTGTTCTTTAAGCAGTTACGGACTCCAAGGAGGACCTCTCCTCTGATCCCATGACTGTTAAGCTCACTTATGGCAGACCCCAACCCAGGGCAGGCATTAGGCTAACAGGCCTGCAATTTCCTTTTGCACAGATGGGGGCCACACTGGCTCCTTTCCAGTACTTTGGCACACAGGCTGGTCTTAGGGATCAGCTGCACATTTTTGTTACGATATCAGCAATTTCACATTTGACTTTAAGAACTCTTTGGTGGATGCCGGTTGGACCCAGTGATTTGCCCACTTTTAATTTATCAATAAGCACTAGAACTTGTCATCTATATTAGCCTCAGTTCCCCAGACTCCCTTCCTGTGAAAGTTGACAGTTCAGGCTCTGGGATCTCCCCTATATTCTCCATTGCGAAGACAGATGCAAAAAATTCGCTCAGCTTCTCTGCAATCTCCTTTTACTCCTTTAGCACCCCTTTGACACCCTTGTCATCCAAGACTCAAACTGCCTCCCTAGCTAGTTTTGGGCTGGGCTAGAAGCTAAGCCAGATCACTGTTTTGGTCTGATCCAGAAATACAAAGGGCTTAGCCACACTTCCTCTCATCCCTCTGCAACTCAGCTCAGCTCAGCTCCTGCCTGTGGACTTCCTCCTGGAGCATTTGGCTGGCCACTGGGCTAGACCTGCCTCCTTTGGCCTGACCCAGCTGGCGTAGGGCTTATGAAAGCATTACAAGAGGCATGTGGGGAGCCTCCTGCCTGTGAGCCAAATTTGGTCCATGAGGCCATTTCCTCCAAACTGCACACCCCCACTATCCAGGTGTGGGGAAGGGAGAGATGCAGCTGGGTCACCTGCCTGGCTGAATTACCTGTGGGGAAACTCAATGGTGCTGCTGATCCTTGTGACAAGCAGGGCTGAAGTTACTGCCCACCAGCTCAACGCTGCTGGATTGGCAGGGTGACTTGGGAGCCCAAGTGCACAGCTAGCCCCACCTGCTGTGGCTCCCAAGGGCCTGACCCCCAGTCGGCTGCCAGGCACTTGCAAAGCCCAGGGCAAAGGACTTTGGGCCAGTGGGACAACCCACCTTTCCATTCTCCGCTGTCATCATGATGTCAGGTGACTGACTGTTAAAGCTGGGTTGCTGTGTCAAAAACAGTCCCTTGCCCCATGTTTCAATAAAATCTCCTGGCTGGGACTGGCTGAGCCAAGGCACCAAGGGAGAGCCCTTGCTTGCAGACTCATGCCAAGGGCCGGAAGAGAGCCGGGGTTCAGCACCCCTGGCAGTGAACACAGTGGCTGGTGGGGTTGACAGAACTGCCTCCCAGGCCACAGATTTCCACTTTTTATCCTCTGTCCAAGCAAAGCAAGTTTCAGCAACATTTTTATACTGCTAATTGCTTCCACTGCTACATTTTAAATGCATGCAGTTCCATTAACTGTGGGCAGGAGGGACCAGCTAACCTTTCAAAGGGTATTTTTATCCACTCTCCAAATGGCATAGGCAGGGCTCACCCCCAGAACTTGTTTTGCCTGTTGGCCCTTAGTGCTAGCATGGAGGAAGCCACAGTGCCTCTGAGGATGTGCAGAGTCCTCTTTCCTCACCTCAGGGTAAGCATGGGGGAGGAGGTTAACAGGTTGCAGAGAGCTGGACTGGGCACCTTTTCCAAATCAGGCTTTGCAGGTAGAGGGTGAAAGCAGTTGGGGAAATAGCTGTGCAAAGGTATGTCCAATTTCACCAATGTGTGCAGAGGGGACGCTGGGAGAGCCTGGTGCCAGGAAAGAACAGGAGGTGGGGGACTAGTCAGGTGACATGTGCAGGGAATGGAGGGGCAGTGGAAAGATTCCCAAGCCCCACCCCCTTTGAGAAGAGGAGTGAGGCATGCTAGTGGTACCTTGTGGAGCTCCGCCCCTTGTTCCTCGTTAGCTCCTGGGGGCGGAGTTTTTGCCTGGAAGATCTCCCAGCCTTCATCACGGAGCCAGGAGTCTTCATCCAGGCTGGAGCTGCTCCCTTCTGAGGAGAGGTTGCAAAATTTGGGACTTCTTAGTTCAGAGGGAAAAGACAAGCAGGTGTATAAAATCATGCACCTTGTGGAGAAAGGGGCTGTGGAGATGTTTTATATGAAACCATAGGGCCATCCATGCAGCCAAATGTTAGAAGATACAGGACAGATGGGTGGGAGGGAGGGACCACTTGACACGGTGCTGCTCCCACAAGATCTAGGAACACCTTTAAAGCAGAATCAGGGAGAAGGTGCCCAATGGCACACAACACACAAGGGCTGTTTTCCCCCTCCCCTGTCAGGAGGTGGTGGACTCTCCTTCCCTGAAGGACTTTAAACACAGGTTGGATGGCCATCTGTGAAGGATTCTTTAGCTGCAGTTCCTGCATTGAAGAGGGTTGGACTAGATGACCCCAAGGGTCCCTTCCAACGCTACAGTTCTATGATTCTAATGCCAGTTGCTGGGAATCACAAGTGAGGAGAGCAGTGCTGCTGGTGCCCTCAGGTCCTGCTTGTGCGCTTCTCATGGGGCATCTGGATGGCCACTATGAAAACAGGCTGCTTAATGGCCATGGGGTGAGGAGCAGGAGGACTTCACGGGGCTTCCAGTCCTCATTGCATGATCTGGCCTGAGGGGAGGACCTGAAGCTCCCCCCACACACCTCTTGCTTGGGCTCCAAGACCAGGCTAGATGTCCACTGGGTGGCCCTTGTAGCGCATGGCTCCCTGAAGTGCTGAACTGGCCAGCCCACCATCTTGCCAGAGCATCCCCAAGTCTTGCACATCACCAAATGCTTTCCATTTAAATGCAAATTTTGACTTTTTCCCTCTGTGGTGCGGGAGAATTTTTCACACTGGAATGAGGGTCATGATAATAATTTATCCACAGGCCTCTTTCTACAATTACTGTTTGTACAAGGAAAGTGTTTATCCTTCCGCAGTCAGACACAGGGTACTCACTGAAGCTACCTGGGCAAGGATCCAAGACCCTCACTGATGCCTCCAGAACAGGAAAAGCCCATGGAAGGGATGGAAGAGGTGCCTGCAGGGGGTGGAGCTTTGGGCTGCCTGCTGAGCCCCACCAGCTGAGGAGCAGAGCGCTTTGGTGGGACGGGCACCTTCTCCTGGCAGAAGGCTTGAGGAGAGCTCCTTGGCTGAACTCCATAGTTCACAGAAGAATCGGCAGGGAGGGGGTCCTTAAAGAGGGACAAATGTATTGTGGTTGAGAAAGCTTTGATGGTTGTGTCACCTCTCCCTCTTCATGATGTTGATGTTGTTTAAAATTGAGCTTCCAGTCCTTCGGAAGGTCACCAGCCCTTGAGGTTATAGGTCTCCTCTCTTGCCTTGCAGGGGACTCCCAGCTTGCTCAAAGGACTCAAGCCAACCCCAAACACCTGGTGGGGCTTCAGCCAGTTGTGTTTCACAGGAGTCCATGCTGAATCACCGCTCCCCCCCCCCCAAGAGGCCTTTCATGTGAGCAAACTCCAATACAGACTCTACCTGAATTTATTTATTTGCTTATTTGAGGTATTTTTCTTTTTTCTCTTGAAGCAATACCCTGTGGTAGTATTTATTCTATTATTTCATTTATTACATTTATATACCACCTTTATCTTCCAAGGAGCTGAAGGTGGTGAAAAAGATTGTCATTGTTGCTGCTGTTTCAGATGTACTCTTGATGGGTCTCTGCTCCTATAGTTTCTCTCCCCCCCCCCTTTGTTGATAGGCAACTGAGGCTGACACAAAGGCTCATGGCTCAATGGCACAGCGCCTACCTTGCCAGCAAAGGTCCCGACTTCAATCCCCAGATGGCATCTCCAGGTAGGGCTGCCTGACACTCAGAACTGCCTGGGATAGACAGGGGACTGACCAGGGCACAAGGCAACTTCTGGTCTCCCTAAAGTCACTCACCCAAGAGCCGCAAATGCCCTCTCTGCTCAAATCCACGCTCTAGCCACTGTGCCACACTGCCTCCCTGTAGGGAGGTCACAGAGGGCACCCGCTTCCAGGGTTCTGCTCCCTGGTACGGCCAGCCACACACCCTCCTGGCCTTTGTGACTCTACCCCCCCCCGGGAGCCTGAAGCAGGAGGGAGAGAACTGGGGGCTGAGGTCACCTCCCTTCCTCTAATGGGAATTAATCTGAGTTCAGTCTTAATTGTGAGGATTTTCTGTTAACTAAGCAAGAAATCTTATAACAACACAATAAGGTGCCATTTCACAGCCTCCAAATGGAGCAATAAGCTGGAGCCTCATTTACATGCCATTTCGCCACCACCGCAATTGCTGACGCAGCGCCTTTTAATGTATTCACACTGGCAGGCGCATTTGCGTCAAGATGCAATTATGAGTTAGGCGCTCCCTCCCCCCAAGCTCTAGGAAGAAGGGAGGCTCAAACTGGGCTTGGGGGTACCTTCCTGGCCCATCACACACACACGTGTGTGTGTGTGTGTGTGTGTGTGTGTGTGTGTGTGTGTGTAGGAGGGGGATCCAATTAAGGAGGCAAGAAATTCAAGTTTTCCCTGGGAGGGGGATGGACAGGAGCACATCCAGCCAAAGCAGCTGAAGGTGTCCAGAAGATGGAAGTGTCCTAACATCTTCCTTCAGTGAAGAAAGACCATAGAGCTGAGGGGAGTGGGGTTCAATTCAGCTGGAGAACAGCATCACAGAAGGACATAAAATCCTGAGTAATGGTGCCCCAAAATCCAGCATCATCCATTGATTGGAAAGGTGGCAGGTTTTGGATAAACCAAAGATATTTCTTCTCACCATGCATGATCAGCTGGTGGAACTGATGGCCACAGGATATGTAGGGTTTAAAAGGATAAATGCATGGAGGAAGAAGACCGGTCTGCCCATGGGCGTGAGTGCAAGAGAGAAAGTTGGAAGACGGGGGGCTGCCTCTGATGTCCAGAAGTGGGGAGCAGAGAGTGCCATTGTGGCCAGACTCCTCTGCCTCTGGTTCATCTGCTGTCCAAAGCCTGCATGACGAAGGAGACAGAGCCCAGTGAGCCCCAGCCTGACTCCCTGCTACCCATGAAAAGCACTCGCCCTCCTCCTGGGCTGCTTTGCACTAAGGGGGTGGGTGGATTTCATGCCCCATCCCCAGATGTTATTGGCTGTGGAGGGACGAGGGAGGGGCCTTGGCTGTTGCCCCCGAAACCTAGGAGCCAGAGGTGCCTGCAGCAGGTGCAGGGGAAGGCATGCTGCCAGGCCCCCTGAGGTGGGAAGCTACCTGCAGACCTTTTCAGAGCACAGAAGGCCCCTGTGGGGTCAGAGGCAGGATCTCACCCTCTCTCCCTGCAGCAGAAGCACAGTCCCACATGGCAGTCCTGGGCAGGGATGCAGAGCAGGACCCAAGGAGCGCCTCTCTCTGCCCAAAGCTCCGAGGCCTCCATCATGGTGGGGCACCCTCCTCATCCTTTTTGTGGGCTCCCTTTTTGCCCCCCCTGCCCCCTCCAGCACTAGGAAAGGTCAGTGAGAGCCTGGAAAGGAAAGCTTTGCCATCTGAACCCGGGAAGAGCTGGCGGAGGGGAGCTGAAGGAAGGTGGTCAGGGGAGCGGCAGGACTGGGAGAGGCTGATAAGGGGAGCTTCGGAGGGAGAAGAAGGGTGCCTTGTCTATCAGCCCATTAAAGGCTATTCTTACAAGTTCTTCTCTCCCCCCCCCCTTCATTAATACGCAGGGTGAATAGAACATTGAATAAAGATCAGTACTTAGTGCACAATTGTCAGATTGAAAGGTAACTGTCAACAGAAGGAAAGAGGTTACAAAAGGGCCCATTGCAGTGCTTAGCAAATGGGTTTCAGGCTGTCATCTCAATGGGCCCCTGTTTCGCAGAGATTGTGCTTCCCTGAATAGCATTTTATTACCGGCCTTTCTTTTTTCTCTCTCTCCTCTCCATCAACCCCCCCCCAAACCACGTTGTGTCTTTGCAGGCGCTATTCACATAAGATGAGGTGATCCTTTTCATTTGCCAGAGGGACCCTGCTTTAGAAACCGTGGTTTGTCCTAGAGAAGAAAAAGCCCCCCTGGCAGTCAGAGGCCGAAAGGGGGCAGACTCAGCCCCTCTGCTGGGACCACAGAGGAGGAAGGGAGCCCCACAGAAGAGCCTCACATTGGGGCAGGAATACTCAGCAGCACAGATTTCCCCCCCCCCCCCCGCAAAAAAAATCTAGGATGGTGGAGTCTGTTTCTTTCTTTTGGGAGTGCATCTTTCAG
Source organism: Podarcis bocagei (assembly GCF_964188305.1). Taxonomy (NCBI): domain Eukaryota; kingdom Metazoa; phylum Chordata; class Lepidosauria; order Squamata; family Lacertidae; genus Podarcis; species Podarcis bocagei. Next base: position 1,518,579 of record NC_138142.1, on the reverse strand, counting down.
GACAGGGTTTTCAGCACACCCCAAATGCTCTGAATTCTCTCGGGGTCCATTTTTAAGTCTCCCAGGCCTCAATAGTGCTGTGGGTGAAATGGGATTGTAAAAAAGAGCCCAGCATGATATAATTAAAAATGGGGGAGGGGCAGTCCTGCCCAACTAAATAAGGCCTATTCCATCTCACTGTCAATAGAAGCCTTCCGAGGGGGCTTCTCTCCCTCCACGGGACTGAAGCCCTTTTGCATGTGGTCCCTCTCCTATTTTGTAGCTGGCTGCTTCTTTTTTGAGCATGTGGGGCGATGGGGGGGGAGTGGTGGAATCAGTGGAGTTATGTCTGGAGCTCCTCTCTGTGGAAAGAGCATGTTAAAAGCCTCTGAGAGGTGTGTTTGGGGTAAGTGTGGAGGTCCTGGGGGAAGGTCTGAGAGAGATGCTGACACTCCTCAGGCGTTGAGCTGATCGGTTTCCTGCCGGGGAAGAGAGAAAATATATATTCATCACGACTAGCATAACGTGTTGTTACGAATTTTAAAACCTGACCCTCATTCCCAGACTTGATGCTTCAGAACATTTGCTGGATGTTGATGTGCATGTGAAATGTCATGGTGAAGGGGTCCATGTCCCAAAGGCTTGAGCCTTGCAGGGGGAATGCCGGGATCTGCATCCTGCCCAGGATGGCCCCTCTGCACGGATGGTCCCCCACCCCCTCGCCCCTGCCTTCCTCTTCCTTCCTTCCCACAATGCTCTGACCATGTGGCTCAGAGGTGCGGCTGCTTCCTGCCATCGCCCACCCAGGACTTCCAGAGGGCCTGGATGGCATCTCTCCCTTTGGAGAGGGCTGCTGAATTGGGAGCACATGATGTGCTCATCCCAAAGTCAGGGGGTAGTGTCCTGCCAGGCTGGCATTCTCCTTACCTACCAACACAGAATTCCAGCTAAAGCCCAGGGGGCTCCAGAGAAACTGGCACACTCTAATTATAGGCTGAGTATTATTTTGGGATTGTCACTCGCTCCTTCTGCAGCTGTTGCTGGGGAGGGAGGAAAGGAAGGAAGGGGAATGGCACAGCTTTGACCCTCCCTTCTGTGGAGTAGGAACCCACACAAGCCAACCTTGATAAAACCACAGAAAGGGGGGGTCACTCTGCCCTATTCCTGGGGGCCTGGAAGTTGTCGAGAGAGTTGTAAAGTTGAGAGACAGGGTGCTTCCGCCTTCAGCAGCCGCTGCCCCACCCTTCCTTCTGCTTTGGATGAACAAGATGCATGTCTTGATTTCCCGATACAGTTGCAGGGGTGGGACGTCCCTACCTCCCCGAGGCACCCTCCCAACAGCAGAAGCCATCCAGACGGGCAGTTCGCTGGAGTAAAGTTCCAAGCAGTCCCACCCCCTTGAGCTGGGGGAGGCGAGCAGAGCTCCTTACCTAGGGCTGCCATACGCCTGGATTTTCCCAGACATTACTGGGATTGTAAAGGCGGAATGGATGTCCGGGGCAGAAATAGAAAAATTGCTGCACTTGCTGGAATTCAGAGCCTGAATTGCTCCTCCATGGAAAATCTGGGCATTTGACCTTGTCGCTCAAATGGCAGGGAGAGTCCTTGCTGATGGCCCCTCAGAGGACTGGAGAAAGAGAGAGAGAGAGGGGGCTGTGAAACCAGGCAGAAGCAGGAGAGGAGGGCAGCCTCTGCTTTCGGTAGTGGTTGCAGTGGGAACTTCTGGGCTTCCTCCCAGGAGAGAACATAGGTGTCCCAGGAAAAGGATTTGTCTGAATGGCTCCCTGGAAACACTCAGGAATTTGCTTGCCAAGCCAAGCCCCCCCCCCCACTTGTAAGGAGAGGGGAGCTGCTGGGCCTGTGACAAAGGATGCAGAGAAGCCACTACTGGAAGTCACGTTACTGTTCCCCGTTTCTTCCTGAGAAAGAGTTCTGTGTAATCCAGGATAGAAGCTTTCTGCCATGCTCAGTTTCCAAGACCAAGTGGTGTTGTCCTACCCAGGGGTATTGACTCCTAGGGGCCAAACACTTTTGGGCCCTCTTAACATTCACACACACCCCCGCCAATGTTAAAAAAAATCTCGTGTCAGGTTGGTGGAGCCTGGAATGCAGCAGCAGCCGTGTGCATCCTCCTCCTCCTCCTCCTCCTCTTGCTAGAGCAGGAAATAGGCCCCAGCTGGTGGCAGCGGCCGGAGGAGGAGGAAGAGGAGCTGCATGGTGCCACATCCAGATGTCGTCACAGGCAGGACATCATACACACAACACCAGCCCCCCAATCACACTCCCAAGTCAGCGCCTCTGTTCCTACCTGCAGGCCCCTCTGTGGGGCACTCAGGCAAGGAAAGGGAGGCAGAAGGATGTCATCTGGGTTTCTAGAGGTTGCCATGTTGACACAGGTGGCGGCCTGAGGTCTGACAAGCAGTTCCCTCTTGTGCCACAGAAGATACCATAATTCTTCTCTTTGGATCTGCCACCTGCACATGTTCTGTTGCTAGAGCTCACCTGGGTAAGCAGGTCCCATCACCAGGCCATCTCTCTCTCGCACACAGACAGCTCTCTAGTGGCAGGGGGCTCCATAGTCTTGCTAATCACAGCACTGATTCAGCCACACAGAAGCAGCATTTGGTGTGAACTGTGTTGTGTCACTTTGCAGGCAGGGGAGCAGCAACATGTACAAACAAAAACAAAGCCCTTTGCGCTGAATGCAGAGGAGGGCCCTCCTCACCAATTTAAATGCTTTGGGTGAATCCTGTTAAGGACTTTCCCATGCCTTCCCCTCCCCCCAACTTAGGGCCTGACGTCTGTCTTTCCTGGTGCAAGGGCGCTTGTCTCCTGATCATGTCATTTCAAAGAGGCCAGCAACAGCTAAAAATACACACCTGCCATGTGCACAGATCAAGAATTGTGGACCACGTGCAAAAAAGAAATCGGCCTTGAGGAAATTCACCTTGTAAAAGCTCCCTGTCTCTCACACCCACTGCTGCCTTGGGCCTCCTACCTCCAGGTCAGGACTCAGCACCGCAGTCTTGGGAATTGCCAGAAACCTCCAGGGGGCATGATTCAAAGTCTCACCAGTGTGCATGAAGATGCCAGCGTGGAACTGGGACTGGATCCCGCCGGGTCGTGCATCAGCAGCAGCTCAGTCGATAATCCTGTGCTTTAAGAAGCTCTGGGGAAGCAACCCCCAGATTTGCCCCCAGATTCCACCACACACGGAGGGGAGACCCTGCCAAGGTGGGGCTGGAGCTGAATCATGGAAAGCAGCCCAGATGGGGGTGGGGGCACAAAGCAAAATTTATTTCTGTCAAGCAGTGGTCTATTTCCCTGATAGCATTTCCTTGTATACAGATAACTCCTTATCTTAAATGACCATGTCTCTTTCAATTTGTACTTAACAGTCAGACCCATTTTCCTTATATGATTCTATCACAGTAGGATGGAAAATACATTACTATAATTCCCCAGGATCTTCATATATCAATAACAAATGGTCTGGAATTGACCCAATATAAAAAGCAGCCTTTCAAGTGGGGGCTGGGGGGAGCCAGCAATAGGAATCCTGGCCGCTGTTGCCAAGGGGGTCCCCTCTCAGCCCTCCTCAAATGGCAAGTCCACAGGGGCGGTGCTGCAGCCACAAGACACATGTGGTGACAGGTCAGGGCTGCCTCCCAGGTGTGGCCAGACAGGACACCCCCCCCCCAGGGTTTCCCCCCAAAATCATTCAGCGCCTTTGGACTGGGCTGTAGGACTGTCAATAGAAACATGCAACTTCTTTCCTGCCTGTGCCTTTGCCTTTTCTCATGAGAGGCACAAATACAAGATGGGTGACACCTGGCTTGAGAGCAGTACATGTGAAAAGGATCTAGGAGTCTTGGTTGACCACAAACTTGACATGAGCCAACAGTGTGACGCGGCAGCTAAAAAAGCCAATGCAATTCTGGGCTGCATCAATAGGAGTATAGCATCTAGATCAAGGGAAGTAATAGTGCCACTGTATTCTGCTCTGGTCAGACCTCACCTGGAGTACTGTGTCCAGTTCTGGGCACCACAGTTTAAGAAGGACACTGACAAACTGGAACGTGTCCAGAGGAGGGCAACCAAAATGGTCAAAGGCCTGGAAACGATGCCTTATGAGGAACGGCTAAGGGAGCTGGGCATGTTTAGCCTGGAGAAGAGGAGGTTAAGGGGTGATATGATAGCCATGTTCAAATATATCAAAGGATGTCACATAGAGGAGGGAGAAAGGTTGTTTTCTGCTGCTCCAGAGAAGCGGACACAGAGCAATGGATCCAAACTACAAGAAAGAAGATTCCACCTAAACATTAGGAAGAACTTCCTGACAGTAAGAGCTGTTTGACAGTGGAATTTGCTGCCAAGGAGTGTGGTGGAGTCTCCTACTTTGGAGGTCTTTAAGCAGAGGCTTGACAACCATACGTCAGGAGTGCTCTGATGGTGTTTCCTGCTTGGCAGGGGGTTGGACTCGATGGCCCTTGTGGTCTCTTCCAACTCTATGATTCTATGACACAACTTGTTTCTTTCCTGTTGTTCCCTTTCTTCCTAATTTGCACCTTTAAAAGCCATCTTTCTCCTGCCCCAGCTTCCTTTCCTCAGATTCAGTCCAGCCCTGGTGTAAAGCAGCCTAGGACTGAGGCCTGGAGGAGAAGGGCTGCTCCTGACCCAGACCTCTCCTTCTCCTTGCATGGAGGGGATTTTCATTTGGGTGCAATTCCAGTCAAAGGGTGTGGTGTGCTCCCCCCGCCCTGTCCCCATCTGTGGAAACTGACCTGCAGGCATCGGAAACATGGAAATTCTTAAAACAAATAGCCTAAATAGCTCCTGACTCTGCCAGGTGTGGAAAAGTGGACAAAAGGGAGTATGAAAAGTGAATTGTTCTAGAAAAACATGCATAGCCCCTGAGTGGGCCCAGAAGGAGGAGGGGAGGGCAAGGCTCAGAACTAGGGGGGCAGGAAATGCAATTCGGGACACTTTTAAAGCTGAACCTATCAATGTGGACTTTCTGAAACAAAATGTGAACTGAAATGGAAATTCATATTTGACCAAATCTTGCAATGTGGTTTTCCCACCAAACTATGCTTACAGAAATGCATATATTGTGAAGTATGCATAAAAACCAAGATATTAGTGGGATATGGGAACAAAAAGGGAGGGGATTGCTTTGAAGAAATGTGTAGATTAATCAGAACTGCATACAAAAATGTGTTTACTCAGAGAAATTTGCACTAAAAGGCTGGTGAATTTTCATGATGATTTTTTTTTTAATTGTAAATTACTGCCAAACTGAATTTAAGAGAGGAAAAATGAGAAAATGGAAACTGACAGATCCTTCCATTCCTTCTCAGGAGGACACAAGGTGAGTGCAGGGAAAAATTTAACAGACAGTTGTCTTTGGGACTCTTATTTATGTAGTTATTTGTTTAAAACATGGGTAGGCAAACTAAGGCCCATGGGCCAGATCCAGCCCAATCGCCTTCTCAGTCTGGCCCGTGGATGAGTAGAATGTGTCCTTTTATTTAAACTGCATCTCTGGCTTATTTGTGTGGCCTCCCTGGTGTTTTTACATGAGTAGAATGTGTGTGTTTATTTAAAATGCATCTCTGGGTTATTTGTGGGGCATAGGAATTCGTCCCCCCCCCCCATATAGTCTGGCCTCCCACAAGGTCTGAGGGACAGTGAACCGGCCCCCTGCTGAAAAAGTTTGCTGACCCCTGGTTTAAAACATTCTCTGCCCCCCTTTCAACCAGGCAGCTAACAATAAAACAAAACCAGAAATGATCATTTTGAGATATCTATTTCAACACAAAACACACACAAAAAGCCATGTATTCATTTATTTAAAAGGTGGTCCCAAGATGGGCTTCAGCAATTGTATCCACAAAACCAGCGAAAACCTTCCAACCAAACCCAAAAGAATATAAATTCAACAAGCCAAGATGCCCCAACACTCAAAGGCCAGGGGGCTCAGGGACCCCTGTGGGGAGGAAGGGTGTTGCACAATTTAGGGGCTGCCACAGGGAAAAGGCTGCCATCCCACCCGCACAACTAGCAAGGGGGCATTGAAGTGGACACACTCAAATGGATACCCAAGTTTTGCTTGCAAAAAAGCAAGTCCCTCCAGGCCTTTTGACAAGCATATTGTGTAAGGTTATTTTTCTAGTTATGCCTTTGTAGGCAGCAGTTTGATCATTTGTGCTCATTTTAGCATCTGCAACAGCTTCTTCATTGGATTCTTTTAATTGCCGAAAGCTCCCTTGAGGGCAGACAGAGGCAGAGCAGGGCAGGGGTGCCAAGATCTTAAAAGTGAGAAATAAAAACAGATGAGTTTGGTTGCTGCCTTCTTCTCTTTCCAGCAAAGATATGCCTAGCTTTGTCATGCGTACCTAGCGCCTAGGCCCATTTCCCTGCTTAGAACAATGGTCACTGAGTCTGTGGCGCTTGCCAGCGCCATGTCCTGCTCAGGGTCTCTTCTCAGAAATGCAGCAGAAGCGCACGGCTTGAGCTTTATCAGTCAGAAGACGACCCTGGGGTGGGCAGGGGCAGAGCCAAGGGGAGCAGGAGGGCATCTGCTTCTCAAATCAAGTAAATCAATAAAAGTGCTTAACTGAAGTTCTGCCCCCCCCCCCAACATTAAGCCTGCTCTCCTAATAGGGTTGCCACATGTCTGGATTTTCCTGGACACATAAGGAACACTGCAGTTGGCAGCAGGGTATGAATGTCCGGGGAAATCCAGACATATGGCAGCCCACGTCAGCAGCGCCATTTCCCATAAAAAATACCTCAAAAACTACTTTTTGTGATTTTGCCCAAAAAGCTCAACAACTTTTCTGTCTGGATTTTCACTGTTTGAAACATGGCAACCCTACACTAACACATGAGCCACATTTGAGCCAATGGGGGGGGGGAGTTAGAGGTTTTACACCCAGAACCGTGTCTCATCCTGCAGGCAAAGAGGAGGCAGAGTCAGTCCAGCCACATCCAGCCCCCAGGCCTGGGGTTCCTCACCTCTTACAGGAAGCCTGTTTAAACCCAGAAAACACATTCAGGTATCTGAAGGGCTCTCACAAACAAGCTTGAGGGTAGGACCTGAATCAGTGGATCCACATGTCAAGAACGGAGATTCTGACTGATCATCAGGAAGAACTTATTGACAGTAAGGGCTGCTCAATAGTGGAACGATCTTCCTTGGAAGGTGCTGGACTCTCCTTCCTTCGAGGTTTTGCAGCAGAGGTTGGATGGCCACCAGTCAGGGATTATCTAGCCACGATTGCTGCACTGCAGAGGGTTAGACTAGACGACCCTCTTCAATTCTATGAGCCACCTTTGGTATCTCCAAGCCTCCTTTTCCCCTTGCTCTGTTCATCTAGGTTCTCTCTCACAAGCACCTCGTGAGAAGAAGGGGAAATGGCTTTGAGACTTCTCTCTCTCTCTCTTTGCAAAACTAGAGACTCCACATTTTGTTTTGTCTTTGGGTACAATTGTTTGTGCCACATGAGAAGGGCCAAGAGCAGGGGTCGGCAAATTTTTTTAGCAGCAGGCTGGTCCACTGTCCCTCAGACCTTGTGGCGGGCCGGAGAAGTGGCATGGGGGGGGGAGCTGGGAAAAGAGGCGGGAGGGCAGAGCGAGCTTGTCTGCTCCACTCTCTGGCCCACAGGAGCACCAGGGTGGTGGCGTCAGCGGGAAGATGAGTGGCACGAAAGGGATGCCTCCGGAGAGGGGCTGCTTAAAATGGCGCTCAGCCAGCTCAGCCCAGCCCCCTTCCTCCTCTAGGCAGGGCAGGGAGAAGCCTGGAGGAGGGAGGGAGGAGGTGCCACTGAGGTGTGTGGGAGGGAGAGGGGGGAAATGGAATGGTGCATCAAAAAATGGTGCAGCCTGAATGAACAGAATCCCCACGCCGATCCATGGACAGTCTGCAGGCTGGATCCTGAAGGCAATTGGGCCTGATCCGGCCCTTAGATTGCTGACCCCTGGCCAAGAGTGACCACTTTGGCCTTGGAAATCCAGAGCAGGGGGCCCTTGAACCCCTGGCACTCTTCCTCCTCTCCCACAAGCCTTGAGAGCAAAAGCTGCCTCCCCACTTGGCTTGCACTGCTGGCTGAAAGGGTTAAAAAGCATTAGCCTAAAAGAGCTTTCAACAAGTATGAAAAGGGGGGGGGCGAGGATGGTTGTAAATTCCACCTGGGGAATTTCACCATGAATACACTTCACCTTTTGCAGAGTCTCCCGCCCTGCCTCAGAGGATAACTGACCTTTGGAGAAAAATAATGAAAAGAAGAAATTCCTTGGAGAAAATCTTGTGGCCGGCCTCGGTAATGAGATCTGCTCCCTTTATGTTTCCATGGCAACAACAGTCATTTTATAATATGAAATACATGAATGGGAAGAAAGAGGCCTCCTCCTCTTGCCGGAGTGAGCCGGGTGACAGGGCCGCATCCAGCTGCCCCAAAGGGCAAAAACCAGTCTGGGGTGGGGGGGGGGGAGCCCTGCCCCTTTTGTCCTCTCCAGTCGCAGGATTCTGGTGGGAGGGGGCAGTGATGAGAATGCACAGCCCTCCCCATTCCTCCCAGGTCTTCCTTCTCAGGCCAGAGGTCAGCCTCACAGCGCGGAAGGAATTTGGAGTGGAGTTTGGATTTTGTTTTTTGTTTTTTTGAATGATATTTATTAAAATTTCAGAAACAAAAAATTACATAGTTAAAAATAAAACAGACAAGGTAAAATATAGAAAAAAGAACATACAAAATACAAAATATAGAAAAAAAAGTTAGAAAAAACACTTAAAAACAGATTAATCCTTCCGTATCTTACATTTCATTTCCTTGCTTCCCTGACCTCCTCACACCTCCCTTTTTTGTATTCCAGTTCAATTGGTTAATTCAGCAATTCCTTTCCCTCTTTGTTTTTGTCTTAGTCCTTTAACTTAATATTTTATAGCTTTAGATTCTCACCTATTAACCGGCCATTTTTTCATACACCTTTATGACATTGCTGCTAGAACCACTTAATTTCATTCTAACATCATTCTAACATTCATTAATTTTACAATATTTCTGTAAATAGTCTTTAAATTTCTTCCAATCTTCTTCCACCGACTCTTCTCCCTGGTCTCGGATTCTGCCAGTCGTTTCCGCCAGTTCCATGTAGTCCATCACCTTCATCTGCCAGTCTTCCAGGGTGGGTAGATCCTGTGTCTTGCAATACTTTGCAATGAGAATTCTTGCTGCTGTTGTGGCATACATAAAGAAAATTCTATCCTTCTTTGGCACCAATTGGCCGACAATGCCCAGGAGAAAGGCCTCTGGTTTCTTCAAGAAGGTATATTTAAATACCTTTTTCATTTCATTATAGATCATCTCCCAGAAAGCCTTAATCTTTGGGCACGTCCACCAAAAGTGAAAGAATGTACCTTCAGTTTCTTTGCATTTCCAACATTTATTATTGGGCAAATGATAGATTTTTGCAAGCTTGGCAGGGGTCATGTACCACCTGTATATCATTTTCATAATATTCTCTCTTAAGGCATTACATGCCGTAAACTTCATACCTGTGGTCCATAACTGTTCCCAGTCAGCAAACATAATATTATGTCCAACATCTTGTGCCCATTTAATCATAGCAGATTTCACCGTTTCATCTTGAGTATTCCATTTCAACAGCAAGTTATACATCTTTGACAAAATCTTAGTTTTGGGTTCTAACACTTCTGTTTCTAATTTTTATTTTTCCACCTGGAAGCCAATTTTCTTGTCCAAATTGTATGCCTCCATTATCTGATAATAATGAAGCCAATCACGCACTTTGTTTTTTAGTTTTTCAAAACTCTGCAGTTTCAGTCTATCTCCCTCTTGTTCCAAATGGACTTTGGATTTTGACCCCGAATCTGATCCTTGTAGTTGTTCTGCTTGTTTTCAGGCAAACACCTGGGTAGGTGCCTGTCCATGAGCAAGGCTCCCGTTGTGCCCGTTGGTTACGCGCCAGGGTCACGATCCTGTGATTCTACTGCTTGGTGCTCAATTGGGCTTAGCATAATTCAGTCTCTAAGGGGGGGGGGTGTTGGTTACCTGGAAAGGCTCTGCATGAATCATGCGGCAAACCAGCCTTAATGGGGGTGTTGCTTTTCAAGAAGCAAAGTGGCAAATAAGAAGGGGGGAGGGTGTTTTCAAAGCAACAACATGTTGCCCTTTGGCTGGTGGGAAATGAGGCAACCTGCCAGAGAGAGACAGAAATGAGTGGAGACTTCTGGCTTCCCCATGCCCAGAGAGGAAAGCCTGCTATTTTTATTGTACTCACCCCAAGACTTTGGCTTCTTTCTTCTGAAAAGCACAAACTGGCCAAGATAGGCAGCTCTCCCTCCCCCCCCCCTAAGACCCAAACCTGAAGAAGATATCTGTGTCACCCCAAGGTTGACCCCCAGAATTTCCAAAAGTAAGAGAGAGGGGGACTCTTGCTAGCTCTTCATGCATTTCAGGAGACATGGCAACGTTCCAGGAAGGCAGGCGTGGAGGAGACTCTTTACTGCCCCACCTGGAGAAGGAATTCACCCTGTCGCAAAGCCTGCTATATGGCCCCAACTCCAGTGGCTTTTGGATGCAGATGCTGGGAGCTTTGCAAGGCAGCTGGGTGCTCAACCTCTGGAGGGTTGTGCTGCCAAGATGGAGCAGCAGCAACAGCAGGGAACACCATCCTGACCGGTGCTGAGCAGACTTGCCCAGAACAGAATTGCAGCCCTAGGAAGAGGTGGAGAGGAGGACCAAAATGGGCAGGGTGTGATCACTGCGGGGGGGGGGGGGAGGGACTGAGGGCAGTCTCTCCCCAGTTGCCTCATCAATTAACTTTGGGTCAAATTAGAAGGGCTGGAGAAATGAGCTGTAAAGAGAGGCTTTGGGAGTGCAGGGCTGTAATAAGAAGCAGTATTGATTACCACCACCAAGGCTTTATAAATCATTCATGGTCTCTATCAATCTCCCCAGCTGAGTTCCCCAAAGCTGTTTGCTGCGGAGGAGGAATTAAAATTAAAACGTTGAGCCCAGCAATCGCAGGCAAGGTTCTGGTGACCCGTCTCTGGCTCCAGGCATCATCCCAGCACAGCATCAAGCTGTACCTGGCCCAAGCACATCTGGATCTCACAGGGGTTTAAGGAAGGGATCCTGGCCAGGCCTTCCAGGGGCCCCTGGCAAATGTGTGTGAAGGCACTGGTGAGACTGACAAGCAAGGGCAGCTGTGTCTGGGGTGAGCAGGTGGGCAAGGAGGAATCCTGTGGGGTTTGGTAGAGCCCAGCCAAGGTGTGTGCCTCTTGCCTCCTTCTCAGCCGCCCCCCAGCTGGAGGGCACCATGAGAAGGATGCAACAGCCCGTGGCGCCCTCCCTGCAAGTAGTGCCACTTGCAAAAGCAGCACTGGGTTTGCAGGGGCCAGGACACACCCCTCTTGCATCCTTCTCATGATGCCCTCCAGCTGGAGGGCGCTGAGAAGGATGCAAGAACTCATGACGGGTTAGGGCGCCATGATGCTCCCCCACCCAAATACTCTGCCCAAGGCAATGCCTGTGGGTGGGTGGGTAGGTGCAAAAATGGAGTTCTGTTTATCCTGAAAATAAAATACCAATTGAAGGAAACGGTGAAGCTGGCATACAAAGCCCTTCCTATAATTTTGAAAGAAAATGTCACCAATCCAATTTAAATACTGTCATTGCATTGCTTCAGCAGCCAGCCGTTTTGTAGGAAACACATGGAGTATAGATTCCTTTATTGTAAGTGGAGTCTTACACTGTTTACTCAGAAGTAAGTCCCACTGTATTCAATGGAGCTTAAAGGGTAAAGGGACCCCTGACCATTAGGTCCAGTCGCAGACAACTCTGGGGTTGCGGCACTCATCTCGCTTTACTGGCCGAGGGAGCCGACGTACAGCTTCCAGGTCATGTGGCCAGCATGACTAAGCCGCTTCTGGCGAACCAGAGCAGTGCACGGAAATGCTGCTAACCTTCCCACCAGAGCGGTACCTATTTATCTACTCGCACTTTCATGTGCTTTCGAACTGCTAGGTTGGCAGGAGCCGGGACCGAGCAACAGAAGCTCATCCAGTTGCGGGGATTCGAACCGCCAACCTTCTGATCGGCAAGCCCGAGGGTAAAGCCTGTGCAGCCTTACACTCCAAACCTAAGCATTTTTACTCAAAACTAAGTCCCACTGAGTTCAACAGAATTTTCTCTCTGATATGTAATATGTTCCTGATCATTCTCACAGTTTCTATTATTATTATTATTATTATTATTATTATTATTATTATTATTATTATTATTATTATTATTATTATTTATATCCTGCCTTTTCCCCTGACACGGACTCAGGGCAGCTTACAGCTAAAATTTATTTCGTTCCATTTATCTGTTGAAAGTGTTGCACATTATCCCTTCCCTCAAACACTTTTTCTTCACAATGATCCTGTGAGGTAGGTTCGGCTGAGAGGTTGCACTTGGCTCAAGATGACCAATGTCAATGTGCAGATGACGCCTATGTGGGGGGAGATCAAACGCGGGAGAAGCGTCCTGATATAGAATAGGGTGCCTCTATTTTCCTCTGAGAAATGCGGGAGGGTATGAGAACGTGGGGTGCCCAGAGGGTGCCAAGTCTTCTTTCTGACCTGGTCTGTGGGTCTGTGCCTTCCGGTGCCCCTCTTCTGGCTCTCTGCTCATGCCTGGCATCCAGGCCTCTGCTTTGTTCTTGCCAGCCCCATCTCCTACTTCAGACACTTCAGGCAAGAGGAGATAATGGCTTAATTGCTGTCAATTAGCCCTGCTGCAAATGGCATCTGCCAGAATTCGGCACATGCCCCCCAGCCCCAACCAGAGGCAGTCCCCAAGCTGACATCCTTCCAGGTTAGTTCAGAAATCAACAAGATTTAAATCTCCAGTTCCCGGGATGGGGGCAGCAGCCGGACTATTGCCAACTAATTTGTATAGAACTAACACCCTTAATTAATAGCAAACTAATTAGAGGCTATTGACTCAAAGGCAAGTGACACCGCTCATTTCTTCATGAAAAGGGGGTCAGAGGAATGCGGCTGCACGGGCTGGGCAAAGAGGTGCGGGAGCCCACGTCTCAGAAGGTGGGGGGCAGAGAAAGGGCGCCTGCCCCGTCAGGAAATAAAGAATGGGTCCGCTCAGCACACAGCCATGCGTTCTCTCTCACACACACTTGCGCTCCCTGCAGAGAGCTCTCCAGGAACAATTATTCTTAAAAATTGATATCCCGCGTGGCAGCCGTGCAAATAGCACTCACGAGCCCTGTCTCCCTCACACCCTTTTGGCTCCTCCTCTCGGCCCCCTGTTTCCCCCCCCAGGGCCGCCACCCCTCAAGGAGACCCACTGGGGAAGGGGAGGCTGTGCCCCATGCCAGCTCTGAGCATGGCAGCAATGGCCAGATCCTGGTCACAAGAGGCCAGGCTGAGAACCATGTTCTATGGATTTCCAAAGGATTCCCCAAGGCAAGAAGAACTGTGATGCTAAGTACTGTACAGTATGTGACAGAATAGGGCCCAGACCGGGGGGGGGGGGCACTTGCTGTGGCTTAATGGTCTCAATTATGGGGTCGCTTTATTGTTTTCCATTTAATGTTTACTTCTGCACTGGGGCTGCCTGTTGTTGGTTTGAACGTATTTACCACCCAGAGTGTTCCGGCAGACGGGTGGGATAGAAATGGCAGAAATAAATATCCCGTATCTCCCAGGGTGAACAGTGTCAACTTGTTCTGGGGCTCATTAAAATTCCCTGCCACTCTGGGCCTTTCCCACAGAGCTGTGGCACAAAGACTCCTGTGCCCCCCAGGTCCCCTGAGGGAGGAGGGCCACCCAGAGTTTGCTGGGGGGGGAGAGCCAGGGGGGACCTGCATCTCCCCCAAAGGGGCTCCGTGAGGGTTAAGCCCAAACATCCATCCTGATGCCCAACTGGCTGAGGGTGGGGGAGGCTCCATTTGTTTCTTTACATATAGAACGGGGGAGGGGTGGTGCAGCCCTCTCGCCTTTCTGTTTTCTTCCCCCAAACGAGGGGAATTAAGACTAAGAGAGCTGGGGGGGGGGGCTCGTGTAATCTCACTGTATACAAGTTGTACAAGTGACAATAAAGTATTTCAATTTCTCCCTGTGGAAGACATCCCCATTTTCATGGGGGGGAATGGTAGAGGGTATGCTATGGGGAATTGCATGGGGTGAGGCCTGGAGCGGTTCTCAACTCCTCGCTGTGCCCCCAGTGGGGTACGGTTGACCATGAGTTGTGCCGGGTGAGGGGTGGGTTGACCATGGTGCCCCCCTGCCAGGCCATCCTTCCTTCGGCCCAGGGGGAGCCATCCATGCTGCCTGAGGCTCTCCAATGACATCTGCTGGGAATCTGGCTAGTCTTGTGAAGTTCACTGCCCGGCTGGCCTTCTGCTCAGGGCCCCTAAAAGCAGCAAACAGTCCTAGTGCTCAGCTGCAGAAATGCTCCCTGAGAGGGAGAGAGGGAGACGAGAAGCACCAGTCGCAGTCAGATGCACTTTGAAACTGCTTGCAAGGGAGCCAGGCGGTTGTTTAGAGATGTTTGGGGATTTGGCCAGGAAATAAAGTTGCTACAACAAGCCCTTATCACTGGAAACAACAGCCGTGCAGAGATGTCCCGGAAGGCCACTTCCAAAGGAGGCTCTCTCAAGCAGCCCAGCCAAGCGGGTCTTGGAGGAGGACGAGGAAGAGAACTTCGCTCCCCCCCCTCCCTCCCTCCCTCCTTCCACACACACACACACACACACCCAGCTGCCTGCGTGGCTTGGAGGGGGCTCCTTCCCACCAGAGAAGAATTATTTGGGGTTTCACACAGTTGAAACAAATCCTGCTTTCACTCCTTGAATTCCTCCTTCTCCCCTCTCAGCCTGCTGGTGAACAAGGCTGCATGCATCTCTCTTGCCAAGGAGGCTGAGGCGATGAGGCAACTCTTTCCATCCACCTCACTGCAAAAAAGCCCTTTTACAGCTTCCAGAAAATGGAGCCTCGCCAGACCGAAGCAGAGCGGTTGTCAAGCTCCCCGACCCTCCCTGAGCAGCCAGCAGGGCCCGGTTGATGAGGACAGGTCCTCCTCTCCCTCTCTACCTCCAGCTCCACTTCCACTCTTGCTCTCACCACTCTGGCTCTGCCCCCCTCCCCCCGCTCATGGTGGCAGCTGGGACCACTTTCTCTGGAGCAGCAAACTTTCCTTCCCCCTCACTTCAGTTGCAGAAACCAAGCTGAGGCCTCTGCAAGAGACGCTGGACTTGGCTTCGTCTGCTCCATCACCCTGGCACATGCTTTGGGGGAGAGGTCAGGAGCAAAAACTGGCTTCCCCTGTTCACCTTTGGTCTGCCAGTCATCTTATTCCTCATGTGTGACCACTGATTTATTTTTGCACCACTCCACTCTGCTTGCAAAAAGGACACAAATTTGCATCTGACACAAAGCATATGCATTTTTTGTGTGCAAATTGTGTCATTTATTGTGTGCAGGTTGAAGAGCCCAATCCACATACTGTGCACTGGACTGTCCTGGCTCTCCCTCATGCCCATGCCTCAAAAAAAGAAACAAGCAGGGGCACTTTCTTGGAAATAAGAAATAGATCTTTATTCCAGGAAATGATGATACAGGCTCAGCAGTAGCCACAAGGATCAGGAGTCACGGTTCAGGACTTAAAGTGCAGTACGAGAAATTCAGACAGATGAGCAATGGTGGTGCACCTTGCAGTAATGTCAGAATTGTAAAGGCACACAGCATTGGAGTGGGGGGTGGCTGCTCCCATCTGTAGAGATGTTGCCTGGTTCTAGGTGACAAGACAGCACCTGACAGTAAGAGCTGTTTGACAGTGGAATTTGCTGCCAAGGAGTGTGGTGGAGTCTCCTTCTTTGGAGGTCTTTAAGCAGAGGCTTGACAACCATATGTCAGGAGTGCTCTGATGGTGTTTCCTGCTTGGCAGGGGGTTGGACTCGATGGCCCTTGTGGTCTCTTCCAACTCTATGATTCTATGATTCTACCTCTGTGTTCTACCATTGCCTCCTCCAGTTCCGCCTCCCTGTGCTCAGCAGCTCCAAGTCCTCCCTGTGGTGGGACTGGCATCCCTGCTCCCTCTTCCCAAGTGATGGAAGTCAGGGTGGAAAGGAGAGACCTCCCTCCTCCAACTCAGATCCCCAACCTTCAGGCCCACCCCTATTTCTGCCCCCTCCCTTGCCAGGGTGCTGGCCCAAGCTTGATCCCAACCTCACTATGGGGCTCCTGACATGGGCCAGAGTGCTGCTGCGTTCATATCCAGCTTGCTGGCTTCTCCTTGGCATCTGCTTGGCCACGATGAGAACAGGATGCTGCCCCAGGTGCCCATTGGCCTGATTGAGCACCCAGGCTTTTTTTATGCAATGGAACTGGCATTGTGCACTGAAATGTGCCTTCCACAAGTGAGTGTCTGGGAGGCTAGAGCTAATGCTAAGAGTTAGCCAAGCTGCTCATGCACTGCAGGGGCTGGACTAGATGACCCTCAGGGTCCCTTCCAGCTCTACAGTTCTATGATTGTATACTTCTATGCCAGCAACCTGTCCACAGGCTGTTGCATCCAGTGAGGAACAGGGCTTCGGGTCACACCATTCATGCACCATTGTGTGTGTGTGTGTGTGTGTGTGTGTGTGTGTGTGTGCACGCTAAACTCAACAAGGGGCCTTCACGGATTCACTGTTGGCAGAGCAGAAATGCGTCCCCTTGGAGGCAGATGTCCCGTCTGTGGGATCAGCCCCCCCCCCCTGACCCTGCAGCAGGAAACAAGAGGGAACCTACTTTAATGAGATTTGAAAGCGGCAAGATCCTTGCCTTGGTGCCGTCGATTCGCGAACTGGTCTGCTGGGTGGGAAATAAGCAGCCTTGTCACAGGCAATTGTCTTTTGACCAATTCAGATGTCAGAAAAGAGCTGGCGGATGCGAATCCTCGCTGTTTACAGCTCTGTGCTCTAAACGTGCCCCTGCGCCTGTCCAGAGCCAAATTACCATCGGTTGCCAAGGAGAAAATGGAGAGGCCTCGTCTTCTGCTGGCCTAGTTGCACTGGAGCGCAGTTGCGAGCCAAGGAGGGCAGGGTCCCTCCTCCTCTCCAGAAGCAGCCCCCACCCTTGGTCTGAGGATCAGCCTTGGGCCTGTGGGCAATGGCAGGCCTCACTTAGCCCCCAACATGTGTGGAAGGATTCTCTCGAGTTATGGGAAGGTCTAGGCTGGCTGCGCAGGATCGTTTTCCTTGAGGAGAAGGCCTTGGAGACGGTCAGTGTTTTTGTAGTAATCTGCAGGCTGAGAAGGCTGTGGCGGCCGGTGGACAGGAAGGGCTGGATCCTGCAACGGCAGCAGCTCAGCCCGTGCCCCCCAAGTCCCAAAGTCAGATCCCAGATGTCCAGGCCAAGGGCACTAGCCTCCTCCACCCCTCATAGTCCATGGTTTCCCTCCCAGGGAGCTTGGCACACAGGGATGTGTGTCTTCGTGTTCCTTGCTGCATCCGATCAGCATCCATTGCCCTCTTCAGTTTAACAGGGGGTGACATGTGCAGGACAGAAGGAAATGGGAAGGTGATAGGCCCATAAATGTGGGTGCAGCCTTCCAGAACCCCCGAGGTTCCTTGGGCACAGAACGATTCTATGGTTCTATCCCATTTCTGACACCACACAACTGTCTCGTGGGTTCAGGAGTTACGCAAACTTGGGTCAGGCAGCTTCTCCTGAGACCAGGCACACACGGGACAGTCCGAGCAGAATAGTAGCCTTTGCTCCACAACAACACAACCTGGAGCAGGGTGGTGAACCCCAGGGGGCCTTCCAGATGTGGCTGGACTCCCCCTCCATCCCTGACCATTGGCCATGCTGGGGCCACTGGGAGCTGGAGTCTAACCATAGCTGGAGACAGTCCCTAGGTTCCACCACTGCAGGCCAGGAGACCCAAACACTGGGGAAGAGACATGTCCAGAGAGGGTGGAGGCAGTATGCTCACATATATCAAGACAGCCCCATGGTCAGAAGGGCCTTACAGACAAGGCATTGTCTCAGACAATATGTGGGAAGAATCTTTCCCGGATTCCTGCAGCCATCATTGGCCTCTATGTATCAGAGCTTTCAGGGCAGAGAAGGGGGTCTTCAGTGCCCCCTTCTTGCCTTTAGCCAAAGCCTGGCAGATGCATAATGGAGCCGGTGATGCTCTTCCTATCATGAGAGTCCATGGTGGGGGAGATGGTCACCTCCTTGGTTTGTCCAGTTGTTGCAAGAGGTACAGAAGCGGCAGACGTTTTAAGAGATGGTGACCCTGTTCTGGGCTGAGCTAGGAGAGGTCCCAGCCTCCCTCCGGCCAGGGTCACCACTCTGACCACTTCTCTGCAGGGGGGCCAACTCCCAATGTTACTTCTGGCTCCCCCTTGCCCCTGCACAAACATTTGGGCCAGCAATGATTTGTAAAGCTCTGGCTTGTCAGTTCAGCTCCAGAGTAAATAAACTTTCCCCTGAAAGGAGAAGAATTGAATGCAAGAGCTGCCAGCACTGAGAATTGCTCTGTCGGAAGACGTTAGGCCTGCAGCTCGGCCCCGGTGACAGTGGCAGGCAAGCGAGAAATGGGCCTGCCGGCGCACGTTTGACGGAGAGGGATGCATCGGCTAAGTGTTTCCAGCAGCGTGCCGGGAAATCGAGCGCCTCTGCTCCAGCAAGGGCTGGAGAGCAAGCAGAGAGAGGGGGCAGTGGAGAGAGAGAGAGAGAGAGAGAGAGACCTACTCCAGAGCATTTTCCAGGAGCAGCAGGAAAGGATAAGCGCCCAAGATGTGCCCCCTGCTTCCTGGGTGCCTGGAATTAGCACCCCCGCAGAGGCTGGGAGCAGAAGCCACTGCTTAGCCCGCCTTGGGAAAGAGGCCTGTGGAGGACGTGCTCTGGCATGGTGGCTAAATGGTTTTGACAAGCTGGCTCTCACAAGCCCTGTGCCACAGAGGCAGCCAGGTCTGCAGCTGCGAGGGCCCGGCTCCAGAAGGGGACTGTTTCCTCTACCCCATCTCTGCCTCATCTAAAAATAAGCTCCAGTCCAGTCTGGGAGGGGCTTTCACTTAGAATCATAGAATCATAGAGTTGGAAGAGACCACAAGGGCCATCGAGTCCAACCCCCTGCCAAGCAGGAAACACCATCAGAGCACTCCTGACATATGGTTGTCAAGCCTCTGCTTAAAGACCTCCAAAGTAGGAGACTCCACCACACTCCTTGGCAGCAAATTCCACTGTCAAACAGCTCTTACTGTCAGGAAGTTCTCCCTAATGTTTAGGTGGAATCTTCTTTCTTGTAGTTTGAATCCATTGCTCCGTGTCCGCTTCTCTGGAGCAGCAGAAAACAACCTTTCTCCCTCCTCTATGTGACATCCTTTTATATATTTGAACATGGCTATCATATCACCCCTTAACCTCCTCTTCTCCAGGCTAAACATGCCCAGCTCCCTTAGCCGTTCCTCATAAGGCATCGTTTCCAGGCCTTTGACCATTTTGGTTGCCCTCCTCTGGACACGTTCCAGTTTGTCAGTGTCCTTCTTGAACTGTGGTGCCCAGAACTGGACACAGTACTCCAGGTGAGGTCTGACCAGAGCAGAATACAGTGGCACTATTACTTCCCTTGATCTAGATGCTATACTCCTATTGATGAGGCCCAGAATTGCATTGGCTTTTTTAGCTGCCGCGTCACACTGTTGGCTCATGTCAAGTTTGTGGTCAACCAAGACTCCACTTCCTGCTTGGTGGTTGTTTGCAGGGCACATAGTCACCCCCACCACAATATCTAAGGGGAGGAATTTTTGCAGGTTTCTGTAGTGCTTCAAAAACCTGCAAAGCCTCCTTTGACCAAAAATGATATTGGGACTAAATCCAAAGGCTGCCTGTGCCCTCCAGAGAATTATGCACTGCCCATCGGTATTTGCAGTGGCCAAACAAAGCCTATGGCTGCTTCGCAAGGATCCTGTGCCAGGAGTGGTTTGGATTTTGCTGTGCAAAACCCTGATGCCAGAGCCAAGCACAAGAGCTGGGGTCCGCCTCCTGTGGTTTGCAGCACTAGTCTTCAGAAGTCTTGCTGTCTCCACCACGGAGGCAGAGCAGAGCCATCCTGGCCAGTTACTGCCTTGCAAAGCCTTCTCCTCCCTGAGTTTGTCTCAGCCTCTTTTAAAGGTCCTCACAGCCTCCTGTGTGGCTGACTGAGTTCCCTAGTTTAACTCTGCACTGACTTCCTTTCTCTGTCCTGAATCTTCCAACATTCGGCTTCATTGGTTGTCCACAAGTTCTAGTGTCATGAGAGAGGCAGGGAAACTTTTCTCTCTCCACTTTCTCCGTTCCATAAATCCCCTTTTACTCATCTTTTCTCAGTGGGGAACACAGCATGAAAGAATTGCATCTTAGTTGCCCCTTAGACTGCAACCCTATGCAAACTTACCTGAGAGGCTATCCCATTGAACGGAATAGGAATGATTTCTAAGTAAACATGTATGGGATGGATACCTGGATAGGAACTGATTCTTCCATTCCTGCTCCCTGTGGAGCAGGTGGGCTTTAATTACCCGGTTCCTCATTATTATTATTATTTTCATTTTTATTATGGAACAATTTTATTCTGCTATTGAAAAAGGAAAGGAAAACAAGTTAGAGGGAACCAGACTTTAAACGTTAAAGGGTGATTAATCAATCATGTCCATGCTAAACTAGCACAAGTGTTCTTGGCGCACAGAGCAAAGCAATCCATCCCTGCATTGCGCAACCGCACCTGGACAACCTGTGCTGCAGGTGACAGGATCCATCCTCAAGCCCTGTCTTGAGAGCATCCAATAGAGCACAGAGCTCCTCAACATTCGTTTTGGTTAAGAGTTTGATCCTTTTCTACAGAAAAGTACACCAGCCTCAGCACCAACACATCCCTTTGAGCCTTTTTGTAGAAATGATGGCCAGCTGGCCATCCAGCCATCAGCCACCCTCACCCTCCAGAAGTTGCCTTATGGAGAAGCAGCCAGAATGGAGGGCAGGCCTGCCTTCATTGGGGCAGGGGGTATCTCAGCAACCAGTGCAATCGCTTGCCTTATTGTCAGCAACTGGGGCAGGAGATGTCTGTCCTTTTAATTCCTGAGAAGCCTGCTTCCAAACAGTCCCAACCCCCTTCCTTACCCCAGCCCAGAAGAGAGGCACGGCCTCAGCATCTGATGCCAGCAAAATGCCAAATTTCATGTTTTGCAAAAAAGGGGGCTCCTCCCTGGTTTCTTGCCCTCTCTCTGTGGGGAGGCACATCCCCATAGGGCCAGGGAGACAGGCAGCGCAGCACCACAAACCAGGTGATCCCGTCAATGCAGCAAGCAATATGGGAAGCCCTGCCCAACAGCCATAGCTCAGCAACAGAGCATGCGCTTGGCACAAAACCTCTGCTTCCAGAGCTGCCCCAACCACTTCCAGAGGGAGGGGAGCCTGCTGAGCCTCTGCTGCTGCTGCTTCCCTGGGGAAGAGCTGGTGGCCAGTTGCCTCTCCTCCCCTCCTCATTTTGCTTGTCTCGCTAAATTAACATTTCCCCCTCTTCCTCCCTTAGTTTGCAAACTTTTAAAAAATTAATCCCATCATTTCAACAAGTGTAACAACTAAATTATCATCTTTACATGATTAAAGTCTGTGCAGTGTCTTTTCTTGGCAAACATTACATGCCCATAATTTTACGAAATGTAATAAATCAACCATAGAACTATTAATTTTACCATGGTATTCATAACAATTAGAAACGCGTGAACCTTAAAATGATAAAAATTGAACTGAATGCTAAAATAGCCTCAAATGGGGAGTGCCCCCTCCACTACATATGATAGTGATAAAAGAATGTTTTGACTGTATATTTCAGGGGGGTCCAAACAGCTGTGTGGCTTTGATGCTCCCCAAATTGCCCCAGGAGGCCTTAAGCCAGTAATGGGGGGAGGGACTCTGCTTGGCCTGGAAAGTGAATGGCAGAGCAGAGACCTCTCTCTCTCTCTCTCTCTCTCTCTCTCTCTCTCTCTCTCCTCAGCCAATCCACCCACTAAGAGCTGGAACTAAACCTAATTTTTTTTAGTGGAGTGGGGAGGCAAAAGAGAAACAAAACAAAAAATGCTCCAAAGGACAGGATTTTCTGGCTTCTTGCAAGAGAAACTGGAGCCCATCTGAGATCGCCTGGCCTTTTTGGTTGGCCCTAAATCTTCAGGTCTGCCTCTTTGGGGAGTGTTTGTGGACCACGAAGATGGAAGGAGATCAGGACACATTTTTCTTCCTCTGGGGAGGATCTTCTACATGCTGTCTCCTGTCATGTATTTTAGGCTCAGCCAGAGTTCAGACAAGCACACAGGGGGAGCCCACAATGTCTCAGATGTCTGGTCTAGAGATGGGAGCCAGGGTGCAGGCAGCTTCCTCCAGCCTCATCTCAGGTCCTTCTGCCAGCTGAGAATATCCTGCTTTACAGAATTCCCTGTGGGGCAGCCCATTCATTCTTTGCCGTTTCCTTTCCTCAGACAGCCCATCTCCAAAATGATATCTATACCATGAACGAGCGGGTGGACCTGCCTGGGGGAGAGCCAAGGGGATGTGAGTGGAGAGGGAGTTCCTTTGCCCTTGGCCCAAGAGGTCCATAGGTTTTCCTCCCAGCACCATCCTGCCCCCTCCCTGGGCTCCACCAGCCCTAGATCCTTCAAGGGGGCAGTGGAACGGTGCAGCTGGGATGTGCCACTGAGCCTCTCAGGGAGCCAGGTGCTTTGGAGAGCTGGTACACCCCCCAACCTGGAGCCGCAGCCAGGCAGTTGTCTCCTTTGCTGGGGCAGCTGGGATCCTCCTGGCGCGCAGCTGAACAAACAGGAAAGCCTCGGCCTTCAAAAGGTATTGTTTTAACTCAAGATGGAACATTCTGATCCCATCACATGTCAGTTGCTAAAACCTTCAAGAGGAGAAGCGTCAGCAGACAGGAGGGACGGGAGGGACCCTCTGCTGTCCAGAGGGGGCTGGAGTCTGCAAGCGCCCGGCTGGTCACTAAAAAGAAATCCCAGCTCGAGTCTGCCATTTGCGGAACAGATTTGTGAACAGCCCTGCAATCTTTGGATGAAGTGCAGTATACAAATATAATAAATAATACTAATAAATCATCACTGAGCCTGTCTGCTTTCCCCTCACTTGCAGGAGTCAGAGAGAGCTGCTCAATCCACCAACAAGTGTTACTGCTCTTCAACAAGCTTGCTACAAAAAAATGGGGTGAGGGAAGGAGAGAAAAATGGAAGAAATGCAATAATTAAAGCCTCCCCTGTGGGAACAGAAACTGACACTGGTGCATTAAAAATAGCCTATTCAGGGGGCAATTCATAACCACCCCCTCCTAGCAGCGGCCAACAGCAAGTTATAAAAGAGTCAGCTGCAGTGAACAGGAAGTGTTTTAGCTCTGAAGCACAGCATTTTGTCAGATCCTACTGGACAGTCTGATGCTACTACTGTGCTTTATTTGTCCCAAATCACATTTGAAAAACAACAGAAAGGCCATGTAGAAAACACTGGAACAGAAGAGGATGCTGTCTGGATGCTCCAGAACAATGAGTGTGGCACAAAGGGGGCATTTCTGGTGAAGAGTAAAGTGTGGCAGCAGCCTGAATCTCCAAGGGAGGCTTTGTGCAGCCCCTTCTGGCTCTTGCTGGGGATGTCAGTCTGGGAACTGCTCCTGCTACCCCAGTCTCTGCCGAGCGGAGCACAAGATCCCAGGGGGTCTTGGCACCAGGGTCTGTGTTCCTCTGGGGAAAATGAGGTGTGGTGGACTCTTTGAAATATGATTTATTTGCACATATTTACACCAGAAGCTTTCAACGGAGAGAGATTTCACAGCATTCACATCTCAGGAGGAGCCCGCTCTTCACAGAACCCAGCATTGCATTCCCAGACATCACTGAGTCTTTCTTCCAGCTGCCTTCGGCCAGCCTGCCAAGATGGCTTTGGCCTTCACAACAGCTTGTGGAGTCCTCCCCCTTCTTCCCCAACCTCTAAATTTCAAAATGGCATGTTTTTCCTGTGTGACATCACACCTCTTGTAACCTCCCCCTCCCAACTCAGGCAAAGGGTCAATTGTTCTTTAGTGGCCCAGCACTTAGTTCTCCTTGGTTCTTAATGGCATCACTATCAGGGATCTCCTGAACAGAACTGGTTCAGCCTGTATTTTCACTGGCCTGCATCCTCCCTTCCTTACTCCAAATATTATCTCAATTCTACCATTTATTGATTTCTAACATTCACCAGCTCTAGCA
Organism: Podarcis bocagei; assembly: GCF_964188305.1. Lineage (NCBI taxonomy): Eukaryota > Metazoa > Chordata > Lepidosauria > Squamata > Lacertidae > Podarcis > Podarcis bocagei. The sequence continues at coordinate 1,494,300 of NC_138142.1, read as the reverse complement.
GTTATGGCTGCCTTTGCAGCCTCAAACTCTCTTACCCCAGATTTGTAACAGAACTTTGCACAGAAGTGGAAAATCCATGCACCAGTTCAGAGTTATCTTGTGGAAGAAACTCTCCAGCCTGAGCACTAGCCGGGGAGCCAAAGCAATTTGGATCCCTTCCCTATAATAGAGGGAGGGAGGGGTGGGGGTGGGGAGAGAGGCAATGAGTATCTTTGCTGGCTTTTCCCTTCTCCCAAGTAGACCCTTTCCTTCTTGAGCTGTCCTAGATGGATTCTGGGCTTCCCATAGTCCTGCTGTCTCCCTTGCTCTTGAGGTGGGGGGGGCTCAAGGCTGGGCTTAGGGTGTGGCAGGGCCACCAGGTACTTCAGGCTCCCTTAGGACTACAGCAGGTTCTTCTGGGTCCTCAACAGTGCTGGGGTTCATTGTGGGTTCCTACCCCTTGAATGGGATGTGGGCACAATGGGACAAATAGTGGAGCCCACTTGGGGTCCACACAAAGGAAGCCCCCAAGCCCACAAGGACTGCAGCCTCCAGAGGCTGGCTGGCTGGCCACTCGCGGCCTTGGCCAGTGGAGTCCTTTTGGAGAGATGATGGCATGGATGCAGAGGCTCCCCAGCAGACGCTTTTCTGACCCAAGCAGCCCAGCATCATTGAGAACTGCAGCAGGGAGCTGAGAAGGCCAGAGAGGAGGTGGAATCCTTAGCCCCGCTCCCCGCCCTTTCCTCTACAGCTGCTCTCTGGAGAGGAGAAGGGGCCAAGTCTGAGGCAGCCAGAAATGAGGCCCCAGTGAATCATCAGCTAAATCCTTCCAAAAAGAAAAGGAACAGAGTCCTCTCTGCACAACACAGGCAGGAGAGGAGCCCCAGGCGGGAGAGCAAAGACCAGCCCTTGCCTGTGGGGCTCTTCCTTGGCCCAGGCCCTTTCTGGGCTCCCATGGTGAACAGCCCTGAAGGACCCTCTCGCTTGCTCACTTGCTTGTTACGTGGCCTGGAGAAGGTGGAGAGAGAAAGGCTGTTCTGCCTTCCCATCACACACCCAGAGAAGCTGAATGTGAAGAGTCAGGACAAAGAAAAGGAAGGACTTACTTGCACAGCACAGAGTTAAACTATGGACCTGCTCACATGGGAGGCGGGGGGGGCTACCAACCTGGAAGGCTTTAAAAACGGATTAGACAAATTCATGGGGGGCTATTTTTTTTTATAAGATATTTATTAAAGTTTCACAAATTATATAATCAAACACAACAATACAAACAAAAACAAACAAGAGAAAACAAGTATAATTTCAAATCCTTATTTTCTTAAAACTTACTTCACCGACCTCCTCATACCTCCCCTTTCTGCATTCCAATTTCAAATATTTAGTTCAGCAAATCCTCACCCTTAATTTTGTCTAATTGTTAACCTTTCTTTTCTTTTAACTTAATCTTTACAGTTGTAATCCACTTACTTACTAAAGCCGCATCATTTTAACACTCATTAATTTTACAATGTTTCTTAAGATAGTTATTAAATTTCTTCCAATCTTCTTCCGCCGTCTCTTTTCCCTGGTCTCGGATTCTGCCAGTCATTTCTGCCAATTCCATATAGTCTATCACCTTCATCTGCCATTCTTCCAAGGTGGGTAGGTCTTGTGTCTTCCAATACTTTGCAATAAGTATTCTTGCTGCTGTTGTAGCATACATAAAGAATGTTCTGTCTTTCTTTGGCACCAATTGGCTGACAATGCCCAGGAGAAAGGCCTCTGGTTTCTTAAGGAAGGTATATTTAAATACCTTTTTCATTTCATTATATATCATTTCCCAGAAAGCCTTAATCGTTGGGCATGTCCACCAAAGGTGAAAAAAAGTACCTTCAGTTTCTTTACATTTCCAACATTTATTATCAGACAAGTGGTAAATTTTTGCAAGCTTGACTGGAGTCATGTACCACCTATAAATCATTTTCATAATATTTTCCTTTAAGGGGCTATTAATGGCCACTAGCCAAGTCAGCAATGGAAACCACAGGACAGGAGAGGGCTCTTGGGCTCAACTCCTGCTTGTGGGACCCCAGAAGCCCCACTCCACAAACTGCCCTGGCGCACGTGCTGCTAATGGCCAGGAGCCCCCTCCCCAGTGGGTGGCTGCCATTAGCAGCAGGGCAGGGTGGGGCAGGGGGTGGCGAGCAGCGGAGGTAATTAAAGCACTTGTTTAATTGAACACTCTATGATTTATGGGGCCATAAAATCTGTCTCTCCACTTACTGACCAAGGCCTAGCATGTAAGCAATTGCCTAATGGATGCTCCTTTCCAGGGGGGCGATAGGACACTTAGCTGAGCTGGAAGCCTCATTGTGAAGCCCCCCCCCCCCATCCTTCCCATCACACAAGGGGGGTCCTCCCTGGGCACTTGATCTGCCCAGAGCCAGGGCAGGCCAGGAGGGCATCCCTCCTCCCCATGTGTCCCCCTGGGCGAAGGTTGAGAGAGCAGTTGGGAAGCAGTATGGGGCGCACACAGTGACCTGGATCCCATGTTTTGAGCTGTGCTGGGAAGGTGAAGGCAGCATTGGCAGCGGAGGCAGGAGCAGCTCAGAAGGCCGGTCACCAGCCTGTCAGCTGAAAGAGGGGGAAGGGGGCGAGGCAGGGCAAGATGCTGGCAGGAAGCAAGGCAGCAAGGGATGTTTCTTCCCAGAGGCCTGGCTCCTGCGCTCCTCAGTTCAGGGCACCCATTCAGGGTCACCCTCGATGGCCTTCTCACTTTGGGAACATGAAGGTGACCAACTAAGCCCTGGCTTCATTTGAAATCAGACTTACAAAATTCCTTTTTGGTGTTAGAGCTCAGCTGCATGACTTGTGGAATAAAACACCAAAGTGCTCTGAACATGTGCAGAGTTCCTTTCCCATCACCACAGCCCTGCAGGCTGGTGGGAGTTGGCTTTTATGTCAGAGGGTGTGACTGACTTCCGGACTAGCATGAGTTCTCAGCCCTTCTCACAAGCTTGAGTTCTCACAAGCCCTTCCTTTCAGAAACAAAATACTGATAGAAAGTGCCCATCAATCTGACAACTTCCTTGGGGAGACAGGAGGTCTCTGCAAACGGCCCCACCCTGCAATCCCTGGATGCAGTGCATTATTCCCCGGTGAGGTGGGGGCCAAACACTCAGGGCCAGGACACATACGGCAGGAGGCCTGGGCGGAAGTGCCTGGCATGACTTTCCAAATCCCCTGCCTGCCCACCCCAACATAGCGGGGGGGGGGGCTTTTTCTCCAGCTTGAGCTGCTTCACAATTATCAGTTGGCACAACCGTGTCCATCTTGCTCCCAAACCAAATCTGAAGAAAGAAAACCGCCAGTTATCTGGCAGTGGGGGCAGCCCTGGAGCGTTTTGTGGGGGGCAGGTTCTGGGGACACAATCCATTGTCACCACCACACTCCTTCCTTCCACTTTTCTTCCGTCAGCAGGTCCCTGGTATTTTATTTTATTTTATTTTTGAATGAAATGAAACTCTTCTTTTGCAATGAACAGGTCTTACACAAAACAGTTGTATTAAAAATAAACTGTCCTGGCAGATACAGGAGGCAGGGAGGGCAAAGGGGAAGGAAGGGGCGGCCGTTCACGTGAGCAACTCCAAATCCTTGGCTGGCTTTGAAGGACACACACATCTCATACAATATTTTTTATTGCTGTTTTGTGCAAATCTGGAACATTGGAAAATATATACAGTGGTACCTCGCAAGACGAATGCCTCGCAAGACAAAAGGGTTTTTGGTTTTTTGAGTTGCTTCGCAAGACGATTTTCCCTATGGGCTTGCTTCGCAAGACGGAAATGTCTTGCAAGTTTGTTTCCTTTTTCTTGACACCGTTAATACAGTTGCGACTTGACTTCGAGGAGCAACTCATAGAACGCGGTGTGGTAGCCTTTTTAAAGGTTTTTAAAGACTTTGGTGATTTTTGAAGCTTTTCCAAAACTTTCCCGACACCGTGCTACACAAGACAAAAAACATCGCAAGACGACAAAACTCGCGGAACGAATTAATTTCATCTTGCGAGGCACCACTGTATTTGAAACGGGGGGGCCAGGGATTTAAAGCTGCTTTCACACAAATAAACACATGCTTGCATGCTTCTGATGGGTTGGGAAGTACTAATCCAGGAGAGGGGGCAACACACAGTGGGGATGCTTCCCATAAAGAGCGCCTTGCCCCATCCAGACCAGTACATACCTTTAAAGGCCTGCCCCATGCGGTGGAAGGGAAGCCCGCAGCCAAGAAGGCCCCACCAGAGAGGCTGTTTCCACACCGGACCTCTTCAATGGAATCCTTTGCTCACTCTTTCTTTGAGGAGAATCTAGATGCTGCCCTTACCAAATCATTACCCTCCACTGTTTTGCTCAGCAGAATCCTCTCTTCTCTGGTGTTGCGGTTCTGGGGTTCTCCTGACCCCTGAGAGCCCATTTGGAGGGGACGTGGGAAACACACAGAGCAAGGAATGGCGCTGCTGGATGCTATAGGACTCGGTGAAGCCATCCGTGACCCAATCTCAGCTCTTTCGTTGGAGCAGAAGCAAGCTCCGTCTCACGGTGTGTGTGTGCTTCCCATGTGTGGCAACAGTTCAGATGAGAAGGGGGGGCATTTCTGGCCAACTTCCCTGAGGTCTCTTGGGTGCCTTCCAGCCAAACCTTCCCCAGCATCTCGGCTCCTGGCAATCGTTCCCCAGAACATGGGGCAGCTTCTCCACCTCTGCCCCCCCCCCGCTGTCCTAGATGAGCAGATTCCAAGAGGATCCAGCCCTGACCAAGGCGGACGGAAACTCCCACTGGCCATGCTCCAGGATTTCAAGTGCTGCGAAAATGTCCTTTGATGATAAATCTTGCCAAGCCCCCAAGACAGCCACAGATCTTGTGCTTTTAATTGCACACTCCATCAATCCTTCCGCCAGGGTGGTATAAATGAAGGCTACTTCACCCGTGAAGGGTGATTATCTTTTATGAGTGCCGGAGCTCCATAACTCAGGGATGGCAAAGAGCAAGAGTCATACTCCGGGCTGGGGTTTCCATGGTGGCCCTTCTGACCACGTCTCAGCCAGGATCTCCAGCCAAATCCTGCACCACCTTGAGGCAGGATGGGGCCAGGCCAGCAGCACCAAGCAGCCCCTGCCAAGGCAGCCCAGTCTCCAAAGGGCCTCTGCAGCTGCCCAGTGGCCTCTTGCTGCTTCCAGCAGAGAAGAAGCCCCGTCCCAGTCAGTCCAAAACACAATGTGGGCTGGGTGTACGCTAGCCTGTTTGTAGTTCAAAAATGAACGTTTTCTTAATCCAGAATCATTTGTGTGCATCCTCAGCATCCCACAGTTGATTCAATACCCTGCCCAGTCCACAAGGGTGGCACCACACACACACACACACCCCAAGTCTGGAAGCTTAAAGCCTGGGTCGTGTAAAATGTAGTAACTTCTAATATGGCTATTGCAGTAAAGTGATTTTTCGGTGGGGGGGGGGGTGAATACAGCTGTTTGCCAAGCAGCATCAAGCTGACCCACCCAGTGTGAAGTGCAGAAGCAGCATCTCAGCAACCCTTTAGCAAAGAAGATCCATCTTATGCAGATTCCAAGTGGGGTCTTTCTGAGGCCCACTCCTGCCTGGAGAAAAGAGAGGGGCATTTTGCACTGGGGGGCTCCCTGGCAGCAGCGGGAGCAGCAGCAGCTGCTGCTGCGTTCTGCTTCCCGGGCTGCTGCACATGTGCATTTGCAGTTAATTTGTGGGCCTCTGAAAGTTCCTCAAGATCTCACTGCTTTCACCGCAGCAGCAGCAGCAGTGGCAGACTGCACCTGGCACTGGGTGGCCAAGGGGTGGGGAAGCAGACTGATGGATTGTTGACCAATCCAATTTTGCCAGCAGTAATTTAAAGAAATTAAAACAACTCCATTGGAGATTAACATGGTAAATAGCATGTCCAAGTTTGTTTCTGGATGCAGCAGAGGTACCAACAGGGTGGAACAAGGTGGCCAGCTTTAACCTTTTCTCCTTTTGCGGAAGCAGAGACACCCTGGAGGCCGAACAAAGTGGCCTTTGGCCTGGAGGACTGGTCAAAGTGCTGGGGTTGTAACGGGGGTGGGGTTTGGCTGGCAGGCTTTGTGGGCAAGGGTGAAAGTTTTGGATTTGCCAGGGCCAGCGCGTGGTTGGCAGCAAAGTGCCTGAACCCGGGCTCTGAAAAGAGGTTATGGGGGTGGTGGACCTGCAGAAAGGCAAAAGGTTATTGGGAAATGATTTATAATGGTTAAAAAAGAAGTTTAAAGTGATGATTCCCCAGAAACCTGAGGCCTTTCTGCTAGGTATAACTGGACCAGAGCTTTGTTTATGTATACTATGTTAGTGGCAGGAATAGTCTACATGCAAAAATGGAAAGAAGAATGCCCAGCCAAAGAAGAATTGCTCATGAAGATGATGGAATATGCTGAGGTGGCGAGACCATCTGTGAGAACTGGAGAACTGAATGAAGAAAAATTTCTTGAAGAATGGAAATATTTTGTGGAATATTTAAAAAAATATCATGGTTATGTTAAAACATATGCAGGATTTGAAGTATAGCAGCAGATAAGAATTGCAGCTTAATAATTTATAATTATTAACGTACATAATTGGCAAAATACAAGTAATATAGCAACTGCTGGTTGTTTAAAAGAATTTGTAAAATTTGAAAAGCTAATAAAAACTGTTTTAAAAAGGGAACTGGATTATGGGATTCAATACCTGGTTCAAAGATGCTTTGCAGTGGGGTGCAGAGCTCCTCTATGGTGTCCCACGGCTGAAGCAGGAGAAGCCCGGAGGAAGAAGCAGGCTCTGTGGAGAGACGTGACGGCTGGCCTGGTGGGCCAAGGGGGGAGGTTGGCTTTGGCATAATGCACTGCCAGCCCTGCAGGCAGCAGGAGAGCGGCCCCATTTCCAGGTGGGGCTTCAAAGAAATGGACGGGAAAGCAGCAGATTCCTCCTCCTTGACTGGGACACCCACATGACGCACCTTGTCAGTCACATCCACAGGTCAGGGGAAGCCAACTAAGGCACAGAAGCCCCCTTGGTCTTGTCTCGCTTCCTCTTCCCCCCACCCCCAGTGGTCAGTGCTCCATAAAATCCACATGGAATGCTTTTGCCCCTCCTTCCCCTGCAATGCTGCTGCTTTGGATGGGGTACATTGGGGGGCTGCCATTGCAGTGAAGCAGCCGACTGGTGGGGACCCAGCCAGCTGATGATGGTTACCACCTCTTAACTGGCACATTAAATGCATTGCAGGCATTAGAGTTTTTGCTCTGCTCTCTACTTAAGAATAACAAAGTCACTTGACCTTTCAGCAGCCACCACAATAGGCAAGGAAGAGACTTTTTGACAAATGCACTTTGTAATGGTCTCTGGTCTTCTTCATGCGGCTGTTGGAACAGTTAATATCTCATGTCACAGATGTAGACAGACTGAGGCTCATGATTAATTTAACTTGCCAATTAATCACCCCCAAATGGGCTGTTTTGTCACCTCTTCCTAATGGGAAGATGTTGATGCCTCCTGGTGAATCTGTGGAGAGGCTCTTGGCTGGTGATCAACTGGTGCTGTCCCAGCACAGCTTTCCAGGAAGGACCAAGAGAAAGAGGGAGGGGGAATTCCCTCAAAGAAACACAAGCAGGTAGGGGAGGGCATTTGCTGCACAGTTCCACACGGACACCTCTGGGATGACCGGGAACTTTTGCCCTACATAGCATCCTGGTGCTTAATCTGAGTCACAAATGGGCTCCACAGCCTGCTTCAGATGCCAGGGCTCAAGCCTAGAATAAAGTGCCTCTGAGCTAATGCAGAGAGCATTTCTTTGCTCCCATTTGGGAGTTACTAGAATCAGCACCAGCAGGCCCACCATCTGGCCACAGGGCGAAGATTTGCACATTGAAGTCTGGGGAGGTGAGGGCTGCAGCCCCACTTCTCTCTCTCTTTTGCCTGACCAGCACGTGTGCTGTTAAACATGGTGACACACACACCTTTCGTGGGAACTGCATGGCTTAACTGCAGTGGCCCCCAGAATTGATGGGGAGAGGCAGGATAGAGAGGGAGGTATCTGCCTGCAGACTCCAGCATTCGCTGACCCTCCTTGCTGTGCCTACCATGGCACCCTGAAGCCAGGCAAAATCTCCACTTGGCACTCAGCCAGGGTTGTGTGTCTTTCACAAATTAGCCATTTGGAGACTGCGGTTTCTTTAAGAGATACAGTTTCTTTACATGTATTTACAACCAGTGTCTAGGTGGTGAGAGTTCAGAGCACTCGCCTATCCAGAGCGGCTTGCTTCCTGCAGGAGAGCAACACTGGATTCCAAGCACAGCAAAAAGTCATCCTTGGCGACTCTCTGTTCCAGCCTGTCATCCCCAGCTCACATAGAATTCTGTCCCTGCTTCTATGGCAGCTTCCCTTAAAACCTCAACTATTGAGTTATTCCTGACTTTTGCTAAATCTAAGAAGGTGCATCTACCCCCCCCCAAAAAAAAATTAGTTAATTACTTTTTACTTTGGTCCTGGAGGTTTTGCTAAATATGATCAGAAGGGACCATTTGATACAAGGTATTCAGGTCGGAGTTAAACAATACAAACTTAAAGCTTTTGCAGATGATCTCGTTATGACATTACAGGAGCCGATATCCAGCACTAAGAGGGCCCTAGAAGTAATCCAGGATTTTGGTCAAGTGGCAGGCTTTAAATTGAATAAATTGAAAACTAAGGTTTTGGAGAAAAATTTGACGCCGATAGAGAAAGAGAGGTTTCAGAAAGAGACAGATTTAACATTAGTAAAGAAGGTAAAATACTTGGGGGTGAATATGACATCCAAGAATGTGAACTTATTTAAAGATAATTATGAGAAATGCTGGTCAGAGGTGAAAAAAGATCTAGAAATCTGGACGAATCTGAAGCTTTCCTTGCTGGGTCGAATTGCTGTCATTAAGATGAATATATTGCCGAGAATGTTATTTTTATTCCAATCGTTGCAAATCATTGATAAGATGGACTGCTTCAAGAAGTGGCAAAGAGATATATCTAGATTTGTCTGGCAGGGCAAAAAGCCCAGAATAAAATTTAAGATTCTTACCGATGCTAAAGACAGAGGGGGGGTTTGCCCTGCCAGACTTAAAACTTTATTATGAGTCAGCAGCTTTTTGCTGGCTGAAGGAATGGCTACTTCTTGAGAATACAGATGTTTTGGATCTTGAAGGGTATGACAACATATTTGGGTGGCATGCATATTTATGGTATGGCAAGGTAAAAGCACATAAGGCATTTAAAAACCATATTGTCAGGAAAGCACTGTTTAATGTCTGGACAAGGTACAAAGACTTTCTGGAGAGTAAAACCCCAAGGTGGCTATCACCTATGGAAGCGAAAGCTTTGAAAAAACTCAACATGGAGGCTAAATGGCCAAAATATTGGGAAATTTTAGAACAGGAAGGTGACAAATTGAATTTGCAGAGTTATGACAAACTTAAAGAGAAGGTGCGAGACTGGTTACATTATTTTCAAATAAGAGAGGTCTATAACTTGGACAAAAAAAATGGTTTCCAGGTGGAAAAATCAAAGTTAGAAACAGAATTGTTAGAACCCAATGCTAAGATACTTTCAAGAATGTATAATCTGCTGTTGAAATGGAATACTGAGGAAGAAACGGTAAAATCTGCAATGATAAAATGGGCACAAGATATAGGACATAATATTATGTTTGCTGACTGGGAGAAGTTGTGGACCACCGGGATTAAATTTACGGCATGTAATGCCCTAAGAGAGAATATTATGAAAATGATGTACAGGTGGTACATGACTCCAGTCAAGCTTGCAAAAATATATCATTTGCCCGATAACAAATGTTGGAAATGTAAAGAAACTGAAGGTACATTCTTTCACCTTTGGTGGATGTGCCCAAGGATTAAGGCCTTCTGGGAAATGATATATAATGAACTGAAAAATGTATTTAAATATACTTTCCCGAAGAAACCAGAGGCCTTTCTCCTGGCCATAGTTGGCCAATCGGTGTCAAAGAAGGATATAACTTTCTTTATGTATGCTACAGCAGCAGCAAGAATTCTCATCGCAAAGCATTGGAAGACACAAGACCTACCCACCTTGGAAGAATGGCAGATGAAACTAATAGACTATATGGAGATGGCAGAAATGACTGGCAGAATCCGAGACCAGGGAGAAGAGTTGGTGGAAGAAGACTGGAGGAAATTTAAAATTTATTTGCAGAAATATTGTAAATTTTTTGAATGTTGAGGACATTGAAATGAATTGCAGGGGTTCTAGCAGCAAGGTAAAATGTAAGATTGGATTAATAATAGACAGATTAATAGGACATGAATTTGCTGAACCAACTTCTAAATGGGATACAAAAGTGGGAGACGCGAGGAAGTCAGGAAAATAAGTTAACTAAAGAGGAGAAATCAAGAAAGAGGGCATTTTTGTCTTTTTTTCATATGTGTTTTTTCTTTTTGTGTGTTTAATGTCTGTATTTTTGTATTTTATAACTTTGTATTTTTTATGCCTTTTTGCTTTTTCTATCTTTCTAAAGCTTGTATTGTCAAAACTTAATAAAATATCATCAAATATATATATATATTAGTATAACTCAAGGCGTAGGAAAACAGAAGCCAAGGAGTCTTCTCCACCTGCCCACCTGCCTTCTTGCATCTTGCTTCTGCCCTTCCAACATTCAGGAGCCTTGGATCCCCAGGGTGTCCTGGGCTGGGAGGCCCTTCCGGCTCTTGACTGACTCTTTGCTTGCCCTCCACAGTCAGCTGGGACGTCTTGAATTAAAGTGGTGCATTATCACAGCCGCCACGAACCACCATGAGCTGGGTGGGCTCAAGAGCCGGGGCACGGCATGGCACAAGCCTCGTAAGTGCCCGAGTGCCACTCAGTCTCAGCTGGCATCCTCATTTAACTTTTATTGACAATTAATACCATGGGAAGGAGCATCACTGTTGTGTCAGGGAAACATAATGTTGCTTTATGGCCTCATCAATTAGATGTTTCTGGAAACAACAGAACTTTGGGCCCTGAGCCAGCCCTCCTCTCTGTAGCAACCACCACCGCCTCCCAATCTCAGAGCCACAGACCAGGCAGACAAACGAAGACCTCCTTCCCACTGCAAAGAGGCAGCATGGATGGCAGCAGAGAGCAGCACCACTCTGGGGATCCCAAAATAGCAAGTGGTTCTCTTCTCCCTGCCCCACTGGCATCCCAGAGGCAAAGCCTTGGCTGGTTTCGAGGGGGGTACCAGGCCTCCCCAGAGCGCCCAGGTAGCACACCAGCCTTGGAATGGAGTGAAGCAGCTAAACAACCACTTAAAATTTGCTTGCAAGAAGAAACCTGACCCTGAAGGGAGGTGAAGCAGTCCCAGTGCAAAACACCCTCCCCAACCTCTTCATACCTGGCTGGGTTGCCCCAAAGAAGCTGGCCATTTTGCTCCTGTTAGTTTCTGTCTCTTGGGGAAGGCAGGGGTGATGATGATGATGATGATGATGATGATGATGATGATGATGATGATAACTTTTATTTGTATCCTGCCCTCCCCAGCTGAGACTGGGCTCAGGGCAGCTAACATCAAATATATAACATTGGTATAAAATCAAACAATAATTAAATTACCTCCTAAAAACAAGTCAGGATCAAATTAAAATCTAATTAGGTGGCTTTCCTCAGGATTAGGGTTGGGAACAGTAAATGCTCATCAGGCCCAACTGTTTATGCTGTTCTTATATGGGCCTGTGAGAATGCTGGGAGGCCTCTTTCATACTAGTTCTTATACAAAGAGAGAAGGGGAGTCAGGTTGAGCCCTGACCAAAGACCCTGCAGAAAGATGTCAGATCCCACGGGGCCCTGGCCTCTTGTGGCAGAGCGTTCTACCAGGCTGGGGCCACGGCCAAAAAGGCCTTGGCCTAGTCAAGGCCAGCCTAATTTCTGAGACCCAGGATCTCCAAGCTGTTATTATTTGTAGACCGTGAGGTCCTCCGTGGGGCATACCATGAGAGGTGGTCCCATAGGTACGAGGGTCCTAGGCCAAAGTGATGATGGGGTCCCTTTCTCTTCATTCATGCACAGAAATGTCTGGGGCTGCTTCACTCTGCTCCTCCTCACTCTTCCTTATACCTATGATATTGTTACAGGCCACCCTGACCTCCGAGTCACGTGAGAGACTCCAAGGGTTGCAGCATTCACTCAGGGTTCTGTTTCCTTGAAATGAAGGTCAACAGAGACTCTGCTGTCTTTTGGATATGTGGTTTTATTTACACACAAATATAACCTGAGCATAAGATGGAGGGGCTCACAGCATCAACACCCAACAGATCTTGCTTTGGATCCAGCAAAAGAGCAAGCATCTATCTGGCTCTCTAGCATTTAGGTGAGGGGGGTGGAGGAAAGGCCAGCCCATGAGTTGAGGTCCCATCTTGCAACCTAGATCATTCTTTTGAGATGCGGATGAGGACACTTCAGTGGCCAGCTAAGCTCATTGTCTTCCCAAGAAACTTGTGTGACCAGTTCAGCAACCTCCTCTATTAGATTCTAACCCACACTGGGTATAGAACTTCAAGAACTCAAAGGGACTCGGGGAATCATGCAGTCTGACCCCCCTCCACTGCCCACAAACCTGTTTCCCTTCCTCTTTCTCAACCTTCTATCCAGTTCCCTCAGCCTTCTGTCACAATCTGGTGTGACCAAGGAAGGGCACTTGGGTGGGGCTCTGCCAGGAGGGCCTGGCCTGGTTCCCTGGGTTCTCGGGGGCAAGGTCAGCAGGTGCCGTTCCCTAAGTCCATGGGCTGCTTCTCCCTTTAGTCAACAGGAGCAGAGGATTCATGGAGCAAGAATGCAGAGTGGGGTGAAGACTAGAACCCATCCGCTCCCTGTCCAGTTTGAGGGACCTTTGGGTGGTGTTTCTGTTAAGCAGCCTGTGCTGGAGGAGGGTCTTCTGTTACAGACACACACAGGGGCAGAGGTGGGCATGGCAGCATTGACTCAAGACCCACAGCTCAAGAGTGGAGCACCTACTTTCATCCAACCCCCCCCCCAACCCAGGTGCAGCCCTGGGCATCATAAGGTAAAGGAATCAGGTCTCTGCAGGCGATGTTGTCCTGGGGCTTGCAAAGTCCCAATGAAATGGGGGGGGGCAGCTCCCCACCTAAGCTGCAGGACATGGTCACACTATTTGCTGCAGCAGGGAATGTCAATGGGACGTCAAAGCCACTAATATAAACAGATTTATTATCATCTTTCGGAAGAAAACCCACTGTCTGGTTAGTTAAAAGAAAGTGGTAATTAATTATTAACCCTGACTCCCAATAGGAGCTTTGAGATCTCTCCAAGTAATAATTACACTTAAGTAGCACAGCTGGAGAACACAGAGCAATGCTGTAGCAGCCCAGGAAATCAAAGGCAAGATCAAGGTGACTTAACTTGCAATATCCCCTTCCAAACAGTCTCCTTTAGAGACTAGGCACACAGCTCCTGCCTGCTGCCAGCAGCTGGCAGGATGCAGCAGACACCCAGGAATTGAAATACAGCAGAAAGGGAGCCCTGTGGTTGCCTGTGGACCTGCCGGTGGTGGTGGGGAGGATGTCAGAGGGGTCTCTAGAGAGGTGAGGAGCCCCCCTGCCCTAGGGTCACTCCCAGAATCAGGAGAGGACGGAGCCTTTTGCACACACGCTGCCCCAGCTGGCATGACCAGAAGCTAAGCAATGTCTCACTGGGACTGTACAGAAGGTGGTCTCCCAAGAGCCCCCAAATGCCTTGCTCCTTCCCGGTCTTTCCTCCTGAGCTGCCCTGAGCTAAGCCAAGGTCTGGAGAACCCAGGCTGGTGGTGAGGAGTTCTCTCTGCTAAGCAACAGCTGTAGACATCAGCAAGCCTTAGCAGCAGCTCATGGATTACCAGGAAAGGCAGCTTACTAGGTTGTGTGAACCAGGCCAGTCAGATCCATTTGAAGAGCCCAAACTAAGGTGCTGTTGGCTTTCCTGAAGCAATAACTCCCTCTGCTGGCCATGAACAGAAAGTGCTGATTCCATGCACTTGAATGCATTTGATGGTGTTCAGTTAACTATGCAGCAAGCTCTCCAATGCAACTACTTGGCACATGTGGATGGATACCTGTCAAGTCAATTGCCCATAAAGTCCTGCCAAGTTGAGAGGAAATTCCCATCCATCTTCCTGCTGTGCAAGATTTATGATCAGATGTAGAAGTGTGGTAAAACTGCATTCATCTCTCAGAACAATGTTACAAAATAATAAAAAAATCCTTCCAGTAGCACCTTTTTATTTTTTATTTTATTTTGTTTCAACTATGGCAGACCAACATGGCTACCTGCCTGTAACCACAATGTTACAGGCTTAGCAAATGGTTACCCCAGGCGCACTGTGGCAGAATACTTTCCCCCAAAGACTGTGAGCTGAAGGTTCTGGAGGGGCAGCGATGGCAACAGGAGACAACCTGGGGCTGCCCAGTGCAGTGCAGAAGGGAGAAGGAAGGGCATGGGGGCTTCTCTGGCTCTCTCCCAAGACTGCTGTGTTCTAAGGAGGGTCATGGGCCTGCAGGGGCCTGCAAAAGCATTTCTTCCTGGGGGCTGCCCTGGCCCCGGCTTGCAGCCCTTCACTCTTCCATGAAGTTATGGCGTCTCTGCTTCAGCTCCTGAGCTCCTGAGCAACACTAGATATGTGTAAAATGCAGTATTATTATTATTATTATTATTATTATTATTATTAATCGTGATGAGCCTGAGAGTTGAAAGCAGAACTTTGCTGCCAATCTCCCTTGAATGGCTGCCATCCCTATCGATCCTGCTTTGCTTTCTGAATTACACAAGGGTGGTGTTCTCCCCCAACCCACTCTACAGCCATTCCCAAGGAGTCAAGATGTTCCACCAATTTCTCCCATCTTCACTTCCGAAGGGCACTTGGGGGTTGAACATGTCATCTCTGGAGCACAGAAAATCTTGTGACCGCAGGGAGTGGAAGCGCTCTCAGGCCGCTGCTGGGCTGATTTAACTCAAAGTGACGCGCCTGTCATAGCCAGGATGGGGGCCTGTGCCACAAGGACCCCGCTTAGCTGCTAGTTCAGGCGGGTGACTCTCTTCTCAGAGCAAAGGCACAGGAGAGTTGTCTAGAGGACCCACATTGGCAGATGAGGTGGGGGGAAGGAAGGTGCTGCCAGGTGGGGCGATGCAAGCCTCTTCCTGCCTAACACGCGACAGAAGAGCCGGCTCAGAGGCGTTGGCGCTCTCCCATACTCTGCCCCTGATGCTGACTGCTGTCTGTGAGGGGAACCCCTTGCCTAGAGGAGGGGGAGCAGCCAGAGCCCAAGTCCCATAGAGGGAGGGGCAGGGTTGCCTAATGCATGGGGACTACATTCAGTGGGGTGAGGGGAGTGCACTCTGCACATGTTCAAGAGCACCCTTTTCTGTATTTTTGCATCACATGTTCCAGGTGCTCTCTAGGAATGGGGGCACTTTTAACCATCTCCATAAAGCTGCTCTTTCAGTAACGCCAAAGCTGAGCATCCACAGAGACTCTGCCCCAAATAAAAGCCACAGAGTGACAACTCTTGGAATGTCGTGCATGGTTCCGGTTGCCTCACCTCAAAGGGGATATTGTGGTGCTAGAAAAGGTTCAGAAAAGATAGACCGGAAGGATCCAGGGGCTGAAGAAACTCCTGCATGAGGTGACAACACGAGGCTTCTTTGTTTGAAGACAAGGGGAGTCAGAGGTCAGATGAAAGAAGAGAGAGAAAAGCTTTCCTTCCACTTTCATAATACTCAACATGGGGCATTCAATGAAGCTGTACAGTGAAAGATTCAGAGCAGACAAAAGAAAGTACCTGGTCATGCAGTTAAACTGTGGAACTCCCTCCCACAGGAAGCAGGGATGGCGAAAGAGAGGATTGGACAAATTCATAAAGCATAAATGGTCATGCTCTGCCATTCACTGCCTTCACCGTGGGAGGCAGCTGTGCTTCTGAAGGCCCCTTGCTGGGGATGCCAAGCGAGGAGCATGCTGTTGCTGTGCTCAGGTCCAGCTTCCAGGCTTTCCTTGGACATCTGCGTGGTCCCTATCAGAAGACGATGCTGACCGGGATGGCCCCACTTTGGCCTGATCCAGCCGCAGGGCTCCGTTGACACAGCATGCCATGCCAAGCTACTGAGAAGCCCAAGCAGGGAGGGTAGGCAGGGCTGCGCCCGGAAATGCAACTGAGTGGGCCATCAGAGAACCATCGAATTGTAGAGTTGGAAGCGATGCCCAGAGGTCATCTAATCCAACCCCCTGCAATTCAGGAATCTCAACCGCACAATCCCCATAAGAGTCACAGAAGCTCCAGAGCAGAAGCTGGCAAACAGTCTGCTCCGCCCACACACTGTGAGCCAAAGGCAGTGGTGGCCCTTGCTCCCCCCCCCCCCCGGGGATGGCCAAGGGCTCAAAGCAGGCCCAGCTGTGTGTGAGGAGGACAGGGGCACGCTGCCAGCCTCGCTTCTCGTGGCCCCCTCTCTTTCAAGGAAACCGGCACTGCTTCCTGTGCCCTGTCAGCGCCCTCTGGCTCCTTCAAGGCCCATGGGAATGGCCTGCCACAAGCCGCAGCCAAGCCTTGGTCTCCTGCATCCAAGGCCGCCTCTCCCTCTCTGAGCTCTCTGCTGGTTAATTGCTGGCACACTCTCTCTGAATGTGCGAAACACCCTCTGACAGGGCGTGTGATTTATTACTGCCCACTGCAAAACGGAACAAAATCAATTGCCTATTACCTCACTTAGCAAGAGCCTGTCACCGCCTGGGAGCAGCTGGGGGGAGTGGAAAGGCAGGGCAGGCCTGGCCCAGCCAAGCTGTGGCCACCCTTTGCCCCACCAGCTCCAGGACAGATAATATTTGCTCTGCGTGGCATGGGGGCTGGGGGGCTGCTCCAGCTTGACCTGAATCCCTGCGGCATTGGTGCATCACAAGACCCTCCCAGCCTGGTGCATTTCCAAGGTGAATGAATCCCTTTGCTTTGCTTTGGTCTGTCAGGCAAGGCTGCTCATGATGGAAAGAGCTGCCATTGCAGCCTCTGGCCCAGAACACCCCCCAACTGAAGCTGTGAGAGAGCTGGGGGGGAGGATGCATCCCTTGCCCATCCTCAAAGGTACTCTCCTCCAGTTGATCCTTCCCCCCCCCCACACCCCAAGGATCAGCCTGGGGCAAGGCATTGAACCCCCTCCCCGGGGGAGCAGATGCCAACTAAGCCTCAGGCAGGGAGAGAGACAGGCTGTTGGGTGGGGGGAGGCATATGGCTAGTGGGGGTGGCAGGCAAGTGGCATTCCTGCCATTTTATCCCAAGGCTGAATCTGTTGTGATGGCTGTGCAGAGGCTTTTCTGGTGGTTTGGGGTCTGCTGGGGTCCCCTTCCCCACCTGGCCTTGGTGGAAGAGAAGCGCCTTCCCTGGTCCAAGAACAAAGGCAGGATATGCTTGTGAAACATGGACCACTTATAAACGCCATCTCCAACTCCTCGAAAGATTCCATCAACAGTATCTCCGAATAATTTTACACATCACTTGGGAAGACAGGCAAACTAATATCAGTGTACTGGAAGAAGCAAAGAAGCAATGATTCTTCAACATCAACTTCGTTGGACTGGTCATGTTGTGCGGATGCCTGATTAACGTCTTCCAAAGCAACTACTCTATTCTGAACTTAAAAATGGAAAGTGTAATGCCAGTGGTCAACAAAAAAGGTTTAAAGACTGTCTCAAGACAAATCTAAAAAAATGTAGTATAAACTGGGAGCACTCCAGCTGGAGAACAGCCTTTACCAAAGGTGTCATGGACTTTGAAGACACTCGAACTTAGGAACCAAGGGAGAAATGTGCTAAGTGGAAGGCATGCTTGGCAAATCCTCACCGTGATCAACTCCTGCCCAGAAAGCAATGTCCCCACCGTGGAAGGACCTGTGGATCCAGAATTTGCCTCCACAGTCACTTACAGACTCACTCTTAAGACCGTGTTCATGGAAGACAATCTTACTTGGCTACAATGGATAGAAGAAGAAGAAGAAGAAGAAGAAGAAGAAGAAGAAGAAGAAGAAGAAGAAGAAGAAGAGAGACTTGTAGCAGAGTCAGCAGCTGCTCCCGCCTGAGTGCTGCATGGAGGTGAAGCCCAAGTCCAAGCGGGCACCCAGAACGATTCCAGCAGCTGCATCCCAGGAGGGCAAGGGGACACGGGGCTGGCATCAGTGGCACCCCCAGCCTCCAGTTTGCCTCAGCTCCTTCCTGATTTCCTCCTTAGGTTGGCATGTTTAAGGGCTTCTGCAGTCTATATGCTGGGGAACTCCTGGCAAGGGGCTCAGGCACACCATTTGGGGAGAGGCGGGCTCAGCCTTCTGCTGATGTGTCGCTTTTGGGAAGGGAGAATCACAATGCGCTGTGACTGAGCACCTGCTTTGAGTGCAGAAGGTCCCACTCCAGACCTTGGCCAGCACTGCTCATTCAGCTCTCTCTGAGAGACTCTTGGAATGGGGACCCCTGAGCTGCAACCTGTGTGAGTGGGGCTGCTCCCGTTCCCACCCCCTTGCGCCCCTGCCCCACTCCCTGCCTTTGCAACCCCACAAGGCCCACATTGTTCTGGTCTCTCCATAGCCTTGTTCTGCACAATGCGCCTTGTGGGGGGTGCTGCTTCTCTCCCTCCCCCCCCCCCACAGGTTGCCATGGCTACCCCTTGGGCTCTGTGACTATATCAGAGACCTCCGCTTCCCTCCCCCCTCCCAGGAAGGGAAGGAAGGTGCTTGTGAGCATGCCTGGAGATGCCACAATGGCAGGAGGGGGAGGGGGTTCTGCGTGGGAGGAAGGGGTCTGCGTGCATTTCAATGGGCCAGACAGCAAAGGCCTGGCAGCCCCCTCCCCCTTCCCGGCCTTTGTTATGCCCAAGAGCCAAATTCCCTGCCTGAGCTCCTCTGCTGGGGACCCCCCTGCCTCTATCCCATCTCTCAGGGTGTCAGGTTACCTGGACAAAGGGGGCTTTGTGGGGAAGAGGGGCAGGTGCAGGGGGGGCTTGCTGATGCAGCAGCCCGCTTGTCGGTGGGAGGCTGGGCTTTGAGGGCAAGGGAGGGCAAGGCCGGGTGCCTTCCTTCTCCAGCCCCCCTCCTCCCCACCTGCCAGCGAGGCTCTCTCCTGGCCTAGAAGCTGACAATGTGCCCCATGTTGCCCGGCCCTTTGAGGGTGGACCTGCCTTCCACTTACAAAGGAAAGGGTGAATCCATGAGCGTGTCTGCATGTGTGAGAGAGATGTTCAAAGCATGCGCAGAAGGCAACAGGAAGCAGGGACGTCTTGTAGGCTAGTCTGCCTCAGAAGGAGCAGATGGGTCCTGCACGCTGCAGAAGATGCTGTGGAGAAACGGGAACAGGGCGGAGAGAGCCTGGCATG
Source organism: Podarcis bocagei (assembly GCF_964188305.1). Lineage (NCBI taxonomy): Eukaryota > Metazoa > Chordata > Lepidosauria > Squamata > Lacertidae > Podarcis > Podarcis bocagei. Next base: position 1,474,882 of record NC_138142.1, on the reverse strand, counting down.
GATGGGTGTGCCCGCATCTGGTGGCGCTGCCTTTGCGGGAGGGTCTGCTGCCACCCCCCCCTCCCGCTGCATGGAGCCTCAGAGATGGGGCTCATTTGTTGCGAGGGTAAACAACCTCAGGCAACGGCCAAAGGCAAAAGCTTGTGGTGCCTTCTGTGCCAACTTTTAAATACCTGCTGAAGACAACTTTATTCCACCAGGCCTATGCGGGCAATTAAGAAGACTTCATTCCACAGAGGTCTATGGATTTTGTTGTCTGGTTTCATGTTTTTATATCACTGTAAACTGCTCATGGCTATGATATATTTTTATGATATAGCAATATATAAGTATTTCTATAAATAAACAACTTTGGTCCCATACAGAGGTCCTCCCCCCCCCCCCAGCACATTTCTGCCCCCTTTATGGTGCCTTTTCAGAAGAGGGCTCTGAGCTCATGCCTCTCAATTTAGCCTGCTGCTCCTCTGGCATGCTCTACTACGGGGAATTTTTATGGCTGGGATTTGCAAGGGTATTTTGAGGGCCAGCCTGTTGCCAGGCGGAGGGAATATGGAGGCGTTAGACTGGGGGGGGGGCGAGAGGCAGGTTTCTTCCTACTGGGGCCTATATTTAGAGAGGGCCTTGCTCCGCCCCGACCCCCACCCCAATCCTGCTTTCTCCTCATCCCCAACCTCGGAGCCTGAGGCCCACAGGGTGGCTTTGTCCTTTGCTTTGGGGCCTTGGAACATCTAAACCTGGTTTAGCACAGGAGCATCTGCCAGAAACTCCTTCCATCACCAAAGAGGCCCCCACTGCCACTGCTGCAGCCACACGCATGGCCTTTGCAAACCCCCCTCTGTGGCACTGATGACTCCAGGTTTGAGGGGTCCTGGCTGCCACCGCCTCCTCTGCCATCCCATGAAAACAGGTCCCAGGAGACCCTGCCGCTGCCTTTGGTACCTGATGTGAGAATCCCCCTTCCTCTTCTGCTGCCTTTGCCAACAACAAAGGCGTTTCAGTTCAAAGGAGAGATCTAGCCCACCACCAGGAGCCTTGAGGCTGCAGTCGGCCACAGGGGGCAAGGGGGAAGTGTCCACTCCAATCCATCCATCATGTGTTGATGACAGGTGACTGGAAGCCCCCTGCTGTGATCTGTGGACAGCTGACCAGCCCTCAGCTTCAGTTGGGGCAGATGCTGGGCTGGGGCTGGCTGGGTTTGACTTGCCTTTTTTTCTCCCAACGTGAGTGGCGGCTCTGGAAGGAGGATGACCTTAGTCGTCAATCACTCACGGGACTAGGAGGACTCTGGCTGGGCAGAGGCAGTCCTTAGGCACGCAGCGCATGCCCTGGAAAACCTTTGTCTCCCAATGCTCCATGTTGCTTGTGTGGAAATAGCCAGATGTTGAACAAGAAAGAAATGCCAGGTGGGGGAGACCAGCCTGGATTTCTAACTGGAGACACACCCCATGCAGATGTGCGTGTGTGCAAACACTTTATTGCAAATTCATCAATATGCTAGTCAGGCTTGTGACTGTCCAGAGATTTGTGGGGTTTTTTAATATAATATTTTATTAGGTTTTATCAATAGAAAAGTTCAGAAAAATACAAAATTACAAAATACAAAAATACAAACATTAAACACAAAAAAGAAGAAGAAAAAACACACATAAAAGAAACCAAAAACTCCCTCTTTCTTAATTTCTCATCTTTAGTTAACTTATTTTCCTGACTTCCTCACGTCTCCCTTTTTTGTATCCCTTTTTAAAAATTGGTTCCGCAAATTCATGTCCTATTAGTTTATCTATTATCAATCCCATCTTACATTTTACCTTGTTGCTAGAACCCCCTCAATTCATTTCAATGTCATCAGCATTCAAAAAATTTTACAATATTTCTGTAAATAAGTTTTAAATTTCCTCCAATCTTCTTCCACCAACTCTTCTCCCTGGTCTCGGATTCTGCCAGTCATTTCCGCCATTTCCATATAGTCTATTAGTTGCATCTGCCATTCTTCCAAGGTGGGTAGATCTTGTGTCTTCCAATGCTTTGCTATGAGAATTCTTGCTGCTGCTGTAGCATACATAAAAAAAGTTCTATCCTTCTTTAACACCAATTGGCCAACTATGGCCAGGAGAAAGGCCTCTGGTTTCTTTGGGAAAGTATATTTAAATACCTTTTTCAGTTCATTATATATCATTTCCCAGAAAGCCTTAATCCTTGGGCACGTCCACCAAAGGTGAAAAAATGTACCTTCGATTTCTTTACATTTCCAACATTTGTTATCGGGCAAGTGATATATTTTTGCAAGCTTGACTGGAGTCATGTACCACCTGTACATCATTTTCATAATATTCTCTCTTAGGGCATTACATGCCGTAAATTTAATCCCGGTGGTCCACAACTTCTCCCAGTCAGCAAACATAATATTATATCCTATATCTTGTGCCCATTTTATCATTGCAGATTTTACTGTTTCTTCCTCAGTATTCCATTTCAACAGCAGATTATACATTCTTGAAAGTATCTTAGCATTGGGTTCTAACAATTCTGTTCCTAACTTTGATTTTTCCACCTGGAAACCAATTTTTTTATCCAAGTTATAAACCTCTCTTATTTGAAAATAATGTAACCAGTCTCGCACCTTCTCTTTAAGTTTGTCATAACTCTGCAATTTCAGTTTGTCACCTTCCTGTTCTAAAATTTCCCAATATTTTGGCCATTTAGCCTCCATGTTGAGTTTTTTCAAAGCTTTCGCTTCCATAGGTGATAGCCACCTTGGGGTTTTACTCTCCAGAAAATCTTTGTACCTTGTCCAGACATTAAACAATACTTTCCTGACAATATGGTTTTTAAATGCCTTATGTGCTTTTACCTTGCTATACCATAGATATGCATGCCACCCAAATATGTTATCATACCCTTCAAGATCCAAAACATCTGTATTCTCAAGAAGTAGCCATTCCTTCAGCCAGCAAAAAGCTGCTGACTCATAATAAAGCTTAAGGTCTGGCAGGGCAAACCCCCCTCTGTCTTTAGCATCGGTAAGAATCTTAAATTTTATTCTGGGCTTTTTGCCCTGCCAGACAAATCTAGATATATCTCTTTGCCACTTCTTGAAACAGTCCATCTTATCAATAATTTGCAATGATTGAAATAAAAATAACATTCTCGGCAATACATGCATCTTAATAACAGCAATTCGACCCAGCAAGGAAAGATTCAAATTCGTCCAAATTTCTAGATCTTTTTTCACCTCTGACCAGCATTTCTCATAGTTGTCTTTAAATAGGTTCACCTTCTTAGATGTCATATTCACCCCCAGGTATTTTACCTTCTTTACTAATGTTAAGTCTGTCTCTTTCTGAAACCTCTCTTTCTCTATCGGCGTCAATTTTTTCTCCAAAACCTTAGTTTTCAATTTGTTCAATTTAAAGCCTGCCACTTGACCAAAATCCTGGATTACTTCTAGGGCCCTCTTAGTGCTGGATATCGGCTCCTGTAATGTCATAACAAGATCATCTGCAAAAGCTTTAAGTTTGTATTGTTTAACTCCGACCTGAATACCTTGAATCAAATGGTCCCTTCTAATCATGTTTAGCAAAACCTCCAGGACCGAGATGAAAAGCAGAGATTTGACTGAGATTCACAATAAGGCAGAGAATATTTCCATTTGCTTAAAAAAGTGGCATCGTGTTTTTCGCTCTATAAGACGCACTTTTTTTTCCCCTCCTAAAAAGTAAGGGGAAATGTGTGTGCGTCTTATGGAGCGAATGCAGGCAGGAGGCTCTGCTCAGCACTCCCTTTAAAGAGCGCGCGGAGCGTGTGTGCTGCCCTTCTCCCTCCTTGGGGAAAAGCTCCGCGCGCTCTTTAAAGGGAGGGCTGCTCTTGGGGGAGCCTTCATCCCTCTGCCCTGAAGAGGCTTTGCCCGGCTATCCCACAAGCCAGAACAGCAAGAGGCTATCCCAGAAGCCAGATCTCTCTTGCTGTTCTTGCTTCTGGGAGTCAGACTAATTTTTTTTCTTGTTTTCCTCCTCCATAAACTAGGTGCGTCTTATGGTCTGGTGCATCTTATAGAGCAAAAAATACGGTACTTTGGCAAGGAGGAGGAGGAGGGGGAGGAGGAGGGGGAGGAAAGCAAGCTTTGGTTCAAGGGAGGACAAGAAGAGAGACTGGGCAAGAGGAGAGTCTTCGCATGGCTCCCTACTCCTTGGTGCCCTTGTGAGGGAGCTGGCTGGCCGCCCCTGCCACCTGCCTTCAGCTCACCTGGAAGGGAGAAAATGTCCCTCCCCAGCAACAAGGGGCGTGGAGGCAGACCAGGTGGAGGAAGAGAGCTATTAATAGGCCACCCTTTGTGTGCCCCCCCCCCATCTTTTCTCTCTTCAGTGTTCAGCGTGTTCTATGGTTCTTATTACCAAGAATCCTACCCAGTTGTGACCCTGAGTGGGGAATCCTTTCCATGCTGAGGTCTGCCTTGGTGGAAAACTGCCGGCTTAGCAATTGTGAGTAGAGGAAAAATAGAATCATGGAATTTTATACTTGGAAGGGACCCCAAGGGTCATCTAGTCCAACTCCCTGCAATGCAGGAAACTCAGCTAAAGCATCCATGACAGAGGGCCATCCAACCTCTGCTTAAAAACCTCCAAGGAAGGAGAGTCCACAGCCTCCCAAGGGAGACCGTTCCATTGTCTTTCCGCTTCTCTGGAGGCATCTCTCTGCAAAGCAGGCTGGCCACAAGCGAAACCACCAGCCTTCCCCACAGGACACAAGCAGAAAGGCCGGCCGCTGCTCTTGCACATGCAAAGGAGAACCCAGCCAGCCTCTGGTCTGGGGCAGAAGGAGTGGAGCACAGTTTGGGCAGAGATGGCCAGTTGCCCCACGGAGGACACACTAACCCTTGCCAATGCAGCTCCTAGAAAGATGCATCTTCAGCAATGATGCCTATGGTGCCCTCATACTAGCACAGCTCGGCCAGGATGCTGGCTGCTGAGGTGGCTGTCTGAGATGGGGAACACAGTGAGCCAGTTTCCTCCCCCTCCCCCTCCTCGCTGGAGGTCTCCTGCCCAGCGCATACCAGGCACAGCCCTGGGAATCTGGGCTCCTCACAGCAGAGGCTGCAAGCCTCCCATGTTGTGGTGGAGGCGGACCTCTCTCTCCTGTATCTTGGGCTGGATGAGTCCCTCCTTCGCTGCCAGGTAGCCACCTCTTGGGAATCTGACATTGCTGGAATTTACTCAGGGGGAGGCAAGAGCCAGCAAGGGGCGTGAGGACTCCCAGCCACAAAGTGTCCAGCCAGATGGAAATGTGAGCCACAGAGACAGCCCAAGCGCACCAACCTGCGTCTCCACCAGCCCCCGTCTGAAGGAGCAGCCAGGCAGCCAAGCGAGAGAGCGAGGCAGCCTCCTGGCCTCCCTCCCAGTCCTGCAGCCTGATCCAAAGTCTTGCTTCTTCTTGCTTGCCGCTTGGTCCTCCTCAGCCTGCATTTCATTCCAAGATGGACTTTGGACTCATTAATTTTAAGAGACTCGCCCTGGCAGAATCTCAAATAATTCTCTCCCACTAGATAGCTACAATTATGAATGGTGCCGGCTCCCTCGATGGCTGGCAATTCCCATTCCCTTCCCCTGATTTAATGACCTATTTGTATTCTATCAATAAATGAAGTTCTCAGGGCCACCCGTAAATGGAAGAGGCACACTATGCTCCAGTAGCCAAAACCGGGGGGAGAAATCTCATCAGAGAGCCCAAATGTCTTGTAGGATGCGACTGCTTGACTTATTGGCCTCTCCTCTTGGCTGCACTTGAATATTAAGCGTTGTATTAATAGCTCACTCTTAATTATCCATGAGTAATGTACTACAACTGGAAAATTAATGGAGGGGAGCACTACAAAAATGAGAATTTCTACTCCCTCTCTTGGACACGTTTCCAAGGAGGCTGCAGCAGACACGTGCGGGCAGCAGCCCCCCCCCCACCATGGGCTGCCCTCCTCACCAAGGCTGGTGGGGCTTGGGGGCTACATGAGTCCACACAAACCCCTACAGAAGTCACAGGAGGCTTAGAAATGGTTGGCATGGGTGAGTACTATTTCAGGCTGGGAAAGGTCAGAGCGGAAGAAAGCTGAGGGCAAAGTCTAGGGGGCCCCAAGGTCAAGCTGATCTGCAGCGGCTGCTGCTGCTCCCGGGTACATGGCAAGGTGCACAATCACTAGGCAGGGGGCGCATGAGGGCCATAGGGCAAGTGGCTCCTTTAGCCAAGTCACCAGGCAGCAGCAGCAGCAGCAGCAATCAAAGTGGGCAGAAAGAGTCCTGTCCAAAGAACAAACCTGTCACTGGAGCCAGAACTCACCAGGCCTCAGTGCTGGAAACTGGTTCCAGTGCCAAGGACTGGAACATGTGACATAAAGAATAAGGAAAGTGTGCCTCTGAGCACAAGCAGAGTAACTCTTTCTCAGTACTAAGAGTGACCCACAAGTCTGCACTGAGGGGGCTGGAAGATTGTAGTTTGCTGCCTTGCTTCCCAAGGACTGTGCTTCACCAAGTGTAATCTGCCCCCCACCCTTGGCCTGGTGGGATTATGTCTCAGAACATCCTTTCTGGGGAGGGACCATGGGGCAAGGACTGCAGATCCCAACATGCAGTCCCAGGTAAATAAGCTGCTTCCCGTGGGCTCCGGACAGTGTTTTCCTGATACCTGCAGCCCTTTCCTTGTGGTGCCAGGGGGGCCATTCTGAAACGGGAGCCCCTAAATAGGAGCTGCACTTCTTTTGCTTAGTCCAGACCAAACCTGCTTCAAGCACCTCTCCATGCAGGCATCCAGTTTATCTCCTCTGGCCTTGAAAAATGATCCCCATTCTTGGAAGTTCATGATAAAGCTGTTAGAACAAATCAGAAGTAGTTCTAAGTTTTTAAAAGGAATAGCAGCAATCTATTCAGAACAAAAAGCCAAACTAATTATAAATCAGGTGATAACGGATGATTGTAAGTTCCAAAAAGGAACGAGACAAGGATGCCCACTATCACCATTATTGTTTATCCTGGTCTTGGAAGTACTTGCCAAAAACATAAGAGCAAATAAAGAGATCACAAGTGTAAAAACTGGGAAAAGTGAATTCAAGTGAATTCAAAAGGAGTGTGGTGGAGTCTCCTTCTTTGGAGGTCTTTAAGCAGAGGCTTGACAACCATATGTCAGGAGTGCTCTGATGGTGTTTCCTGCTTGGCAGGGGGTTGGACTCGATGGCCCTTGTGGTCTCTTCCAACTCTATGATTCTATGATTCTATGATTCTATGATTCTAAGTTAAAAGCGTATGCAGATGACTTAGTGATAACAGTGGAAGAACCTAAAACCTCACTCCCTAAAGTAATAAAAAAAATCAGAAATTTGGGGAAGTGGCAGGATTTAAGCTAAATAGGAATAAAACTAAATTATTAGTTAAAAACATGAAGGAAGAAGAAAGAACTGAGTTAGAACAAAACATTGAGACTGAAGTCCATAAAAAGGTTAAATATTTAGGGATTTGGTTAACATCAAGAAATATAAACCTATTTAAAAATAACTATGAAAAAATTTGGCTTGAGGTAAAAAGAAATTTAGAAATATGAAGTACAATGAATCTCTCATTGTCAGGAAAAATATCGGCGATTAAAATGAATGTGTTGCCAAAAATGCTATTTCTTTTTCAAGCAATGCCAGTCATCCTGAAAGATGAATGTTTTAAAAAATGGCAGAAAGAGATTTCAAAATATGGTACTTACAGACGTAAAAGACAGAGGCAGGTTTGCCCTCCCAGACCTTAAATTGTATTATGAATTTGCTTGTTTGGTATGGATCAGGGACTGGATGAGATTGGACAAGCAAGAGGCATTAGAACTAGAAGGACATGACAACAGATTCGGCTGGCACGCAAGCTTATGGTACGGGAAAGGGAAGGTTCATAGAAGTTTCTACAAGCATATACAGTAATTAGGAAATCACTAATGAGAGTATGGGAGAGATACGAAGACTTATTGGAACAGAAGACCCTGTGGTGGCTTTCACCACATGAAGCATTACTGCTCAAACCACTTGGAAAGAAAGGAAAATGGCTCACATATGTTGATTTATTAAAGGACCGTGATGGAAAATGGAAATTAAGAGATTACGATGAGATCAAAGGCCACTTTCAGAGTTGGTTGCATTATTGACAACTTTATGAAACACATGAAGAAGACACCAAGAAAGAATTCAGTTACACAAGATCTAGGTTTCAAACGGAAGTGATTGAAGGGAAAGTGAAATTACTGAAGGCAGCATATTATTAGAATGGGAGACAAAAGATGAAGAGATAAAATCAGTTAGTATTAAATGGGCACAAGATGTAGGTCATAACATTGTGATGGAAGATTGGGGAAAATTATGGAAAACTGATTTAAAATTTACAGATTGTTCCCTACTGAAGGAGAATTACATGAAGATGATGTACACCAGTGCAGTTAGGGAAAATGTACAAAACTAGTTCAAATATATGTTGGAAGTGTAAGGAAAAGGAAGAGACATTTTATCATATGTGGTGGGATTGTAATGTAATTTTAAAAAATTGGGAAATGATATATAATGAATTGAAGAAAATGTTCCATTTAACATTTGTTTAAAAACCTGAAGCATTTTTGTTAGGGATTGTAGGGGAAAATCTGCCAAAAAAGCTGAAAAACATCTTTATGTATGCGACAACGACCGCGAGGGTCCTAATAGCACAAGGATGGAAGACTAAAGAAACTCCAACTAAAGAATCATGGCAAGAAAAAATGATGGACTATGCAGAACTGGCAAAATTGACATATAAGCTACGGGACAAGGATAACTGTGACTTTAAAAATGAATGGGAACCCTTTACAAAGTATCTGAAGACGCAACAAAGTGAACTGGACTCCTTGGCTGGCTTTGAATAAACATTCACAAACCTTTTATTGATAATAATCAGCTAAATAGTTTGAGGATCTATACAACTGTGTAACATGCAGAAAACAGCATTCTCAGAGAAATCAAAGACTGGAACTGAGGGAAGCGGGGGGGGGGTTGTGTGGGAGGGTGGGGGGAGGGAGGAAAAATGGGGGGAATAAGGATGATATGTTTCTGGATAATATGTCTTGTTTTAATTTTGAATTTAAAAAAGTTTAAAAAACAGAAAAAGAAAAGCAAACTGAACCCCATTCAAGATCTAATTTCTGCAGTCTACATCCACTGCGAGCTACAGCTCTTCTCCTTCTCAGCAAATCTGACCTCCTTTAGCTCACTTCCCCCCACAGGACAATGTATACCTGTAGTCTGAGCTGCACGTCATGCAAAGGGTGTTACGCCTGCTCCCCTCATGGTAGCGGGGGAGACTGGAGAGATGCAGGCATCTCATTTCCCCAGTCATGAACGTTTCAAAAGAGCTACAGGAAGGAGCGTGGCTGCATATTCTGCGGGGGGGGGGGGGATATCTAACAGCAGCCTCGTCGCCTCCAGTAAACGCAAACTGTTTCCAAAGGTTATTTTGAGTCATGAAAACTCAAGGTAAATCACTGAGGAATGACAGTGCTGGGTCACCTCAATAGCAGAGTGCTTTTCAGGAGAGATTCAACTGCATCCTGGGAATTCAGGTTTGCACAGCTATGGGGGATTATAGTGGCCCTTTGTCTTGGCTTCTCCAGGAAACCTCTTCCCTGGGCTTTCATCCTGACTTGCTTCTGTGGAGGCTCTCCCTCTTTCCCTCAATCAATCATTTACCCCACACTTTTTAGTGCATTTCCCGTTACTTTCCTAACCGCAAAAAGTCCATTTTTGAAAAGTTAATTTGTTGCAACTGAGTGCTTTAATCTATTATAATTGTGCAAAACTGAATTTCTGATAAGTGGTTGAATCCCACCAACAAAAGATGGAGAGTCTGGAGGCAACCTCCGTCACAAGAAGTCCACTTTTTAAAAATGCCAAACCTTTTCAGGTTAGGAAAGTGACACAAAAATTCACTAAAAAGTGTGGGATAAACTTTGGTCATATCTGCACCATACATTATTACCATCAAAGAATCCTGGGACCTGTAGTTTGTTAAGAGTGTTGGGAACTGTAGCTCTGTGAATTGGGGGGGGGGGAGAGAGAAACAATGTGCATCAAATGTATGGCACCGTCTTCTCCTCGGTTGAAGCCTGGATGGATGCTCAATGATTCGGTCATGGGAGGAGCCTCCTGTCTATACATTATTCCCTGTGCCTTGGAAAGATGAGTCAGACCCCTCATGTCACCACATCAGATGGCTGACATTTCTCTTTCTCTTTCCTGCTCCTGCTAAATATCTCATCAGAACCTAATGCTGCCCCTCTTCCCTGAATTAGGTCAAGAGCCCACCCCGTCCCACCCCAGTGGCCAACCAGAGACCCACAAGGGAAGCCCACAGGCAGGGGGGCAACAGCAACACCCTCCTCACTTGGGATCCCTGCAACTGGCATTATTCAGAGGCATGAAGGTCTTTGGCAGGGAAGGTGGAGCACAGCCACCAGGACAAGGAGCCACTCTCCCTCCATGCCACCACCATCCAGTCGCATGAGATGAAGTGGTCAGGAGCATGGGCATATAAATAAAAATACTTAACTAAAAGTAGAAATTATCAGAATATTTGAAATGGAAATACTCGCTGAGGTCACTTGGACGATGTTGTGGTGCATCCTCACGACGCAGCTGGCAACCCCATCGAGAGAGAGGAGTGGCTTCCTCGAACTGACAGTCACATTGCAGGTACAGTGGTGCCCCGCAAGACGAATGCCTCGCAAGACAGAAAACTCGCTAGACGAAAGAGTTTTCCGTTTTGGAGGTGCTTCACAAAACAAATCTCCTATGGGCTTGCTTCGCAAGACGACAATGTCTTGCGAGTTCCTGCTGGGTTTTTTTTTCCTTCCCCCCCCCTTTTTCTAAGCCGCTAAGCCGCTTATCAGCTGATCCGATCAGCAGATAAGCCGCTAAAAGCCTCTAAAAGCCTCTAATAGCGCTAATCCGCTAATCCTTCAATGGGATTGCTTCGCAAGACGAAAAAAACCACTAGACGAAGAGAATCACAGAACGGATTCTTTTCGTCTTGCGAGGTACCACTGTAACTTGGTTCTGGAAGCTTCTCATAGTTTCCGGCATTTTCTCCTAAAGTTTTCTTACTGGATTTGCTGGAATGGTTTCCAGCAAATCCAAGAAAACTTGTTTTGTTTGGCATATTAAAAAATAAGATGAAAAAAGGCAAAAATCCAGGCCTGCTTGGTGCAAGGAAAATCCAATGGCAGATTTGCTCTGCTTCATGTACCACTTTTGGAATAATCCTGCAATTATCTTTGGATTTTCAATGCATTTGCAGACATGGGCGATCCCTCCCACCTCCCCTCTGTCTTTCCACGCCTCCTGCCAAAGACTAGTGCAAACTAAGGCCTGGGGGCCGGATCAGGCCCAATCACCTTCTAAATCTGACCCACGGACGGTCCGGGAATCAGAGTGTTTTTACATGAGTAGAATGTGTGCTTTTATTTAAAATGCATCACTGGGTTATTTGTGGGGCATAAGAATTCATTACAGTGGTACCTCAGGTTACATACTTAATTCATTCTGGAGGTCAGTTCTTAACCTGAAACAGTTCTTAACCTGAAGCACCACTTTAGCTAATGGGGCCTCCCGCTGCCGCTGCGCCGCCAAAGCACGATTTCTGTTCTCATCCTGAAGCAAAGTTCTTAACCTGAGGTACTATTTCAGGGTTAGCGTATGTAACCCAAGGTACCACTGTATTATTTTTTTCAAAATATAGTCCTGCCCCCCCCCCCACAAGGTCTGAGGGACAGTGGACCAGCCCCCTGCTGAAAAAGTTGGCTGACCCCTGGACTAGTGTCTCATCTGAGTTTCCTGTTGCTGAACAAGCTTCTGGGGCTCCCCAGGTGGGCTATGGGGATTTCCTTCCATTTCCCAAAGAACCCAGTTAACCCAGTTCTTCTCTCTCTCTCTCTCTCTCTCTCTCTCTCTCTCTCTCTCTCTCTCTCATACACACACACACACACACACACACACACACACAAACTCTGCTGTGTCTTGGATGGGAATTAAATTCTGGAGGTTGAATGGTTGTGTTTTGCTTCTCCCCACCCCCACTTTTTTAAAAAAAATACTTTTCACTCATTTTCCCATTCTGATGATGAGATTCAATCGCAAATCTGCATAAACCACATTTCCAATTGCTGCCATATTCATATTGTTTTTTGTTATATTTGATTATTAATCCAAATTTAATTCTATTGTGTTTTATGCTCATTTAGTATGGTATGTAAAACTGGTCTGGGACCGTAATACAATTTTTATATACCGTATTTTTTGCACCATAACACTCACTTTTTTCCTCCTAGAAAGTAAGGGGAAATGTCTGTGCGTGTTATGGAGGGAATGCCTACGGGTGACATGCCTCCGGATTTTCCTCCTCTAAAAGCTACGTGCGTGTTATGGTTGGGTGTGTGTTATAGAGGGTAATCTGCATAATCACAAATCTGCAAAGTGTGGGCTTGCAAAATTATGGAACTTCTCCCAATATTAAATACTTCCTTATGGAATTAAAAATGGTGGCACACACAGACACAATTTGGCTGCACATGCTCAGCCCAGACTAGCAAGCTGAGTGTAGTTGTCAGCAGATACAATCAGACAATAAGTCCAACTGAAGAGTGGGCAGAGGAGGAGCAGGATGAAGGGACTGGGGCAAAATGCAAAGCAAAAAGTGCAAGTGTGAACCCAGAGATGACGCACAGAGCAATGAAAGTGTGGACAGGCCCTCAGACATGATTCCTAGCAAGTGTCAGAGAGAGGCATGTGGAACAGAGGTGGAAAGCCATTGTCTGGCTTTTCTAACCAGAGCTCAGTGATGGATGCTTTAGCTGAGATTCCTGTATCGCAAAGGGTTGGACTAGATGATCCTTGAGGTAATAATAATAATATTATTTTTTTATTTATACCCCACCCATCTGGCTGAGTTTCCCCAGCCACTCTGAGTGGCTCCCAATCAAGTGTTAAAAACAATACAGCATTAAATATTAAAAACTTCCCTCAACAGGGCTGCCTTCAGATGTCTTTTAAAAATAGGATAGCTGCTTATTTCCTTGACATCTGATGGGAGTGAGTTCCACAGGGCGGGCGCCACTACCAAAAAGGCCCTCTGCCTGGTTCCCTGTAACCTCACTTCTGGCAATTAGGGAACCGCCAGAAGGTCCTCGGCACTGGATCTCAGTGTCCGGGCTGAATGATGGGGGTGGAGACGCTCCTTCAGGTATACAGGACCAAGGCCGTTTAGGGCTTTAAAGGTCAGCACCAACACTTTGAATTGTGCTCGGAAATGTACTGGGAACCAATGTAGATCTTTCAAGACAGGTGTTATGTGGTCCCGGCGGCCACCGCCAGTCACCAGTCTAGCTTGGCGCATTCTGGATTAATTGCAGTTTCCGGATCACCTTCAAAGGTAGCCCTACAGAGAACGCATTGCAGTAGTCCAAGCGGGAGATAACTAGAGCATGCACCACTCTGGCGAGACAGTCTGTGGACAGGTAGGGTCTTAGCCTGCATACCAGGTGGAGCTGGTAGACAACCACCCTGGACACAGAATTAACCTGTACATCCATGGACAGCTTTGAGTCCAAAATGACTCCCAGGTTGCACACCTGGTCCTTCAGGGGCACAGTTACCCCATTCAGGACCAGGGAATCCCCCGCCCCCGCCCGCCCCCTGTCCCTCAAATCAGTACTTCTGTCTTGTCAGGATTCAACTTCAGTCTGTTAGCCGCCATCCATCCTCCAACTGCCTCCAGACACTCACACAGGACCTTCACCGCCTTCACTAGTTCTGATTTGAAAGAGAGGTAGAGCTGGGTATCATCCGCATATTGATGGACACCCAGCCCAAACCCCCTGATGATCTCTCCCAGCGGCTTCATGTAGATGTTAAAATGCATGGGGGAGAGGACCCCACAAGTGAGGGCCCAGGAATCTGAACACTCATCCCCCACCACCACTTTCTGAAGGAGGAAGGAGTGGAACCACTGTATAACAGTGCCCCCAGCTCCCAGCCCCTCTAGACGGTCCAGAAGGATGTTATGGTCAATAGCATCAAAGGCCGCTGAGATATCCAGCAGAACTAGGAAACAGCTCTCACCTTTGTCCCTAGCCCACCGGAGATCATCAACCAGCACGACCAAGGCAGTTTCAGTCCCATGATGAAGTCCCATGATGAAGGGATCCAAGTGGTCCACATCGTCCAGGTGTGCTTGGAGGTCCCTTCCAACTCTATAATTCTATTATTCCTCTCATGATCTGGGCAGCTCCTAATGCTCCTCACTTAGGGCTTATCCATACTTAACCTTTCCAGGCAGAGGTCCGTGTTTTAATGGTCTGTGTCTGAGCGTTCTTGTGTTTCCCTTCTTCTTCTTTCCCCACAAAAACCCTCTCTTTAAACCTGAATCGGAGCAAACATCAGTTCGGATTTCCACAGACTGATGTTTATCTTGATTGAGCTTTAAAGAGAGCCTGGGGCTCTTGACCAAAAAGGGGGGAGGTGCTTGGACATGGCTCATCAAAGCACAGACCGTGCCTGGGAAGAGCAACGAAAGGTAAGTGTGGAGAAGTCCTTACTTTCAGCCTTTGCCTTCCAGTTTAATCCAGGTGTTCTTCTGCTGCTGCCTCTGCATAATTCTTTCTTTTTCTGCAGGTTTTGTCTTTGGCTGGCAGATCACCCAAGGATCTCTGGTCAGCCATGACTCCTATCCTGCTTTTTTTCTACAGAGGGGCAGATAAAAGCTGCCCTCTGCCCCTGCATGCAGCTGTCACCCGCTCTCTGGCGCACACAAGGCCTGTATCTTTCCCCCTCCCCCGTCCCCCACCCCGGAAGTGGCCACACCTGCCTGGCCAGATGCACAGAGGCAGAAAGGATGGCAGATGGTGCCCCATGTCTTCAGAGCTCAGGAGTGTAGTCAGACCACCAGCTGGATCTCTTTTTGCATAACACGGCAAGAGCCCAACTCATCTCAGCAAAATGCAGAACCTTAGCTGACCCCTTCCCTCATTCCAACAGTTGCCCCCCCTGCCCTGCCACTGCTGCCCCCTCCCACTCCAGCTCTGCCTTGTCTCCCGAGGCTGGCCAATGATGCAGTCCCACAATATGGCCCTGATACCCGCCTGCATAAAGAGCCTGGCTGGCTGCTTCCACCTGCAGGCTGCAAGACGGTGCAGGGTGTCTGCTAAATGCTACCTGGGGGGGTCTGGTCCTGCCATCTGGAATTAGAGGCAAGGCCTCTCTGGGATGCCCAGGCCCTCTGCAAAGTCTGCTTCTTGGCATGTCGATTAATGGTGGCGACAGGGAGGAAGAAGTTGCCACATCTCATCCCGACTCCCTCTTTTGGGGCTGAGCAGATGACGGATGGCAGAGTCAGACTCCGCTCTGGTGCTCCTGGCACTGCCTTCCACGCTGCTGCTTGAGTTGTTGGCCTGGATGCCGTTTTCGGGGGGGCACTCTGGGATGCACCTGATCCATCCAGGAAGAAGGGAGATGCCTTTGCTTGGCTCAAAGGCCAATTTATTACTCCCTGCTTTGCAACCCCCATCGACAGGAGCTGCACAGGGAAGGGTGTTCGTGTGAAATGTGTGGCAATACCTGCCCTTGAAAAATGATAATCCTGCATGCTTGGAAAGACAATACTGTCCATTGGCAGGATGCGGCCCTACCAAGCCCCCTCCTTCTGGCACCAGCAGGAGAGGGGGGCTGGTGGCCCATAAGAGTTGTGCCAACCTAATTGAATTCCTGGTCCTGGGATTAACAGGGCTGAGGTGAGAAAGGCAGTAAATGAACCCAGAAGAAAGATTGTCTGGATCCTTGGAATTCCCAAAGGGGAAGGAAGTACAGCGGCTAAGTGGCTGGTTTTAGAGAGTTCAGTCCTCCATCTGAAGGACTCTCTGAGTCAAGTCCAGTTTAAAGATAACAATCTGCAATGACCTGGGGGGGGGGAGCGAGAGGGAGAGAAACTCCTAATTTCTCCACACCCTGCTAAATTCTATGCCCCTCTAATAGCAAGGAACATAGCAAGGGAGCTGTCTTATACCAAGTCAGAACAACCATCCATCTAGCTTTGTATTGTCTATCAGCAGCTTTCTAGGGTTTCAAGCAAGCAGTCTTTCTCAGCCCAACCTGCAGACAGAACCTGGGATCTTCTGCATTCAAAGGATGTGCCCTACCAAGGAGCTGGGGCCCTTCCCACATTCTCCCTGATGCTGTGTCCTCCCTCCCTCACCGTTTTTCAAAGGGAAGAGGATTCCTGCCAGGTCCAGGGAGTGAACCTGCCAGGAGCTAGAAATGTTTCAGAGACAGGCTGGGGCATTCCTGGCTTTAGGAGAGGAGCTGCACAAGAGCTGTGTCTCTGTAGCCTGTAAAGGGCACTGGTGGGCAGGGAGGATCTGATGATACTCCAGAAAAACTGGCTGTGGTGCCTCTTCCACCCCCCCCACCCAAGGCCTTCTGTTCACCAACATCAAGAAAGGCAGTGTCCTTATTCCTGGCCAAAGGCTGACCGTCCTGCTCCCTCCCTGTCACTTTTAACAAGAGGATCATCCAGCAGAGATACTGCAGAAGCAAATGAGTCTTGACAATCTTCCTCTGCTAGATGCATTTTCACAAAGGGCAGAAGCAGCAGCACTTGGGAATCTGACCTGCACCTTTGCCATCTTGCAGGTGGGGAGGAAGCCATTTGCTACAAAGACGTGTCCCCACACGTACCCCCACGAGGCAAGGTGCTGGGTGGCCTGACAGAGCCCTCCTGTTCACTAAGAGGGAGGCAGCCTCTTCCTCTGAACCCAGTAGGATTTCTCAGGCAGCCAGTAGCCTCCTTCCAACCCCACCAGCAGTTCATGGTCACTATCACACACCAGCTTAGAGCAAATAAGCAGAAAGATATGTTTGGCCCTTGCCAGCCCTTTGCAAGAGAACGTGGCTAAGAAAGGGGCTGAGGGGCTCTGGCGTTGGGCATGGGCATGAGGGGTTTCCACAATGGTTCCCTGCCTGCTACAGCCAGCCTCCTCCAGTGGCACAGAGGCCGCTCTTGGCCAGCTCTGCTGCCCCTACCCAGGAGGGCAGAGGCTGTGGTGGGTGCCATGGCACCCCCCAGGCTGGGGCCTCTGATAAGCCCAGGCAGGAAAGGCAAGGCAGTCCCAGGATCAGAAGTCAGGCGGGGGAATGTGCCAGGCCCTGGCTGCCGTCACTGTTGAGTCATTTCCTACAGGGCGGGGGCGAGAAGAGCTCAGGCCTGCTCCCATCCCAGCCCTCAGGCCACAACCTGAACGGAATCAGCAGGGAAGCTGAGCATTCAGTGCCCTTCCCAAGGCCCGTGGACAGGTGGGCAGGGATCACCCACATGCATTCCTTTGGGTCCTCTGCAGCTGCCCAGCCACCCAGCTCTGCTGCGTCCTCCAAGGCATGGCAGGTGCCCGGGAGGTGCCACCCCACGCAAGATGCATCCCCGCCCACCGCCAGGAAGGGCCCCTTCTGCAACGAGGTTGTGCTCTGCAGGGTTGGGGAGGGAAGCAGGAGGTGGCGGCTTTGGCACCTCCAGTCGAAGGAGAAGAAGGCAGAGGTGGGCTGGGCTGGAGCTGTCCTGCCACCAAGGTGCTCCGCTCTCGCAGGCGCTTTGCAGCCAGGCTGTTGGCAACTTACATAACCGGGCAGGGAGTGGCCCCACCTGGAATAAACATACTGTTAAGCCGGGCGGCTGCCGTGCATGTCTGAACAGGAGGCTCAGCATGTCATGCTCAGCACCTCCGTCCTCCCTCTGGAGCAGCCAGCTGCTTCCCTGCGGCACCTTCCAGGCATCTCGGAGGGAGGGAGAACAAGAGGGAACCCCGGAGTGACACAGGAGGCAGGAGGCGGAGAGAGGTGCTGCTGTGGTGGCAGGAGGGGGGCGTCTTTCCATTTCAGATGCAGGATTTCAAGCGGGGGGACTTCTGCCCACCCCTGCACTCCCTGTGAGACAGGCGAGAGGGCTCTCCACCCATCACCACCTGCAAGCTGGCCAGAGTCACCCCGGTGAAAGTGGCCCACCGGCTCTCTTCAGTTTGCTCCCTGGAGCTGGACTTGTGCTCTTTTGCGAGAAGCCTCCACTTCATGGATCCTTGCAAAGTGGTTCTTCCGTGCCAGGTGGGGAGGCAGGGAGGGCGGGGTGGGAAGAAAGAGTTTGCGGGGCATTTTTAGGACGCTGGAGAGGAAGAGGTCATCAGTCAAGACTGAGCCTTGCATTGAGTACCTTGGAGCTGTTGAAGGGCTGCTGCGGAAGTCTCCCGCCCTCTGGGCCAAGCAGGCCAAGGAAAAGGGCTTTCCCAGGTGGACCCCTCACTCTGCTGCCTCTCGCTGCGAAGGAAGGAGCTCTGCCTCTAGCAGGAAGCGGGAGAGTTGGGCTCCTTTGAAGATCTGTGCGGGAAGCAGCAAGGAGGGGCAGTGGGATGACCACCCGCAGGAGTTAAAAGGAGAAGGAGGCGGCAGCCAAGAAGAGCAAGAGGCGAGGAGCAGAGCGCTCCTGGGGGGCTGCATCCGCCGCTCCTCCCAGCTGCCTCGGACCTGCCACCCTGAGGTGCATTGCCCCATCTCGCCTTATGGGTGAGGACTGTATGGCTCTGCTGGCAATGCCCACCTTTCTCTGCCTGCCCATGCCACTCTAGTGCCACCCAAGCTGCAGAGAGCTCTCCGATGGCTGCGCCTGCCCACCTACCTGCTCACCTTTGAGGTGCTCCCTGCAGCTCTCTCCAAAACCCGACCTTGCCCTCCCCAGCCTTTCCTGGTGGCACGATGCCCCTCCAGGTGGCTTCCCTAGTCTGGGTCCTGCTGGGTGGCAGCAGGGGCACAGAGAGAACCCAGAGCCCCAGCAAGATGCCTGCCACCATGAAGGCTGGCCGAGCCTCATGAAGACATGCCTTGAGCAGCTGCCGCAGAGTGCCAGCCTCTCTCACAGCCAGCGCTGAGTGAGCTCAGCCACCCAAAAAGTGTCCATTACGAGGCCACAGTACAGGGCCTTTGTGTGCCTCCCCAATGGAGGGGCTCCAAGCAGAGAGGCTGCCTCTGAAGGCAGCCCTCTTTAGGGAAGCTTTTAATTTTTGACAGACTATTGTATTTTAATATTTTGTTGGAAGCCGCCCAGAGTGGCTGGAGAAACCCAGACAGATGGGTGGGGTATGTGTGTGTGTGTGTGTGTGTGTGTGTGTGTGTGTGTGTGTGTGTGTAAATGTATAAATAAATAAATAATACTTTATTATTATTATCATCATCATCATCATCATCACTTAGGGTATCATTTGGTCACTGCAATGAGTCCACAGAGCAGGCTGTGGCTGTGGCTGCCCCTGCCCCACAGCAAGTGGGATGGAAGCTTCCTTCCCTCTGCCTGATGGCTGATGAGGCAATGCTGCCAGGAGAGAAACTCAGTCAGCCAGGCTGCTGATGGCAGTGACTTCAGCATGGCTGCTGCTGGTGGCTTCTCACTGCCTCCAACTCTTTTGGACACAGAGCCAAACTGCTCACCCTTCCTGGAGCTTGGAAGGCTCCTGGAGAGACTCAGACCAATGCTTGGTCCCATTTCACCACAGTCAAGCTGTGAGCATGGGGGCTGGAACCAGATGCAGATGTAGGGGAGCAGGACTGTTTGGGTCACACTGAGCCTCAGGGGCGCCGCAACAGTGACTTTGAATGGAGCACGAGAAGCAGGAGGGGGGCACCAAATTTTGGTGTCGTGTAGAGCACTGGAAGGTCCACCACTGCTGGAGCCCTTTTCGATATGCCCCCTCAGGGCAAGAGAGGGTTGAGCCCTCCAGGGACGTGGGATTAGGTAGGACAGAGTTGCCTCCACACGGTAGTCATGTCATTGCCCCACGCTGCAAATCCCACACCCACCAGGAAGCAGGCAGGCTGGGCTGCCTTTGTGCTAACTGCATGGGATTAGCAACACTTACCTTTTGCCCTGCTTATTCCTGGCACAGCTCTCTGTCTGAGGACTCAAGTGCAGACTGCGCCTCCATAGAGCAGGGGGAAGTGTGGGGAACCCCCTGGGGTGACACCCTTGCCTTTCTGATTCATGTCCTGGGCAAAACCCAGCCCAATAACGTGCTCAGCACCTCTGCGGCTCTGCTGCACATGAACACCTCAAGTTTCTCGGGTGGGCTGCCAGATGCCCAGCCCCTCCTCCTCTTGGATGGAACCCTTTCCACCTGGGGTGGAGCTCTTTCGCTCCTCGCCAGCCAGGCCACTCGCAGCTAAGCAAAGCCCCCTGGAGAAATATGCTGAGGAGCCTCCCCAGCTAGCCAGGACTTTTGCTGGTGTCTGTGCAGATGTCCTTTCAGGGCACTGTGGAGTGCGGATGCTCCTGATCATTTCTGATCTCCAGCCTAAATTGGGCCCGAGGCAAACATGGCGATCTGTGAACCCCAGATCTGTCAGCTAGGATTAGAGTCAGCAAAGCAGAAGCTTTGAGCTGTCTGAAGGCAAGGGGGAAATAAGGAATGGCTGGACCAGGTCCTCTGAGTAGGATTTCAGGGGGGGCTGCTCAACTCAGAAGAGCCTTCCTGGAGTGGAAGCCCCTGCCCTGCTAGTTGTGGGATAAGGCCCCTCTAAAGAGCCAAGAGATGCAACATTGGGGGGAAACTGTATGAGCAAGGAGCTCTACCAAAATACCTTAATTGGGACCAGAACTGTTGACTGTATCCGTGAAGCATTTGGTGTTGGGGGTGAGCAGTGTG
Source organism: Podarcis bocagei (assembly GCF_964188305.1). Lineage (NCBI taxonomy): Eukaryota > Metazoa > Chordata > Lepidosauria > Squamata > Lacertidae > Podarcis > Podarcis bocagei. Next base: position 1,454,125 of record NC_138142.1, on the reverse strand, counting down.
GCGGCTGTCTTTGTACATGACACCCATTCATCACTGGGGAGATCAAAGAGACTCACAGAAGCCCCCACCAGGAACAAAATAACTTCAGGGGATGTTCAATGTGGAAATGCAAACTGGGGTACACCCCATCCGCCACCCCCATTCCAGATAAGTCTAAGGACCCAGCAGAGAAATTGCGGGCAATGGAAAGAGGCAGAGGTCATCACCACGAGGAGAAAAGGCACAATAAGTGAGGGAAGGAGAACATTTGTGATCCATTGACGGGTAAGAATTCATAGACTGTTTAATCAAGGAATCCCTAAGCTGTGCACACAGAACGATTTAAAACAATTTATCACTATACACAAAAAGTCAGTAAAAATTGAAAACAGCAAAACATATCTTGTTTCTGTGCCGATAGGGGGGCTTCCCAAAACAAACACATTTTTAATGGGTACCTCAAAGCGTGCCAGCCCTGCAGGGTGCCTGGTCTGGAGAGAACAAAGCTCCTCCTCCCCCCAGCCATGGAACAAAGGTCAGGAGGTTCTTGCAAGAGTGCAAGCCCCATAGATTGAAGCAGTTGAGGGGGCGTATGGCGGGGCGGGGGGCAAGGAAATTCTTCAAGTAAACTGATGGAAGCAAGATAGAAATTTATAAGCATATGAATGGAGAGAAGGAAATTCAGAGGGAAAATATGATCTCTCCTCTGCATGAGGAACTGCTTGGGGCCACCAGTGAAGATAAGCCTTGACTGGAGCCTCCACCTTCCAAGGCAAGTGTCCCTAGGTTGAGAGGATAGAAAGAGAACACTGGAGCTGCTGGGCCTTTGGTTTGAAGAAGCCAGGCGACAGCGGTCATGTCCTGGGGATGCTGAGCCCAAGTGGCCTCCAGGACCTGGCCAAGATGCCTCTTGCCAGTCGGCCTGCAGGCAACTCAGCCGGCCGGTTGGGTTCAGCTGATGGCAGCTTCTGCAATCTGGCAGCTGACCCAGCACTTGCCAAGGCAACCAGTTCAGCCAACACATGCTTAGCTTCTCCTCTGGCAATGCCTGCCCAGCAATGGGCTTACTAGGGAACAAGCCTCTGCCAGGGGAGAGGCCGGCCACATCCTGCCCTTCCTCGGCAATGCTGTCAATCACACAGGAAGAGTAGCTGGCTGACCATGGGGCTTATGGCCATGCATTCAATGGCCAAAATGCTTGGGAGAAGCAGCCAACCTTCCTGCTTGGGGGGTAGGGGTACTGGTAGTGAGACAGAGAAGGAGAATTCCTGGCAGGTGACTCTGGCAATTTTTGTTTCATGCAGCTGAGAGGGAGGAGTCTGCACGAGGCAACACCCCTTTCACCATCAAGCAAGTAGCTGAAATGGCCAAGAAGAAGGAAAGAAAGGCAGTGACTTCCTGTGTCAATGGTGTGCCCCTCTTGCAAGGGTGACCTTCTCTCTGGCCCCTCCATCCTCAGCCTTTGGGAAGTCCCCAAGCCCATGTTCAGCTCACCATCCTGACTGGGCATGTGCAGACATTTGGGGATGATTCTCATGGGAAGCCAAATTGCCATTGCTTACATATTATTATGATACGGAAGGGGGGGCATGTCTTCTTCACCCCTTCCGCCGGTCACCAGGGGGTCCGAGGCAAAGACCTAAAGGGCACCCGGCCCTACATGGACCCCTCAGCCCCCACACTGTTACACAAGCACCGATTTTCTTGCTTTCGGTGCCAATTTACTCCATTTCTCTAGGACTCCATGACACCTCCTCTGTCCTCCATAATCCCTCAAGCGAGGTGTCACGTACACACAGGAAGACCCTAATCCCGTCAAATCACTCTGCCGAGCCCTTCCTCCGGGCAGTGCCAGGTGACAGACTTTGCATACCTGGACTATTGTCCTCTCATCACTCAGGATGTGCTTATCTGCGCATATCTCCAGCTCTGCATATTCCCCCCTCCCTCCTCCATCTGTTAATCCTGTGTAACCCAACCTCTTATTAATGTATTCATGATGTAACCTATGTAACCCAACCTCTTCTTAATGTATTCATGATATAACCGTGATGTATTTTGCACAGTATCCTGGGACATGGAGGGAAGTTTTAAAAGTTCATGTCACCCCTTTCTCGTCTTGAACCTGTTGCGCAATAAACTTGGATCTTCTGCATCTTGCTCCTGTCTCCGGCTGAGCTCATTTTCCTCCGCAGGGACCCGCGGACTTAGTCCGACGAGCTGGGTAGCAGAGCAGCCTCGCACCCAGATTTTACCGTAACATCATCATCATCATCATTATTATTATTATTACTACTACTACAACTACTACAGTGGTACCTCGGGTTACAGGCGCTTCAGGTTACATATGCTTCAGGTTACAGACTCCGCTAACCCTGAAATAGCCCCTCGGGTTAAGAACTTTGCTTCAGGATGAGAACAGAAATCGTGCTCCGGCAGCACAGTGGCAGCAGGAGGCCCCATCAGCTAAAGTGGTACCTCAGGTTAAGAACAGTTTCAGGTTAAGAACGGACCTCCAGAACGAATTACAGTAAGTTCTTAACCCGAGGTACCACTGTATTATTATTATTATTATTATTATTATTATTATTATTATTATTATTATTATTATTATTATTAAATTTGTATACCAAAGATCACAAGATGGTTCACAGAGCTCTTATGGAATGGGAGAGGAGGAGCAGAAGGAGGAGGAGGCTTCCTTGGCCACTTGGGAGTCTGGAGAGAACACTGGCTGCATGGTGGCCTGGCTGGCTGACCAAATGCCCACCACCTGCAAGTCAGAAGTGGGAAGACAATGGAACATCTTCAAGCAATTCCCTGAAATGGGCTTTTCCCTCTTGGGGCCTGTCAGGGAAAGATCTCCCCATATCCCTGCCACTCATCACTCCAGAGGAGTTCAGGCCAATCCCTGGAGGACAGCAAAATCAATGGTCCATCTCCCCCACCAGCCCCAGAGCTGCTCCTGCTTCCTCCCTATTCAACTGCCATTCCAGGCACAAACAGCAGTGCATTGATTTATTTTTTTATTTTCCTATTTTGCAGAAGCACCATTTGAAAAATCCTATCAGCACAGCAAACCAAGTCCTGCTAGCAGCTGTGGGAGAAGAGGAACAGGAGCAGGAGGAGAGGACCCCTCTTCATTTAACCCAGAGAGCTCAGCCTCTCATCCACCAGCGGTGGAGGCAGAAGCCTTCCTGTCAGCCTGGGCAATCAAGCCCCACAAGGCAGCACCAACACCGGGGAGAGACACGGCCAGACAGCTGGACAGGGAGGCGAAGGTTTTGCACCATCCCAGTCAACACACCAGAGGCAAGGGATGGCCTCTTGTGTCATGGTGGTGCCAGATGAGAAGCAAGGAGTTCTTGCCTTCTTCCTCTCTGTCATTCTGTAGCACTGGTTGTGTCTAGCCAGCCTCTGGCCCCGAGCCTATAATTTCATCAGCCATTCATGTGGCCCCACTCCCCTCTCCTCCCCAAACCAAACTTGAATTGTTGCAATGCCCTCTCTGTGGGGCTTCCCTTGCACTTGAACTGCAGCATTTTGCACTCACCACAGCAAAGCGAGATGCTGCCCGTTTATGATGCCTTTTTCCAGAGCCCCGTGCTGCTTCCCACCAGGCTAAGTTCATGGTGTTGCTTGGAGGGACCAGTTTGGGACCAGTTTGTTTGCAGTATTGCGGTACCACTTTCATCTGCAGAACTGGTACTGTTACAAGCGCCACGTGATCTCCATTCCACCCGTTAAAAAACTGATCTTTTGGTGTGGCAGCACTTATACTTTGGAACTCCCTGCCTCTTGACGTCACTGTTTTCTTTTCAGTGCTGGCTTGTGACATTTGGACACATAGATGCTGGTGCGTTTTAATCTCTTTTTAGTTTATTGCTGATTTAATTGTTTTTAAAATGTTTTTAATTATTGTTTGAAACCTTTTTCATTCATCATTTTAACATTTCTTGTAAAGTGCTTATGTTTTGCTGCAACCAAATGGTATATGCATTCTGTTACATAATTGAAGAATAAAGAAGCCAGGCTGCAGGGCTTGCTTTTGTGCTCTGTGATTCACCAGGAATCCAGCAATGGCTAATGCCGAGGATCCTTTGCTGGATGCCTGGGAGAGGATTTTCCAAATGCAGCCCAGTCAGTGTTGCAGAAGCAGATTCAGCTTCTTGTCCCATCAGTCCTCATGAGAGACTAAAGGGGTGCTCTAAAACCACCGAGCCTCAGGCTTGCCGATTGGAAGGTTGGTGACTCAAATCCTTGCAATGGGGTGAGCTCCTGTTGCTGTGTCTCAGCTCCTGCCAAACTAGCAGTTTGAAAGTACACCAGCGCAAGCCGCCCTGAGCCCGGCTTCGGCTGGGGAGGGCGGGATATAAATAAATTTTATTATTATTATTGTTATTATTATTATTATTATTATTATTATTAAATAGATACCACTGCGGCGGGAAGGTAAACAGTGTTTCTGTGCGCTCTGGTTTCTGTCATGGTGTTCCATTGCGCCAGAAGCAGTTTAGTCCTGCTGGCCACGACCCAGAAAGCTGTCTGTGGACAAACGCCGGCTCCCTCAGCCTGAAAAGCGATATGAGCGCCACACCCCATTGTCGCCTTTCACTGGACTTAACCGTCCATGGGTCCTTTACCTTTGCCCAGGAGCTGTTTATATGGTGGCCCCTTTCAGTGCTCAGTCTCTGCCTGGTCTGCACAGGTGACACAAAAGGCAAGCAGGAGCATTTGGGAGTGGCTTCACTCTTGCATCTCATCTTCACTGTGCATTTCTTTTTAAGTCCAGCTACCTGTGCAGCAGGGAAACATGCCGCTTCCAGAAAAGTGCCAAAATGTATTTCAGAAACTGTTTCAAACCCCTTGATGAGGTGGGCCCACTTCCTTCCATGCATGGTGGTGGTGAAGGAGGGAGCTCAGGACCCCAAACGTTTCGAAAGATTGCCAGAAGGGCAAAGTGTGGCATGTTTGAGCAATGCACAACATTGCTCATGTTCTCTGCAGTGATGCTCACATGGCCATGTTTGCTATCACAACAGCAACAGACCCACTGGTTGCGAGGCAGGGACAGGACAGTGCAGGGAGCAACACAGTGTCGATTTTGGCGCTTTGGCCTGCCTGAGGAAGGACTCTGGGCCAGAGAGTGTGTGCAGAGAGGCCCCAAGGAGGAAGAGGAGGAGGCTTTGGGGCATCCCTCGCATGAAGGCACTGCAAGTGGCTCTTCCTGAGGCCACCTCTTGGCTATAGCCAACTTCATGCGCATTCTCCATATTAATAAATGGGGGACAGGGGGCCATAAATCTTGCAAGTGTCAATTTGCACGGGGCTTGCTCTTTCCCTGGCTACGCACTGGCACCTTTTACAGCCCATTAATTACTTTCCCTAATAAAGTTTGACAAAATGATAACTTGCTCATGAAAAGTGTTGTAATAAATACATTTTCCTTAACTTTAAGCCATTCTTGCATGTCTGCCTCATAAACTTTGGTTGCGGTTCAGCACCTTAGTCCCTCTCTTTACATATATATATGTCTCCGTCACTGAAGGAGCCAGGAAAGGATGCTTCCATGAGCTCGTCACCACAGGGTGGTGAGTCACATCACGTGGTGAGCTGTGAGGTTCAGAGGAGGCAACATGCCCTCCCTCCCTCCCACCCCCACCCCTGGACCCACAAGCCGAGAGAGCCACACTCCTGTCCTGCCAGTTGCAGCTTCTTCTTCGTGCTGACCTGCCAGGGCTCTTCTCTTGTAACGTGACCCATGGAAGCCACCCAACAAAGCTTGGGAAACGGAAGGTGATCCAGGGTTGGGGCAAGTTGCCTTTGGATCCACCTGCCTCATCTCCTCCTGTTCCAGAGGGGCAGAGAGGCCAAGCCAGGCTGGAGCCCAAAATACCTTCCAGGGTCCTTCTCCCAAGTCTTCCCAATTAGGAGCCATCTGCTCAGGGGACTTATTAATATGGTGACTTTGGCACTGGATCTTGTCCAACTGTTTCACTGAAAGAGCTGAGCTTGAAGCCTCTATAAATACCTCAGTGTGTGCTTAAGCCCAGGAATTGTGGGAATGTTAAGGAAGGTAGGAGAGGATATATTGTTTCGATATTATCCCTCCTCACTCACGCTAGTGAGTAAACAGCAGAGCACATTCCCTTTGCAACTTACTGGAAGCAAGTTGATGATTCGTTGTGTTGTTTAGTTGTGTCCAACTCTTCATGACCCCATGATGATTTGTTAGAATCCTTTAATTAAGCAATCCCATCTGGCTTGTTCCTGGTAAGTTTCCCCTTTATTTCCCTCTTAAAATAATAATAACACAACACAGTCTTCTTTAAAAGAAAGAATCAAGTTTTACTCACATTCAGTTCACAGCAGTAACTCTGAAGGCAGCCTCTACCTTGTGGCTACAGTGAAAAGAAGCCTGGGCTACATCTCAGACTTTCTGCCTGTGGCTCCATCCTATGCGAAGGTTGAGGCATGCGCTGGCTAAGAGCCAGGAGAGCAAGAGACCAAGAGAGAGATGGTTGCGTGGCCAGCCCTTGATGTGGTCAGCTAGGGTCATGTCCATCTACCTGGTCACACGCAGGGGGAGGAAGCTCCAGAGCAGGTAGGACAGGAAGTCCTCCCTGTCTGGAGCCACATTCCCCTCTGTGTCCGTTCTAGGCAACACGAAAATGTTGTACTCGACTGCTCTAGTAATAATACACCCCACTGGAATGAGTGGAAAGTGCCCAGCCAGGGAGGGAGATCATGCGGCTCTCCAAGATGACATTCTCTGTAAGAAAAAAAATGTAAAAATTCCTTCCAGTAGCACTTTAGAGGCCAACTAAGTTAGTTATTGGTATGAGCTTTCGTGTGCATGCACACTTCTTCAGATCTCTGTAAGAACGTAGGAGCTGCCTTCTCCCAAGCCAGACCTTTGGCCCATCAAGCGAGGTTCACTTTGTCCACACAGATGGGCAGCCAGGACTTTCTGGGGCAGAAGCCTTTTCCAGGTCTGCTTGGAGATGCTGTCTGGGCCTGCAAAGCCCAGTGGCTCTCCTGCTGAGCTACAACGGCCCTTCCTCTCCCCTGTTGCTGGGGCTCATGCCCTGGAAGACTGAGGGGCCAATTCCTGGTGATGCCATGGTGGGTGGAGCCCTGTCTGCCCAGCAGCTGCTGCTGCTGCTGCTGATGTAGCCCACTTCCCCAGCCCTGCTCTCTTGCTCCTTCCAGGAGGGCTAAGGAGTGCGGGAGCCTAACAGCAAGAGGCTCTGTGTGGCCAGGAAACATTTGTATTTGCAAGTTCAGGGGAAGGACTGCCTTGCACGGGGTCTGGTGGGAAGCAGCAGGGTGGGTGTGACCCTGCACTGCCTGGGGCATGTGAAATGCAAAAGTGGCTTCCAAGTGCTGGGTGCTTTCGCCAGCTCACTATTGCACATGGAATCAGCCCCTGAGGGTCTTCACACAGGCATTCTGGGCTAGGAGTGTGTGACCTTAGAGAAGACCTTTGGCCAGGTTTGGAGCCCAATGTCACTGAGCAAGGGAAGCTCCTTAACTACTGAAAAGACAAAAATGCCTGGGTTATCAGTACAACAGGTACCTGGCACTGTTGGGTTGCTTCCAGGCCCAGCTTCAATGAGGCAGCCCAAGCAGCTGAGAGGGGGCTTGGGATGGGGGGGCATGTCTGTCCACCCGCCTGCTTGGAGATCAGCCATGTATATCAGGGAACAGCCACCACAGTTTGGCCATGGACATTACTTAAGGATGCCAGCACAGGGACTTGGGCCCACCAGGAGAGCAGGCATGAGGATCTCAGAAATGGCTGTCCACCTTGCCTCCCACTGGTCCTTACCTTGATCTGCAACACCTGCTGCAAGAGCTGTCAGGAGGCAGAGTTGGGTGGGGCTGAGCATCACAGTGGGGGTAGGCTATTTCCAGTAGAGATGACCCTGAGGAAAGTTGTTACAAGGGCCTGTGCCCCTGACCAGTAATTCCAGCTTTTGATTCCAGTACAGTACTGTAATGATAGCTTTTTATTGTTTTATGGTTTCTTATTACTATGATATCATTTTATTGTAGTAAACCATTTTGGGAGCTCCCCTGCTTTTTAAAATGAAAAGTGACCTAGAATTCTTTATGACAAAATAAATAACACTAAAGTCAATAGGCCAATTATTGTCATGATTTTTTGATACTAGAAGGTCAAAGAGGCTGGAGGAGGGGGGGCACTGGAGTATCATCTTCCTTTGCTATTCTGGACACAACTGAAGATCTTTGGGATAGATGGACAACATATCCCACCCCTACCCTCACCTAAATCATCTAAGATGCAGCAGGTGCTGTACTGAAATCATTTCTCTGGAGTAGACCAGCAATCCCTGGCTCAAAAAACAAGCCACCCATTTTGCTCCTTGGAAAAAGGACCACAGATAGAGGGAGGGTGGTAAATGCTAAGCACCAGCCCCTCACACTTCATCAGTCAACGGCCCCTCTAGTCCAGCATCCTGTTCTCCCAGTGGCCAACCAGATGCCCACAAGCAGGATCCCAGCACATGAGGTTCCCAGGAACTGGTCTTCAGAAGCATCACTGCCTCTGACCATGGAGGCAGAGAATAGCCATTGCGGCTAGTAGCTTTCAAAAGCCCTCTCCTCCATGAATTTGCCTAATCCTCTTCAAAAGCTATCCAAGTTGGGGGCCATCACTGCTGCCGCTTGTGGAGGTGAGTTCCATAGCTTAACTACTCACTGTCTTTCTTTTATGCGTCACATTCCAAGTTTTGCAGTCTGGAGGTAAGCCATTCTCGAGAAGCAGACAGGACACCAGAGACCTACAAATGGGGTCTCAGACCAAGTGAACAGGGATCACAGCACAACGGAGTTTCTAAACTCCTCTCTTAGATCCCCCTTCTCTGATGAAAATGGCCAGGTAGCTTTCCACTTCAAACGAATCCCATATTTGCATATTTCAAGTCCTGAAGGTGAACCTCACAAGGAACCAGGATACATGAGAGAGGTCAAACTGTCCACCTCACCTCCCAGGAAGGGCCTCTCTGCCCCCCCCCCCCGTAGAAGGGTTCCTTGTTCCCAGTTTAGCCTTGCGGCTGAGCCCAGTTGACTCCGCACCAAGCTGGGCCAGAGCAAAAGGGCTACTGTGGGATCAGGAACCCTGAAGGGCCACTGCTTGCTTCTCCTATAGATGCAAAAAGGGGGCTTCATACAGGAGGACACAGAGTGGTCAAGCTCCCCACCTATCCTGGAAGAAGCCTTGCCTCACATACCTCTTCCTCCCCCTTAAGAAGCAAGAGCACATCTGATGGAGCAGATGCGTCTTCCATGGGGACCTCAATTTAGGGAACATTCCTTCGCCTGGTGCTCTGCACATACCCCAAGCACAGGCAACCCTGTTTCCTCAATGGTGCACCCCAGGCATGCACCCTCCACAGGCCAGGATATTCTGGTGCCTGGAGCCCCTTATGGCAGGGAGCAGGTGGCTCAAGTAAAGAAGCCATGCATTGCTCATAGGAAGAGGACCCTCGGCCCACCTGACAACTCCACCCAATGCTCTCCTCTTAAGTCCCTGAAAGAGAGCCAGCCTCTCCTCCTAATGGGGAACAGGCAAGCTTTCATCCATAAGGCGGATGAGGGATCTCCCACTTCCACTGCCTCAAAAAGGCACCTTGTGAGCACATGTGCACATGTGAGCACTTGAAAGGCAGGTGATGCTATAAGGCTCCTCATTGGTTGACAGCTTCCCAGGGTGCCCCCCTCCTATGAGAAGCAAAGCTGCTTGGGCCTTTTATCCTTCTTGTCCTAAAGCAGACTGAACCAGGGAGAAGGGCATTTTGCCTTGACCAAGCCATGGTCCGAGGGGGAATTTGCCCATCTTCTGCAGGTCTTCACCCAGTCAGCCCTCAGCTGCCAATGGATACTTGTAGGCTGTGTATACACAAACATTTACAGTGGCACCTCGGGTTACGTACACTTCAGGTTACAGACTCCGTTAACCCAGAAATAGTACCTCGGGTTAAGAACTTTGCTTCAGGATGAGAACAGAAATCGCATGCCGGCAGTGGGAGGCCCCATTAGCTAAAGTGGTGCTTCAGGTTAAGAACAGTTTCAGGTTAAGAACGGATCTCCGGAACGAATTGAGTACGTAACCCGAGGTACCACTGTACTGCGGCTCCACCACGCCAAACTCGGTGTATGCATAAAGGTAGCCCCATCCACACAAATTGTGTACATCCTTGAGAAATACTGCTATTTGATGAGTTTTCCCTCAAAGCAGCTTCCATCCTGCGGTGAAGCTGCGCTGGGGACATTTGAGGAGGGAAAAGCGCATGTGCAAATGACACCTTCACAGAATAAGCATTGTGAGGGGGAGGTTTCAGGCACAGAATGAGGAATCAGGGAGTGCACATTAAGCAAATGCATCCCTGCCCGCTCTCTGGCGTGTACAGCAGTGTAAAAATGCAAGGTCCAACCACCTATGGGACCACTGGGTTCACCTCTGCAGAAAGCCATTTTGCTCCCTAAGTTGCACCCCTGGGCCTCCCTTTGCTGCGATTCAGAAGCTGTGACTTGGCTTTGGTGAGCCCCTCAGTTCTAGTCTTTGCCCCTCTCTTGTATTCTCATCAGGCCCACCAAAAGCAGTTTGTTCAAAAACGCAGGGTCGCATTTTGTAGCTGCTGCCTCCTCCAGCCACAAAAGGCCTCTGCGTGTCCTGGGGGCTAACAAAACATTGCTGTGTGTTTGGGTTAGGCAGCAGGGGGTTAATGAAAAAAGCCCCACCAAGAAGGAGGAGGGCTGCAGGGTAGGGCCGTCCAACTCCCTGCAGCCTTGCACTTATTGAAGAATGTGGTAATGTGCTGGATTTTATTCAGGGGGGGGGCAGGGGCTAGAGCTCCTCTCTGTCCCCCAAAAAATTCTCACAATGCGGTTAAACAAAGAGCTCTTCACAAAGAGCAAATTTACACAGCAAAGTTTTCTTGCAGGCTAGAAGAATCCCAGCATTATAATGGGAAAAGTGGGGGTGGGGTGGGGGTGCATTTTGCAGAGGATAAAAGGGCATGGAGAGCAGCTGCCCCCCCCCCAACCTCAGAGCAGAAGATTCTGTGTCAGTTAACCTCAGCCTATTAAATCCCCACAGGCTCCTCACCAAAGCACAGCCTCTCTGGGAATAGGGGACTTTTTGTTCAGAAGGTAGGATTCCGTGGCAGGGGTCGTGCACTGGGAAACCGGGGTTGTTTGCAAAAAGGCAGGCAGTGAAATTATCATCCCATCAGCAAACAGGAGGCACAATTACATCAGGGCCTTTAACGGACCCTCAGGAGACCCACATTAGACACACACCAATATGTACCTGACTGTGCATAAACAACATGGAGGCACCAGCCGCCCAATAGACCAATGGTGGTGTGAAGGCCAGCTGCCTGCCCCGACCCCCGCTCTGCAGAAGGAAGGCAGTCCCACTCAAAGAAGAGATAGTTGGTAGGGAGGAGGCGTGGGTGTAGCAGGGGGGTGGGGCAGCTGCCCCCCTAAATAAATAAAAACACTTAACTATCCAATTGCATTGTAGATAACTCAGTTCTGCCCCCTCCAACACAAAGCCTGCCCCCTAAAATAAATCCTGGTGGCGCTGTGGGTTAAGCCACAGAGCCTAGGACTTGCCGATCAGAAGGTCAGCGGTTCAAAACCCCACGACGGGGTGAGCTCCTGTTGCTCAGTCCCTGCTCCTGCCAACCTAGCAGTTCGAAAGCACGTCAAAGTGCAAGTAGATAAATAGGTACCGCTCCGGCGGGAAGGTAAACGGCGTTTCCGTGCGCTGCTCTGGTTTGCCATGCTTAGGCATGCTGGCCACATGACCCGGAAGCTGTACGCCGGCTCCCTCGGCCAATAAAGCAAGATGAGCGCCGCAACCCCAGAGTCGGCCACGACTGAACCTAATGGTCAGGGGTCCCTTTACCTATGCCCCTGGGAGGAAGGAGACTAGATGCCCATCCTGAGTTAGCAGCACGTGAAACAGGGGACCAAACAGGCACAGAGCAAACCTGCTCTTCACAACTATTAGGGGGAGATTTCCATGGGGCATTTCTTTTTAAAATGTTTCAATCCAGGCCCCCTCACACCAGCTGGCTCACTCGCTGGCAGGTGTTCACACAGAGACAGAGGGCCTTCTCCTCCGCTGATCCGTGCAGATCATGACCTGCAGGCCTATCAAGCCGCTGGGCCCGCTCCATCCCACTGACATGCCTGCCTGGATTGCTTCCAAAACTGGTTGGGACTTGGAGGGATGTGAGGGAAATTGTAGACAGACTCAGGGCTCAGCCACACTTCTGCTTGTCCCATTGCTTGAAAGCACCTATCTGAGCAGTTTCCCCTTTGCCGTGCCGCTGTCCATGGAAAACCTGCTCTCTAGTGCTAAATTGGCACAAATGTCAATCCGCGGAAATCCCACAGGTTTTTCAGGAGGAAAACAAAAGTTTTAGCCCTTAGCCCCCAAATTTACACAATGTCTGCATTTTGCTAGTTACTGCATATTAAAAGGAGTTCCACCCTTTATCAAACACACTATACTAAAGAGGTTCTAGGTCTTCTAATAAAGGCTAAAGAGGCCGAATAGCCCAGACAAAAGGGCCTCTTTTGTCCTCCTCTCCTCCAGAGAGGGGCCTGTCCAACTGAATCAGGCATTTTGGAGATCCTCCTGGTCCAAGACAGCAGCAAAAGCAACAACATTTTTTAGTTTTTTGTTTCTTTCCTCAAAGGCAACGAAGGGGGCACATGATAGAGGTCCATAAAGCAATGCATAGTGTGGAGAAGGTGCATGGAGACATTTTGGGTTTCTTCATCCCAATACTAGAAGCTGAGGTCATCCCATGAAAGTATGGGGAGGGATATTCAAGACTGAGAGGAAGTATGATGGAACCTGCTTGCTTTGTAATGGTGGCTACCAACTTAAGCTGGCTTTTCAAAGGGCAATTAGACAACTTCATGGGCAATAAGCCTCTCCAAGGCTACAGTTGTGACTGCTGTGCGCTACTTCCAGAACGGAAGACAGGCTTGCTGGATCAGGCCCAAGGGGGCGATAGTGCTCATGTCTTGTCTGTAGGTTTGCTGACAGCATGTGCTTGGCCACTGTAGGGAAGTGGGGGCTGGACACGCCTTTAGTCTGATCTAGGACGATGCAGGTGCTGCTGCAAGATAAACTATCGGAGACACGTCTTATCTCTACTTTCCTGCTCCCACTCTGCCTCACCACTTTGATCTCAATGGATCCCAGTATCTGCAAACACCTGCCCTGCAGATTTTACTTTATTTGGCCCGCCTGCTATGCTAACAGCAATGGCATCGCTATAACTCTTGGAGATCTGCAGAAAGAAAAGGTTAAAATCATCAAAATGGCATTCCTTGATTGGCACAGATGTGGGTGGCAGTGAAAAAGAGAGGGGGGTGCCCCATTTAGAGAGGAGAAGCTGGAAACATTTGGTCTCAAACAAGCACATTATGAAAGGGTGTTGACATGTTACAGCTGGGAGGGAGGAGGGCCCCACCCCCCTTGTGGGCCACAAGAGGCAGAGATGAGCTTTGGCCAGACCCACCCAGCCCTTCTAGATAAGCGAGTGCATGTTGCCCTTGCCCCTCTCTTTTGGCAAAGCTAGCCAACAAGCAGAGAAGAGGACAAAGAAACACGCTCCCTGCAGCACTCCAAAACATCGGAGGAGGAGAAGATATACACAATTTAAGGCAAAAATATCCAATAGTCACCATTAACATCATATTTATTGTTATTTAGTTGCTCAGTAAAACATATACAGATATATACAATATGCATGAATACAGAAGACTGCACTTTACATATTTTAAAAAAGAAAAAATAACACTCACTTTTCATGAGCTTTTGTCACAGTCTTCCAACCAAGCATTGAGAAATGAATTTAAACAAAAATTCCAGAAAGGGGAGGGGGGCGAGAGGAGGGAGGGGAAAGGGTAGATTACAGATTGCCCTCCACATTCATATCTTACATGTGCAATAATGTTTGTCAGGCTGAATTTGCTATGCAGTAAGGATTTGTCAGGGATTGGGGAAGGGATTTCTTTTTAAGGAATTAGATTCAATACAAAGTAATAGCATCATTTTGTCTTTAAAAACCGTTTTTAAAGCTGCAGTTGTTTTAGGGGTGGTGAACACAGACAAAGCAGCAAAGTGGGAGTCCCCTGAAATTTCATCTTAGAATCTCTCTGCAGAAATGAGTTGTCCAATGTTTCTGGTTTATTGTAGGTCAGTTTTCATCGTAAGAGAAAGAATTCTGCTGAACAGTTCCGGACTTCCTATTGAAGTGAGGCGAAATCTAAGAATTCAAGGAAAGAGGGTTCTGCGTGTGCAGAGACTCAGACCAATGTCAGAGCAAATTAACCTGATTACAGTTCTGACAGAAGCCCTGCTTTTCAGAAGGAACAGCCAGGCTGGTCGGTGGAGCATCCAGCTTTGGAGAGGATTTTCTGGCTGCCATGAAAGCAGACTATCCTCCCTGCCCAAGTGCCAATTAGGGCAAGCAACCTACCAGCCATCTCTCCCCAATACGAGGGTCTACAGCCAGTTTCTTGTGATTTCCAACTTGCATGGGGTGGGTACCAAACAGGAAGCTGTCAGCAGGTGTTTGCTGAGATCCATTTACTTAGCTGCAAAAGTACTTTCTGGCAATGAAAAAGATTTCAATTTGGAAACTTTCTCCCCCCCCCCCACCAAATTGTCTGAATGAGAGTTTAATATACTGGATGGTTTTTAAAGTTCCTGTTTTGTTATCATTATTAATTTCTTATTCTTTAATAATTTTTGTATTCTTTAAACACTTAAAATTTCAGTTGTGTTGATTGTTCAAGAAAGCATAATTTTAAAAAGAAAACAAATTAATGTTGTTTAAAATAATCTTTTGTGGTTTGATGGGAATGTCCCCAGGCCAACAGTGCTCCTAGACTGGGACTCCAGGCAGCAGCTCATCTGCATGGTCTCAAGGGGGCGGCTCCTCCAGCTCTGCTCCCCAGGCCCATCGCCCAGAGGGTGGAAACCCAAGCCCTTCTGAGTAGCAGATCTCCTGCCCAGCAGGCCTTGCTTCCTTCTCTTCAATGTGCCTGCAGCAAGGAGGGACAAGTTCATTCCTGTAAGGCAGTGTTTTGATCTGCCTCCTGCAACAGAGGGGGAGGGGGATTCAGTCACAAACCAAATTCCCACTGCCCTTAAAACCAGACTTTTCAGGAGAAGGAGCATGATGGCCAAAGACACAGGAGAGCATGGGATGATTGCTGGATGACACCATGTCCATTACCCATCCTGGACACAAGTCAGAACGAATGCTCAGTGAACAGGTCATGTGGAAGGGACCAAAGACTCTCCGGCTGGCCTGGAGTTGCAAATCTTGCAGGGAGAAAAGAAGAAAATGTAAAATCTAGCTTTAGCTACATGAAAATAATTTCACACAAATCTGAGTAGACATTTAAAATGCCTTCATTTGAATTTCTTGGGTTTAAGAAAGAGGAGGCAGCCTCCTCCAATTAAAGGAAACTAACCAGAAGAAGAACAGAAAGTTAGGAAAATGCAGTCAGTGAGGCAAAGGTTGAAAGAACTGCCTTGCCCAGAGCCCAAAAGGGCCTTTCCTTCATCCCAGGAAAGGCCAACAGCAAAGAACATAGACTTGCTGGGGACTGCTGCTTCCTAGCTGCAATACACCCTGCCCAAAAGCAGGCAGAGGAGGTGCCTTCCCACTCCACAACTTTCCATTCCCATTACCTCACCATTTACACGGCTTTGCAGTATTATGGTTGGGGGGCCGCCAAGGGCTTGGGAGGAGATCAAGCTGCAGCAACAGCCTGTGCCTGAAAAGCAATGGCCCATACAGGTGGAAGCTAACAGGCTCTTTCTGGGGACGGCTGATCTGAAGACCAACAAATCCTTGACACCTTAGGGTTTCCCTTTGCTGTGATCCTCCCTTCAGAGAATCAAGGCAATGCCAGCCAGTGACCACTTGCCCATACAGCTTCAAGTAGCTAAAACGACAGGCACCCTGCTCTAAAGCTGGCTATGGAACTCAC
Organism: Podarcis bocagei; assembly: GCF_964188305.1. NCBI lineage: Eukaryota > Metazoa > Chordata > Lepidosauria > Squamata > Lacertidae > Podarcis > Podarcis bocagei. The sequence goes on along the minus strand of NC_138142.1, from coordinate 1,438,084 downwards.
CCTTCTGAATCCAAAATGTGTTCAGCCTGCGAATCATGCCTCTTCTGGCCCATGCGGTATTAGCGCCATGGGAGGGGAGAAGGGGTCTCATGTGGGCATGAGAGAGAAAGGAGGGTGGGAGGCACAGGCAGACAGGAGAGCCCTTGAAGTGCACAGACGGAAGCAGCAGGAACTGGATCACAAAAGGAACTGCAGACTGTGGCAGACACCCACATCACTCAAGCAGCTTTCTAAATCTTATGTGGCCTTACCAACACATTTTTGGCATTTTCTAAGGGCCTTTCCAAATTCTCTCTCACACACACTTGCCCAAATAAGGCCAGTCCATTTGTTAACCACCCAGCAACTGTTGCCTCAGGCAGTGGACTGGGAGGGGTGGCAAATGTGCACACCCTATGCCAGTCTGCCCTGCACATGCCCACCATCTAGTGCCCCAGGAGCAGATGGACCATCAGTGCTCCCACAGGTCTTGCTGGTGGCACTGGACCACCCAGGACTTGCTCTGAGCAAGGTCCTTCTGCAGTGACATATTCTAGTGAGGTGGCCCCAGAGAGCGCTTGTGCTACTCTTAAAATTTAAGAGCTATTTTTGGACACTGGAAAATGGCAGAGGCACAGAAAATATTTGGATCCCCTGGTCCCAAATGCCCCAGTCTGCCAAATTACCTAGGTTCCCCAGGATTCTTCACCAGAGCAAGGCATGGTCAGCCGGGAGGTTCTGCAGAACCTCAGACCACCTGCTTCTTTCAAAAGCCCCTTTGCCTCAGGGGGCAAAATGTCTTGCGCTGGCCTTGCTCAAACCCTAGAGGCAGAGGGACTGGAAAAAGCCACTCAGTAGTGCCAATGCTACTTAAAAGTGATGGGAGGGACACAACTTGCGTGACATCTCTTTTTAGGGTTCCCTGGGTTAATGGCACAGGATGCGCTCCTCTGAAACACTCCTCGAAAAACCGGGGGCTCCATTAGACTCCAGCCAATGGTTGGTTGGCCAGTGGATTCCAGCAAATGCTAGTTTCATTGGACAGAGACATGGGGGGGGGGGAAACCACCAATGAAACTAGCACTTTCCAGCAGCACGGTAGAGAGTGGGGCCTGCCCAGCTTTTCGGCTCTGCCACAGGGTCACAGCTTAGCCCTGCCCTAGAAGAGCCCAAAGGATTCAGCAGCCACTCCTGCCCTCAGCTGCCTCAGCCCAGTTCCACAGGATAATAGGTTTTTTAAATGAAATTTAATAAATCCCTGTTTCAATTGCTTTAGCAATGCAAGCCTGTAAGGAAGCATACACTTGTCACACAACCAGGAACAACACTGAGCTCAGCCGAGACAAACTCTGTCCCACTCCCAAGGTGGCCGGCAGCATCAGGAGCGAGGAAGAAGGAAAAGCTCACAGGCCTTGGGTGAGAATCGGTGCCCTTGGAGGGAAGCTGCCACGGAGACACACGGCTCTGTCCCCTGCGTGGGCAAGTGGCTCTGCCTGGCCCTCTGGCTGCTCCAAGAAGAATGGGGATGAGACTCTGCGACAGAAAAGCAGACAGGCAGCAGGAATGGGGGGGGGGGAGAGCAGCTTGCATCCCCCCCCCCTTCCCCCTCTCCTCCTAGTTTCGCTCTCTGGAAAGAAACAGCCCAGGCTGAATCCTGGACTGAGCATTAGAGGTTTGGCTTGCAGGAGATGCACAAAAGCTCATCATCCATTCGGTGGCTTTAGGGTGGCAATTTCACTTTGAGGAGCATTTTAATCAGGACAGAACAAAGCATGGCGGGGGAATGTGTACAAAGTAAAACCATCTTGCCTCATCACAACATACCGAGAGACAAGGAAGGCCTCAGCTAGCCAGGCAGCAGAGATCAGTCCTCCTGTGGGTGGGCACCCATCTTTCAGGCAGACGCATCTTACAGATGGGTTAGCAGTAGGAACATACCATGGTGAGAGATGTTTTTTTAAAAAAACAAGGTGAGCTTTATTTTAAATTAACCCTTTCCAGTCTCTATGCCGCTAAGCAGGTACCAACCTAGAAAAAGAGTCCGACTCGCAGGAGTGGCCCTTTAAACAAAAAAAGAAAGAAAAGAAAAGAAAAGATCCTCCCCCCCCCACTTCTTCTTCAAGTCAGGGCAGCCACAAAAGTCCCAAATCTGTTAGAGATGTCCGAGTGCAGGGATCTCCACGTTGGCACCGCAGTCCGGCCCTTGGCTTCGCCCATGTCGTCCGTGCAGTGGACAGAAAGGCACTGCAAATGGCTGCCACTCTGTGCCGCGGCCGAGGACTTGCTTGAGGGGAGGTCGTGGGCTGCAGAGGGTAGACAGAGAGGTTATGGTCAGCTCAGCAGCAGCAGCAGCAACAACAGAAATAACTCAATGCACAATGTTCTCAGGCTTCTGATGGCAGCCTCAAGCAGTTGGGATATTCTTGGAAGAAGAAGGGAAAGGAATGTGGGAAGAGGAGGAGGAGGGGAATCAATGACATCTGTCAGGAAGGAAGGGTGGAAGGGGAGTGTGGCAGGAGTGGGAGGGAGGGAGCCAAAGGGTCCACAGGAGTTGTTCTGTTGCCCCAAGCTGTGCATCATTTGGTACAGTGCTATAGAAATTTATAGAAATCAAATAAATCAGAAGCTGCATTTATGCAGCAAGGTTCTGCTTAGCCTTTTGTCCCTAAAACTAAAGAAATCTGAATCACTTGCACTGTATCTTTAATCTCTTTATTAAAGGAAGTTACACACTTGACAATAATACCCATATCTCAAGGCAGCAAACCCTGAAGGTATCAAAGTAAAAAGCAAACATTTCACAACCTGGCATTATTATGCAAAAGGCTATGCTAGCAGTGATGAATTACAGCACTTTCTGGGTGAGAGAGAAGCAGAAACACGGGTGCCCATCCGCTCCCCACCCAGCCTAATCCACCACCACCCCTGCCCTGAAGACCAAACTCAGACGGTACTGGAAATGAGGGATGGGCAAATCTGCCAATTTCACTTTCTAATTTGTCCATTTCTCCATATTTTCTCATTAGTTTGCTTTTTTAAAAAAAGTCCTCATGAAAATTCATCAGTGGATTTCTGCTAATGTTTGTATGGAATTTTACCATATGTACATTTCTGCAAAGCCATTTTCACTAATACATGCATTCCTATGCAGGCTAGCATTACTCATTTTTGTTCACATTACTTGACCAGAGAACTGCATTGCAAAATTTGGAGAAGTATGGATGTAAAAGGATGGCTGTTTCATGTGAGTTTGGTAGGTTCACCTTTATTTTAACAACATAATTTATATGCCGCTTGATTGTGCAGGGAAAACCCCTTTAAGCAGTTTATTATAATATAAATAAAATATTAAAATTCTCAGTAAAAAGAGAAGTTTTAAACAAGCATATATGAAAGCGTTTAAAATCTGCAATAGGTAAAGAAAGACAAAATGCATTTAACTACATGTCTGGATAGGCTTGACTAAACAAAAAGGTTTTAAGCAGGGTCTGAAAGAATGCAGCAAAGACACATGCCTTTCAGCAGGCAGGGAGTTCTAAGGTGTAGGTGCTGCCACAGTAAAAGATTGATTTATTGCAAGTGCAGAATGAGCATTATGTTGCATCTGTAACAGTAGCAGTTCCACAGATCAAACTTTAAATGCAAACCAATCAGATTTCTCCCTTATCCCTACCTGGAGCACATGGTCACCAGAAAGAAGCTGCCTGCATCTCAGGTTGCCTTTGAAAGCAACTGCAGGTCCTGCCCTGCCTCTATTCTCCCCTCAAGATGGGAAATCCAAAGTCTCTTGGGGTTCCAAATAATGAATGTCACGCTAAGCCACAGGCTGAACACTCACCACACAAACAATGGCAACTGCCACACCCAGAAAAACCAAACTCTGTGCCAAGGAAAGAGTAAATTTCTCTTACTTTGCATAACTTATTTTGTTTTCTCTCTACATAATTTATTCTTGCTTTATTCTCTTGCGGCGGCGGGGTGTGTGTGTGTGTGTGTGTGTGTGTCTTTGCCTCTATCCCCAAACTACTGGAAATCTTATGCAGCTGCCACCTTGGGCCAAATGGGACGTTCCCTGGTGCAGATGGCCACTCTGCATTTCTCCCCTACCTCTCCTGGGAACTTCCAACAGCTGAATCAGACTCATGACATGAGGTCGCAGAGTTCAGCATTCAGCACCCCCCCCCCATCCAAATACATAGGCAGCAGTAGCCAATTAAGTGGTGCAAGGGCAGGGAAAAGCTGAACACAATGGCATCACACTGCATGTCAGCTTCAACTAGACATTCCCAGGGGAGATGGCGAACGGATGTGAATGGTGACAGTTGCACATTATAGGTAACATCAAGTTTGGGCTTCTGGCTTCTAGAATTCCCCCAAGGACTGTGCACACAATTTCAAGCATACATTTTTAGCCATAAGGGATAGAAACTTGGAAAGGAAAAGTTGAGGTTCCCAAGAAGCTATTTTTTCTATTGCTGTTTTCCCCCAGAATCCAGCCTCTAAAATAACAAACCTGGTTCCTGTGGAGCTTAGGAACTGCCTCCCTTTATCAAAACTAAGGGCGCATCCACACACCTTCTTTGTCCACTTTTTTTTTTTTGCCCCACTGGTTTCCCCAGGAAAACCCAATATTTATTGCTGAATCAGAGCAAACATCAATTCAGGTTTTCCGTGGAATTGTTTTCACCACTAAAGAGTGGGCTTTTGCAGGGAAAGCACTAAGGCAAAAATAAAAGTTCCTGGACCCAGACCTGGAAAGCCTGGACCCAGGCCTAGAAATGCAGACTCTTTTGCACACACACACACACACACACACACACACACACACACAGCAGTTCACACTGTCATCAGATTTAAAAAGCAGGAAAGCCCCCCTTGAAGGCCGCTTTGCAGTTCCAGAGCTCCCTACAGCCTTGAAGAGATTAGCCAGAGCACAATGCAAGAGTTTTCTAAGCAGACACTTCTGTCTTGGTGACAAAGTTAAATAAAAACAGGTCATTTTTCATTATTATATATTGTACCTTTTAAAATACCATACCACCCTGCCCGAGTCTCATGAGTGAGAGATGAGTTCAAATCAGCACAAGTTGTACAGCCAAGAACACACGTGGGCCCCAACTGATCTAGTCCATTCTTCCTTTCCTTCATGGTCCTAATTGGAGCTCAGGAGATCACAAGAACATCAGACTGTGCCAAATTTGACGGCACAATCCTGTCTTGGGTTTTAAGTGAATTGGCTTGGTGGATATTTGTATGAGGGTTTCCCAGAGAACGGGAGATAGGGAGGTTAAGCCTTGGAGTCTGCTCAACACTGGCAGCTATTATTTACTATTTTCTTTTACAGTGGTACCCCGCAAGACGAACGCCTCGCGAGACGAAAAACTCGCAAAACGAAAGGTTTTTTTCATTTTCGAGTTGCCTCGCAAGACGAATTTCCCTATGGGCTTGCTTCGCAAAACGAAGCTTGCCCCGGGGACAGCGGGTCTTCTCTTTTGAAGCAAGGGGCTGGGGGGAGATAGCGATCTCCCCGCAGCCCCTTGCTTCAAAAGAGGTCCGGGGGCAGCGGGAAGCGAAGCGCTTCTTCCCCGCTTCCCCCGGACGTCTTTTGCAGCAAGGGGCTGCGAGGAGATCGCTTCTCCCGGTGCTCCGAAGCTGGGCGGGGGGCAGGGGACACCTCCCGCCGCCGCGGGGACACCTTTTGAAGGCAGGCGGGGGGGGAGCAAAGACTTTCGCCCCCCCGCCCGCCTTCAGAAGAGGTCCAGGACCTCTTCTGAAGGCTGGCGGGGGGCAAAAGTCTTTGTCCCCCCTGCCTGCCTTCCCAGGGGCTTTTAAATCGCCCCGGACAGCGGAGAAGTCCTCCGCTGTCCGGGGCGATTTTAAAATGCCGCCCGCCAGCATTTTAAGATCGCCCGGACAGCGGAGAAGTCCTCCGCTGTCCCGGGGTTTTTTAAAATGCTGGGGGTGGGAAGAAAAGCCCTTGTCCCCCCCCCCCCAGCCTTCAGAAGAGGTCCGGGGACAGACTGTCCCCGGACCTGGTCTGAAGGCGGTTTCCCTAGGAACGCATTAATTGATTTTCAATGCATTCCTATGGGAAACCATGCATCGCAAGACGAAAAAACCGCAAGACGAAGAGATTTGCGGAACGAATTAATTTCGTCTTGCGAGGCACCACTGTAATATTTCCATCCCACCACTCCACCAAATCTTTTTTTTTTATAACATTTTTATTGCATTTTTTCCAGATAAAGATACACAGTCAGATATACAAAGACATAAGAACATCAAGAAAAGAAAAGAAAGAAAGATAAATCATTTCAAAACTTTTTTTCAGTCTTCTACCGGACTTCCCCACATCTCCCTCACCGTGCATTCTTAACAATAAAAGTATCAGCAAATTATAACCTTGTTTCATGCGTTTCTTTTGTACTTTCAGCTAATTGCTTTTTAAGTTTAAATTACTTAATTAATTTACTCCAAAAACCAATATAATGTTATTTTAAACATTTAAACATTAGACCTTTCATTAATATTGCTTAGTTTCATATATCATCCACTCTCATTGCAAGAGCTAACCTTTCCAAATCATGCGAATTCTTATGATTCATATAACTTAATAGAATTTTTGCAGATAGTCCTTAAATTTTTTCCAGTCCTCCTCCATTGCTTCTTCTCCCAAATATCGGATCCTGGCAGTCATCTCAGCCAATTCCATGTAATCCATCAATTGCGTTTGCCACTCTTCCAGTGTGGGTAAATCTTGAGTCTTCCAATATTTTGCAATAAGAATTCTTGCTGCTGTAGTTGCATACATAAAAAACGTTCTGTCCTTCTTTAACACCTTTTGGCCGACAATGCCCAGGAGAAAGGCCAGGACCTCTTTGGCCGACAATGCCCCAGGAGAAAGGCCAGGAGAAAGGTCCAGGACCTCTTCTGAAGGCTGGCGGGGGGCAAAAGTCTTTGTCCCCCCTGCCTGCCTTCCCAGGGGCTTTTAAATCGCCCCGGACAGCGGAGAAGTCCTCCGCTGTCCGGGGCGATTTTAAAATGCCGCCCGCCAGCATTTTAAGATCGCCCGGACAGCGGAGAAGTCCTCCGCTGTCCCGGGGTTTTTTAAAATGCTGGGGGTGGGAAGAAAAGCCCTTGTCCCCCCCCCCCAGCCTTCAGAAGAGGTCCGGGGACAGACTGTCCCTGGACCTGGTCTGAAGGCGGTTTCCCTAGGAACGCATTAATTGATTTTCAATGCATTCCTATGGGAAACCATGCATCGCAAGACGAAAAAACCGCAAGACGAAGAGATTTGCGGAACGAATTAATTTCGTCTTGCGAGGCACCACTGTAATATTTCCATCCCACCACTCCACCAAATCTTTTTTTTTATAACATTTTTATTGCATTTTTTCCAGATAAAGATACACAGTCAGATATACAAAGACATAAGAACATCAAGAAAAGAAAAGAAAGAAAGATAAATCATTTCAAAACTTTTTTTCAGTCTTCTACCGGACTTCCCCACATCTCCCTCACCGTGCATTCTTAGGGAAGGTTTCTTAGGGAAGGTGTACTTAAACAACTTTTTTAACTCATTGTAAATCATTTCCCAGAAGGCCTTCACTTTTGGACAAGTCCACCAAAGGTGAAAGAATGAGGAACGGCTAAGGGAGCTGGGCATGTTTAGCCTGGAGAAGAGGAGGTTAAGGGGTGATATGATAGCCATGTTCAAATATATAAAAGGATGTCACATAGAGGAGGGAGAAAGGTTGTTTTCTGCTGCTCCAGAGAAGCGGACACGGAGCAATGGATCCAAACTACAAGAAAGAAGATTCCACCTAAACATTAGGAAGAACTTCCTGACAGTAAGAGCTGTTCGACAGTGGAATTTGCTGCCAAGGAGTGTGGTGGAGTCTCCTACTTTGGAGGTCTTTAAGCAGAGGCTTGACAACCATATGTCAGGAGTGCTCTGATGGTGTTTCCTGCTTGGCAGGGGGTTGGACTCGATGGCCCTTGTGGTCTCTTCCAACTCTATGATTCTATGATTCTATGATTCTAATGTCCCTTCAGCCTCCTTACATTTCCAACATTTATTATCAGACAAGTGATATATCTTGGCCAGCTTGACTGGGGTCATGTACCACCTATATATCATTTTCATAATATTTTCTTTCAAGGCATTACATGCCGTAAATTTCATACCGGTGGTCCATAACCTCTCCCAGTCTTCGAACATAATGTTGTACCCAATGTCCTGAGCCCATTTTATCATGGCTGCACTCCACCAAATCTAGGCCTCTCCCCTCCTTGATAGAGAAATCCATAAACTAGGGGTGCCTATTCAGACTCACTAACCAGATGGCTGAAAACGGCGGCGGCAGCAAGTTTTGCTATTAAAAAACCTTATGCCCTGATCTCACTGGGGATTGTGCAAACCTCCCATCTGATCCTCCCATGGAGCTTTTGGTCCCACATAAACACAAAACTCCCTCCATCAGTGCTGGCAGACTATAGTGACAGGATCCACGCTGACTGTGCCGCTCAAGCCAAAGATCCCACCACAAATGTGGCCTCATGAAAGTCTGGCCACATCAATGGCAAAGGGGAAGGAGGTCCATCTGTCGGCCTTCTCAGTATCCTCTCTGCCTTCTTCTCCACCACAGCAAGCAGCTCTGTGGCTGCGCTCTCCTTTCCCTGCCACCTCTCTTAGTGCACTGAAGGTTCTGTGGCAGGAATGCCTGTAGCAGCAAGGAGCTGAGCAGCTGTGATACCACACAAGGTATATCAGAGGCAAAGACGACCAGTCACGATGGCTGCGTATTACCTTCCCACAGGCCCTGAATATTAGCTGCTGGGGACTGAACCTGGGAGATGCCTACTGCACTCATATCCTGCTTGTAGGCGGGGCAGGGGTCCCCCCCCAAGAGACATCGGGGGGCTGAGTGGGAAGCAGGACATTGGAATACATGGGCCCCCTTTGGCCTGATCCAAACAGGATTCTTCCTACGTTCTTAGGGATATTTTGACATGCTCAGTGAAGATTTCTAAAAACATGAGACTGCCAACAGCCAGCTTCTGTAAGAGAATGAAAGGTCAGCTGGGCTGGAGAAAACTCTCACAGAGGCTTAGGCAGGTGAAGACAAGCAGCATCAGCAGAGGAGGCTGAAAGGGAGGTGAGAAGACGTTCCAGGAAGCCAGAAGGCAGCCACAGAGGGGGAGCAAGGGGGAGCTCCAGGGAGGGGCCAGAACGCTGGCTGAGGATCAGGGAGACCAAAGGAAGCGGAACAATGAGGCAGGGGGCGGGGAAGCAAGGAGCCAAGGAAATGCAGGGGCCACGGGGCTGCAAAGGAGAACGTGAGGCCAAAGACAAGCCCACAAACCCTTTCTTCTCAGGGTGGGGACGTGGGGACAAAGAGTCCAGGCACACCCTGGGCCAGGATGCTCAGTGGGGAGGGGGACGGGGGCTCTGCTTTAGCACTCTTTGTGGCAGCAGTCAAGAGGCAGTGCTGCCGCTACCAGGAGGGAAACTGGACAGGGTGCAGGAGAGAGCCAGGCCTTGCCTCTCTCTTCAGAGCACCTGCCCTCAGAAGGAGCCTCGGGCACACGCATCCTTCCGCTTCTGCAAGGAGCAGGAAGAAGCAGCACACAAGGCCACGAGTCCTCAGAAATATCACCTGCCAGCAAAGAAGGCACCTCACACATCACCACCTGCAAGGAATGTTGAATTATGAGCCTACCGGCAGCTTAATGAAGGCAACAGGAGACATGGCAGGAAGGCCAGAAGCCGTCTCTTTCTTCCGAAGCGATGGGGGGGGGGGAGGCGGCAGAAGCACAGGCGCATGCACACACACACAACCAAGGAGCAACTGTGAGCCTGGTCAAGGTCTGGCCATCCAGCGCTGTCAACTTGCTCTCGCAGGAGAAAGAGACCTGCTTCAAGGCTCATCCCTTGCACCTCTCAGAAGGCTCTGACAAAGCCCTGCAGCTACAGGCAGTCGTCGGCTGAGCCAGAGTTGCATCCTCCCAGCCCAGCGTGGGGCTGGCCGATGGCACTCGGCCCTCTGTGGCCAGCCAACCGTGAAGCTCCTTGATTAAGGTTAAGGCTGAAGGCTCAAGCCCCATCTTCTGGGAGACTCCCTCCTCCTCCTCCCCCCGTCATGCGCTTTGGTGCACAAGGCCAAGCGCTCCCCAGTGGGAGTGGCTTCCAGGGCTGCTGCTGCTGCTGCTGCATCTCGCTATTAAAATTACTGCCTTAGGACAAGATCTTTTTCACTAAGTCTCCCCCGTGACAGTTTGACATATTGGTTTGGACACCTAACTGTGCATCTGTGCACACCACAGAATACTCAGAGGACAGAACACCGACACAAGCTACACGCTGCCTTTCACACCAACGGAGCAATCTGCTCTTGCAACTGAACAGATAGGCTCATCCGCAAAGGGGTCACGGTCAACGCCAGGCAAAGGAGATGCGCCATGCGCACCCACCACTGTCCCACACAGCACTTTCTGAAATGACCACACCATTTTTAAAACTGGAAGCAGAAGCTTACACTCCTCTCCATTTACAACAGCAGCAGAAACTACATTCCTTCCCACAAGCTCCTTCCAAGAGGCTCTCCTCGCTCCCTCCCTGAAGGAATGGACTCACGGCCCCAGGAGCCCAGCCTTCTGCTCCTACAGCAGCCACCCCAGAGGCCTCTGAGAAGCCCACAAGCAGGACAGCAGTGCAACAGCCCACCCCCACCCCCACCCCGCATGTTCCTCAGCGACTGGTCATCAGAGGCAGACCATGACTCTTGTTTGTTTGTTTTATAAATATTTATTAAAGTTTTCACAATATTACATAATGAAAAAGAAAAAAGAAAAAGTAGGGGGGGAAAAACAGTTAAAAATAATTCCATCTTTACATCACTTATCTTTCATTTACTTGTTTCCTGGACCTCCTCATACCTCCCTATTTTGTATTCCAGTTCAATTTATTAGTTCAGCAATTCCTTTCCCTCCTTATTATCCTGATCTTTAATCTTAATATATTATAACATTAAATTTTTACCTATTAAAAATCCAATTTTTCCATATTCTTTTAAACCATTACAGCTAGAAACCACTTAACTTCAATCCAACATCATTCTAACATTCCTTAATTTTGCAATATTTCTGTAAATAGTCTTTAAATTTCCTCCAATCTTCTTCCACCGACTCTTCTCCCTGGTCTCGGATTCTGCCAGTCATTTCCGCCAATTCCATGTAGTCCATCACAGAGGCAGACCATGACTCTTGGAGGTGGCATACAGTCAGCGTGACTTGTAGCCATTCAAAACCATTTTGCATGGTCATTTCCCCCTCCAGTTGTTCAGGCTCCCGCTGCCGGATGGAGATGCTTTTGCTGCACCTCTGGCCAGTGCTCAAGGAGGCACACACAGCTCCTCCTAAGTAAGTGCATGCTTCAAATCTGGGTTTCTGATCCTCCCGTATGCTCAGCATGTCTTAAGCCCACAACGAGAGACACATCTGAAACAGCAGCATCACGCCATGAGACACTTGGCTTGCCTAGGAACTGGCTGCACTCCAAAGGCCAGGAAGAAGCATTTTTATAGCCATGCCACTCACTCTGCAAAAACCACTTTTTCTAGAGAAAGCAAAAGGCTCTTTAGCAGACGCTGTGGTGATGCATAGTGGGACATTCTCCCCTGCTCCAGTCATTGAGGTATTAGCAGTCATCATCACTCACTATGGAGACGGGAGAGGGAGGGAAACCTGGGTGGGACACCTGGGTGGGACACCTGGGTGGGACACCTGGGTGGGACCCCCCCCTCCACATGAATGCACACACTTGCATTGGGAAGGAGCCCATTTATCCTTAATGCCGCCTCCTCTGTGCCTGGCCCTTCCTGCAGCAGCTCTTGTCAGCCCTGGCAAGTGTCCTCTAATCTTCAAAGGCTCTTCCTTCACCGACAGGATGATTAATGGAGGTGCTGCCTGAGATTCTAAAGAGAGCATGTATCAGGCCATGTTGCAAGGATGTTTGTTTTGCTTCTCAGGCTCCAAAAGCTGGAAAGGAGCTGCTGACCCTTGGCTTTTGCCGAGAAAACCAGATACCAGCAGATAGCAGGGACCTGCTGGAAACGAAGACACCTTGGGAGTATGTTCCTACTAAGTCGTTTTGGTTTGTATTTCCACCCAGAGTGGAAGGCTGGCCTAACAGCGGTGGGAGGGCGAACAGCGAATTTCTCCTGCTGGCACTGCTGCTGGAGACTCTGCATGGAGGAGGCAAAGGAAGGAGCAAAGCTGGGAGGCAACCTCACTGACTCCACCGAGGAGGACTGACAAGGTCTGGAAAGGAAGAGCCTGTGACACTTAAGAAAGGGAGGGTGCCATGAAGACAGGCTGCATTTGCACCCAAACCAGCAGTGGCTGACCTCCTCCCCATCACACATACAGGCACCCAGGGCCAAAAAAGCACAGCTGCTGCTCTTCCATTTACCAGCCAAAAGGAAAAAGAAGAAAGCCCGATACTTCCCACAGGCTTACAAGGCAGAGAAGGGCACAGAGGAAGGAGCTCTTTACTGGCTCTCGCACATCCACCTTCAGGCAGCAGTGGAAAAGCACAGGCTGTCCCTCCAGGCAAAGGCCAACATCTGCACACACAAAAGGAGGCAACAGTTCTTTCGTGCTCAACAGGCAAAGCTAAAGGAAAAGCTGTGTGATGATTCGTCACATTGTATGTGGTAGCTGTCTTGGGGCCGTGGCCATGCAGGAAGGGAGTTTTAGTCCTTTGCTCCCATCAGAAATGTCCCCCCAGAGAAGCTTTCTACCCAGTGCAAATAGAAGGTGCAGCGAAAGCAGTTCTGAATAGGATGACCAAGAGGGCAAAAGATGAACACAACCACCCAGCCTCCCTCGCAATCTGGCTCAGGACCTCCCCCCCCCCCCACGGTTTCTTGGTCAGAGCATACACACCAGCAACCCAAGGCTCATGAATCAGCGCCATGGAAAGGTGCCTGGAGCCTCTATTGTGATGGGGCAACATTTGTCTTTCAGGCTCTGTGGCCACGTTCAGCATTTCAGAAGCAGCCACCACCCAGAGTGCACCACCCAGACCACACCCGTTTCCTCACATTCTGGCCAATCAGCTACTCTCACACCCCATAGCAGAAATTGAAAGGAGGCCTGCAAGTATTTTGTCTAAACCAAAAACTATTCAGCACTGGTTACCTAAACAACCTCCAATTCTCAACTTTGTATCTACTGGTTTGGGACAGCATTTACGCCTGTTTCTGGGAGTGTGGGCTGGATATTTATCCAGCCCACCTGAAATAAGCTGCCATCATCTTGACATTGAAGTCTTGTCCACATTTCTGCTTCTTCCGCCACTTTCCCTCAGGGGAACCTGCTGTTTACTGCTGAATCGGAACAAACGCCCATTGATTTTTCTGCAGATTGAGGTTTGTTCAGATTTAGCAGTAAACAGCGGGTTTTCCCAGGGAAAGTGGCAGGCCAAACAAAAAGCACACATGGCCCTGTACTTTCTAGGCAGGGGACAGGCAGAAGTGTGTGTGAGCCATAAGAAGGGAAGCCCATCAAAGAGGATGGACAGCAGCAACCTCCATTCTCATGCTTGACTTTTTGCTGCCCCAACATCCCCCCATCCCAGCCACTGGAGAGCTAGTCATTGAAAACCTTCAGCAACTTTTAAGAACATCATCTTGCAGGTGGGACATTGCCCTAGCCACAGATTCGTGTACTGCAAAAGAAGAGGCTGGATGTTGCATGACAAGCAGGGTGTGGCTAACGTCTGGTCACCACAACACCCCAAAGACGTTTTCTCACAGAAAGCTCTGCCGTGGTGCCTTTTAGGTGAAAGAGACAATTCCCTGCAGAGTAACGTGGAGTTCAAAGGCAGCTTTCAATTCAAACATGAAAAGGCTCCTCACATGGGACTCCTTTCCTAAACAGAGAGTGAAGCTTGCCAACCTGGCTTGCCTAAAGCAAAGAGACAGCCACATGCTCAAGAAGAGCAGAATGGACACAGACTCCTCCAAGGGCTCCCAGTGTACTTAGCCAGTGAGATTAGCACATGCCAACTTAACAAGAGGCTATGCGGTGCAACCTGGGAAGTGTGAGGATGTTGGAGCCACCCTACTCCTTTGCTATCAGTATCTCCTCCTAATTAAAGATGGTTTCATATCTCACCAACTTATATCAGTTTGAAATTGTATTCCGCCAATTTAAAAATATTTTAACCATAACCACCGCATTCCAAAACAAAGCCAGAGCCTCTGAAGTGCACTGCCATAGGGCAACATTTTCCCTGTCATGTTTCTGTCCTATTTACTCTTTCCAATGCTTCCCCTTACCTAAATAGTGAATAGGGTACACTACTCAAGTATATCACCGACTGCTCCTGACAGCCTCTCACACTGAGAAGCAGAATATCATGGACCTTGGAGGGAAAATGAAAGTCCAGAAAACTGAATACATGGGGAGAAAGCCAGGTAATGGCAGCCATTAGGAAGCACTCTGAACAAGTGACCTCCGTTGCCTGTGCCTTGGCAACCTTTAGGATGGATTACAACAATGCGTTGTATGAGGGGCTGCCTCTGAAGACTATTCAGGGACTGCAGCTGGTGCAGAATTCAGTGACAAGATTCCTAACAGGCCACATGATTGGAGTACATAACATCTGATTCTAGTTCAATTGAATCAGCTGCCAATTCATTTGTGGGTCCAACTCAAACTTCTGATTTGTATAGCTAAGGACCAACATCTTGTGGAACATCTGAGGTCATCCTCTGTGTAAAGTGACTAAGTTGACTAAATTGTCATTTTCAGAAGCCCTTCATTTTGGTAGTAATTCAGAGGCTGGCTACAAGAGGACAGGCATTGTCCTCCACCTATGAAATGCCTTCTGTAGGAATCCTGATGAAGTGGTGCCCACACAGACATCTTTTTGGCACCAAGCAAAAGACCTTTCTCCCAGACATAGGAGTGTTCATTTTCATCATCATCATCTTTTAATTTGTATACCGCCTTCCTATCTTACAATACTCAAGGCGGTTTACAAGCTGAAGAAACAAAAAACGTACAACTTATGACAATCTAATGCAATACAAAAATGTGATAATAAAACTTTAAAAAAGGCAACCTACATCAAAAAAGTAACATTCAACAATCATTAGAAAAGTATTAAATAATAATAACATATAAAAGTTAAACAGAAATCCACTCCACAGTTACAATAAATAATTTCTAAAATATAATCAATAAAACAACGGCAAGCCACAGTGCATAAAATGATACAATACAAATTGAGAAGCAGAGACTAGAGGGTAAGGCAAGGCAGGTGGAAGGAGGCCTTGCCTGATGGAGACTCTCCCCCTCACCCTTCTGAAGCAGTTGAAGGTATTGGGGGGGCATTTGTTTGGTGACTGAGTTTATGGGGGTTTAGAGGGATTTGTTTTATGATTTTGAAAACCTTCTCAACTGTCTGTATGATATCAGGGCTCATCCACACTGTCTGTCTCGTCATTTTCCCCTGGAAAAACCTGCAGTTTAGCCCTGAATCTGAGCAAATAGCAATGAGGTTTTCTGCAGATTGCTGTTTGTTCCAGTTTATCACTGAAGAGCAGGTTTTCCTGGGGAAAGTGGCAGGGCAAAGGCAAAACTGCTCAGACCTGTGCCTAGAAAGCATGAGACAAGTGGGAAACCTCTCGGACTCCATGCTTTCGAGGCTCAGGACTCGCATTCATTGCGGATCAGCCCTCGGAAGTGAAGCCCATCAGAGGACAAACAGCATGTCAGATTTTAACGCTGTATTTTGTACTCTACTTCCAATTTTTTGTTTAGTCGCTTTGAGACGTTTATGGGAAGAGATGCCTAGATTGAAACAAATGAACAAGAAAAACTACAACTATGTAGGAAACGTCAATTTCCTCAAGCAACACGTAAGAATCAGCCCTCCACTCTGGCTGGCGCCATCCAGGCAG
Organism: Podarcis bocagei; assembly: GCF_964188305.1. Taxonomy (NCBI): domain Eukaryota; kingdom Metazoa; phylum Chordata; class Lepidosauria; order Squamata; family Lacertidae; genus Podarcis; species Podarcis bocagei. The sequence goes on along the minus strand of NC_138142.1, from coordinate 1,422,131 downwards.
GGAATCTTTGCTAAGAAGAGGTTTAGAGTTGCAAGGTATCAGCCTGTGAGACTACCCTCCATGCCCCAATCATACCCTAAGAACCTGGAACAGGGATCAAGGGGGGTGGGATGAAGAGGGCGAAGGAAAAGGAACACTCCCCACTTCCAGTGGTGCAGCTTCTAAATACAGTTGATTTATAAAAGGCTTCATTTTATTACAAAATGTATTATTTACCAGCATTTTCTGGGTAGGTGGACAGAGGTATCAGGGGTACTATCCAGTAGATGCCCATGACACTCATGCACCTTTCAAATGCAACTGCAGCACAAGGGACTGCTGCTGCATGAGGGCTTTAAAAAGAAACAGGCAATACGGATTCAGCCAAAGTATTATTATTTTCTGAGTAAGGTATTTGTGTTTCCAGTTACACAAGACCATTGTGCATTTCCTACAGAAAGCATCTTTAAAATCCCTAAGTCAGTCAGGATGGTTCAAGTGAGGCTTTGCCCATCTTGTGAAAGATACATGGTCTCATAGCATGCTTTAAGATCCCCCAAACAGCAAGGTAAAAAACCATATGAAGAGAGAGAGCTGTCCCCACTTTTCTCCTCTCCTCCAAAAGTGCATTCAACGTGAGGGCCAAAGGACTCCTATAGATTATTTGCCATTAGCATTTGCAACATGCTTTAGAATCTTTATTGCAACTGCTGTGACAACTCTTAGAAAAACTGGAAGGAGGCAACTTTGCAAGGACATAGCAAAGGCAGGACTTGCATCCAGGCCTCCAAATAAATTCCTCTAAATGGGCTGTACAAAGAGGGTCAATGGAGATTTATCCCAGCATCTGCTAACACCCCTGGGACAAAGGTGCAACATCAGCTCCTGTGTCTCGGGATCCACTAAGGGCTTGTCCACACTTACACTTTTGCTCTGCTCTTTCCAGGCACAGGTCCGTGCTTTAAAGCTCCATGTCCAAGTGGTGGGCTTTTTTCACTCTGGAGCTTTCCCCATGAAAACCTGCTCTTAGCGCTCAGTTAGAGCAAACGTCCATTTCGGTTTTCCACAGAATGCTGTTTGCTCCGACTGAGCTTTAAAGTGCATAGGAAAGGTGCATAAGCCCAAAGCTACAAGGCTCCCTAGATGGTCACACCCTGGGGTCTTTCAAGTCCAATGTGGAGATGCAGCAAAACTTTGATCCCAGTTACTGTGCAAACCAAGAGAGTGCAGCGCAAGGCGAAGCCTGTCCTTCACTCGTGCTCAGCAGCTTGCCGTTCTTTAGTAAGCAGCAGTGCTGGAAAGAGTTAATCTTCCCCAGAGAGAACTCCCTGTTTCTGCACTATGCAAGGCTGTGGCTGAAGCTGACCTGCCTGTCTGCAGCTTGACCCCTGACATTTCCACTCGTCTCTCATTGGCACACACAAGCTGCCCAAGGCCACGCAAACAGGCTGGGCAGACAGGAGGAGGCAGGCACAGCCAGGGCTCCATTTCCCAACAGCTCAGATGCAAAAGCAATATCATCAGGGTCTGGCTGCTGCAGCTGGGCGAGGTCTATCTGTTAACCGCAAAACCTGTAACTGGAGGCCCAAATTTCCACACTCTTGGAAGGCCAACCACATCTTCCTCTGCACAATTATCAGTGGGAAAAGATCTGCTCAGAAATGTCTCTATAGGCGACAGACAAATTTACAAAGAGATACCAAACGCTCAAATTATTTTCTGATTTAATGACGTAAATCTACACAGCAACATTAAGACGCAGTCCCCTCAGAAAAATATGCAGAACTGGCATTATCCTTCCTCAGTCACATTTTGCTATTTTGAAACAGAAATGCCCCAAACACGGCTCCAAGGTTCCTGTTCCAGGCTGGCTGAAGCCCTGGACTGGACCCATGGTCTTAAGGGCTAGGGATTGTTGTTTAGTCGTGTCCGACTCTTCGTGACCCCATGGACCAGAGCACGCCAGGCACTCCTGTCTTCCACTGCCTCTCGCAGTTTGGTCAGGGCTAGGGATAGACCCCCCCTTATTTACTTTTACTATCTTGCATACGTTACCCAGCAGTCTCTCCATCCACGGTGCTCCTGCCGCTTTCCCAAGGACCCATTCTCTGTGGCTCTAAAGCAAAGCTCGGGCCTGTCTTCCTTCCCACGGCCAGAGGACATTTAAGACAGATCAACCAAGTCACAAACAGGTGTGTGGCCTGAACGCTTCATCCCTTCCCAGCAGCTCACTCCTTGCCCTCTATGCAGAGGAGCCTGCCAAAAATAGCTAGACGAAGACAGATGCACGTGGGTCAATGTGATATACCAGGAAGAAGCAAGCAGAGGGGGCTCAAAGGTTTGGAGGCCGTCACTAAACACGTCCTTAGACTTTTCACAAAGGCCTTAAAAAGACCAGGAGGTTGCTGTGTCACAAGAACATCCTCTTTTGAGAGCCTAACGGGGCAGAAACAGGTGTGTGCCACTGAATGTCCCAGGCACCTGAACTGTGGCCCCTGCTCCTCTATTAGCTAAGCAACACAGAGATGAAACTGGGCTGTGGAGCGGCACAAATTGCGTAGCAGCAAATGAGTTGAGCTGCTGCTGGCTGCATACACAAGATACATTTAAATAAAACACATCTAATGCACTTGGCTTTCCTCAAAGAATCCCAGGAACAGTAGTTTATTAAGGATGCTGGGAAGTGAAGATCTGTGAGAGGAAACTACAGTTTCCAGGATTCTCTGGGAGCGGTGTGCTTTTTATCCATTTTAAAATTATGGTGTGTCTACAGCTTCAGTCAGAAGCAAATTGTAAGAAGCCAATCCAAAAGGAGGGGCCTGAGAGAAGAGACACAACACTGAACAAATCAGTGTCTGTGAGGAACCTTTTGTGCCAACATCAACTACACCTGCATCCAGCACTAGTGGGCCGGCTACTTCTTAACTATCCTGCCACAATTCACAATATCAACGGCTGAAAAAGAGGAGAAGTTGTCCCTGGATTTTAATGGTTCTTTCAATGCATATGCATGGGTGGAATGAAAATTCAATTTGTGCAAATACAGATTGAGGGAGTGGTACCTATTCCAGATCAATGTAGAGCAGAAGGATGTGTGGGGAATGGAATAGAATAGAAACTGTTTGTGAGGTGCCACCACCCAGTGCCCAGCACTGACCCCCCCTCTTCCTGCAGCTGCCACCAGAGCAGCTTCTAAAGAACATCGTGCCACAGAGGGGAGCTACTCCAATGACAAAGAGTTGCTCGTCTTCTCTGTTTTATTGCTTTGTACTCTGATGCTTATTGTTTTAATAATTTTATATAAACTGTTCTCTGAGGTCTGGCTGGAAAGTGGAATATGAACACCTTATCAATAAATATTGCCTATTTCTCACCAGTCAGCTCGAATCCTTGGAAGCCCTTGTTTGTTACTATGCCATCGCACAATGAAATCAAGGACGTATCTAAACTAAGAAAGCTAAAAGAAAGAAGCTAGACTTCAACAATATAAGGTGCATAAGGTGCCGTAGGATCTGGAACTACTGTAACAGGAAGGAGGATTCTTAGAAAAAAGGTACCCTCAGCGCAACCTGGGAAGAGAACTGGTGACTGGTGAGAAATAGGCAATATTTATTGATAAGGTGTTCATATTCCACTTTCCAGCCAGACTTCAGAGAACAGTTTATATAAAATTATTAATGCCACGAGAGTTTTGAGAACGGTTTGTGGCTGGACGTACCATTGCCGGTGGAAACCTCCCTCTTCAGGCATGCACATCCATCAATAGGCATGCCTAAAGTTGCTCTTTTGGATCCCAGCCACAGTGTGTACGTCAGTCTATATTATATAAGTTGCAAGAAAGATTATTTTATTTTATTTTTGCACCTTATTACTGGGATGCCTTGTGTAAGACGTCAACAGTATGAACTCTATCCAGAAAACAGGAAGGTTAAAAACTGAGTTGGCTAGGTATGCAAATTATGTGGATATGCAATAAATAAATGAAGCATATTCAGTTATGCGATGAAGATATTCATTATAAATCATTAAAATCACAAATAAAATAAGCAAAACTGCAGAACCAAAATTCCTGCTTTCATTATTAATACTTTCATATGTAAATTTTATTTTTATTTTTAAGATTACCTGATCTGCAGTTTTCAATTAATAAAAACAAGTCCTTATTGGGTGTGGAACAAAAATACATTTCACTGGCTACAAGACAAGACTTAAGAATGTTCCTCCACTCTGACAAGCTCTGTAGCTGGAAAAGGGCTAGTTTCTGAGTTAGTCTATGTCAAAAAGCATTTGCCACTGGGCATAAAAGCAAACAGAAGACACTGGGGAAAGTATTAATTAATTAAATTATATCCCTACTTCCCAGGTTCAGCTGCTCATCTACTGTTTGGCCAACTTTTGTCAATTATTTTTGTAAATGGCTCCTCTGTCGTCAGGGCAACATCTTTTGTTCTCTAAACCAAGCAAAATCGGGGACTTTACGGATAAACTGTTGTCCATTGAAATAATTTAAAGCTTAATGAAGTAGCCCTCAACCCCACTATGCACATACTTATGTTGCAGGGAACTGATCTGATTTTTGTTCACAGACACATTAAAGTCAAAATTTGATATTTTTTTTGTGCCAGGAGGTGCTTGTTTGAGTCCTTTGCATTTGCTTACTGTAAGCCAAAAAGGTTTCTTTATCTTACAAACACGGACGTCAGTAGAAGAAGGGCCATTACACAAAGCAGAGAACTGTTCCTTCCAATCTTACAGGAAAGCTACGGAACAGAAGAATCTATATTCATCTCTACAAAAGCCAGCTAATAACCCAAGATGGCATGACACTAGAGTCAACAACACTGGTGCACTATGCTGAGGTGTCCGAAAATACCCACACCCAGACTCACTGGTGAGAGTGAGCCATAACCAAACACCAGGGGGATTTAGGGGAGAAGAACTTGGGACATGGACCTGATGTTTTCAAACCTCAGCCACCTACTGGCTGCCTGACCTATCTCAAGTGAGTCAAGCACTCTCGGCCTCTGCACCTGGAACATTCAGTCTTTTGAATGGATGTCTTGTAGTTAAGCACAGGAACAGGCAACATAAAGCACTCCGTGTAAAAATTCTACATAAACCAGCTACCACCAGCATCCACCAGCCAATGCTCACCTGCTAAGCAGATTTTTAGGGCTGAGCCTCCTTGCAGAAATACTGTGTCCATATTCTGCACTAAAAGCCTTGAGACAAAACAAATCTTTTCAGCCTGAGGAACATGACACAACAAAAGCACTTCTCCAGGGTCAGATAAGCCTCTTGGCAAAAGGACCCAGCAGTAGAAGAGTCTCCTTATGATATTTGGCAGGATTTGTAGAGTAAAAAGCTCCAGGCATAGATTAATTTATTCATTCAGCAATGGCAAATTCAAAAGTGAATTTTAAATTCAATGTTATACAGACATGCTCCCAGCAAAAGGGGCCTGGTGTTTATGGCACTCTCATATGTATGTTTAAAAACAACAATATATCAACTCAAGCAAAGAGCTGTGAATCTGGGCCAATTTATCTATACTGTGCAATCAATAAAGTGTCATCTTCATCATGTACTTACAAAATCTCTTGTATTCAGCTATAGCTTTAACTTGGTTGGTATAAGAGATTTGCTGTGAATCCCCCAAGAGGTGGGATGCTCAAGTACAGTACTCTAGATCAGTGTTTCCCAACCGGTGTTCCGCGGCACACTAGTGTGCCGCGAGATGTTGCCTGGAGGGAGGCGGGCGAGTCCAGAAAAGGTTGGGAAACACTGCCCTAGGCAGGGAAGGAGCCCGCTAAGGCCAAGGAGCCCCCTTCACCCCCAGCCCTAGCGCCGCCCCTCGCCGCCGCCATTCCCCGAGGCAGGAATCACCTCAGGCGGCCTCCCTTCCCGCCGCCGGAGGGTGGACGAACTCGCCTCCCCCTCCCCCACTCGCTCCAGGGCACCGAAAACCACCTCCCTCCCTACCTGCTGTTAAAGAACCACCATAAAGGGGAGGAGCCGCTCCGGCTGCGAGCCCGCCCACAGCCACAGCCAATAGGTGAGCCGGGTCCTTTCAGCTGTGAGGGGCAATCATTGACTCGTCGGCTTGTCACTCACACGGGCAAGAGGCGGGGCTCGGGGGTAGGATTAATCTCTCTTTCTCTCTCTCCCCCCCCCCCCGCCTCAACTCCACCGGCACCCATTTCTTGTCCCAGGAAACGGCGACGGGAGTTGGCTGAGAGCTCCTGTCGATCAGAGGGAAGTGGGCGGGGAACGGAGAGGCCATTCGCCCGGCGCTCCTGTCAGTCAAGAGAGGCGGCAAGGTGGGAATGCAGGGTATCTTCTTACCATCTGCCGGGCCCGTTAGTAGAGATAGGAAATGTGGTAGAATGACACGAGGAGGAAATGGACGGTGCCCAGGAACCTATAAAAACGCCCTCGCGCGCACAGCCCATAGAAAGCAATGGAGAAATCCCAGGATTTTACCCTGCCTGTTACTGAGCATCAGGCGCAACCATCCCCGAAGCAGATGTATCTTTCTAATTTGAGTCTTTTAATTTCGAGTGAGATTTATTTGTTAAGACGTTAAAAATGCGCCGTTTTCTGTGGGCGCAAACTCTGCCCTGGTGCGGGAGGGCACAACGCTACCGAAGCGACTTTCATTCCTGCAACCGGTGTGGCGTTTTGCAACTCCGGATTCTGAGTTTGGGGGATCCAAACCACTCCACGATCCCGCGTGCAACCTGCTGCGAGATTAACAGAAGGGTCGTAGCGCAGGGCTGGCGCGAGCCGGTTCTCAGCATCCAATACTGGACTGTCCTTGCATACTTACACACCATGTAAGTTTCTTAAGTTTCTCTTTCAAAAAGGAAACGTAGGCTAAAGCGGCGCCGCCGCCTCCCACTCACTTTCCTGCTCTGGCTTCCCTAACAGTTTTCCGAGTTGCGTCACTGGATCCAGCCCCCTTTTCCACATGTGACACGGGGCTGGAGGGAGGGAAAGAGGGCTTTACGCCGCGCACAAAGGCAGCCTCCTAGAAGCGCTCTGGGCCGGCGCCGTTTCGCCGAAGGCACCGGAGGACCCCCACCCTCAGCTCCTTCAGAAAGGAAGCCCCGCCCCTCGGCTCCCTACGCCGCCAGGCAGCTCAGCTGACTGACGAGGACGTTCTGCGGCGGCGGCCGCCGCACAACCACCGCAGTTGCTGGCAGCGTCCGCAGCGCAATAAGTAACAGCGCCTGGTGCTGCCAACTCTTTCTCTCTCTCTCCCGCCCCCCCCCGCCCCCAAGCTCTCGCGCGCCCCGCGTCAACATCGCCACGCGCAGCTTCCCGAGCTCGAGGCCAGCCGCTGCACGCACACGCCGGCTCGTCATCGGCTCCGGTTGTTGCCTTTCTCCGCCGAGGTCGGTGGACCCCGAGCCTAGGCTTCCTTCCCGCACCCCGCTTTCCGAAGACCGCACACCAGTTGGGCCAGTACATATTCCCCTCCCGTGACTGGAGCGGAATAGCCCTTTCTCTTCTTCCCCAACCCTTGTCGTTGGAGGAGTCCCTCAGTCCCTCGCTTTGCTGCCTCCTCCCCCCCCACCCCCAAAGCTTGGAGGTTCCCCGGCAAGGGGGAGGGAAAAAAATTGAAACTTACACTTTCGTGCGTCCCTCCCGGCGTGACGCTGCGCGCTGACGTCACGGGGCTGTAATGGTGGTGTGCCTCGAGATTTTTTTCATCAAACAAGTGTGCCTTTGCCCAAAAAAGGTTGGGAAACACTGCTCTAGATTAACCAGATGTTGGGCTATTCCCCACATTTTGCTGAGCAGGTTAGGAGAGAACATAAAACAGTCAACTCACTGATAACCTTTTCTACTAATTCTCACACAAGTGACTGCATCCCACTTCAGACCTGCCTGCTCTCCAAATGTGACTAGAGATAGCAATAATACAACTAATAATAATAATAATAATAATAATAATAATAATAATAATAATAATAATAATTTATTATTTATACCCCGCCCATCTGGCTGGGCCTCCCCAGCCACTCTGGGCGGCTTCCATAAAAACCAAAAATACAATAAAATATCACACGTTAAAAACTTCCCTGAACAGGGCTGCCTTAAGATGTCTCCTGAATGTCAGGTAGTTGTTTATCGCTTTGACATCTGCTGGGAGGGTGTTCCACAGGGCAGGCGCCACTACCGAGAAGGCCCTCTGCCTGGTTCCCTGTAGCTTTGCTTCTCGCAATGAGGGAACCACCAGAAGGCCCTCGGCGCTGGACCTCAGCGTCCGGGCAGAATGATGGGGGTGGAGACGCTCCTTCAGGTATACTGGACCGAGGCCAGCATGAAAGCATATTTATTTAGGAAGAATGTGAAATTAGTTCCTAGAGCCAGGAAGCAAGAGTTACGTTCCCCCTATTTATACTTCTAAAAAAAAAGGCTGTAACAGGTGGTTTGTGGACCACGCCTGACAGCAGAAACAGTGTTAAATATTTGGGAAAATAGCCCATGACATCTATTTCAGCAGAAGCATCACATAAAGTGTATATAAGCAAAGCATTGGAAGCTGGTGCAAAGGGAGATGAGGACAAATCAAAGGCCAACTATATGTTGCATTTCAGCCACGACTCACATTAAGGAAGTAGGAAAATGGGCATTTTGAACTTTGCAAAAGAACTTTCCCCCAAAGACTGTTTAGGAACAAGTAAATGGCAGGAAAGCCAATAGCCATGCACTCCCCCACTCCCCGCAGTCACTTACAAAATAAGAAATAGCAAGCCCACAGAAACAAAGGCTCATACTACTGCACATAACACAGTGTTTGCCCATAACCACCTCACACAAAAGAAAGGCTTTCCACAACAATCTGTTTATAGACAGTGATCATACATTTGCTACTCAGGTTCCAAATATGCATTTCCAAGATTCAGGAAACGCTTCTGTCTGGAGGATATAAAGATTTCCAGGGTTCAAAACTGCAATATAACTGCTGCAGGGAAAATGCAGCTCTTTGAACACCTACAAAACGGTCTTATACTGAAATGGACCAGAGTCCATTCTATTGCAGCACCCTATAGATTCTGACTGGCAGCAGCTCTGCAGGGTCTCAGGCTAAGAGGCCTCCTGGTCCTTTTCAAAGATGCTGGTGAGTGGATCTGCAGCTGGCTCCGGCCTTTCCCCACATAAGAGGGGAATCTTGCAATCTGAAAAGCTGCATTGACTATGGGTGGTTGGGCAAATGTCACAAGGAGTCCCTGTTGGGTTGAGTCAAACTCATCAGCATATAGTGCAATTTTTTTCTAATTCATTTTTGTATGTTATTTTCACTAATATAGGCATTTTATGCCCACTTTACCCTAGCATATGCATTTTTGTACACATCACTTGGAGTACTGCACCACAAAATTTGAAGAAGTGTGGAATTTTGAAGGGTGGCTAATGTTTCTGTTTGTGTCTTGTTTGGGAAAGTGCAAATTACATAGAAGCACCTTGAAATGTGAAGTGGTTCAAATTTCTCCCCTGTTTCTACCTCCCACTCTTGGAAATAACGGACTCCTGAGACTAAGCTCCCTTACAAAGATTTAAAAACACACCCATGTAATCAGGGCCATAGCATTTCAGGAGCCAGTCTGAAATTTGGAAGATATGTAGTTCAAGAGACACTGGGGAGAAGCAGGGAGTCTTTGCAGCTTTCCTCTCCCTCACCACAGTCCTCCTGTGAGGCCTTCTCATTTCTCATTTCACCATACCAACAAAAAACAAGCCCGCAATAATAAGAATGGCAACAAGGCTCTTTTTTCCTTCTTCCTTCCCTTGGAGAAGCAGGACTACAGGCTCCCATGCAAAAATGCCCGAACAGGAATGCTACCTTCTGAGGGCTTGGCCTGGGCGCCTCCACCATCAGAGGTTAGGTGGGTAGCAGACAGAGAAAGGTCCTTTTCCAGGCTGAGGAGACCTCCTTGGTGGAAGGCTCTGAGCAGGGGGACTGGCAGGTGCTGCAGTATATTAGGCCCTCCTGCTGAAGACTTTGGTTTTTAGTTTAATTATCCAACACTTCTATTATTTGTATGGGATTGTCCTTGCTGCTTTTGCTCCGGTGTTCTGCTCTTTCACTGTATTCACTGCATTTTATTTATTTTTTAAATCAAATGTGTGTTTTGCGGGGGGGGGGGGGGGGTATTTGCTTTTAAATGCCAGCTGCAAATTGCTGTGCAAGTTGTCAAACTGAAGGGCAGAGTATTAAAGATTTTAAATAAATGAATAATGCTCTCCTCCCCATGACCCATCATAATCACAGTTTGGGTATTCCACATGTCGTATTTAGCTGAAAGTAACTGTAGCAATTAATATTTCTGAAATAACACTATCATCCCAGAACTGTGGGTTAAACCACAGAGCCTAGGGCTTGCCGATTAGAAGGTCGACGGTTCGAATCCCTGCAACGGGGTGAGCCGTCATAGCTCTGTCCCTGCTCCTGCCCACCTAGCAGTTCGAAAGCACGTTAAAGTGCAAGTAGATAAATAGGTACTGCTCCGGCAGGAAGGTAAACGGCGTTTCCGTGCGCTCCTCTGGTTCGCCAGAAGCGGCTTAGTCATGCTGGCCACATGACCCGGAAGCCGTACGCCGGCTCCCTCGGCCAATAAAGCAAGGTGAGTGCCGCAACACCAGAGTCGGCCACAACTGGACCTAATGGTCAGGGGTCCCTTTACCTTTACCTAACTGTGGCAATTAATCTTTCTGAAATAACACTATCATCCCAGAGCTGAATTAAGGACTACAGCCTTTTCCATATCATTTAAAATCAATAATGATATTGTCCAGATTTTTAAATTCAACCGTCTTTCAAATTCTCTCTCTCTCGCTCTCTCTCTCTCTCTCTCTCTCGCTCTCTCTCTCTCATTTCCTAAATGCACACCTCACAGCTCCATAAAAATGTCTCTGGAGCCTTGTAAAACATTAAAACCAAATAAATCAGATTCAGAAATAGAGAACACAACAGCAGAACACAGAGCGCAAAAGCCCCACTAAGAAAACAACAGCACTGTAAATACAAAGTTAAAAGCCCCGGTGAACAGATATGCATTCCCCTAACCCTGGCACGAGAAAGACACCAGCACAGTCCCCAGGCACACTAAGAAATGGTGAGGAACAGGACTTTTTTTCAGCTGGAACTCACCAAAACTCAGTTCCGCCACCTCTCAGGCAGGCGCCACTGCCGTTATGAGAGAACAAGGGAGGCGTTCTTGGTGAGTTCCAGCATCTCCTTCTAGAAAAACAGCGCTGGTTAGGAGCCCACCCCAACCAGGTGCCACCATAGAAGAGTCCTGGTGGTGGTGGAGGAAACCTGTAACTAAAGCATGGTAATAAGCTCTGTAACCGCAAGTACCAGTCTCGCACCACTGCTGCATCAGACAGGCAGCCATCTTCTATTTGCCGTTCCCTAGCTGGGCTATTGTGTACAATCCCAGGGTGAGACAAAGCAGCAACTTCCACTTGGAAGCCCTTTGAAGTTTAAGGCCCTTCAGCCGCCAAACCCTTCCGCACAGGCAAACATAAAAATTAAACTGCAGGATCCATCCAAACCAACCTCAAGTGACACTCCCCACCCTCGCCGGCCACTCTCTTCCGAGTTCTGCCAATTTGCAACCAAAAAATTTGAGTCATTTACACAAATGGATTTCAAAGAAACAATCAAAGGACGACAGGTCAGGATAAATTTAGACTTGGCAAAACTCAGATATATTTACGTGTGTACAGACAACCTTCAACCAAGAGACTCTTCCTGAAGAAGGCTGCCGCTCCAGATTATATCCAAATAAGGATATTTTAATTATGATGTGCACAAAGTTATTGTTTATTCATTTGTTCTTGCTTTATTGTTTTATTTCTGCCTTAGGACCAGTTAGTAAAGGGCTAGAAATACCCAGAAATAGATAGATAGATAGATGATAGATAGATAGATAGATGATAGATAGATAGATAGATAGATAGATAGAGATGATAGATAGATAGATAGATAGATAGATAGATAGATAGATAGATAGATAGATGATAGATAGATAGATAAAATAAATAAATAGAGATAGAAAAGCAAAGAAGCATCCTTCAGACAATTCATCTAGATATATCGGTTGCAACCCTAAAGTGCATATGCGTGAAGGTGGGTGGGTCAAGAAAGCTTCATTTCCAAACTTTAGAAATGCCAACTGCCATCATCTCATAATCTGGCCCGACGCTGTTCATTCTGCAAACAGCTGAAATGAATTAAATATTGCCCCCACCGCCAGAACTGAAGGCAGGCTGGAAGAAAAGAATGAAGGAGCACAGTGGCATATATTTGAGTTTTCAAGCATCACCTTTTCAGAACAGCTATGATCAAACTTGGGTTGAATGAGTTACCATTCTTGCTGGCACACCACCCCATGCATGGAATATCAGAATGTCTCATATTTCCTGAAATTCCACCGTTTGGAAAAGTTATGACATAAGCAGCACTGGTTCAGTGGCTGTGGCTGGAATCTGAAAGAACAGTCAGACGGAGCACATCTATGGGGAAGTGCGGGTAATGGATTGGGTTTTCTTTCACTGATCAAACATGAGGCCAGCATTCAAGAGTTGGCGACTAGCAGTAATTAGATTCCCTCTGCTGCTTTCATGAAGTGAGAGTCATGGAGCTCCCAGCGTTTTCAAAGCCATTCTCTGGCTTATATATTTGTCTTAGTTGGATGGAAATAGCCTAACTCCCTGCCTTCCCCAAGCACACATACAGAAATCTTCACTAAGAACCAGTTAATGTAAATTGGAACTGCCCAGTTTAGATACCCGCTGTTACACTTCTGCATTATTTACACTTCCAGCATACCGTATCACCAATACGTACAACTGTGCGTTAGCTGTGATCAAGCAAACAAAGAATTGCTAGTTTCAGAAATAAAGGAGTGAGAACCTGTCTGAAGGAGATATTGGGAATTTGAACTTTGCATTTCAGCTACTCCAGAAAGTGAAAGAGTCCATTTTGGATCCATTTTTGCAACCAGAATTCTGAGTTCAAAACATTGCCTAGCTGATTCTGTTCCCCGCTCCCTTGCTTAGGTTCAGATTGCTGGTCTAGTACACTTTTCTCTTTTACACAGAGGGAGAAAAATGGGATGGCACCTCCAAGAGGGAAATGTCACCCCATGAAAACTTACTCAACTGCCTTTCATGGTGGCATGATCAATCTGCAACTGTCAAAGTAGAGGCAGGGCAGTGCTTCAGTCTGAAGCACTGCATGGTGTGAACATCAATACCAAAAGTATGCAGATTGCTCTGGTGCCCAACAGTCTCTCTCTTTCCTGTTGGGGCATAATTGCATCTCTCTCTGATTTGCAGTTCACCTCACAATGCCAACATCAGCTGCAGAACAACTAGTTGGTGTTAAAAGACTGACTGATCACTGGGAAAATACACGGGGCGGCTGAGGGACTGACTTGGGCTAAAACAATCTCTCTTGAGCCACCTTGTCCATAAAATTCAACACAGATATCACTGTTATGGGACCTAAACAGCTTACAGCCCAGTCCTCTGCCTTGCGATATAACCCTGGAGGTCAAAAGTGCCAGAGAATAAATTAAAAAAGGAGGCTGCTTTAACTGAGCTGTGGGTCATCTTTAAAGTCACAAAGAAATGTTAAAGACTAACATGTCAAGAGGCTCTAGGTAGCCATTCTGCCCCCCACCCGCCCACCGCATGCTCCGGATTCTGTGCGATGAAGGAGATTATCTGTTCTCCTCTTCATTCCAGTGTGAAAATGTAAATTGCATTGGGGCGGGGGGGGGGGGGGGTCATATCATAGAACACACTGGGAAAAATGGAGAGGGGAGAATCGCCAGAGCCTCAGGCACTCCAAAACGTAATTTAGTTCTCCTCTACATGTGTTAATAGTTCATGTTCCTTTCAATATATTCACATTAGCAAAGGGGCTGACACCACCCCCATCTTTTATTTAAACATTAAATGACAACAAATTCTCCCAAATCGAAGGTATATCTCCATTTTTTGTTTGCTTAGCCTTAGATGAAGCAGTTACAAGATTTTTATTATTATTATTTTTTAGAAAGGTAGCTGGTTGACGTTTTACTCCAAGCCATTTTTCTTCAGCAATTAAAATTTACCTAAAATTGGCCTGAAATTTCTAAAGATGCTTTGCCATTGACTGGAGTGCAAGAAAGCATTTCAATTATCAAATCCCCATTCTTTTAAAAGAAAAACCAGATTTTGCATCAGTTTCCCAACAGCTCTCTTTTCAGGCAATTGAGCCGAGGCAAGTAGAAGAAACAGGTGCCAAGAGATCTGTGCCTGCATATATCCCCCTCCACTGCTACTAGCAACTCTAGGAAGGGGTGGAATTTGAAAACTGAGGCAAGGAAAGGATTTAAAAGCCCCTTGCTGTGGACCCCAATCCAAATTGGGGTCAACGTGACTGCATCTGCCAAAGAAAAAGAGGTCAGGAAATCACTTAATAAACATCCCATCATGTCACATCTAGTTGGGCCCTGTGAGGTCTGGAGCTCTGATGTTGTGCACTGGGGCTCAAGGGCTACCGAGAATCCCACACAAGGGCCACAAATCCAGCACAAGGAGCGCAACGCAGAAGAGCTACGTTCTGAATGAAAGTGATCTTCTGGTGAGATCCTCTGCAGTGATCCAGAGCCTTGAGGTTTGCTGCTTTTGCATATAACCTCAAATGAACTGTTACACTTTGAGAGGGGAAAGCGTTGTGACACTCAGAGCAGGAGCAATTTTCTGTGCTGAACTGGATTTTATTTTTTTAATTTAAAAAAAGCCACAATACCAAATAAATCTGATTACTGTGTTTTTAAGCTATGTTTTTAAATGGATTTCTAGTGGGAAGATACCCTTAAAATTTCTACTCTTGCAAAACTTAATGTGTCCAAGGCACAAAGAAGCTATTTACATTAAAAAAACAAACACCAAGCTAAAACAGCGTATGAGCTCTCCTTGAGCAATAATTACTCTAACCACTACATCTTCAACCTATTGGAACTATACTCAACCAGTTAAAATATTAGGGTCTCAATGTCGGCAACATTTGATGCTATTTAAGAAGTGTTCTCAGCTTTTTGAGACAAACAATGGTCCCACATAAAAATAAATTATTCAGACAAAGTCTTCTTTGTGCAAAAGTCTTCAGCACTTAATATCTCAGGTTAGTCCAATACCTAATGGAAGTTGTTATAATTTATTTATTAAAAACCAATAAATCTACAGATTAGTCCCTAAACAAAGCTGAGAGAACCCACATTGCAAATTTATCTTAGGTGCAATTATTGCCGGCTACAAACAGGTTTAAAAGGCTCCCAAATCAACACAAGATACACACCCACCAGCCACACAGGACCTCTAGAACCCACACAGACCCAAAAGCTCTAAAAAGAAAATGTAGGGAACAAATCCTTCTCAGCATCAAACTCTGAGCATTAACTTACACAATCCCTTGTAACATCCAACTGGCGCCTCCACATAGTAAATTCCACTGAGGAGGTCCAGGCGACTCAGTTCCGCATAAAAACTAAACATCACTTCCATCATTTGAAAGCCAAGGAGCTAACAATTAGAGGCTTTTGGCTAATAATTTTTGCAGTGCAGTATCATCTAAGTTGCTCCCTTTGAAGCATTAAGAAAATCAGCTAGTTAAAATTAATGGATTATCCCTCCAGCTAGTAAAATTCACACAGCCCAAGATTTAAGAGGAATCTGACGATCTCTGCCACTTAATCTTGAAATGTTGTGCTGAAAGAAATGTGACTGCCACATTGGAGCAGAAAGGGCCGGAGGGGGAGAGAGGGACCAGCGGAAGGGAGCACCTCATCCCAGTTGTCCCATTCATGCGCAAACTGGATATTGCAACGGCCTTTTCTCCCACATGCTTTACACCACTAAAAACAACTGAGGTTGTCCACCCATTTTTAATGAAAACTAGAGGTCGTAATACAACAATAGACCAATGCCTAGAACTTTATTAGGCAGTATAATTACATCACATTTCTAAACTGCCTGTGCCCCAATTACTACTTAATTTTAAAATACAGACTATAAATAGCAGGTAAGCAAGTCAGGTTCCAAATGTATTGCTAATCAAAGAAAAATATTCTTAGAATATCACTGAAGAAGCTTTTGCCCACCTTCCAATTTTAAGCAGGATTTTTTTTTAAGTTAACACTCTTCCAAAGATTCCTGTAATGTGCAAAAATAACTAGAGAAGGCTAGTGGAAGGCTTGCTCCTGCTCACCAAAATAAACTATAGATTGTCATAGTCAACACACATTTACACCGTTAGGCAAATAGTGCTTTCCTGCTTTAAGATGAGCTACAGGAGGAGCACTACAAAGGGTGCAAGAAAGCCAAGTTTCCCACATAAGATATTCTAAATGTCCAATGATTTGGGTTA
The DNA here is from genome assembly GCF_964188305.1 of Podarcis bocagei. Lineage (NCBI taxonomy): Eukaryota > Metazoa > Chordata > Lepidosauria > Squamata > Lacertidae > Podarcis > Podarcis bocagei. Next base: position 1,405,717 of record NC_138142.1, on the reverse strand, counting down.
TGTGGAAACACAGGCTGCACTCCAGTAAGATAGTGGTTGCTCAGTATTTGTACCTTTAATATATTTTTAACCTGTTGGAAGCAGCCCAGAGTGGCTGGGGAGACCCAGCTGGGTAGGTGGGGTAGAAATAATTGTATTATTATTAGTGTGTAAATTTATATGTCTACGAATACTTCTGTACGTACGGGAGAAGTGTCATTGGGTTGTATTAAAACGTTACCCACATCCTCATTATCCTCCTCCTCCTCTGCAGTTCATGCAAACCATTTTTATTGTAAGATTCTTACAAAATCGTACTGTATAAGTAAATAGTAAATCAGTACATTTAAATGACACCTAGTATTTACATTTCAGAAAAACTCAATTCTAAACATAAACCATTTCTCCTAAACCTGATTTCACTATGCAACACATTCCCTGTGTTAATCTGGAATATGCTACTCAAATTTAACGCCCAACAATTCAAGGCAACAGAACATACTTTCACACAGCATGTTGAGAACACGGGGGAAATTCTCCTGCTCGCTCCAATTTGCCGTGCAAATTAAAATTCCAGTTTACATGTAGCACCACAAATGTGCCACAAACTGAGATTTAAGGTTTTTTAAAAAAATGGGGGGGGGGGGCTAAACTCAATGCAAAGGTATTTGTGCTTATGTCAGTCAGCAGATGTAAGCTACCTCCAGTTATTCTCACAGATAAACATGGAGAAAGGTTTTAACCGTTCTATACTTACAGCCCCAATTCTTCAGCACCAGCTGTTTTATAAAACTATGCACATTTTCTCCTGAGAAGCGTCCAGAAATGCAGAAAACAGAAGACAGGAAAGACAAATGAAAAGACTGACCAGAAGTATTTTCCCCATCAAATGCCTGTGAAATACTTCACTGTTGAGAGACAAAAGTATGATGCTGGCTAACAAATGAATTAAATCAAATCACGTAAAAGAAGTTTGGTTTATTTCATTTTTTTAAAAAAAAATACACAAATATTTTTTTTTAAAGCTTGTTAAATGTGAAACTCGAACTACATGACTATCTTAATCTCTTTCCACAGGCGAGTTTTTATCATAAATCACACTACTAAACCGGATCATTTATTAATGATGCATATTTCATATCAATGGACTGTATCATGTAACAACTTGGTGATGGAAGCTACATTGTCAATACTATTAAAATACCTCACATAAGTTTAAATACTGCTTTGAAACCAAATAATTGGGATTCACAGTTTTATGACAATGGCAGTATTTAGTCAGGTTACCTGTTTATAATAGCTCTTACGTCGTAAATCAATTTCAACCTAAATACGGTACTGTTTTTTGAGGGTGCTTGGAATTTTCTGCAAGTTATAAACAAGTCTCAACAAGCGAAGCTATTCCGTCATGCAGATCAGAAACTTTAAAAATAAAGACTACCCAAGACTACACTAGGAGATGAAAGAGGCCACAGCTTTGGCCCAACAGACTCATCCAGCCCATCATTCAGGGCACAAATGAACGTTTCATGCTAAGCAGCTTGTCCCGTTCAGAGTTCTGTCTGCTCCATGTGCTGGCTAGTTACAAGGACAGGTTTATGAGAGGTATGACATGCTTCCAGACCAACAAACAGGAGCTAAATGCACCGCAAAGGCCTGTGAATAAAAATGCAAGGGCTGCAGAGCGTAACCACATCTATTTACATTTTGCCTGACAGCCACCTAAGTTGTTTAAGGTTGCCTGTTCCTATGGGACGGCGTCAGGGGTGTGTGTCCAACTGAGATGGAACTTAAGAAGTTATAATGAAGAAATCGAGGACAGAAGAAATTGAACAGAAAGAATGGGCTTTGTAGCACTTTTCTTGCTTATTCATGAAAGAAATAGCGTGTGCAACAAACGTGACTCTATATACCCAAACAAGGAAAATGTCACCTTGATTTAAGTTGGCAATAAAGTAAATAAGAGGAAACTTCCTTCTCAGGAAGGTGTCTAGGATCCGAATGCAGGGGAGCTTATTTCTAGACAGAATCTAGCATCACTCCATACTGGTATTTTTATACTCAAAGATAAATTCCACTTAGAAATAAAATGTGTACACCGCCATGCGGTGAAAGCCGCAGAGAAAGCTCTACGATACTTTCTAAATGTGAGTAGTAGGAGCAAAATATACAGAATTCTCCCTGCTGCCACATGGGAAACAGCCCTGAGACTGTAACCCAGAATACCTCCTCACTCCATTCATCTCAGAAACACTCCCATTGAGTTTTGTGGAACTGTTCCAGAGCAAAGGACAGATAGATAAACTGATACTGCCTTTCCAAGTTTGTTTTAACTGTAAATGGCCCTATCAGATGTTTGCTACTGAAATGTCATCCTTTGCTGCTAGGAGTCACTATGGAAGATTCTAGTCCAGTCTTTAAAAAAAAGGTGTGGGTTTTGCTTATTTTGGCTTCCTAGAGTTTTAAACCTGTATCAGATCTGTATTAAATTTCTGACATACACAAATTCAACAAGGTTATTCATAAATATAGATCCATGTGTTATATCTACACAAACTAATTTTAAACTATAATAATAATAATAATAATAATAATAATAATAATAATAATAATAATAATTTATTTATACCCCGCCCATGAGGCTGAGTTTCCCCAGCCACTCTGGGCGGCTCCCAATCAAGTGTTAAAAACAGTACAGCATTAAATATTAAAAACTTCCCTGAACAGGGCTGCCTTCAGATATATAACATTATTTATATTTACTAAGCACTTTTCTCACAAAACTGACCCAAAACTACTTACATAAAGAGCATAAACATTAAAGCCAGTTATAACAAAACCAATAGAAACCTAAAAACACATCTATACAAATAAAATAAACAAAAATGAGATATGGTAGTTGATTTCAACAGCGCATTTCTCCAGTAAGAAAAGGTCTTCACAGATTGTTAACTGCTATAATTAGAATAGCTATGGGATAGATGACAGGCACAGAGAGAGAGGGGGGGTGGGGATGAATTCTTACACTGCAGTCGATGTTAAACTGCAGCTAAGCTTGGAAAAAAGGAAGATGCTTATGTCTGAAGTTCTTAATGACCAAGTGTTTCCAAGAAATCCTCAGGAACAAGGCACAGCCGAACTTCCAAAGTCCAGTAGCTTCCAATCCCATTATTCTTCACTCACAAACTCACAGAATAGCAGCACTGCACTGCATGAACACTTCAAAATAAATGTTTAGCTTTGTTTCATTTTATGTATCATTTTTTTAAAAAATGATGCAGCAGCAAAGTGTGAATAGGCTCTGTTTTAAAGGTCCTGGTTGACTTCTAATATATATTTGTCCTCTCGGAAGTAATAAGAAATAGAAACCTACATGCTCTGGATAAAGCAGAGTGACCGCCTCGGAATCCTTTTTCTGATTTTCTGTTTTATTTTGCTTTTGAAAATGTTTTTGTGGGTCTTTGGACCAAAATAAATATATTATATTTGGCAGATTTTTTTAAAAAAAAGATGTAAAGAGTGCCCCTATTCCTCCTGTAGATGGTTCATTTGTTCAGATGCATAAATCCTGAAATATTTGGTAACCTTTGGCAAGAACACCTACTGTAATTCTCTACATACCTCTGTTAGCCTTCTTAAGGACAAATTTTCAGAAATTGGCTACGTTTTTCTACTCATACCATTGGCAAAGTTAGGTCAGTATCTTACGTTTAACTTTAGACCCAGTAATACAATGGTAGCTTTCTGCTCAGAAAGCTGGCAGATTAAGTGACAGTGCCTTTTTTTAGCATGGTATGAACAATAAGGGCTGCTGCCTTTAAAGTTGTTATAAATCGCATAACAATGGCAGGAATCATTGGAAATGAAAATCATGCAAATATCAGGCTTAAACCCGCCTAAATCTTTTGCTGGATTGTGGCCAATGTGTGACCTCAAAACATCACTGATATGAAGCAAAGCAGAGCTCAGAAGTTTTTCACCTGTGTGTTTCTTAGAAACAAATTAAGATGGTCAAGTTATTTCTCTCCTTTCCAATCCGATTGTACTTATAGGGAACAAGTGTGTGCATGTCTGCACTTAGGTGTGCGTCTGGCAAGGTAGAGGTGACGGGAGCTGTGATTTGTGCTAACTAGCTATTGATCCAGTCAGATCTAGATGTTGTGTACAAGAAACAATAAAAGAAGGAGCCAGGAAGGATGCTGTGTGAAACTCCATTTAAAAATGGAAAAGGCAGCCCCCCAAACAAACCAATTTATGTCCTTGCCTGGATGAAGCCTGAAGAATGCTGATGGGCTTCCCGGCATCTGCCGCGCATGCTAAGCACTCTCTGCCTCAGAAAAAGAAGCTCCCTGCCACTGGCATTGCCAGGGAACAAAGACACAAACAGCAAAGGCAGCATTCAGATTCGACAAAGCCAAAGACATGAAAGCCAGCGGAGCGGGGAGTTTCTCAAACAGCCTCCTAGAAACCTTTCCACATACCCTAAAAACACAAGGCTCAAAACAAAGCAAAACAAAAACTTTGTCTGAGCAGATGCTGGAAAAACAACCACAAAAAGGAAGACCGATGGCTAGTATTCCCCAGTAGTCAGCTCCTTATCATGTTTCACAGGGATCCTACCCATCTACTGAATTCCACATACCAATGAGCGAATGAAGAAGTGCCTGGCCACGTTCACCAGGTCCTGCTGCCCTGCCTTTCCACTCACTAACCGAGAGTTCCACCAAATGAAGAAGAGCACTGCAACTGCCTAGCTTTAGCCCTCAACACATTTTAAGTCTGACCTAAAAATGAAAAACTAAGCAATGTCTGCTCCTCTAACCTTTTTATTTATTACTATATTTAATTACTTCAACGCAACACCTGAATTGGAATAAATCAAATGCACCTTAGGAACAAGAAGAAATCCAGAGATTCCTAAGATGAATGAAGAAATTTAACCAGGCACACAGTTCCCTTCCTCTCTTACTTAAATGCTACTGAAGTGCATTTGTGTATGCAAGGCACTGCGCTTATTTGAAAGAGTCAGGAAAATATGCTGGAAGAGCCTGCTCTACGTGAGGTCGCCATGAGTACCTTTTGATAATTCTGCAGGGGCGGAGGGAGCAAAACCCCAGCACAGCAAAGGGCACATGTGGGACACCTCAAAGGGATCATTCACACATGAGCCTCCAAGAAGCTGGCTTTTCCTAAAGCAGCTATCCTGGCAAGAACATACATCCCATTGTTGGAAACTTACCCTGCACATCACACAGGCAGTGCGGCAGAGACACAAAAATACTAGCTCGGCCTTCTGCCGCTCCTCCCCCATTTCTCAAGCACAAAGAAGGGCATGCGGGGGGGGGGGGGCTCGGAGGGAACGGGGCCGACATTAGTTGGCGCAGGTTTTTGCGGCTGATCCTCCCGCAGCCTGCTTCCTCCTCCACCTGCCCGGGACCCAGGAAGGCCACGGCCGCCAAGGGGCTGGAGTCCACTTCCCTCCTGCCTTCGGGTTGTGCTGGCCTAGCCTTGCAAGGGGGTTCCTGCCGCCCCCTTTCTGCACAGCATCTGCCTGGTAGGGGCGCCCCAGAAGCCCCCCCCCCCACCTCCGCGCGCCCCGTACCTTCTTTGCTGGGGTTGGGCGGCTTGGCCTTCTCCCAGGGCGCCAGGGCCTTGTCGTCGTCGTCCTGCCCCTCCAGGAGGGCCTTGTCGCTGGGCAGGTACCAGGCGGCCGAGTGCTCGGCCATCAGCGAGTCCAGGTCGATGGTGCTCATGGCGCCCTTGCCGCTCTCGACGGCGGCGCAGCAGCTGCTCAGCTCGGCGCTGTCGCCGCTCTGGCTGCCGCCGCCTGCGGCTCCGGCGGGGCCGTCGGGGGGCTTCTTGGCGCTCTTGAGGCCCAGCGGCTGGTCCTCGGAGATGCTGAACTGCTGCCGCTGCAGCTGGATCTGCGCCTGCAGGATCTCCAGCGGGTGGATCTCGTCCTGCACCGGGGCGCCGGCGGGGGGGCCGCCGCCGTAGCTGTCGGGGCTGGAGGTAGAGTTGCTGCCTGCGCCGCCGTGGAGGCTGAGCTGGGCCAGGGAGGCCTTCTGTCCGTTCAGTAGTGCGTGGTCCCCCGGACGGGGCTGCACCGGGCTGCGCCCCGCCGGGCAGCCCTTGGCCAGCTGGTTGTCGGAACTCGACGACACCTCGTCCTCGTTGCCGGCCTCGTCGGGGAAGTCGCCTGCGCCGCGGGGCGAGCAGGAGTCCGCCTTCTCCAGGGAAGGCAGCAGCTCGGGCTGCTCGGAAAGAGGCGGCGGAGGCAGGAGGAGGTCGCCGCCGCCGCCGCCTCCCTTGGCCCAAGCCGACGGGGGCGAACTCAGCGCCTTGTGGGGCTCGTGGAGATGCGGAGTGCCGCCCCCTCTTTCTGCCCCCTGCCCGGGACTCCCGCCTTCCACCCCGGCCGTGGGGCCGTACTTGTCAAAGAAGCTGCTGCCGCCGCCCCCTCCGGCGGCCGGGCTGACGTGCCCGCTGTCCCGTTTCCTGCGCCCCCGACCGCGCCCGCCTCCTGCCTTGGCGTCGGGGCCCGGGCCGGGCGAGTAATTGGGGGACAGGCCGCTCTCGCCCGGGGCCGGCGGGGCCGGCGCGGGCGGCTGAGGTCCGCCGCTGCCCGGCTCGGGAGGCTCGGCCGGGCCGAGCTTGCTCCGCTTGGGGCCTTCGCTCCCCGCCCCGACGCCTCCGCTCCCCGCGGCCGGAGCGCCCTTCTTGCCGAAGGTGACGTTGAGGTTGGGCGCGCCCAGGCTGGCGATCATGTTCTGGCACGCCGTCGAGAGGGCCGCCAGGCAGCTCTGCCCGAAGAGGCCGCTGCTCTCCTTGGGGCCCGGGGCCCCGCCGCCGCCGCCGCCGGGAGGCCCCGCCACCCCGCCCGCCACGCTTCCTTTCGAGAAGGAGCCGAGAGACAGCGCGCCCAGCTTGCTGCTGGACTGCGGCGGCCGGGGCGGCGGCGGCGGCGGCCCAGAGGGCTGGAAGTCCGTCGGGGGCCCGTAGGAGGCGGGCGAGGCGCTGTGCGGGGTGGCCTGGCGGCTGGAGGCGCCGAAGGGGAAGCCCTGCTGGGCCGCGAAGTCCGGCGGGCCCGGCCTGCTGCGCTCCGAGGGCGGGCTCAGGCCGAACTGGCCGTGCAGGCTGCCCGGCGAGGGCACGTGTCCTTCGCCCCCCGACGGAATCCGCAGCGGCGGCGGCGGCTCCTGCAAGCCCGGCATGCCGCCCACGCCTGGCCGGAAGAGCAAGTCCCCTGCGCCCGGCGCCGCCGAGGGAGGATGCGGCGCCGGGAACCAGGCGCCCTCCTGCGCCTCGAAGGCGGGCTCGCCGTGGTGGTGGCCCGCGTGGTGGTGGTGGTGGCCCGCGTGGTGGTGGCTCAGCTGCTGCAGGCTGGGCTGGCGGAGGCGCTGCTGCTGCTGCTGCTGGCTGCGAGAGGCCGCCATCTGCTTGATCATCAGGGCGGCGTTCTGGCGCTGCTGCTGCTGCTGGAGAGCCGCCTGGTGGTCGGCGCCCGGCGGCGGGAAGCTCTCGGGCCCGGGCGGCGTGAAGTCTCCCGGCAGACCCGGGTAGGCGGCCGAGGGCGAGAGGTGGCTGTCCAGGCTGGCGCTATGCATGCCCGCGCCGCTGCCGCCGCCGCCGCTCCAGGAGTCGAAGCGGGGCCGCTTGGCCGCGTTCATGTAGGGGGGGGCGTCGAAGTGTTGCAGCCGCTGGCTGGGAGGCTGCTGAGCCGGCGGGTGGTGGTGAACGCTGAAGACCGGCTCGCCCGGCCCGTAAGGATGCTGCAGGCTCCTGTTCTCCAGCCGGTGGATGGGGTACTCGAACTGCGCGTGCTGGCCTTGCAGGAGGGGGCCGCCGTCCTGAAGGCCGGGGTTGGCCGCGTTGCCCTCGGGGCACGGCTGCTGCCGGGGCAGCGCCGGCGGGCACGAGTTCTGTCTGGCCAGCAGGGCCCCCGGCGGCGGGGGCTGCTGCATTAAAGGGTGCCTGCCTGCGCCCAGGCTCGGCTCCAGGCCCACCGACATCTTGCGAGCGCCCCCAAATCTCTCGAAAAACACGCCGCCGCCGTGCTGCTGCTGCTGCTGCTGGGGGTGCACCTTGCCGAGGCCGCCGGGCCCTCGGGGCAAGGCCGAGGAGGGCCCGGGGAAGTTCCCTCCGCCGGGCGGCACTTGCTGCCTGCTGGCCCCGTAGTGGGGCAGCTGCCCGTCGGCCTCCGACGGCGAGAAGACGGGCAGGTCGAAATGACTCTCGCCGCTCGGGTAACTGTACTCCAGGGACTCCACGGCGGCCGCTGCTTGGCTGGGGAGGCGCCTCTGCGAGTCGAGGCCGTGCGGCTCCGAGGTGGCGGCTCCTGGCAGGCCGTGGAAGGAGGCCGCGCGGTTGGGCGACTGATCCAGCGGCAGGCAGGGCGCCGGCACGCCGGGGTTGTGGTGCTGCTGAGGCGGCTGGAAGTCCTGGAGGGGCCCTGCCCTCTGCTGCCCGAAGCCGTCCGCGCCTGCCTGGCCCTCCGCCAGATGCTGCTCGTAGCCGTCGGCAGCGAAGCTTTGCTGGCCGCCTGGGTAGCTGAGGAGCCGGCCCCCGTGAAGGCAGGAGGCGCTGGGCTCGGCCCCGAAGCCGCCGCTTCCGAAGTGCGACGGCGGCGGCGGCTGGTGGGCGCCGTGCGAAGGCTGCTGGCCGCCGAAGAAGCCGTGCACCGGCTGGGTCTGCTGCAGGTCCGCGTGGCCCCCGCGGGAGGCGTGGAAACCGTACGCCTCCCCGGGCAAGTTCAAGTTCATGGCCAGCATGGCCGAGGCGGGCTCGCTCAGGGCGCCCAGGGTCCCCGTCTCGCCTCCGGGGGTCCCGCCGTGGAAGGGGGGCGGCTTGAAGTGCGAGCCCATGCCCGGCCCGAAGCCCCCACCGCGCTCGCCGCTCCGCCCGCTGCCCTGCGGCTCGAACTGCTCCAGCCCGAACATCCCGCCGCTGCTGCCTCGGTCCCTGGCCGGCCGGGTCGGTCCGTCACTGGGGGGCCATGACGGGCGGCCGGCCAGCCAGCCGGAGCCGGTGCTGCTGCTGCTGCAGCGACGCGCGCGAGGAGGGAGGACGCCCCGCGCGCCCGGCTCACATCTTGCGGGAAAGTTGCTGCCCGGCGCCGGAGCTCACGGACTGGGCTGGCCGGGAGGCGCGCTCCGCCTCATGGCCCGCGGAGGCTGAGCCGGGCGGGCTCGTCGTCCTCGTCGCCTTGCCGCTGCCAGGCGCCCGCCCGCCTGCCTCTTTTGCGCTCGCTCGCTCGCTCGCTCTCCGCCCGCGCCCAAGAAACAGCAACAAGTTTTGCATTTCAGCAGCCGCGTCCAGCCATCCGGGCTGCGCCAATGAGCGCCCGGCGGGGCGGGGCTCCCCCTTAAGGTGGCTCTCCGGCCGCGCGCTCGCACGGCGTCGCCCCCCCCGCCAAAGGGAGCCGCCGCCGCCGCCGAGTATCTCCAGCGCCTGCTGCCGGCGGGCTTGGCGGCCGGGCTGCGCCCCAGCGGCGCCTCCTTAAGAGAGCAATTAGTGGGCCGGCGGGGGGCGAAGGGGCGGCAGCCCCGAATCAATCGGGTGTCATTTAATAGCCGCGCGGCTCTTTCTGAAATATTTATCCCCGTCGCCTGGGTGCGAGCGCGCCTCGCCCGCTGACCTCCGCGGGGGCTGGACTCCACCCGCCCAGCACAGATTTCTCTCCCGCGCCGGAGCCCCGAGCAAGCAACTTGCTTACGCGCGCCCCCCCCCCCCAGCAGAGACCAGCGCGCGGCCTGCTGCTTCGGGGCCCCCGGGAAGAAGGGGGCGCCTCCCCGCCCTTCCAGTGCACCGCAGGCGCTCCCCCCGCCTCCCCCAGGAGATCTATAAAGAAGCGGCCCCGAAGAAGTCTTTGTATATGGCAGGAGAGTTTTTAAAGGATTTTTCTGCAGGATCAGGATGCTGGGCTGTGATTAAATATTGATTTTGTGTAATTAGTTTTCATGTGAACTATCCTCCTTGCTGATGGCTTCGAGATTTCAGAACTAGAAAAGGAATGGAATTGGACAGGGAAATGATTACTTAGCAAGTGACGGGCGCTGGAGAGAGCGGCAGCAACGGGAGGGGCTCCTGCAGCAGCTCGCCGGTCGCCCCCGCCGGGCTCCGGGTCCGAGCCCACCCTGCCTGGCTCCGCTCCCCTCTCGAGCCGGCGGCGCGCCGCCTCCTCTCGCCCGCCCGAGGGCGCTCTGGCGAACCCCGCCGAGGCTTTCTCCGCCCTCTGTACGTGCGCCGGCGCGTGTAAGTTAGGCGCTCTGCACACGCTCTCTTTCCAAAGCCGTACCTTGGAAGCCAAGTCAGTGCCAATGTTATAATGTTTTCACAACATTATAAACAAACAAACAAACACATAAGACAAACAAACATAAATAATAGCCTTATTGAAAATTACACTTGTTCACATTGTTAAGTGACTTCCTCGCTTCCCCTTGGTTGAATTTCATTGCATGTCCTTATAACGGTTTTCCAAAAGGAACTGATTGACTCTTTATTTGCCTCTTCTTTTTGTTTTGTTTGGTCAAACCATTCTTGGAAGTCATTGCTTCTCAAAAGACTGTGCCGTCTCTCCATTTCAAATATCATTCTGAGTAGTATCTCTTTCCCCTTGACTGGGGCTTGGGGATAACAACAACAACAACAACCACAACCACAACCACAACAACAATTTATTATTTGTACCCCGCCCATCTGGCTGGGTTTCCCCAGCCACTCTGGGCGGCTTCCATAGAAACCAAAAATAAACTAAAATATCACAGATTAAAAACTTCCCTGAACAGGGCTGCCTTAAGATGTCTTCTGAATGTCAGGTAGTTATTTATCGCTTTGACATCTGATGGGAGGGTGTTCCACAGGGCAGGCGCCACTACCGAGAAGGCCCTCTGCGTGGTTCCCTGTAGCTTTGCTTCTCACAATGAGGGAACTGCCAGAAGGCCCTCAGCGCTGGACCTCGGCGTCCGGGCAGAACGATGGGGGTGGAGACGCTCCTTCAGGTATACTGGGCCGAGGCCGTTTAGGGCTTTAAAGGTCAACACCAGCACTTTGAATTGTGCTCGGAAACGTACTGGGAGCCAATGTAGGTCTTTCAAGACCGGTGTTATATGGTCTCGGCGGCCGCCCCCAGTCACCAGTCTAGCTGCCGCATTCTGGATTAACTGCAGTTTCCGAGTCACCTTCAAAGGTAGCCCCACGTAGAGCGCATTGCAGTAGTCCAAGCGGGAGATAACTAGAGCATGCACCACTCTGGCGAGACAGTCTGCGGACAGGTAGGGTCTCAGCCTGCGTACCAGGTGGAGTTGGTAGACAGCTGCATTGGATACCTCCATGGACAGCTGTGAGTCCAAAATGACTCCCAGGCTGCGCACCTGGTCCTTCAGGGGCACAGTTACCCTCATTCAGGACCAGGGAATCCCCCGCCCACCCCCTGTCCCTCAAATCAGTACTTCTGTCTTGTCAGGATTCAACTTCAGTCCGTTAGCTGCTATCTATCCTCCAACTGCCTCCAGACACTCACACAGGACCTTCACCCCCTTCACTAGTTCTGATTTGAAAGAGAGGTAGAGCTGGGTATCATCCGCATATTGATGGACACCCAGCCCAAACCCCCTGATGATCTCTCCCAGCGGCTTCATGTAGATGTTAAAAAGCATGGGGGAGAGGACGGAACCCTGAGGCACCCCACAAGTGAGGGCCCAGGGGTCTGAACACTCATCCCCCACCACCACTTTCTGAACACGGCCCAGGAGGAAGGAGCGAAACCACTGTATAACAGTGCCCCCAGCTCCCAGCCCCTCTAGACGGTCCAGAAGGACGTTATGGTCGATTGTATCAAAGGCCGCTGAGAGATCCAGCAGAACTAGGAAACAGCTCTCACCTTTGTCCCTAGCTCGCTGGAGATCATCGACCAGCGCGACCAAGGCAGTTCCAGTCTGTTCACCCAGCCTCCCAGTGGGCCGCCCGTGAAGCAGAAGCCAGCAGCACTGTATCAGGAGACCGGTTACATACCAAAGTGAATTGGGCACCCAGCTCTAGCCCAGGAGGAGACTCTCCAGGATGCCGTTCCTCACATACAGGAATACAGTTTCCTCTTCCGCTACCACACCTTTAACATCTAGCACTGATTCCAGAGGTGGCTGCTGTAAATGTGAAGACAGCCATTTGTAACCTCAGCCCCCCACCCCCCAAAAAACATTTCAGAAGACACTTGGATTTTATAGAAAGGTGAGATTAACATTTGTTCACTGCCCTACCAGATGAGTTCAATTGATTGCAGGGAGGAAGGGAAATGACCAAGAAGCATTCAAATAAAGATCTGTGTAAAGTTTTAAGAGGTGATAAGAGGTAGTCACCTCCAGAGACTGCGCAGCTGTCTTGCACTCCATACTAGTCACCAAGCCTGTTGGCGGAACAATGCGGTATGGACACATTTGTATACCAGACAGCTCCCAAAGAAACATGCAGGAAACACCTTGGCTGAAATGTGTACCTGCTTCTTCTCTGTGTCCTCCTCCTCTCAGTGGTCCTCTCTCTTTCCTCTGTGCTGTCTCCTAGCACTTTTTTCATGCAAGCTAAAGCAGCACAATCCCTTTTCGTTTTCCCTACATAAAATGTGCTCCAAAGCTTTCCTCACTCAGGCTGTGGACACACACTACCCTAAAAAGCACACAGACACACACACCGCCAAAAAAAGAGTTCTGCACACTGTCATTTGTAGGGAACTGTAACTGTGAGGAGTAAGCTACAGTACCTACAATTTCTGAGGCAGAGGTTTTCAGCCTTTCTGAGTCCATGGCTCCCTTGACCAACCTCCTTCTTTCTGCGGCTCCCCTGTGGGAGCCACTTACCCTGGGGTTCCGTTACAGGAATTTCCCTCTACTGCCCCCACCCCACCCCATTCCACCCTTTTTGACGCGTGTATAAGTGGAAGTGCATGTGTTGATGGGATCCCAAGCAACACCACTGCTTTACAGGGCTGAGCTGACACACTCCACATGGCAGCCCCAGCCTGCCTTTCCCAAAATTAGTGTGCACATGGGTGGGGGGTGGAGCGAGCAAAACAAGATGAAGATCAGAAGCAGACATATTTTGTTACTGTGGGGAAGGAAAGCGCAAGACACAGCACAAGACACACAGGCAGACGTGGTCCTTCCTTACAACATTCTCCCTGTCTCCACAAAGCTGGGTGACCATTAAGGAGGAGGGGGCTGCCTGCAGGGGGAGGGGTGTTGGGGGTAGAAGAGAAACATTCAGGCTTGTTTTTAAATCCCTCCTTATAGAGAACACACACACCCTCAAGCTAGTTTACTATTTTCTTGCATTTCTCAAGCCCTCTGTGTAAAACTGAGGAACTGTTAGTTACTGAAGCTGGGGAGGATTTTTGTTTGTGGGAGGGGGAGAAAAGATTTTAAGAAGATACAGTAAGCAGTTGTGCAAAAGGGTTTTCCCACTTTTCTTCCCAGTATTTTATTTCGGGAAGATAATGAGCTGCAAGTTATAGCTGCCAGCTCCCTTGAATGTTCCTCAGAGAGAGAGAGAGAGAATGCAGGAAGATATGGGCCGCAAGTTAATGAAAGGATGCCCCCCCAGGGCTCTCCTGAACATTTTGAGGAACGGTCACTGTTGTAAATAAAAATATGCCCTTTTCCCTTATGGGGTATCCAAGAGCCCTGTTACGGCTAAAATCTGGGTGCGGGGTTACTCTGCCACCCAGCTCATCAGACTAAGTCCGTGGGTCCCTGCGGAAGAAAATGAGCTCAGCCGGACACAGGAGCAAACGGCAGAAGGTCCAAGTTTATTGCGCAACAGGTTCAAGGCGAGATTGAACCCAGAGAAAGGGGTGACATGAACTTTTGAAATTTCCCTCCATATCCCAGAATACAGTGCAAAATACATCCCAGTTACATCATGAATACATTAAGAAGAGGTTGGGTTACACAGATTAACATATGGAGGAGGGAGGGGTGAATATGCAGAGAGCTGGAGATATGCGCAGATAAGCACATCCTGAGAAGGCAATGGTCCATGTTTGCATAGTCTGTCACCTGGCATCGCCTGGAGGAAGGGTTTGGCAGAGTGATTGTGACTGGATTACTTGAGAGATTATGGAGGACAGGGGAGGGGTGATGGAGTCCTAGAGAAATTGAGCAAATATATTGTAGTGAAGAAGACATGCCCCCCCCTTCCGTAACAGTCCCCCATTCGGAGATAGATTTGCATTAAAGTTCTGTAAGAACTTGCAAATCTTTTCTCCGCACCCTAAATCTCGGTGAATGGGATGTGTGGCTTTATGCAAACCTGAAAGGGACTTAGATATCATGCTGCTTTAAGGATATTTGCACAGAAATATAATGGTGTAACAGTGCACATAGTTAGGCATAGGATATCACGTAAATTAATATTTTGTTGCTCAGTTACTTGTGGTATTCTAGCACCTTGGAAGAAATATTTTCTCAATAGTGATCTATGCTTTACATTTAGGCAGGAAGGTCCACTAATGACTGCAAAGTGCAGTTTGCTCCCCCCCCCCCGCCATTTGTGTGTTCTCAGGTGTCAAGGCAGCTCTTCTGTGGTCTCACATCGGCATGGTGTCGCAGTAGTGGCAATCCCTGGTGAATCCACTTAGGGCTTTCATATTTATCATGTAGCCTGGCACCCACCACAGCTGGCACAGGTTTCGGACACGTCCTGAGAGAAATGTCTTTGCCTTGGCCAAAAGCCATGGGATTTCTTATTATTATTACAGGCTCTGGTCTTGTAGTCCTGGGAAGTTGCTCACTTGCACTTTAAGGACCAAAAAGCTAATTGCAGCCTGGATACACTTGCCCAATTCAAACTGGGTCCAATTTGAATTTATGTGCCCATGGTTCTCAACTTTTCAAACCAATCTGTTAAAAGAAAACCATTCTTAAAAAGGGCACTTTGTCCAAATAAGTCAATTTAACTCTATAAGGGATCATTCCTCCTAAACCAAAGCATATCCACCTTCATGTACCTGGTGTTTTATGGATCCAGAAGTTTGTCATTGGCAAAACGAGGTTTAACACATATTAAAATGGATAGGGAAAGTTGGCAGAGTGCCAGGTGGAACAATGTGGTTATAAATTGATCTAAACATTGGACTACACAATAGTGTGAGCTATTAGAAAGTATAAAATGCATGAGAATTCTCCATTGGTGTGTAAGCAATAAGACATTAAACATAAAAACAGTTACACACAATAAATTGCCCCCCATTGTGGAAATCACACTGTCAGACACATTTCAACATTCTTACATAATAACACATAATACAAAACAAAATAATTAAATATCTGTTGCATATCTTGACACAATTGTGATCTTTTACGTATGTATCTTTTGAATCCTGGAGCAGAGGCTTGAGGTTCAAAAGTGGGAAAATGTCCTTGCAATTCAACTCCTCCCCCCTTTGTCAGGTCCACTCCCCCCCCCCCGGCAGTCTATATCCTTTGAAAGAGATAGCTGTGGGCACTTTGAAAACTCTGTTGTTGCTGGTCTTGTGATGGGTTGACTGAGTTGAGGGGTTGTTGCTGCTTTTCATCATTGCACATCTGTAGAAGTGATATCCTGTAAGGGGCAGGGTTTTGGGGCGACTTAAAAACACAGTTACACAAGAAAGGGGCAAAAGGCAAAAAGGATGTCCTCCAGTTTCCATGGGAAGCTGCAAATAATAACAATCTTAGTGGATTAAACATTTTATTCATTATCACATTTCCATATAATTACTGTTATTATCTGCTAAGTTTGTTTGCTTTCCTTCACTTAATTTTTGTTGTTGTTGTTCTTTTCATATTATAAAATAAAAAATTACTCCACATGTATAGAAAGAGAACTGTAAAAAATACAAAGGTTAAAAATAAAAAGAAAGCAAAAAATTAGATTACCAGTTAGATGAAAATGGACTTGACACAAAGACATCAGATTCAGAAAATAACTATTATTAAATAGTACAAAGATATTATCAAAACCACACATATTACTACTGGACTGAAAAAAAAATATGGAAAAACAATGGGGAAAACTTAAAATTCACCATGTGCTATCCAATAAAAGAACTTCATGAGACTGACTTTCAACATGTGATGAACATGTCCCCCAAAGTAAAACACAAACACACAAAATGAGCTATGAGGAACCAAAAATAAATAAATGCTAAGACACACAATTAATAAGTAACCTGAAGTAATCTGTTTTGGCATTCTAACATCCCAAATGAAAATAAAGGTGTTTCTTGATGTGACATCAGCTGTAATGTTAATAGCGGAATACTGGGAAATGAGTTAATACCAATAAAAATGAATGGCAATTTAAAGTTGTGCAGGTACCTTGCACTAGCCAAAATGACAGAATTAGTAAGAAATGCTCAGGCCAAAGGTAAACAAGTACCATTCCACAAACAATGTTTGGTTGTGCTTCGATTAACTTCATAGACATCATGGAGAAACTGATTAAATAAATGAAAACAGATTATTTGTAACTTAAAAAAATGTCAAAGGCACAAAGAGATAGAGGTCACTAATACAGCGGGGATTCAGACTTGTTTCACAGAACAGAAAGAAAGTTGCTGTTTGGCTTTAAGGGAAGAAGGAAGAAAAGAAATACAAATGCAATTACTTTTTATAGAGTATTTAAATCACTGTTTGCATCCCCTCATTATCATTTGTGCTGTGGGAGAAAAGAAAGGACACTCTGTTAAAAAGGAAAATTATTTCTTGTGAGAGGTCTGTCAGGAAATGCTGTTCCTAAATGTATAGGCAATGTATAGGCATATACACACAAAAAAACTGTTATAAAATTTAAATCCCAATGGGAGGGGGAGAAACTACTCAAGAGAGGAACTCACAGTGGGAGTGCTTTGAAATTTACCTGTGAAAAAGATTTGGCATGTCCAGTACTTAACTCTTGTCTTAAGTAGCCCTTGGAGCAAAACACATTAAGGATGATTTCCCTCAATGGTTCCACGTTTTACATAAGGAAATTTGGAAAGGTTTCTCCCTGCAGCACACTGCTCTCCAAACCTTCTCTCTCTCTCTCTCTCTTTTAAGCTGATCTAGCCTCTGTGCATGTGCAGAGTTCATGTCTCAGAAACCTTTTATACCATTGAAAATGTTGCATCTTTTGGCTCAATTTGAATAAGGAAGGGAAAGGTAAGGGGTAGATTTTAAAAGTAGAGTTAGATTTTAAAACACAAAAAAGAGAAACTCAGTAATTCAAGTACAGTATTCACCTTCCTTTATGTACAGGAAAGGGCTATCATTATTGGTCATTTTATCTGGTCATTCGCGGAACAATCAACCGCTCTCTTATTTATGAGTAAAAATGGCCAGTCATTGGTCAAGGCTAATTCTACTTGATTATATGAATTTCTATGTGCTTAAACTTTGAGTAGACTTTTAAGTCTGATTTTTGTAAATAATAGACAAAAAGATAAACACTGTAATCACTTAAATGCCTGATATCACCAGTTCTGCTTCGAACATCATGGCTTCACCTCATACCTTTAAAAAACAAAGAGCAAATCTGGGCTGAATTACAACACATCACCTCACAGCCACAAATTGGGAGAGTTGAAAGGGACCCTGGGGTCATCTAGTCCAACCCTAAAATACAGGGTTCATAGCAAGATTTGTACTACTAGAGAGGCATACACATTTAAGTACAGATTTACAGCTGGGAAAGTAAACATCTATGCTCATATCATGTACTAAGGAAGAGGAAAATAAAAGTACATAACTTTACACAGAAACCTTTTTGCAGATCTTGAGATAGTTTGAGTGAGTTTGAAATGATATTTAAGGAAGAAGTGAACAGTTTTCGTAAGATAGGGAGAGGATCTCTTATAAAGCACAGTTAAAGCAGCCCTAGATTTGATTTTTTAAAGGGAATACACAAGTGTTGCCCCCTCCCCTCTTTGCAGTTTCCTTTAAAGGAAGCTTACTCGGGAGTAAATTTACCTGGCACAGAAGTAAGAAGGGAGAAAACAACTGAAAGAGGCAGAGTGAAACAAGGGGGAGGGGGGGCATTTTCTAATAAAAGAGGCCATGAAGTCTTATAGAGACTGATATCAGGAGCCTTACAATAACTCTTCTGTCCAACCAAATCAAAGTTAAAACTGGACTCAAATATTTTTCTTAGAATGAACACCATACTTTTATAGGCATACGCTTAATGAAATGCATACACTGCATTTTAGCTTGAGAGAGCAGTTGTGCTCAACTAGGCTTTTGCAGCAGAAACATTAGGTTAAAAGCACCTTCCAAAATAAGACTGTAGACTCACGATCTCAAAAGTTGGGGCAAAGCAAGAGGTGGGGTAAACATTTGCACACTTCATTCTCATCTTCTCTTATTTAGGACTGCTAAGATCCAGCATGGCTTCCTTAGATTTAAATTTTGAAGCAAGCTTGCAGTTTAAACTATGCACACTTAAGAAAGGCAGTCTGCCAGAGACAGAAGGAACAGACAACACACATAACAGACAACATGTAAACATACATATTCTCATATATGTATTAACAGACAACACACATAACAGACAACATGTAAACATGTAAACATATATATTCTCATCCTTTAGTTGGTTATTGCAAGGAGTTGGGCCACTACCTTTGGCTTCATTAAGTGAAATTAGTAGGAAGGTCCCATATGGTTTTATGAGCCTCCTTGCCTCTTCAAACACACCACCAGTTAATCAAACTGGTAGGGCTCACAACGCTTGGTTGACTGGGTACCCCTTTATAGATGCATGCGTTGCTGTTGTTGCTTTTTTTTTTTTGCTTTTTCCTATTTTGGGGGGGTGTCTGGGATAGAGAAGGGGGAAAGAGAGGGGCTGATTAGGATTGGTATGTCTAGGGGTTTGGTATGCTTAGTACAGGGACGTATAGTAAAGAGGAGAAGGGGCTTCTAGTTGCCTGGCAACTTCCTTAGTGGGTTTTAGAGAGCTCTAGCTATCCGGTTCCTTGCGTTCCCTTTCCTATTTCCTATTTCCTTATTTCCTTATTTCCTTATTTCCTATAACCTGGGGTCTCTTTCCACTCTGCCGGTCCTGCCCAATTCCTCATGGGCTATCCCTCCTGGCAACCTCCTACCTATCGTCACATCTCAGGAAAAGGGGCCCTACTGGACGCCCGCGCCATGCGGTGCCAGATCGGGTGGTCCCTGGATAGAATTTCGGGTCGAAAATCCCCCTTGCTTTCGGAAGCGAGCTTACAGTACACGTGGTATGTAGCTCGACCGGTGCGGCTGGGATTAGGATAGAAAGCAAGACCACTTCCTGCCCCCTAGCAAGGACGCTCGGGAAGTTCGGAAAGAGAGCTCCAACCCCTTGCTTTCAACTGGGATGCCCGTTGCAGAGAGTCGGCTATCTTTCAAGTCGGGTCTCTCCGTCTTACTTTCGGGCTCCCAATTGGTGCGGCTGGCTGGAGATTTTAAGGAAAAGGGATAGAGCTCAGAACCCCCCTTTCGGGTTGAGCAGCGGTCCACGGTCTCTCTCACTAACCGGACCAAGAGAAAGGCAAGAAGGAGCGATAGAGAGGAGGGCAGAGAATTCAGTTGCCAGGAGACTTCCACCCCCTTCCCACCAGTGCACTGGATTTTCCTTTTTCCTTATACTCACGCGTCTTCTATGATGATCCCGGGATCGATGAATAAGCCGGCTGGATCCCTCTTTTGCTCCCCGGCTGAACTCCTAGGGCTTTCGATTACCGCCCAGAAGATGGCTGGGGGTCCAAAAGGATCTTCCCAGGCAAAATGGCCTGGAGCCGGCTGAAGATTTCGGGGCCCCCAGTCAGCAGCTCGGGAGAACCGCAAGCCCCACGTTGGGCAGCCAACTGTTACGGCTAAAATCTGGGTGCGGGGTTACTCTGCCACCCAGCTCATCAGACTAAGTCCGTGGGTCCCTGCGGAAGAAAATGAGCTCAGCCAGACACAGGAGCAAACGGCAGAAGGTCCAAGTTTATTGCGCAACAGGTTCAAGGCGAGATTGAACCCAGAGAAAGGGGTGACATGAACTTTTGAAATTTCCCTCCATATCCCAGAATACAGTGCAAAATACATCCCAGTTACATCATGAATACATTAAGAAGAGGTTGGGTTACACAGATTAACATATGGAGGAGGGAGGGGTGAATATGCAGAGAGCTGGAGATATGCGCAGATAAGCACATCCTGAGAAGGCAATGGTCCATGTTTGCATAGTCTGTCACCTGGCATCGCCTGGAGGAAGGGTTTGGCAGAGTGATTGTGACTGGATTACTTGAGAGATTATGGAGGACAGGGGAGGGGTGATGGAGTCCTAGAGAAATTGAGCAAATATATTGTAGTGAAGAAGACATGCCCCCCCCCTTCCGTAACAGCCCATATAGAGTCCTTACATAGGTTCCCATGTAGGCTGAGCCTAGTCCATGCCAGGGAATCGTTGGCCCGCGTCCTCAGATCCAGAGAGAGAGTAAAAGAAAACACCAGGAAAGATCCTTCTTTGGAGGAAAGCAGTTTTATTCTCTGTGCACAGGAGACAGCCAGCAGAATAATTTCTGGAAGACTGACTGCCCAGAAAATACCCCTCTGCAGACTTTCTTATACCTTAAGTGGGCTCTCTCCCTCCTTCCCACGCCCTCCAGAAACTTTCCCAATCAACTGGAAAGTTTTCAACTTATTTTTAGCCTTCTATAGCCCTCTAAACAGCTCTCCTATTGTTCCCTATACAGGCGTCTTGCATCCCTTCCTCCCGTCTCCTCCGTATGTGTCTTTTTTTATCTTGCATTCCTAAGGTAAGAAAGCGAGGCTATTCTGCAGGTCTTACAGCCTCTGTCTTATCTTACATTCCTTCGGGGGCCTTTTTGCAAGTGAAGTTATTTCTAGCTCAGAAATTAACTTATGAAGATCCTTCTTAGGTACATATGAAGATCCTTCTTAGGTACAAGGTACAAAATATAGAAAGCAAAGGTACAAAATATAGAAAGCAAAGGTACAAAATATAGAAAGCAAAGGTACAAAATATATAAAAAGCAACCCTTCCCTCTCCCTTCACCCTATTGGTAGGAGAAAATAACAGAGGCCAACCAGAGAATATTGAGAAGCAAAGCAGCTAGTAAGCTTGATCTTTATTGATCTGTTGCAACAGGGTGCTCCCCTCACACGCAGGAGAGGAAGAGGACCCAGAACAATGGCATGCAAGGCCTTATAAAGACTTTTGAAATTCCCATTCTCTAGATCAAGACCACCCCCAGAAACATTATGCATACATCACAGAAGGGGTGTAACCTAAGACCACCCCTCAGATACATCCCACCTACATCACAGAAATTTAAATGTTGTTTTTCTCTTGTCCTTGTTTATCTCCTGTCTAGCAGGTTACTTGATTGGATTGTCTGGGGAGCCTGGCCATTCTTTTGTAGTGGTAAAATACTTATTTCCTGGGCCAGGTCACAGGCTCACACCTTATTCAAACACAGATTAAGACAGGATTTGTGAAGGAAGAGACAATGGGGAGGCTTTTCCATTTTTAACCTTGCAGAGAAAGGATTTGGTCAGTTTAGGAATCAAAATGGTTCCAGGTTGGCTTTCCTGTGCTGATCTATGTATGTGCAGTTATGAACATTACTATATATCTAAGACTATAAAATTCCTATCACAGTCACCCCAGGTGCCACAGCACACTGGTTGAAAACCAGTGCTTTGAGGGGAAAGGTGTGCTTCCATTTGTGAGTTTCCATCATGCAACTGTGATCACCAATTGGTTTGCAGCTGTGTTTTCCTTTTGAGTCTCAAATAACATGGAAGACTAACTAGGCTCAGTCAGGTAGAAGGCGAACTCAGGAAAAGGGTACATGTGTTAAACTGGGCTCTTGCAAGTTGTAATTTAAGCCCCCAGGTCACTAATAATAATAATAATAATAATAATAATAATAATAATAATAATAATAATAATAATAATAATAATAATTTATTATTTGTACCCCGCCCATCTGGCTGGGTTTCCCCAGCCACTCTGGGCGGCTTCCATAGAAACCAAAAATACACTAAGCCCAGTGTACACCCAGCCCAACCCCCCCCCCGATGATCTCTCCCAGCAGCTTCATGTAGATGTTAAAAAGCATGGGGGAGAGGATGGAACCCTGAGACACCCCACAAGTGAGGGCCCACGGGTCTGAACACTCATCCCCCACCACCACATTCTGAACACGGCCCAGGAGGAAGGAGATGAACCACTGTATAACAGTGCCCCCAGCTCCCAGCCACTCTAGATGGTCCAGAAGGATGTTATGGTCGATTGCATCAAACACCACTGACAGATTCAGCAAAACTAGGAAACAGCTCTCACCTTTGTCCCTAGCCTGCCAGAGATCATCAGCCAGCGCAACCAAGGCAGTTTCAGTCCCATGATGAGGCCTGAATCCCAATTGGAAGTGATCCAAATGGTCTGCATCCTCCAGGCATGCCTGGAGTTGTTCAGCAACCACTCGCTCAATCACCTTGCCCAAGAATGGAAGATTTGAGACTGGGCGATAGTTGGCCATACTGGCCGGGTCTAAAAATGTTTTTTTAAGAAGCGGTTTAATGACCGCCTCTTTCAGCAGATCTGGGAATGTTCCCTCACAGAGGGAAGCATTCACCACCCTGCAGAGCCCATCGCCCATCCCTTCCCAGCTTGCTTTTATTAGCCAGGATGGGCAAGGATCAAGGAGACAGGTGGTTGGTTTCATGCGTCCAAAGCAGCCTGTCCACATCCTTGGAGGTAACAGATTGGAACTGATCCCACGCAATTTGACTAGACAGGGCTCTAGCACTATCCCGCCCCGGCAATGCTCCCACGGTGGTGTCTAGCTCCTTCCGAATATGAGCGACTTTATCTGCAAAAAACTTTGCAAATTCGTTGCAGGAGATCTTGGGGTCTTTACAAGGCCCCAGTGGTAAAGGTGGTTCTGTTAAATTGCGAACCACCTGAAAGAGTCTCCTGCTACTATTTTCTGCAGATGCAATAGAGGCAGTGAAGAAAAGTCTTCTTCACCGTCGCTATCGCCACTTGGTAGGTTTGACGTTGAGCTCTAACCCGTGTCCCGTCCGATTCAGAAAGAGTTTTCTGCCACTGACGCTCTAGCTGTTTCAGCGATTGTTTCCTCACCCTCAGCTCCGAAGAAAACTATGGGGCTGTCTGGGCTCCATGCAATCGGAGAGGGCGCTTCGGAGCCAGACAGTCGATAGCCCTGGTTAGCTCCGCATTCCAGCGGGCCACCAGGGAATCAGCTGAAAGGCCATCAACATGGGATAAAGAATCCCCTACCACTCTCTGGAAACCATTTGGATCCATTAAGTGGTGGGGGTGAACCATCCGAATTGGTCCCACCTCCCTGCAGAGGGGAAGGGTCACGGAGAAGTCCAGTTGCACCAGGAAGTGATCTGACCAACCTATGACAAAGAGGCATTCCGGGGTAGGAATGGACTGGTGTGGGGCTATGTAGACATTAGCAGCTTGAAAGACAGCAGGCTCGTTTTCCCCTGCTGCATTTCAAGTCACAGTTTCACATTGCTGTGCGTGCTAAAGAGGGGTGGAGATGTCTTCACCCAATGCACATTGCCTGGCTTGTTTTTTCCCCAGCCCCCAGAACTCCTATTCCACGGAGCCATCATCTGCACATATACAGCGGCTGCCGCAGATGTAGGCACCTCAGCTTAACTGAGTCTTAAGTCTTCAAATCAGATGGGAAATGGTTTCAGGGAAAACGCAGCAAACAGCAGTGTTTCTCAAGAAACTACAGGATGCAGATGGATTGTGGCTAACGTCATGTGTATTCAAGCTTTAAACAACAGTGGTGGGAGCACACTGGAGCTGGAGTAAGCAGTATGCAAGAAATGCATGTGCAAGTATCTTTTTATTAAAGGTAAAATTTAGAAACCTGAAAAATATTATTCTAAATATTTCTCCCCCTGCCCCCTTAAAATTTTAAAAGTGGTTAAATATCAAGGTCCCTAAGGGGAAAAATAACTAGACAGCCTGAACCCACCATTTATAATTCTCTTTTCACGTGCTTATGCCAGCTGAACTCCATCATGAAGTAGAATCATTCTGGCCATGATCCAGAGAGCTCCTTTAGTAAGAGCATGTAACCAGAAGGAACTTTGTCCTTTTTAAGTAAATGCCCCTCTTACACCATATGCCAAACTGCTGTTGAAGCTCTCCATGATCTACTGCAGCCCCCTACTCTTCCCAGATGTGCAGTTCTTGGCAGTTTCCACCATTCTGAATTTGTTTACATCTCTGTGTGGAGTCCTTTAAATTGTTTAATTTTGCTGTTTGCAGCTCAGTGCTCCAGTGCATCAAGAAGAGAAGAAGAAGAAGAGTTTGGATTTGATATCCCGCTTTTCACTCCCCTACAGGAGTCTCAAAGCGGCTAACAATCTCCTTTTCCCTTCCTCCCCCACAACAAACACTCTGTGAGGTGAGTGGGGCTGAGAGACTTCAAGAAGTGTGAGGTTATACATGGAAGAAAGCAGCAATTTGAAAAACAAAAGCTGAGATAATTTGCTATCTCTCTCCCTTTCAGCACCTGCAACATCACAAAATTGCATCCTGGAAGGGTGCAATTAATTGCATCACAGGACCAAACAGTCCTATACATGGAAAAATTGGCTGCTTCCCACAAGCCACTTAAACTGGCTTGGAGCTGCTGAAGTTGATGGGTTTGAAAACAATTTAAGTGCAACGTGGACACTTTAAAAGGCTTGTGGTTTGTAATGATTAGACCCTGTAACAGTTAAGAGTCTGTTAATTAATTAAGGACCAGCATGTGAACCCAGAAATACACAGCTATGACATGTGTCTCCCTAGTTTAAGACGAGATCACAAACATGGAAGGAGTAGCTTAAGCACTCTCTCCTTGTGCTATTTTTCTATTTGTAGGATTGTTATGCAGGGGACCATTAAAAAGTGCCCTGTCTTGTTCCTTCTACGGGCATTGGTATCAGAGACCAATGTTGTCTAGAAGACTCACTTCTTTTTAAGTAATTATGTTTAGGATGGTGGTATGAAGTCTGCAAAACTCAGAAGAACTGTTACTAGCACAAAAGTACTTAGGATAACATTTCCCAAGTGCTACACCAGTACAACATCTCTGCAATTGTTCTGTGCTGTCTGCCAGAAGAGCCCAGTGAAGTCAATAATTGTTATTCCTGTTTTCCAGATATGCAATGAAATCTGAGAGCTAGCAACTACAGGACTCTGAAAATCCAAGCAAGCTAATAAGTGCTTCCCACAGCTGTCTTCAAACTGGATGAATGGGCAAGAAAATAACCAATTAGATTTTCAGTTAGTGTAAAATTATTCAACCTCCCCCCACCCAACTTCACATATATACTGATGAGGCATGAACTGGTAGTGAGAAGACTAATCAGGAAGAAGATAACTTTAGTTTGGTTTTGTTTTGTTTTTTGTTTTGTTTTATTTATATACAGTGGTACCTCTGGTTAAGAACTTAATTTGTTCTGGAGGTCTGTTCTTAACCTGAAACTGTTCTTAACCTGAAGCACCACTTTAGCTAAGGGGCCTCCCACTGCTGCCGTGCCGCCACCGCACGATTTCTGTTCTCATCCTGAAGCAAAGTTCTTAACCGAAGGTAATATTTCTGGGTTAGCAGAGTCTGTAACCTGAAGCATATGTAACCTGAAGTGTATGTCACCCAAGGAACCACTGTATACCCAGAGGTCTCAGGGCGGTTCACATAAAAGCAGGGCAGCAGTTGAAGAAGGAGCAAAAGGGGTTTTCTTGTGTGTGTGTGTTTCTTTGTGGCTGATTATAAAATCATAGAATCATAGAATCATAGAATCATAGAATCATAGAGTTGGAATAGACCACAAGGGCCATCGAGTCCAACCCCCTGCCAAGCAGGAAACACCATCAGAGCACTCCTGACATATGGTTGTCAAGCCTCTGCTTAAAAACCTCCAAAGTAGGAGACTCCACCACACTCCTTGGCAGCAAATTCCACTGTCGAACAGCTCTAACTGTCAGGAAGTTCTTCCTAATGTTTAGGTGGAATCTTCTTTCTTGTAGTTTGGATCCATTGCTCCGTGTCCGCTTCTCTGGAGCAGCAGAAAACAACCTTTCTCCCTCCTCTATGTGACATCCTTTTATATATTTGAACATGGCTATCATATCACCCCTTAACCTCCTCTTCTCCAGGCTAAACATGCCCAGCTCCCTTAGCCGTTCCTCATAAGGCATCGTTTCCAGGCCTTTGACCATTTTGGTTGCCCTCCTCTGGACACATTCCAGTTTGTCAGTGTCCTTCTTAAACTGTGGTGCCCAGAACTGGACACAGTACTCCAGGTGAGGTCTGACCAGAGCAGAATACAGTGGCACTATTACTTCCCTTGATCTAGATGCTATACTCCTATTGATGCAGCCCAGAATTGCATTGGCTTTTTTAGCTGCCGCGTCACACTGTTGGCTCATGTCAAGTTTGTGGTCAACCAAGACTCCTAGATCCTTTTCACATGTACTGCTCTCAAGCCAGGTGTCCCCCATCTTGTATTTGTGCCTCTCATTTTTTTTGCCCAAGTGCAATACTTTACATTTACTTTACATTTCTCCCTGTTAAAATTCATCTTGTTTGTTTTTGCCCAGTTCTCTAATTTGTCAAGGTCGTTTTGAAGTGTGATCCTGTCCTCTGGGGTGTTAGCCACCCCTCCCAGTTTGGTGTCATCTGCAAATTTGATCAGGATGCCCTTGAGTCCATCATCCAAGTCGTTGGATGGAGATTAGCTGTTCTCCCTGTGCAAAGGTCAGAGGGGGCAGGGTTTCTGTTGAGGCAGGTGATTAGCTGTGGGAGGAGCTTATCAGAGCTTGCAGGGCTATGGCACGCTCCTAGCGGAGCGCGCAGTTTGATCCATCTTTTAGATTTAGGGGAGCTAGTCTCAAACGCTGTTGGGGGAGACCTAGGTTTTTTTGTGGGGGGAGTTATTTGTCCTGTCTTAACGCTTTTTATGATGCAGGACCACTGTAGCCACCCCCAACGACACGTTCTCAAGATGGAGGGGGAGGGAACAGCTGCAGTCGCCTGCGGTTCCTGCGCAATGTTTGCCATCTTGCCAAAGGTTGCAGGCAGCTTTACCTGCAGCAATTGCATGTTGATTGCCCTCTTAAAAGACAAAGTCCAGCAACTGGAGGAACGTGTAGCTACACTCCAAAGAATTAGAGAGCTGGAGCTCTTCTTGGAAGCAACAGAGCACACCGTCTCCACCAAGGTGTGCTGGTCCCGGGGTAAGGTACCGTGAGTGTAGCAGAGTCCACACGAAGCGGGGCGAGGTCCGATGCAGAGAGACGGGCGGGGAACAGGAACGCTGGAACAGAAGGCTGAGCAGGTAACAGGAACACCGGATGGTCGGGAACAGGAGGCCGAGCAGGGAACAGGAGTACTGGATAGTCAGGAACAGGAAGCCGAGCAGGGAACAGGAGTACCGGTTAGTCAGGAACAGGAGGCCGAGCAGGGATCAGGATCACAGGAAGGTCCGAAGCCAACAACGACGTTGCTCCCGCAACCTGGGGCCGGGATGAGTGGGCTTTTATCCTCTTCTAAGGTCAGGGGCGGTCCCGACCCCCAGGAGCCCCGCCTACTCTGGCCTTAAGGCGAGCACTCCTCCTGGGGGCAACCAGTTCCCTTCGCCTCTCTGCCCTAAGCCTCTGCAGATCAGGAGAGGCCGAAGGGTTACTGGGCCCTGGAGGAGGCTCACCTGTGGCCACTGAGTCTTCCAGCACCTCTGGGGCCAGAATGGCTTCACCTGGTGCCTGCTCTTGAGTTTCCTCAGCATCTAGGCCTTGCCCCAGTTCAGCCGGCCCTGGAGGCGGGGACTCCTGTGCCGGCTGGGATTCCTCCGGATCGCTCTCAGACTCGGAATCCCAGGCCATCACACCATCCCCCCTCCCAGGCCCCCCCCTCACTTGAGGGTCCGGACCCGGCTTGCTGGGGTACGCCGCATGAAACTCTCGGATGCAGGCAGGCGCGTGGACGTTGGCCGCTGGTTCCCAGGAACGGTCCTCTGGCCCATATCCCTTCCAGTCAATGAGATACTGCAGCCTTCCCCTGCGGTATCGGGAGTCCAGAATGCGTTCCACCTCGTACTCAGGCTCTCCCTGCACCAAAACTGGCTGCGGTCGGGGACGGTTTGGGTGGAACTCGTCGGGTGGGGCCACCGGACTCAGAAGGGACCTGTGGAATACCGGGTGAACCTTCAGGTGTGCTGGCAACCGGAGACGGAATGCCACAGGCGAGACCTGGTTCACGATAGGGAACGGGCCGGTGAACCGGGCGTCCAGCTTCCGCGAAGGTCGAGAAGGGTGGAGATGGCGAGTGGAGAGCCAAACCAGATCACCGACGCGAAGTTCTGGCCCCACCTGGCGGTGGCGGTCGGCCTGGGCTTTGTACGCTTCCTTGGCCTGGTGCAGTTGCTCCACCAAAAGCTGTTGCTGGGACTGGAGCTCTTGAAGCCACTCCGTCACTGCCGGGACCGCGGATGCCGGCAGCACCTCTGGAAACAGCCGTGGATGATAACCATAGCTGGCCTGGAACGGGGTCTGCTGGGTGGACGCATTCACCGCGTTGTTATAGGCGAACTCTGCCAATGCCAGGTGGTCGACCCAGTCATCCTGCTGGTAGCTGCAGTAACACCGGAGGTACTGCTCTAGCACCGCGTTCGCCCGTTCCGTCTGGCCATCGGTCTGTGGGTGGTAGGCTGACGAGAGACAGACCTCTGTCCCGAGGGTCTGGTGTAATGCTCGCCAGAACCGGGATGTGAACTGAACGCCCCGGTCGGACACCACGCGCTCAGGTAGTCCATGCAGGCGGAAGACATGCTGAAGGTACAGCTGCGCAGTTTCCTTGGCTGTGGGTACAGATGGACAGGGAGCGCAGTGTACCATCTTGGTGAAATGGTCAGAGAAAACCAGAAGGCAGGTACAGCCACGAGACGAGGGTAATTCCACTATAAAGTCCAACGAAACCGTGTGCCAAGGGCGCGGTGGAACTGGCAATGGCTGAAGTAGGCCGGGGGGTCGCCCGGTAGGACCCTTGGCGCGACGGCAGACATCACAACCAGCAACGTAACGAGCCACGTCAGCCTTCAGGCGGGGCCACCAAAACTCCCGACTGACCAAATGGGTGGTCCGATACCGTCCAAAGTGCCCCGCTGCTGGGGCATCATGGGCCATCCGGAGAACCTCCAGCCGTAGTGGCCCTGGCGGGACGTACAGACGACCGTGGTGCAGCAGCAGGCCCTGATGCAGGACCAGCCCCGGATATTGTGGACTGGACCCTTCAGCCAGCTCCCGGAGACGATCCTGGGCCCAAGCGTCGACCCGCTGCTGTTCCCGCACCCGAACCTGCAGTGGCTGCGCCTCCTGGGTGGCCAGGAATGCAGCCGAAGGTAGAATCGTGGTGGGTTCTGCTTGCTGTACCGTGTCTGCGTTGTCTTCAGGTTTCCGGGACAGAGCATCCGCCTTCTGATTCTGAGAGCTAGGGATGTAGCGGATCCGAAACTGGAACCGGGAAAAGAACAACGCCCACCGGATCTGTCTCTGGTTCAGCTTGCGGGTGGTCTGGAGGTACTCCAGGTTCCGGTGGTCGGTTCTCACCTCCACCGGATGTCGTGCCCCCTCAAGATGGTGGCGCCAGACCTCAAAGGCTACCTTGATGGCCAGTAGTTCCCGCTCCCACACAGTATAGTTACGCTCCGCTGGGAGGAGCTGGCGGGAATAAAAGGCGCAGGGTAAAAGTGGCGCTTCCGGTCCGTGCTGCTGAGACAAGACGGCACCGAGAGCCGTACTGGAGGCGTCAGTCTCTACCACAAAGGGTCGAGAAGGATCCGGATGTTGCAAGATTGGCGCTCTCTGGAAACAGGCCTTCAACCCTTGAAACGCCTCCTCCGCCTCCTTGTCCCAGGAAAACGGCGTCTTGGGGCGCAGTAGTCGGGTCAACGGGGTGGTGCGGTAAGCATAGTCCGCAATGAAGGTTCGGTAATAGTTGGCGAACCCCAGGAAACGCTGTAGGTCCTTGCGGTTCCGAGGTGCCGCCCATTCTCGAACCGCTGCCACCTTCCCAGGATCCATCTGCACCCCACCTGGTGAGAGTCGGTGACCCAGGAAGTCCACTGACCGCTGATGAAACTCGCACTTGCTGAGCTTTGCATACAGACGATGCTCGCGCAAGCGCTGCAGCACGGTCCGGACATGGCCTTCGTGGCACGCCGGGTCACGGGAGTAAACCAGAATGTCATCCAAGTACACCACCACATACTTGTCTAGCAAGTCCTGGAACACGTGGTTGATGTACCGTTGGAACACAGCAGGCGCGTTGCACAAACCAAAGGGCATAACCAGGTATTCGAACTGACCGTACCGGGTCCCAAATGCAGTCTTCCACTCATCCCCGGCGCGGATCCGAATCAAATTGTAGGCACCCCGGAGGTCTAGCTTGGTGAACACCTGCGCCCCTTGCACCCGCTCCAGTAACTCCGAAATAAGGGGCAAAGGGTACCGGTCCGGGATGGTGATTTTGTTCAGGGCCCGGTAATCATGGCAAAGGCGGAGCTCCCCACATTTCTTTTTAACAAAGAGCACTGGCGCAGCAGTGGGCGAGGTAGAAGGCCTAATGAACCCACGCTCCAGGTTCTTGCGCAAGAAGTCCTGTAAAGCCTCGCGCTCTGGCTCGGTTAACGAGTATAAGCGACTCACCGGTAGAGGCGCTCTGGGCTGGAGGTCTATGCCACAGTCAAAGGACCGATGCGGTGGCAGCTGGTCTGCCCCCCGTTCCTCAAACACGTCGTGATAGTCCCGGTATTCAGCGGGGAGCGTTGCAGCAACCTCCTCAGTGGGCGCAGCCGCTAGCATCTCAGTCTCAGCCGGAGAATGGGGTCTGGGAAGTGTACAGTCCGTTTGACCCAGTCAATCCGCACATTGTGAGCCTCCAGCCAGTCCATCCCAAGCACCAGGGGGAACCGGGGCATGGAGGCAATATCCAGAGTTCGCATCTCACGGTGCTGCTGGAGGCACAGGACCAGGGGCTGGGTCTCCTGAGTGACGGCACCCGAACGCAGGGGCCGTCCGTCGATTGCCTCCACCTGCACCGGTTCTGGCTTGTTCCGCAGTGGCACCCGATGCTGGGCAGCAAAAGCAGCGTCCATATAAGAGCGGGTTGCGCCCGAATCCACCAGCGCATGGGTAAGAATCCATGGCCCTCCTGGAGGGTATAGATGTACCGGAACCATAAGGTGTTGTAATTCAATTGGTGCGGCCCCATTCTGTGCTGTTTGGGACCCCCGGTAGCCAGGGCCATCAGCTACTGGGGTTTGGTGGTTTCCCTGCGGCTGGCGTTTCTCAGGACAGGACCTTGCATAGTGTCCGCTTCCGCCACAATAGAGACAAAGATTCCCCTCCCGACGCCGCGACTTCTCTGCGGGGGAGAGGCGTGGCCGCACTGCCCCAAGCTGCATAGGTTCCTCCAATGACTTAGCTGGGCCCGTGGGGCTGCTGGTCGACACTGGGGCCAAGAACTGGAGGTGCCGGCGGTCCCGAGCCTGACGACGATCCTCCAACCGGTCGTCTATTTGTAGACTCCGTTGAATGAGAGTGTCTAGCGTGGTGGGGCGTTCCATTGTGGCCAACTGGTCCAGTACCTCGTCCGAAAGCCCTTCGAGATACTGGTCCCGCAGTGCCGAATCATTCCAGGTCAAGTCCTGTGCCAACAGCCGAAACTCCGTGGTATATGCGGCCACCGTGGACTTGCCCTGTTTCAAACGCCGAATCGCCCGGTTGGCTTGACTCCCTTTCTGGGGGTTGCCGAACGCGGCCTCCAAACGATTGCAAAATCCCGTATAGTCTGCTAGCAAGGGGGAGTCTTGCCTGAGTAGCGGCAACGCCCACTTGGCCGCCTGGTCCTTTAACAAACTAATCAAAAAGTGCACCTTGGTGCGGTCGTCAGGAAAGTTCCGGGCTCGCCCCTGGATATATAACTTGGCCTGGGCCAGGAACATAGGAAAGCTGGCCGGGGCTCCATCAAATTTCTCAGGCAAAGCCACCGGGTACTTGCCAGGAGCCGGGGCGTCGGCCCCAGGAGCCGGTAGGGCTTCTAAGCGTTGCTGAAGTGCCACGACCGCGTCACTGAGCTGCTGCATGGTGTGGGTCAAGGCCTGGTTCTCCTGGGCCAAAGTCACTAGTGCAGCCGCCTGGTCCTCCATGGCCTCTGGCTCTTCCCGAACGCACCCCTACGAAGGGGGAGTGCGGGTGTGGCGGGAGCAAACTGTGCTGGTCCCGGGGTAAGGTACCGTGAGTGTAGCAGAGTCCACACGAAGCGGGGCGAGGTCCGATGCAGAGAGACGGGCGGGGAACAGGAACGCTGGAACAGAAGGCTGAGCAGGTAACAGGAACACCGGATGGTCGGGAACAGGAGGCCGAGCAGGGAACAGGAGTACTGGATAGTCAGGAACAGGAAGCCGAGCAGGGAACAGGAGTACCGGTTAGTCAGGAACAGGAGGCCGAGCAGGGATCAGGATCACAGGAAGGTCCGAAGCCAACAACGACGTTGCTCCCGCAACCTGGGGCCGGGATGAGTGGGCTTTTATCCTCTTCTAAGGTCAGGGGCGGTCCCGACCCCCAGGAGCCCCGCCTACTCTGGCCTTAAGGCGAGCACTCCTCCTGGGGGCAACCAGTTCCCTTCGCCTCTCTGCCCTAAGCCTCTGCAGATCAGGAGAGGCCGAAGGGTTACTGGGCCCTGGAGGAGGCTCACCTGTGGCCACTGAGTCTTCCAGCACCTCTGGGGCCAGAATGGCTTCACCTGGTGCCTGCTCTTGAGTTTCCTCAGCATCTAGGCCTTGCCCCAGTTCAGCCGGCCCTGGAGGCGGGGACTCCTGTGCCGGCTGGGATTCCTCCGGATCGCTCTCAGACTCGGAATCCCAGGCCATCACACCATCCCCCCTCCCAGGCCCCCCCCCTCACTTGAGGGTCCGGACCCGGCTTGCTGGGGTACGCCGCATGAAACTCTCGGATGCAGGCAGGCGCGTGGACGTTGGCCGCTGGTTCCCAGGAACGGTCCTCTGGCCCATATCCCTTCCAGTCAATGAGATACTGCAGCCTTCCCCTGCGGTATCGGGAGTCCAGAATGCGTTCCACCTCGTACTCAGGCTCTCCCTGCACCAAAACTGGCTGCGGTCGGGGACGGTTTGGGTGGAACTCGTCGGGTGGGGCCACCGGACTCAGAAGGGACCTGTGGAATACCGGGTGAACCTTCAGGTGTGCTGGCAACCGGAGACGGAATGCCACAGGCGAGACCTGGTTCACGATAGGGAACGGGCCGGTGAACCGGGCGTCCAGCTTCCGCGAAGGTCGAGAAGGGTGGAGATGGCGAGTGGAGAGCCAAACCAGATCACCGACGCGAAGTTCTGGCCCCACCTGGCGGTGGCGGTCGGCCTGGGCTTTGTACGCTTCCTTGGCCTGGTGCAGTTGCTCCACCAAAAGCTGTTGCTGGGACTGGAGCTCTTGAAGCCACTCCGTCACTGCCGGGACCGCGGATGCCGGCAGCACCTCTGGAAACAGCCGTGGATGATAACCATAGCTGGCCTGGAACGGGGTCTGCTGGGTGGACGCATTCACCGCGTTGTTATAGGCGAACTCCGCCAATGCCAGGTGGTCGACCCAGTCATCCTGCTGGTAGCTGCAGTAACACCGGAGGTACTGCTCTAGCACCGCGTTCGCCCGTTCCGTCTGGCCATCGGTCTGTGGGTGGTAGGCTGACGAGAGACAGACCTCTGTCCCGAGGGTCTGGTGTAATGCTCGCCAGAACCGGGATGTGAACTGAACGCCCCGGTCGGACACCACGCGCTCAGGTAGTCCATGCAGGCGGAAGACATGCTGAAGGTACAGCTGCGCAGTTTCCTTGGCTGTGGGTACAGATGGACAGGGAGCGCAGTGTACCATCTTGGTGAAATGGTCAGAGAAAACCAGAAGGCAGGTACAGCCACGAGACGAGGGTAATTCCACTATAAAGTCCAACGAAACCGTGTGCCAAGGGCGCGGTGGAACTGGCAATGGCTGAAGTAGGCCGGGGGGGTCGCCCGGTAGGACCCTTGGCGCGACGGCAGACATCACAACCAGCAACGTAACGAGCCACGTCAGCCTTCAGGCGGGGCCACCAAAACTCCCGACTGACCAAATGGGTGGTCCGATACCGTCCAAAGTGCCCCGCTGCTGGGGCATCATGGGCCATCCGGAGAACCTCCAGCCGTAGTGGCCCTGGCGGGACGTACAGACGACCGTGGTGCAGCAGCAGGCCCTGATGCAGGACCAGCCCCGGATATTGTGGACTGGACCCTTCAGCCAGCTCCCGGAGACGATCCTGGGCCCAAGCGTCGACCCGCTGCTGTTCCCGCACCCGAACCTGCAGTGGCTGCGCCTCCTGGGTGGCCAGGAATGCAGCCGAAGGTAGAATCGTGGTGGGTTCTGCTTGCTGTACCGTGTCTGCGTTGTCTTCAGGTTTCCGGGACAGAGCATCCGCCTTCTGATTCTGAGAGCTAGGGATGTAGCGGATCCGAAACTGGAACCGGGAAAAGAACAACGCCCACCGGATCTGTCTCTGGTTCAGCTTGCGGGTGGTCTGGAGGTACTCCAGGTTCCGGTGGTCGGTTCTCACCTCCACCGGATGTCGTGCCCCCTCAAGATGGTGGCGCCAGACCTCAAAGGCTACCTTGATGGCCAGTAGTTCCCGCTCCCACACAGTATAGTTACGCTCCGCTGGGAGGAGCTGGCGGGAATAAAAGGCGCAGGGTAAAAGTGGCGCTTCCGGTCCGTGCTGCTGAGACAAGACGGCACCGAGAGCCGTACTGGAGGCGTCAGTCTCTACCACAAAGGGTCGAGAAGGATCCGGATGTTGCAAGATTGGCGCTCTCTGGAAACAGGCCTTCAACCCTTGAAACGCCTCCTCCGCCTCCTTGTCCCAGGAAAACGGCGTCTTGGGGCACAGTAGTCGGGTCAACGGGGTGGTGCGGTAAGCATAGTCCGCAATGAAGGTTCGGTAATAGTTGGCGAACCCCAGGAAACGCTGTAGGTCCTTGCGGTTCCGAGGTGCCGCCCATTCTCGAACCGCTGCCACCTTCCCAGGATCCATCTGCACCCCACCTGGTGAGAGTCGGTGACCCAGGAAGTCCACTGACCGCTGATGAAACTCGCACTTGCTGAGCTTTGCATACAGACGATGCTCGCGCAAGCGCTGCAGCACGGTCCGGACATGGCCTTCGTGGCACGCCGGGTCACGGGAGTAAACCAGAATGTCATCCAAGTACACCACCACATACTTGTCTAGCAAGTCCTGGAACACGTGGTTGATGTACCGTTGGAACACAGCAGGCGCGTTGCACAAACCAAAGGGCATAACCAGGTATTCGAACTGACCGTACCGGGTCCCAAATGCGGTCTTCCACTCATCCCCGGCGCGGATCCGAATCAAATTGTAGGCACCCCGGAGGTCTAGCTTGGTGAACACCTGCGCCCCTTGCACCCGCTCCAGTAACTCCGAAATAAGGGGCAAAGGGTACCGGTCCGGGATGGTGATTTTGTTCAGGGCCCGGTAATCATGGCAAAGGCGGAGCTCCCCACATTTCTTTTTAACAAAGAGCACTGGCGCAGCAGTGGGCGAGGTAGAAGGCCTAATGAACCCACGCTCCAGGTTCTTGCGCAAGAAGTCCTGTAAAGCCTCGCGCTCTGGCTCGGTTAACGAGTATAAGCGACTCACCGGTAGAGGCGCTCCGGGCTGGAGGTCTATGCCACAGTCAAAGGACCGATGCGGTGGCAGCTGGTCTGCCCCCCGTTCCTCAAACACGTCGTGATAGTCCCGGTATTCAGCGGGGAGCGTTGCAGCAACCTCCTCAGTGGGCGCAGCCGCTAGCATCTCAGTCTCAGCCGGAGAATGGGGTCTGGGAAGTGTACAGTCCGTTTGACCCAGTCAATCCGCACATTGTGAGCCTCCAGCCAGTCCATCCCAAGCACCAGGGGGAACCGGGGCATGGAGGCAATATCCAGAGTTCGCATCTCACGGTGCTGCTGGAGGCACAGGACCAGGGGCTGGGTCTCCTGAGTGACGGCACCCGAACGCAGGGGCCGTCCGTCGATTGCCTCCACCTGCACCGGTTCTGGCTTGTTCCGCAGTGGCACCCGATGCTGGGCAGCAAAAGCAGCGTCCATATAAGAGCGGGTTGCGCCCGAATCCACCAGCGCATGGGTAAGAATCCATGGCCCTCCTGGAGGGTATAGATGTACCGGAACCATAAGGTGTTGTAATTCAATTGGTGCGGCCCCATTCTGTGCTGTTTGGGACCCCCGGTAGCCAGGGCCATCAGCTACTGGGGTTTGGTGGTTTCCCTGCGGCTGGCGTTTCTCAGGACAGGACCTTGCATAGTGTCCGCTTCCGCCACAATAGAGACAAAGATTCCCCTCCCGACGCCGCGACTTCTCTGCGGGGGAGAGGCGTGGCCGCACTGCCCCAAGCTGCATAGGTTCCTCCAATGACTTAGCTGGGCCCGTGGGGCTGCTGGTCGACACTGGGGCCAAGAACTGGAGGTGCCGGCGGTCCCGAGCCTGACGACGATCCTCCAACCGGTCGTCTATTTGTAGACTCCGTTGAATGAGAGTGTCTAGCGTGGTGGGGCGTTCCATTGTGGCCAACTGGTCCAGTACCTCGTCCGAAAGCCCTTCGAGATACTGGTCCCGCAGTGCCGAATCATTCCAGGTCAAGTCCTGTGCCAACAGCCGAAACTCCGTGGTATATGCGGCCACCGTGGACTTGCCCTGTTTCAAACGCCGAATCGCCCGGTTGGCTTGACTCCCTTTCTGGGGGTTGCCGAACGCGGCCTCCAAACGATTGCAAAATCCCGTATAGTCTGCTAGCAAGGGGGAGTCTTGCCTGAGTAGCGGCAACGCCCACTTGGCCGCCTGGTCCTTTAACAAACTAATCAAAAAGTGCACCTTGGTGCGGTCGTCAGGAAAGTTCCGGGCTCGCCCCTGGATATATAACTTGGCCTGGGCCAGGAACATAGGAAAGCTGGCCGGGGCTCCATCAAATTTCTCAGGCAAAGCCACCGGGTACTTGCCAGGAGCCGGGGCGTCGGCCCCAGGAGCCGGTAGGGCTTCTAAGCGTTGCTGAAGTGCCACGACCGCGTCACTGAGCTGCTGCATGGTGTGGGTCAAGGCCTGGTTCTCCTGGGCCAAAGTCACTAGTGCAGCCGCCTGGTCCTCCATGGCCTCTGGCTCTTCCCGAACGCACCCCTACGAAGGGGGAGTGCGGGTGTGGCGGGAGCAAACTGTGCTGGTCCCGGGGTAAGGTACCGTGAGTGTAGCAGAGTCCACACGAAGCGGGGCGAGGTCCGATGCAGAGAGACGGGCGGGGAACAGGAACGCTGGAACAGAAGGCTGAGCAGGTAACAGGAACACCGGATGGTCGGGAACAGGAGGCCGAGCAGGGAACAGGAGTACTGGATAGTCAGGAACAGGAGGCCGAGCAGGGATCAGGATCACAGGAAGGTCCGAAGCCAACAACGACGTTGCTCCCGCAACCTGGGGCCGGGATGAGTGGGCTTTTATCCTCTTCTAAGGTCAGGGGCGGTCCCGACCCCCAGGAGCCCCGCCTACTCTGGCCTTAAGGCGAGCACTCCTCCTGGGGGCAACCAGTTCCCTTCGCCTCTCTGCCCTAAGCCTCTGCAGATCAGGAGAGGCCGAAGGGTTACTGGGCCCTGGAGGAGGCTCACCTGTGGCCACTGAGTCTTCCAGCACCTCTGGGGCCAGAATGGCTTCACCTGGTGCCTGCTCTTGAGTTTCCTCAGCATCTAGGCCTTGCCCCAGTTCAACCGGCCCTGGAGGCGGGGACTCCTGTGCCGGCTGGGATTCCTCCGGATCGCTCTCAGACTCGGAATCCCAGGCCATCACACAAGGAGGAGACAGGGGACTCCCCTGAGAAGGAGGCCAGTTCACCAACACAGGAGCCAGATATATGGAGAAACGTGACTCAAAGAAGTAGGAGGCCCAGGGTTCGCTCTGATTGTTTAGAAATACACAATCGCTTTGAGGTCCTCTCCCCTAGCATGGAAGACGACGAGCAGACTCCATTTGAGGATCTCTCCCGCATTACAGTTGATCAGGTATATGAAGACGAGCAGCAAAGTCAGTCCTCAGGGAATGTGCAGGCGACCTTGGAACGGACAGCTCACGGAAGAACCCCGACCAAACCTAAGAGGAGGCGTGTAGTGGTGATAGGGGATTCCCTACTGAGGGGAACAGAAGCAGTGATCTGTGGGCCTGACAAGATGTCTCGGGAAGTGTGCTGTCTCCCCGGGGCTAAGATACAAGATGTAACTGAACGACTGCAAGGAATCATAAAACCCACTGACAAATACCCCTTCCTCTTGGTTCATGTTTGAACCAATGACACTGCAAGCAATAGCCTCCAGAAGATCAAAAGAGACTACGAGGCTCTCGGCAGGAAATTGAAGCAACTAAATGCACAAATTGTCATCTCATCTGTTCTCCCAGTTTCACGACGTGGCCCAGGGAGAGAGAGAGAAATAGTGGAGATGAACAGCTGGCTTCGCAAATGGTGTAAACAGGAACGGTTTGGATTCTTAGATCACGGACTGCAGTTTCTTGAAGATGGACTTCTGGCAAGCGATGGGCTGCACCTCACAACGGTTGGGAGAAATGTTTTTGCCAGAAATCTCAGAAACCTCATCAGGTGGGCTTTAAACTGACTAATGTGGGGGAGGGAGACAGTGCTCCTGAAGGTAGGAGTTTATCAATTGATGAAGATGATCATCCAAATGTCATAGCCCAAATGGAGCAAACAGCACGCAGACCTAGTGGTGGGAGGAAAAAATCCTTAAATAAGAGACACGGGGGAATGATTAATGGACTTCAATGTCTGTACACTAATGCGCAAAGCATGGGAAATAAACAAGATGAGCTTGAGCTCTTGGTACAGCAAACTAAATATGACATAATAGGCATCACTGAAACCTGGTGGGATAAGTCCCACGATTGGAATGTAATAATGGGGGGATACAATCTATTTCAGAGAAACAGACCAGACAAGAAAGGAGGAGGAGTGGCGTTATATGTCAGGGATGTGTATAACTGTGAAGAGATCCAAGATTTAGAACCTCAAAGCCAAAGTGAGAGCATTTGGGTCAAAATTAAGGGAGAGAAGAATAACAGAGACCTCATTGTGGGAGTTTACTATAGATCCCCAAGCCAAACGGAGGACATAGATGATGCCTTCCTGGAACAGATGGCCAAGCATGCAAAAGGAAGGGAGATAGTAGTAATGGGGGACTTCAATTACCCGGATATTTGTTGGATGTCAAACTCAGCCAAGAGCATAAGGTCAAACAGATTCCTCACTGGCCTTGCAGACAACTTCATTGTCCAGAAAGTGGGAGAAGCAACAAGAGGAACAGCCATTTTAGATCTGGTCCTAACCAATGTTGATGACCTGGTTAGTGGGGTAGAAGTGGAAGGATCATTAGGCGCGAGTGATCATGCTCTTCTGAAGTTTACTATACAGCGGAAAGGAGCAGCCAAGCATACTAGGACTCAATTTCTTGACTTTAAGAAAGCCGACTTCATAAAACTTAGGGAAGTGCTGGGTGAGATCCCATGGACAGCAATACTAAAAGGAAAGGGAGTTCATGATGGCTTGGAGTTTGTTAAGAGGGAGATAGTAAAAGCACAATGTCAGGCAATACCAATGAGACGGAAACATGGAAGGTGCCTAAAGAAGCCAGGGTGGCTATCTAAAGAACTTTTAACTGAGTTAAGATTTAAAAAGAATGTGTACAAAAAATGAAAAAGGGGGAAAACCACCAAAGAGGAATTCAAACAAATAGCCAGCACGTGTAGACACAAAGTCAGAAAAGCTAAAGCACAGAATGAACTCAGGCTTGCTAGAGAGGTTAAAAGCAACAAAAAAGGCTTTTATGGGT
Organism: Podarcis bocagei; assembly: GCF_964188305.1. Lineage (NCBI taxonomy): Eukaryota > Metazoa > Chordata > Lepidosauria > Squamata > Lacertidae > Podarcis > Podarcis bocagei. Next base: position 1,365,710 of record NC_138142.1, on the reverse strand, counting down.
ATGTTCGTAGCAAAAGGAAGAACAAAGAAACAGTGGGGTCACTCAGAGGAGAAGATGGTGAAATGCAAACAGGGGACACAGAAAGGGCTGAACTCCTCAATGCCTTCTTTGCCTCAGTCTTCTCCGATAAAGAAAACAATGCCCGACCTGAAGAATTTGGAGCAAATGATTCAGCAAAGGAAACACAGCCCAGAATAACTAAGGAGATAGTACAAGAATACTTGGCTAGTTTAGATGTATTCAAGTCTCCAGGGCCAGACGAACTGCATCCAAGAGTATTAAAACAGGCAGATGTGATCTCAGAACCACTGGCAGTCATCTTTGAGAATTCCTGGAGAACAGGCGAAGTCCCGGCAGACTAGAGGAGGGCAAATGTTGTCCCTATTTTCAAAAAGGGGGAAAGAGCAGACCCAAATAATTACCGCCCAGTCAGTCTGACATCAATACCAGGGAAGATTCTGGAGCAGATCATTAAGCAAACAGTCTGTGAGCACCTAGAAAGGAATGCTGTGATCACCAATAGTCAGCATGGATTTCTGAAAAATAAGTCATGTCAGACTAACCTGATCTCGTTTTTTGACAGAATTACAAGCCTGGTAGATGAAGGGAACGCAGTGGATGTAGCCTACCTTGATTTCAGCAAGGCATTTGACAAGGTGCCCCATGATATTCTTGTAAAGAAGCTGGTAAAATGTGGTCTTGACTATGCTACCTGTTAAGTAGTGGGTTGACATAGCAGCCGGCACAGCGATTTCTTCAAGTAGCTCTTTATTAAGACAAGCTGGAATAGAACTGACTGCGAACAGCTCAGCCGGCCTGTATTTATAGGCAGCCGGCTGTCAACATTGTAACCACAACAGCCCAGAGTTCCCGCCTAAACTAACTGCCGCGGACCTGAGTGAAAACTATCTACAGACCTGAGTGAAAACTATATACAGTATCCCCCTGTTGGCCCAGGGTGAAAACTACACTACATAACACCCCTCCCCACCGAGATAAGGCGTTAGGTACAATCGTAATGGTTTCCTTATATACAGCACTACGCGTAATGGTTCAATTAGGCACAAAAGCATAACGGTTACATTCCCATACTTAGACCAACAGTGATACCTGTCCAACAACGTAGTCCTTTAAATGAGTTGGGCGCTTGGAAACTCTGCCAGACCGCCGGGGACTGGTAGCCAAGTCCGGAGGGCCACACAGTTCTCGCTGAGGCTGTGGTGCGACCCTAGGTGGCGTTGGAACCAACTCCCCTGGATCCGCTGCTGTGGGTGGAGCCTCCGCAAATGGAGTGGTCTGAGTCTGTTCTGAGACGGCTTGGTTCGGCTCCACGCTGGCAGTTTGCGAGGGAGGTGTAGGTGGGGCCTCGCCATCTGTACGTGTCTCTTCTGAAGCCGCAAGCGCAGTTGGGGGCACCTCGGTAGTGTCCAAGTCGCCAACCCTGCGCCTAAGCTGGTCTATGTGCCGTCGCCACAAACGTCCGTCTTCGAGTGCCACCTGGTACGAGCGAGGTCCAGTGACTCCCACTACTGTGGCTGGCACCCAAGGGATGTCCCCCACATAGTTCCGGGCAAAGACCTGGTTTCCTGGGACAAATGACCGTGGCGCGTTGGCACAGCCTGGGGGTTCAGCCACGGCAAAGTCTGGGTGTAGCCGGTCGAGCGGTGACCTGAGGCGGCGGCCCATAAGCAGTTCAGCAGGACTCCTCCCTGTGGCCGCATGAGGAGTGATGTGTTGCACGAACAAGTATTCGGCGACCCGCTCATGCCAGTCTCCCCGGTCCAGGCGCGCCAGTGCCTCTTTTGTCGAGCGCACCATTCTTTCCGCTTGCCCGTTGCTGGATGGATGAAAGGGTGCCGTTAGGGCATGGCGGATGCCCAGTCCCAAAAGATACCGCTCAAACGTGCCTGACGTGAACTGCGGTCCGTTGTCAGAGACAAGGACATCAGGACACCCATGCGTTGCAAACAGGCCTCGCAGCACCCGGATGACAGCTTCGGTAGTGGTGGAGGGCATCAGGGCGACCTCCAGCCATTTGGAATAGGCGTCCACCACTACCATAAAGGTCCGGCCGTGAAAGGGGCCAGCCAGATCGATGTGCACCCTCGACCAGGGTGTCTTTGGCGTCTCCCAGGTGTCCCTTAGCTGCCGGTGGTGCAGGCCTCGACTCTTGGCACGCTTGACAGGCGGACACCCAGGCAGTGATGGCATCGTCCATATTAGGCCACCAGACGTAACATCGAGCCAACGCCTTCCTTTTGACAATTCCCGGGTGGCCAACGTGCAGAGCCTCCAGGACGCGCTGACGGAGTCCCTGGGGAATCACGACGCGGTCTCCCCACAGCAGACAGCCGCGATGAGCTGAGAGTTCATGTTGTCTGGTTGCGAAGGGCTGGAACTCCGATGCAAAAGGCCCTTGTGGCCACCCCCTCCACACCCAGTTGAGCACCCGGCTGATGGTGCGATCCTGGGCAGACGCGGAGGCCACAGTGGCAGCCGATACAGGCGCTGCCGGAAGATCCTCAATCAGAAGGAGCGATGAAGCTGGAGCCGGGTGTAATGGGATGATTAGCTGCTTGTGCGTAAAATCGTGCTCCCTCAGAGTTTGTGCGGCTCCACAAACCTCTGTGTGTGACAGAGCTCCTCAAACATGTCTGCTCTCAGTCACTCGTAGAGTCTGACAGTGGCTGTCTGCGGAAGCGCTTCCAGCAAAGAAGCTCCTTAACGGAAACGCGTCTCCTGGACTCACGGCGTGACAGTTTCCGGCGAGGTGTGGGTCTCCCTATGGGAGACTCAGATACCTCCCCACTGTTCTCGCTGGAAGCGTCTCTGAGCCCTCCCTCCTGCTCGCATTCCCTCAGAGATCCACTCCTCCCCCTGCTGGTTCCTGCTTCAGCTGTTGAGTCTCTTTCTTCCTCCCTGAGCCCCTCCACCACCTGATGCTCCGATGGCAGTTCCCTGACATCCACCTCCCCTCCAGGGCCCCCCTCACCCCTCCCATTTCCTCTCCTCTGGGAGGTGAAGGGTTAAAACCCCGAAAAGAATCTTCTTCATCTTCAGACGTCTCAAACAATTCCCTCCATCGATCGCCGTCCTGGCTCGCTGAATCCTCCTCCTCTTCGGAATCTGTGAACCCCTCCAACTCCTCTTCTTCGTCGGTGGTGGCAAAGTATTCCCTCCGGAACCTCGCTACAGGCTGAGGTTTACGTGGGAACCTCTGATGAAAAGTTTCTATTAAAACTTCGTCATTGACATCCTCTGCCCTAACCCAGGTGTTTTCCGACTCCGGTTCCCCTTCCCACATTACCAAATACTCTACTTGATCTCCCTTCCACCTGGAATCGAGGATCTCCGCTACATGGTAGCTGTGTTCCTTCTCCTCCATTGCTGGCCCCCTAGTGACCCTCCCTTCTCTGTCCCCTTTATACGGTGACAGCAACGACCTGTGGAAAACTGGGTGCAGCTTCATGTGGTTCGGTAACCGGAGTCTGAAAGCCACTGGGTTGACCTGCTGCATGACTTCAAATGGGCCCAGCCTTTTGGGTCTTAACTTCTTACAACCCCCTTTGAATGGCAACCCTTGGGTTGACAGCCACACCTGGTCCCCCACCCTAATGCTTTCACCTTCCCTTCTGTTTTTGTCTGCCTGCCTCTTATATTCCTCCTTAGCCCTGTTTAAGTTGAGTTGGAGCTGGCGATGGATCGCTTCCATTTCTTCAACGAACTGTTCTGCAGCTGGAACGCTCCAGTTCTCCCCTTCCCCCCCTGGGAAGGCTCTGGGATGGCACCCGTGATTAGCCAAAAAGGGGCTCATTCCCGTGGACACGTTCTCTGCATTGTTGTAGGCAAATTCTGCCAACGCCAGCTTCTCCACCCAATCATTCTCTCTGTCATTCACATAACACCTCAAATATTGCTGGAGAACACCATTAGCTCTTTCCGCCTGCCCGTTGGTTTCTGGATGACGGGCCGTTGAGAAATTAACCTCTACATGCAGTAAGCTCATGAGCTTCCTCCAGAACCTGGAAGTAAATTGTTTCCCTCGGTCTGAAACCACCCTCAAGGGGGCGCCATGCAACCTAAACACATTTTCTACAAACAATTTAGCTGTTTCTTCTGCTGTGACCGCATGTGAGCAGGCTATAAAGTGGGCCATTTTAGTTAACAGGTCTACCACAACCATGATGGCTGTTTTCCCTCTAGACCTTGGCAGATCAGTCATGAAATCTATTGCCACTGCTTCCCATGGTCTTTCAGGTGTGGGTAGTGGTTCTAATAAACCTGCCGGTGCCCGCCTCTCCCCCTTGGCTCGTTGGCATTGGTCACACCCTCTCACATACTCCCGCACATCTTCCCTGACCTTGGGCCACCAAAATTCCCTGGTAACCAGCCACATGGTTTTGTGTTGCCCAAAATGCCCTGCTGTGGGGCTATCGTGCAGTTGCTTGAGTACCTTCTCCCTCAATTCCCCTTCGGGTATATATAACGCTCCCTTGTAGTACAATGCCCCGTTTCTCTCCTCAAAACCCCCGGGTTTGTCTCCCTCCCTCCTGAGACCCCTGAGTTTGTCCTGGGCGTATTCATCATGCACCGTTCCCTCTACCAATTCCCTTTGCCCCACCAATGCCGCCCCACACACCCAGCGGTCCTCTGGAATGACATGGGTCTCTTCGGGTGCTCCCTCCCCCTCCAAATATTCAGGTTTGCGTGAGAGAGCGTCCGCCCTAACGTTCTCTGGGCCTGGCACGTAACAAATCTCAAAGTTAAACTTGGAGAACTCCTGGGCCCATCTCAACTGCCGTTGGTTGAGCACTCGCGCAGTTCTCCAATACTCTAGATTCTTATGGTCCGTGCACACTTGCACCTTATGTTGTGCACCAATTAGCAGGTGCCTCCATTTCCGGAAAGCCTCATGAATAGCAAGAAGTTCCCGGTCGTACACCGTGTAGTTCCTCTCGGATTTGTTCAGCTTTCGCGAAAAGAAGGCACACGGTCGCCACTCTGACTCCTCCTTCCCCGGCTGCAGAAGAAGCACCGCCCCTATGGCTCTGTCAGATGCGTCTGTTTCGACCCTCAGCTTCCTTTGTAAATCCACATGCAGAAGTTGTTCTTCTGAGGCGAAGGCCCTTTTCAGTTCCTCAAACGCTCGCTCCGCCTCCGCCGTCCATACAAACTTCTTTTTACTGCTGAGACAGTCCGTAATGGGCGCCGTCAGGTGGGCGAAGTTTCGGATGAACTTACGATAAAAGTTTCCAAACCCTAGGAACCTCTGCACATCCTTCTTGGTTTTGGGTGTTTTCCATTCCAGCACTGCCTGCACCTTGCCGGGATCCATGGCCAATCCCTTGTCTGACAGGCGGTACCCCAGGAATTCCACCTCCTTGGTATGAAACTGACACTTCTCCAGTTTCACCCACAGCCTGTTGGCTTGCAGCCTGCTCAACACTTCTCTGACGTCTCTCACATGTTGCTCCTCATTCTCCGAATACACCAATACATCATCTAGGAAGGCCACGCAATTCTTGTAGAGCAAAGGACCCAGTACGTGGTTCATAAAAGATTGAAAGCACGCTGAGCCTGCTTGTAATCCAAAAGGCATAACGAGATATTCAAATGCCCCCAAAGGGGTAAACATGGTGGTTTTCCATTCATCCCCTTTCCTTATACGTATCAAGTTGTACGCCCCCCTTAGATCCAGCTTTGTAAAAATCTTTCCCTTCCGCACCCTGGTCAAAATATCATCAATCCTGGGCATAGGGAAAGCCACTGGTTCTGTCACTGCATTTAACCGCCTGAAATCACATACAAGTCTCGGCTTGTCCGTGTGCTTTTTATCCACAAAAAACACTGGGCTACCCCCCGCTGCTTTGGACTCTCTGATGAAGCCTCTCTTCAGGTTCTTGTCAATGAACTCTCGCAACTCCTGCATTTCTCTGTCTGACATGGCATACAACTTGCCTACAGGAAGCTGTGCTCCAGGGAGTAAATTGATCTGGCAATCAAAGGGCCTATGCGGGGGTAGTTGGTCAGCTTCCTTCTCGCTGAACACGTCGCTGAGATCTGCATACTGTGGTGGTACCTTCACCTTCTCCATTACTTCCGTCCCTGCTAGGGTGGCGTGGGCCCCTGCTGAACCCTTTTCCCCTTTGCAGTGTTCTAAGCAATGTGCTGAACCAAAGGAAACCACTCTTTGATGCCAGCCCACCAGCGGATCATGTAGCGCTAGCCAGCTCATTCCCAAAATAATGGGAGCGCCTCCCAAGGTGGCCACATTAAACGCTATCAGTTCTGTGTGCCTTGCCACCCTCATTATCATTGGGACGGTCTGCAAGCTGACTCCTCCTCCCAACAACTCCCTGCCATCGATCGTGGTCACCTGCAGGGGGTTGCTTAAAGGGATCGTCTGTATCTGGTGTTCAGCAGCAAACTCCTTGCTCATAAAATTGCAGGAGCTGCCTGAGTCCAACAGCGCCTTTATTTTTAGGGGGTGTCCATTTTGCAGCTCTAGCAACACTTCAATCACTAGAGCAGGTTGAGGATCGTCTGGCACGGGCACTTTCACTGCTCTTTGGCCTGGCTGCAGTGCCCCGACTGTGGCAACCAGGCGTTGGCTTTTACCTGCTCTGTTTCTCCCTGCTCTCCTCCCTCAACAGCTCCCACCATCCCTTGCCATTCCTTCCTCTGGGGGCAGACTCTGGCAAAGTGGCCTGGCTGTTGGCAGAGATAGCATTTCCGGGCGCCCTTTCCCTCCTTCTTAGCCCCCTCACTGGGTTTTGAAAATGCGCGCGCGCGCGCTGTTCCGATTTCCATCGGCTCTGCCGGCGGGAAAGCTGGCTCAGGAATGTCTGGAATGCGGAACTCCTTCCAACGTTCCCCTCTCCCTTCCCGCCTTTCCAAGGCTCTTGCCTCCTGACGCGCTCCTATGGTCAGCGCAGATTTGGTCAGCTGATCCATAGACACCGCCCTGGGGCTCCGGGACAGCTCGTCTTTCACAGCCGAAGAAAGACCTTCTTCAAATAGCATCTGAATGGGTGCCGCCGATAAATCCCAACCCAATCTGTGAACCAGCATGGTAAACTCAGTCCAGTACTCACGGACAGATCGGCTTCCCTGCTTGCAAGCCATTAGCTGTCTGCGCACCACCCCTTCCTCAATATCGCTGGAAAACATGATATCCATTGCACGAAAGAACTTCATCGTGTCCTTTAGGACGTCATTGTGCGTTGCCATTAGGGGTCGAACCCAGTCCCGCGCCCCTTTCTCAAGATGCCCAATTACGAAAGCAACTCGCGATTCCTCATCAGGGAACTCATCAAACTGCACATTAATGGCATATTGCATCTCTGTCCTAAAGGCATGGTAATCCTTGGGGTCCCCCCCAAACTTCTGCACCAATCCTGGTACCTTTCTGGGGAATTGAGTGGCTCTCCCCTTCTGGTCTGCATCCTGAGCCCTTCTCTCCTCAAGCCTCGCCGTCTGCAGCGCAAGTTGGACTTCCAACGCTCGGTATCTTTCTTCCAAGCTTGGACCAGCTCCAACCCCTGCTCCTCCAGTTCCGGCTGGGTCGCTCATGATGCTTTCTCCTGCACAGGCAGCGTACAGAGACTGTCAGACTGCTGTAATGGGATGATTAGCTGCTTGTGCGTAAAATCGTGCTCCCTCAGAGTTTGTGCGGCTCCACAAACCTCTGTGTGTGACAGAGCTCCTCAAACATGTCTGCTCTCAGTCACTCGTAGAGTCTGACAGTGGCTGTCTGCGGAAGCGCTTCCAGCAAAGAAGCTCCTTAACGGAAACGCGTCTCCTGGACTCACGGCGTGACAGTTTCCGGCGAGGTGTGGGTCTCCCTATGGGAGACTCAGATACCTCCCCACTGTTCTCGCTGGAAGCGTCTCTGAGCCCTCCCTCCTGCTCGCATTCCCTCAGAGATCCACTCCTCCCCCTGCTGGTTCCTGCTTCAGCTGTTGAGTCTCTTTCTTCCTCCCTGAGCCCCTCCACCACCTGATGCTCCGATGGCAGTTCCCTGACACCGGGTCTTCCACAAATGCTGGAAGAGGGCAACGGCTGAGGGCGTCGGCATGGCCCATCGATTTCCCCGGGCGATGGATGAGCCGGTAGTGGTAGGCAGCCAGGAAAACAGTCCATCGCAGCATGCGTGGTGAGAGGACCGGTGGAGTTGGACGATCACCGGCGAGGAGGCCCAGGAGTGGCTTGTGGTCAGTGATGAGGTCAAAAGTCCTGCCGTAGAGGTATTCATGGAACCTCTTCACTCCAGCCACAAGTGCCAATGCCTCCTTGTCGAGCTGGCTGTAATTCCGTTCCGCCGGAGATAGTGTCCTGGAAAAGTAGGCGAGCGGTGCTTCTCTTCCATCTGGAAAACGGTGACTAAGGACAGCACCGATGCCAAAAGGTGAGGCGTCGCAGGCAAGGACCAGCGGTCTGGATTCACTGTACTGTACCAGCACACTGTCTGAAGAAAGGAGAGCCTTGACCGCGTTGAAGGCCGCCGTCTCTCGATGACCCCAGGCCCAAGGCGTCTTAGTGCTAAGGAGTCGGTGAAGAGGCTCAGCCACTGTGGCTTTGTGGGGCAGGAACATGTTATAAAAGTTCAGCAGCCCCAGGAATGCCTGCAACTCCGATTTGTCCTTTGGGGTGGGGGCCTGCTGGATAGCGCGGATCTTGGATGTGGTTGGATGAAGGCCGGAGGCATCGATAAGATAGCCCAGGAACTCTACCTGTGGAACGGCAATCAGGCACTTCTCCCTCTTTACCTTGAGCCCGGCCTCCTGGAACCTGGTCAGCACGGCACGGAGGCGCTCGAACAGCTGCTGGTGTGAGTCTGCAGACACCAAGACGTCATCAAAATATGGTACCACGCCCGGAAGCCCTTGCAGGAGACGCTCCATAAGGCTTTGGAAGATGCCAGGAGCCACACTCACCCCGAACTGCAACCGGCGGCAACGGAATGCCCCCCGGTGGGTGACGATCGTCTGGGCTTCAGCAGTGGCATCATCGACTGGCAGTTGTTGATAGGCTTGGGCAAGGTCCAGCTTAGCGAAGACCTTACCCTCACCTAGGGAATGCAGCAGGTGTTGGACAACAGGAACCGGATAAGCGTGCTGCTGAAGTGCCTTGTTGATTGTGCACTTGTAGTCAGCGCAGATTCTCACCGACCCATCTGGCTTGACAGGCGTGACGATGGGGGTTTCCCACTTTGCGTGGTCAACGGGCTCCAAAACTCCTTGGGCGATCAGTTTGTCCAGTTGTTCGTCCACCTTAGCCTTGAGAGCAAAGGGAACCCGGCGTGGCTTAAGCTTGATGGGGGCGACTTGTGGATCAAGGCTAAAGGAGATGGGCGTACCAGTATATTGTCCCAAGGTGCCGTCAAAAACCTCGGCAAAGTCTTTGACCAGACCCTCAGTCTCTGCGTTAGAGATGCAGTTGATGCCGGTGACTTCCAGGCCGAGGGCATCAAACCAGTCTAGCCCTAGGAGGCTTGGCCGCTGACCTTCAACCACCACCAACCGGAGCAGACCCGAAAAATCCTTGAAGGCGATCCGGAACCGGCCAACACCTACCACGGGAATGTCGTTTCCCTGGTAGTCTCTCAGGTGTACGCGGTGAGAGTCGAGTTGCCTTTTGGATACTCTGGGTACGTCTTTTGATGGTGCTCCATGACACGACGGACAGGGCAGACCCGGTGTCGATCTCCATGTCACATGGAGCTCCTTCAATGAGCACCGTGACGTTCAGCTTGCGTCGCGTAGACGAGTCGGTTTGGCCAATCGTGGTTCCAGACGGGCAGCGGCAGTTGGTGAGAGCGAAACAACTTTCCTTGGCAGACTGGAGTGAAGACTTGAACTTGCAAGTCGATGAAGGGGGGGTGTCAGACGGAGCCGATCGGCAGACCTTAGCGATGTGGCCCCTTCTGGAACACCTCCTACAGATGGCGTCTCTGAATCGACACTTGGCACAGGAATGGTCGCCTCCGCAGCCAGCACATTCCGGTTGGCCCTTGGACTTCTGTTGGAGCTTCCTGCGCTCCCGCTTTGTCTGGTGCACGTCATCGTCTTCACTGGAGGATGCCTCATCACTGCTGGCCTCTTCATGATGCACCGGAACTGGCCCCCTAGCAAGACGCGGGCTGCTGGACTTGCGGATCTCCTGGGCGGAGCGTTCAGCAGCTTCTGAGGCCACAGCCTCCTCAATGGCTTTCTGTAGCGTGAGGTCTGGCTTGGCTAGGAGACGCCGTTGCAGATGGATGTCCCGGACCCCGCAGACGATTCGATCCATCAGGGCATCGTCTAAGTCTCGGAACTCACAGTGCATTGCAGCCTGTCGCAGGGCGGTGGCGTAGTTGTTGATTGACTCCCCCTCTGCCTGGTTCCGGTGGTAGAACGCATGGCGGGCAGCAATCTTGGACGGCTTTGGTGCGTAGTGGTTGCGGAGCTTCTCTTGGATCGTGTCCCATGGTGTTGCCTGGACTGCTTCAGGCGCAACCAATGCTCGGGCCGTCTCAAACACCTCAGGCCCACAGAGGCTGAGGAATAGGCCCCGCTTCCGATCCAATGATACTGCTGTCAGCTCGTTGGCTTGGAGGTAGCAGTCGAACCGAGCGAGGTAGGAGTCCCATGACTCAAAGGCTGGCGCAAACGGCGGTAGAGGCACAAGTGAAGCCATGATTCCAATGCCGGCGTGAAGGGCGATGGATGGAACACAGTGCTCTAGCCAGAACAGTCAGCTCTGAATTGGTTCTGCCCAGTGATTTCGCTCAGTGATTTCGCTCAGTGATTTCGCTCTGTGATTCAGCTCAGTTCAGAGGCTGGCCGCATCTGGCTGTGCTCTGATGTCCATCCATCCCATCCTCGTCCCACTTCGTTGCCAGTGTTAAGTAGTGGGTTGACATAGCAGCCGGCACAGCGATTTCTTCAAGTAGCTCTTTATTAAGACAAGCTGGAATAGAACTGACTGCGAACAGCTCAGCCGGCCTGTATTTATAGGCAGCCGGCTGTCAACATTGTAACCACAACAGCCCAGAGTTCCCGCCTAAACTAACTGCCGCGGACCTGAGTGAAAACTATCTACAGACCTGAGTGAAAACTATATACAGTATCCCCCTGTTGGCCCAGGGTGAAAACTACACTACATAACACCACCACTCAGTGGATTTGTAACTGGCTGACTGACCGAACCCAAAGGGTGCTCATCAATGGTTCCTCTTCATCCTGGAGAAGAGTGACTAGTGGGGTGCCACAGGGTTCTGTCTTGGGCCCGGTCTTATTCAACATCTTTATCAACGACTTCGATGATGGACTAAAGGGCATCCTGATCAAATTTGCAGATGACACCAAACTGGGAGGGGTGGCTAACACCCCAGAGGACAGGATCACACTTCAAAACGACCTTGACAGATTAGAGAACTGGGCAAAAACAAACAAGATGAATTTTAACAGGGAGAAATGTAAAGTATTGCACTTGGGCAAAAAAAATGAGAGGCACAAATACAAGATGGGTGACACCTGGCTTGAGAGCAGTACATGTGAAAAGGATCTAGGAGTCTTGGTTGACCACAAACTTGACATGAGCCAACAGTGTGACACGGCAGCTAAAAAAGCCAATGCAATTCTGGGCCGCATCAATAGGAGTATAGCATCTAGATCAAGGGAAGTAATAGTGCCACTGTATTCTGCTCTGGTCAGACCTCATCTGGAGTACTGTGTCCAGTTCTGGGCACCACAGCTCAAGAAGGACACTGACAAACTGGAACGTGTCCAGAGGAGGGCAACCAAAATGGTCAAAGGCCTGGAAACCATGCCTTATGAGGAACGGCTAAGGGAGCTGGGCATGTTTAGCCTGGAGAAGAGGAGGTTAAGGTGTGATATGATAGCCATGTTCAAATATATAAAAGGATGTCACATAGAGGAGGGAGAAAGGTTGTTTTCTGCTGCTCCAGAGAAGCGGACACGGAGCAATGGATCCAAACTACAAGAAAGAAGATTCCACCTAAACATTAGGAAGAACTTCCTGACAGTAAGAGCTGTTCGACAGTGGAATTTGCTGCCAAGGAGTGTGGTGGAGTCTCCTACTTTGGAGGTCTTTAAGCAGAGGCTTGACAACCATATGTCAGGAGTGCTCTGATGGTGTTTCCTGCTTGGCAGGGGGTTGGACTCGATGGCCCTTGTGGTCTCTTCCAACTCTATGATTCTATGATTCTATGAAAAGGATCACAGTATATAAAATAAAAATAAAAGCAATAACCCAGTAATATCCCCCCCCAAAAAGAGCCACATTTTAAAAGGGTATGGGATGTTAATCAGGTCAACCAAAGGCCTAGTTAAAAAGGAATATTGAGCTTGTGTGGGTGGCTCAGTGACAATGTCAGCTCCCTGTGTAGTGCAATGAATGAAAAAGGCACCACAGAGGATTAGGAAATTGAAAGTATCTTTTTAAGTAGATCTATGGGTCCCCTGCCTCCTTTCCTCTTGGAAAACAGCAAAACTCAAGGTCTTCTAATGAAACCAAATGCCAGTAGACTAAGGGCAGACAAAACAATGAGCTTCTAAACAAATCACATAACTATTTTATGGAACTGGTTGCAACAAGATGTGATGATGATCAATAGCTCAAATGGATATTAAAGATGCTTATAGTGCAATCCCATACATTTACTTGGAAGTTAGGTTTAGTATGTGCAATTTACTTACTCCCAGGTTGCAGTAAAGGGTTGCAGCTGGGAGGCAATGTAACAGGTATGTTAGTAGATACGTAACATCAACTGCTGTGGGCCATGATAACTAAACAAGCTTCCATGTTCAGCGGTAGTATACCTATGAATACCAATTGCTAGAGAGAGCCATTGTTTTCATGCTATGCTTGTGGCCTTCCTAAAAACCTCTGGTAACCTACCGTTAGAAACAGGGTGCTGGATCTGACCTCATTCCATACAGGCTGCTCTTATATAGATTTGTTCAAGGCCGTACAATAAATCCATGTTACTTGCCAAGCCTAACCCAAACTTGCTATTCACAGATCCAGAAATACTATTCAATATTATCCTGTCACTGGAAATAGCAACTGCTCAAACAAGAATGTTTCAGATCACAGTGCCAGGTTTGGAAATAAATTCCACTGGAATTCATGAGACTTGCACCTCACTTTGAGACCACCAGTGCCAGGACCATTCAGTGGCATCCAAACTGAAAATTCTCAAACTCAATTTTATAGTGCAAAAAAGAATACAACAGAGTTATTGCTGCCGTATCCATGTGGAACCGGGAAGGGTGGGGGACTTCTGACATGTGAGGTCCGGCTGCTGTTTCAAACATGCCAAGGCTGAGCCACATGATTGGATGTTATACAGGCACTGTACAAACGAAGGCCAATTCAACTTGCTGAGAAAAGTTGCTGCACAGCAAAATACATGTCCTTTAAAACAAAATGAATGCACCATACATAAAACATCACCAACCACACACAATTAGCAAGGAAATGCAAGAGTTTAGCTTAGTCCATAATTATTCAGCAAAGCTATTGAGAATGATACTCTCTCCCCTGCAGCAATCAACTTTGTGGGCTCATTACCACTGAGAATCTAACTAGAAATACTGACATGTAAACTGCACAAAACAAGCACGTACGTGGGAGAAACTTGAGCTCAGTCAGTCAGCAGCAAGACAGACTCTTTTAAATTACTTCATCCAGCAAAAATGTATCTTACCTTTGCTTGCTATAAAGAAGCCATTTCAGTAAAATGCAAGTCAGAGCTGCATATATAGCCTTTGAGAAGCAAAGGTTCCACTCCAAAATTTGATTTGTGCTTCCTCCTGTCTAAAATGGGGGGGGGGGGCGGGGGGGATTGATTAGCGTATTCCTGTGGCAAATAGAATTAGTTTTTGTCACTGAGCATGGAGCTTCAAAAAGGGCCTGTGTAAATTGACAATCTGAGTGCCCACCTATTGTCCATGTAATCCAGCACTGTTGTTCATTCCAACAGTCACCAGCAAGACGTTTCTAGGAAACTCATAAGCAGGGACTTGTGGTGGCTGCCCCCAGATTTTGGTAGTTACAGGACTTCTCCCTCTACACAGAGAATGAAATACTATTTGTAGCCATCATGCTTAAAAGCCAGAGGATTGTTTCTCACACACTATAAAACAGCATGCATGAAACTGTAATGAGGAGCAGCCCTAATAAAGGTGAATGGGTGCACAGTTTAATGTATTTTTTAATTCTTCTGTATCAATGGCCATCTTAACATCTTGTAGCAATGAATTCCACAGGCTACTTCTGTACTGCATGAAAAAAGTATTTCATTTTGATTTGAACAAATTAAATTCATTGAGAGGTTCTAAATTCTAGTGTTTCTGACACACACAGAGAAAATTATTTCAGACTGTTTGCAGTCTCCATATAATTAACAATTGTACAGATCTCAAACATAAAATGGTTGGCCCATTTTTAAATGCATTGTGCAGAATTTTGGGGCTCAGCAGCTGATATCAATGGTGGAAGAAGTTAAAACATCTCATTTATTTATTTAACAACATTTTAGCGCTAGATAGTAACAAAACATTTAAGTGTTTTTTTTAAGAAATATGAAAATTATCAGTAAAAATAGTTAAAAGCAAGGAATAAAAAACCATTAAAATTAGCAGTAAACTAAAAAGAAATTAAAATACATCAGCATTTTTGTGTCTGGATAGGCTTGTCTAAACAAAATGTTTCAAGAAGTCCCTAAAGAGAACACACCAAAGGCACCTACCAGGTGACAATAGGCACGGAATGATAGTGCTGCCACACTAAAAGAATGATTCTACACATATTCACAGGGGGTTTCCATAATTTAGCTCACCTAGTGAGAGAATTGGCCCATTTACCTTTGTAGGAAAGCTGCTGAGGGAAAGGGCTTGCTTCTTCCCATAAAAGAGGGCTGGAGCATCACCAGCGTAGGCACATGACACTTGGCCGAGTGTTGGCAGAGCAACAAATGGTGTCAGATCAAGATGCAGAGTATCCAAGCCCAGCCGTAGTATTTTGGAGGGGTGGGGGGAACTCACAAGTGCTTCTCTCCCTTCCTAGCAGTAAAAATGCATGAAGGAACAGATCAAATCGTTAACAATCTGCTGCCCTTTCATAACACTCAAAATGAGCTGCCTAAGGCAGCTGCCTCCCTCTGCCTAACTGCAGGGCTGGCCCTGAAAACTTATGCAGAAGAAAATAGAAACCCAATGAGTGAGAGGACTTCTTTTGACACATTGACCTGAGAAGCCTTGAGAAACAAAAGTTCCACAAATATGCTTTCACAGAGGGCCTGTAAGGCTGGGGGAAGATGGCGCAACACTTCCTTCATTTTGTAATATACACCATAACAACAAGGGGAAATGAGACAGATTTGGAGGAGCCCCTCCCCCCTCAGCCAGGATGGAGCCCTTCTCCCCCTTGCACAGCATCATTCTGGCAGAACTCCCCCTCCCACCACCCCCTGCAAGATTCAGGGTGCTGCAAAGGACAGCCAAAGGAGGGGCTGAGCAGACCCTCTCCCTGCACCCCTTCTCTTAGATCCCTCTCCAGGCCTTGGCCTTGGCCTGCTCTGGTGAACTGACTCCTGCCTTTAGGGCTCCATCTTCCCCCAGCCCCCCCCCCATTTAATCCCCCCAAGGGGGAGGGGGTGTTGCGATGGGCTCTCTCTCCCTCGGTTTCTTTTCCAGCTCAGCCTTGCCAGCTCAGGGAATGACCAGCAATGCTCCTGCAGATGATCTCAATGACTGAGCTGGAGTGCAAGGGTTGAGGCGATTCCTCTGTTAATACTTAGCATTTCTAGAACATATTTTGCATATTTTTATTACAGCTGTCATCTAATTAAAAATAAACACTGTAATCCTAAAAAGTTAAGGCTATCCTAAACTGACTGATTTTGGGAATTCAGTGAATTCAATGGGATTACTTCTCAGTACACATATATGATCACATTGTTGAACCAATTATTTCATTAAATACAGGTTTGAAGGGGAAACAGCAACATACCTTGTTCTCAGGCAATGTCCCAGGAGACACCATCCTGGATAAGGGATTCCCTCTTGTAGCAGGAGCGCCTTGCAGCAGCTGGATGAGGCCAAAGGGGCTCATCTTGTCCATCATCCTGTTTTCACAGATGCCCCATGGGAGGAAGCTCACTCGCAGGACCTGAGCACAACAGCCACCTTTTCTGTAGCACTAACCCCCCCCCCACTTCAGCCCCCCAGGTGGGAAGAATGCCATCTATGTGTTTTATAAGTAAGAAGGCTCTTTTAAAAATGTTCCACCCAATTAGTCAGAAGCACCTTTCCCTCAAGCAATCTAATTGGTTCAGTGTTGCAGCCTTGCTATCATCTTTAGTTTTCACTTGAGTGTTCAAATGCACCATCCCAGTGATCCTTGCAGCAACCGTGTAATGCAGGCCAGGAGGCTTCCCTAAGGGCACCCTGAGAAGGCTCAGTTAGAGCCACGGACTTCCTGGCTCAGGAAGACTTTTTTATACAAGCATTTCAGTTCTTGTGAGATTAAAACTTCTTTATTCAGACGACTTGCCTTTTAATACAGAATACAGAAAAGAAAGCAAAAGGGTGATTTTATAGAATCATAAAATCATAGAGTTGGAATAGACCACAAGGGCCATCGAGTCCAACCCCCTGCCAAGCAGGAAACACCATCAGAGCACTCCTGACATATGGTTGTCAAGCCTCTGCTTAAAGACCTCCAAAGAAGGAGACTCCACCCCACTTGCACAAATGAGAATCCTGGCCAGCTTTGGCTTCTAGTGCCAACAAAAAATCTATCCGAGGAGCAACCAAGGTGTCCTCAAATGAAGGGATGGGGACCCTGTGGGCTTTCAGATGCCATTGGATCCCACCAGCTCCAGTCAGTGTGGGCGACAGCCAGGGATGATGGGAACTGCAGTCCAACAATCTATAGGCACCACATGCTTCCTTTCCCTGACCTAATAGATAATACTGAGGTTGGTCAGTGGAGAACATGGACCCCCCCCCCCACCTGACAACCCTTTCAAAGTTACCTGGTATATGCTGTAAATGGCACAGCCTCTCCTATCCGTAAGTGTGGAGTTTTTGCCTCTCTCTCTCAATTAATGGATGGGATGTTTTGTTGACCAGTCACACAAGAAGCCTGTGCCCACCTTCTCTGACCATCTCCTTTGATGTGTCACCTCTGCCTGTGAAGCCCAAGTCGTGATTGGGGAAGGCGAGGGGTTAATATTGCTGAAGTGGAATGGGGGGTAGTTGTTAGAGTGGATACCAAAGTTCCTCTTAGTGAAGTGGTTCGGAATATGCTCCATTCACAGACTCTCTCCATGTAGTATAAATGGAGTCCACGTTCCCCTGGAAATTCTTGACCAGCTCAGAAAAAGATTCTCCACTTGCTCAGTTGGCCTCCAGGCTTCTCTGTTGAAGTACACACAAAAGTCCTTTAACATGAGCAGCTCTTTCTTTGCACTGAAGCCTTAACGGATCGCTAGGAATGGGCACAAAACTGCACAATCCAGATGCAGAAGCTCTCTGAGGGAGGAAGTCCTTCCTTATCCACTCTCCTTCATCACTAAGAACTCTAGGAGCAGGCAGCCTTCCCTTTGCCCTCTTCTCCCCATTTCACTCAGTCCTCTTTTTTTTATTTTATTTTTTTAATAAATTTTTATTGAGTTTTACACAATTTAAAGACATACAATACATAACAAAGACAAACAAACACAAACACCAACATGTATAATTTCAAATCCTTAACTTCTTAACCCTTTCTGTAGACTTCCCCCCCTCCCATTCCTGTATCCCAATTCCAATATTTAGTTCAGCAAGTTCTTATTAAATTAACTTATATACTTAACTTTCAGAAATATATATACTTAGTTTTTAACCTTATGTGTTTAACCTATATGATTAATTTCAACACCCATCAATACATCCTTTTCTAAGGTCGATCTTAGATCCCTTCCCACAATTTCCCAGCTTCCCCCCCAAAAAAAACTAAATAACAAAGACATTAAATTCTAATTATACCCCCTTTACCATCCCAGCTTTCCTCCCCCCATTCCCGGTTTGGTCCCCAAAGAATGTCCATTGTCCTATCAGTTCTCAGCCCGGATCCCTCACATCCGAGGCTCTTAATTCTCTCTCGGACCCTCTCAGCCGGTTTTGTTGACAGTCCTTTATCTTGAACTTCATGTCTCGGAGACTCTCTATCTCAGTAGGATCTGCATTTCTTCCAGCCAAACCTCGAAACTCGAAAGCAGAGCCCAGGTGATATTTCATATTCCTTTTAAGTCCAAAAGTCCCAAGAAGTCCACAGTGGCAATCTGTAGCTATAAGCTCCCAGTTATATTTGTTTTAACTGTGTCAATTTCTCTACATCTTTGGATATTCTCCTTTGTCTCTGTATTTGGACATCTCAATTTTGGCCATTTTGATTTGCTCCCCCTAGAGGGTAAGGTAAAGGTTGGCACGGCCTAAGACAGTGGAATTTTCCAACGGGGAACAGCTCCCGTGGGAAACGACCTTGACATGAGTGGCTCACAAGAAGAGATAGTCACAAGAGCCAAGACCAAGCAACAACAACAACAACAGCTGCAGCAGCAACAGACAAAGAAAAGAGGCTCAATCTCAGGCGTAACTGCCGGATTTGCAGGAACAGCAGGACAAGAAAAAGGGACAGCTGTTTCTATGGAAGCTGTGACAGAAGCCCTGCTTAAAATAAACCAATCTCTGGAGTCTCTGACAAAACAGACTTCAGAAAATACACAAAAATTAACAGAAATATCAGTAAGACTAAACCAGAATACAGAATCTATAAATAAATTGGTAGAGGAAAACTCTACCACGCGTAAAATTGCCGAAGAAGCGAAAGCTATTGCTGGAGAGACACAAGAGAATTTAGAGCCGATTGCTAAGAAGGTTTATGAGCATGACGCAACTCTGGCCTTGTGGGAATTACAGAGAAAAGAGAGAAATTTGAAATTAAGACTGATCCCAGAGAATGAAAGAGACAACCTTGTGGAATACCTGACACGGGAGTTTGTTGACTGCTGGGATCTGGAGGAAGACGAATTTAAAATTACAACAGCTTTTAGACTGGGTAAAAAGCAGGACAGAAAGACCCCGAGAGACTGCCTGATTACATTTAGATCTAAGGAGGAAAGAGACAAAATATTAGGACTACATTTTGAAAAGGCCTTGCAAATTGGAAACTCAGCCGTACAGATCTTCAAAGACATCCCAAAATATATTTTGGATTTAAGAAACTTCTATAAGGACTTAGCTCTTCTGTTAAAGAAAAACTCCATCCGCTTCAGGTGGGAATTCCCACAAGGGCTGTCTTTTGATTACAACGGAAAGAAGGTCAAAATAAAGACAATTCAAGACAAAGACAAATTTTTGGGAAGATACCAGGAGGACCTGCAGAAGGGGACTGTAAACCCAATTGCAGAACAAAGGAGAGTATTAGATATTTTGAATCTTTCGCTTGGACAAAAACCACCACCATCAGAAGAAGAGCAACAACTTGGAGCTGTTGGAGGAGTCTCAGAAAAATAACAAGATGGCGCTGCAATTCCTTAGCTGGAATTGTAATGGGCTCAATGGGCCCTTGAGGAGAAGACAAGTATTTCACATTTTGAACAGAGAACAACTGGATTTGATATGTCTACAAGAAACCCACATAACCAGAGCTCACAGGAGATTACTTACAAATAAAAGACTAGGACAAGAATTTATCTCATCAGATAAAGTAAAAAAAAGAGGAGTTGTGATATATGTGAAAGAGAAATGGACTCCAAAAATGATGTTTAAAGATGAACAAGGGAGATATCTGGCAGTAGAGATACAAGTACAAGGAGAAAAACTTTTAGTTGTTGGAATCTATGCACCAAATGAAGGCAAATCTGACTTCTTTAAGAGACTTCATGAAACCCTGACGGACTATTTGGATTATAATATGATAATCATGGGAGACATGAATGGTGTGGTCTCCACTAACATGGACAAGGCACAAAGACTAACAGTTACTAAGGAAGGGAGACTTCCTAGGACCTTTTTTGAAATGACGGAAAACATGGACTTGATAGACATATGGAGAACAAGGAACCCTCTGGAGAGAGAGGGAACCTTTTTCTCCCAAGCAATGATGACCTGGACCAGAATCGACCAAATTTGGATTACTAGTGGTATGGCTCCATTGATTAAGAAGGTGGAAATCTGCCCAAAAACTTGCTCCGACCATAACGCCGTGAAGATGGAGATGAAACTTACAACAACTGGTCAATTTAGATGGAGAATGAATGACACCCTCTTTCGAGATAATGAGATCCTTATGAAGGCCCAAAAAACTTTAAAAGACTATTTTGAAATAAATTTGAGGGCCGATGTGGAGAAAAGAGTGATCTGGGACGCAAGTAAAGCGGTGATGAGAGGTTTCTTGATTCAACAAAACTCAATAAAGAGGAAAAAACAAAATGAGAAAAAAGAAAAGATTTTGGAAAAGATAAAGGAAGGAGAGAAAAAATTAAGAACAAAACCAAAGTCCCAGGAGATTTTAAGAGAGATTAAGTTATATCAAACACAATATATGGAATTGATGAACCAAGAGATTGAATGGAAGATAAAGCGAATGAAACAAAAGACATTCGAATCAGCAAATAAATGTGGCAAACTTCTGGCATGGCAACTGAAGAAAAGGCAGAAATTAAATACAGTTACAAGCCTAGAAGTGGATGGGAAAAATATATCTAAACCCAATGAAATCAGAAATTGCTTTTTGAGTTATTTCAAAAAACTTTATACTCAAGGCCCGCGAAATGAAGAAGATATAGATAAATTCCTTGATAAATATGGATTACAAAAAATCTCTCATCAAAGTAAGATGGATCTGAACCAGAGAATAACAGAACAAGAGATAGAGGCTGCCATTCAGAATATGCAACTGGGCAAATCTCCAGGACCAGATGGACTGACTTCCAGATACTACAAATCGCTGAAGGAATGGTTGATTCAACCACTAAAAGAAGTTTGCAATGAGATCCTTGAGGGAAAAAAGGCACCTGAATCGTGGAAAGAAGCATATATTTCACTCATACCAAAGACAGAGACTGAAAAGACCCAATTGAAGAACTACCGCCCAATATCACTACTTAATGTGGATTACAAAATTTTTGCAGACATTCTGGCAAAAAGATTTAAAAAAGTGCTGATGGAGAAGATTCACAAGGACCAAGCAGGCTTTCTCCCAAAAAGACACCTAGCAGACAATGTAAGGAATATAATAGATATTTTGGAAAAGCTAGAGGTGAATATAAACACTAAAGCAGTATTGATTTTTGTGGACGCGGAGAAAGCCTTTGACAATATTTCTTGGAGTTTTATGATAAAGAATCTTCATGGGATGGGGGTAGGCCAAGGTTTTGAGAATGGTATGGCGGCAATATACTCTGAACAAAAAGCTAAGTTGATTGTAAATAATGTAATAACTGAGGAACTTAAGATAGAAAAAGGAACACGACAGGGGTGCCCAATTTCCCCATTACTCTTCATTTCAGTTCTGGAGGTGTTGCTGAACATGATTAGAAATGACCAGCAGGTTAAGGGAGTGCAGGTCGGAGCTAAACAGTATAAGTTAAGAGCATTTGCAGATGACCTAGTATTGACTTTGCAAGAGCCAAACACTAGTACGAAAAGGGTCTTAGAAATAATCCAACTGTTTGGCCAGGTGGCTGGATTTAAGTTGAATAAACAAAAAACCAAAGTTCTAGGAAAAAACTTAACAGATATGGAAAAAGAGGAATTCCAAGAGGAGACAGGGTTGATGGTGGTCAAGAAGGTTAAATACCTAGGGGTTTATTTGACATCCAAAAATGTGAATTTGTACAAGGATAACTATGAAAAATGTTGGTCAGAGATTAAAAAAGATCTAGAAATATGGTCAAATTTGAAATTGTCAATGTTAGGCCGAATTGCAGTGATTAAAATGAATGTATTGCCTAGAATGTTATTTTTGTTCCAGACCTTGCAGATTCTGGATAAGATGGAATGTTTCAAGAGGTGGCAGAAAGACATTTCGAAATTTGTCTGGCAGGGCAAAAAGCCCAGAATCAAATTTAAAATATTGACAGATGCTAAAGAAAGAGGGGGTTTTGCCCTGCCGGACTTGAAATTGTACTATGAGGCAGCAGCATTTTGCTGGCTGAAAGAATGGATGCTCCTCGAAAACACAGACATCTTAGATCTGGAAGGCTTCAACAATGCTTTTGGTTGGCATGCATATCTATGGTATGACAAAATCAATAGTGCCTTTAAAAATCATATTGTTAGAAAAGCATTGTTTAATGTTTGGATAAGATATAAAGATCTGTTGGAAAACAAAACCCCTAGATGGGTGTCACCAGTGGAGGCCAAGGCAGTGAAGAAACTCAATATGGAGGTCGGATGGCCGAAGTATTGGGAAATTTTGGAACAGGATGGAGATAAGTTCAAATTACAAAGTCATGAGAAATTGAAACATAAGGTACAAAATTGGTTTCAATATCATCAAATAATGGAATTTTTCAAACAGGATAGGAAAATTGGCTTCCAGATGGAAAAATCAAAACTAGAAACTGAATTGTTAGAACCCAGTACTAAGAATTTATCTAGAATGTATAACTTGTTGCTGAAATGGAATACACAGGATGAAACAGTCAAATCAGCTATGATTAAGTGGGCACAGGATGTTGGTCATAACATTATGTCAGCTGACTGGGAATGGTTATGGAACACCGGTATTAAATTTACGGCATGTAATGCCTTAAAGGAAAATATTATGAAAATGGTATACAGGTGGTACATGACCCCAGTCAAGCTGGCAAAAATTTATCATTTGCCCGATAACAAATGTTGGAAATGTAAAGAGACTGAAGGTACCTTCTACCACCTTTGGTGGACATGCCCGAAGATTAAGGCTTTCTGGGAAATGATCTATAATGAAATGAAAAAGGTACTTAAATGTACCTTTCCTAAAAAACCAGAGGCCTTTCTCCTGGGCATTGTCGGCCAATTGGTGTCAAAGAGGGATAGAACTTTCTTTATGTACGCTACAACAGCAGCAAGAATACTTATCGCGAAGTATTGGAAGACACAAGATCTACCCACTCTGGAAGAATGGCAGATGAAAGTGATGGACTATATGACATTGGCCGAGATGACAGGCAGAATCCGCGATCAACGAATAGAGACGGTGGAAGAAGAATGGAGAAAATTTAAAAGCTATCTTAAGGACTACTATAAACTTAATGAATGTTAAAGTGTTCTGGTTTTTCAGAAATAAAGGGATACAGTGATACAAGGTCAGAATATAGAGAGGACTACGATGACAGAGATGGAGAGTAACAATAGGGAGTTGCTATAAAATTATGGACACTGGGATGCAGAAAGGGGGGGTATGGGGAAGTCCGAGAAAAGAGGTTTATGAAAATAGGTGATGAAACTATACATGTATGTTTGTTCTTTTAAGTGTTTGTTCGTTGTTTAAAACTTTGTAAAACCAATAAAAATTTTATAAAAAAAAAGAAGTCCAAAGGCTCCATCATTCACCTTGTACAATTTTATAATCCCAAGGTCCTCCAAACTTCCCATAAAAAAGTCTCTGCGATCCTCCTTCTCAATTGCCAACCAGGTTCCTGTCATCCAATACTTATTTCCCTTATAGTATATTTTTAAAGGCTTCTGGTTATTCTCTTTCTCCGTCGATTTTCCAACACCTCCTTCTTCCTCCTCTAAAACAACAACATTATCTTCTTGTTCGACTGCCCAAGTATTTTGAATCAGTTCCTTTGTATGGTCAGCAAGTTTATCTGCTTTAAGACTCAAGGTCATAACATCTGTTGCAAAACCTCTTTGTTGATCTTGTAAATTTCCCACGAGAAGAAACATTCTCTCGAGCTCTTTGTGTATTTTTCCATCTGCTGCCATTGTAATGTCTTTACTTCCCCTCTAGAGGGATTTAGTTACTTTGTATTTTCCTCCAACAGTCCAATTACTTTGTTTAGTTTTGTTTCTTCTTTATTTCCAGTAACCCAGAGCCAAATTTGATACAAATAACCAGCACAAATATCAATAAGCAACTTTTCCTTATTTGACAGCTCTTTTGACAGCTGTCAAGTTTCTTGTGTCTCCAGAGCCGGCTCTTTCACGGGTCCCTCCCGGGTTTCAGGGGGGGGATTACCAGTCCGTTTCTCTTCTTTTTCTTTAAAAAAGAAGGGTTGTTCTTAATTCATTCAAAATCGTGGGATTAATAATGTTAATTTCACAAGGAAACAAAAAGTCCTTTCGACCTTAGTTGTTTAAATTCTTGCTTCAAATTGTCTACATGTATGGGGGGGCGGACTTCCTTTTGACACCTCCCCCGATCGTACCGAATTTCAAGAAATTGAAAAGAGTTTTAGATCCGGATTTCTTATTACTCACGGGTTTTTGTTTTTGCAGTCCCAAATTCAAGGAAAAAAGTCAGCGCTCTCCGGCTATGGCTTGCGGCTTCGCTCCGTAGAAGTAGCGATCTGCTCCAGCACCGCGCCGCTCACCTTCCCCCACTCCAAAGCCTTTAAAAAGGCTTCTTCGCGGGTTGGGGGGCGCAAGTGGTGCCCACTGAGCCACCACATCCACAGGCTTCAGCGCCTGTGGTTTTTAAGGGTCCCCGCGTCGCCGTTGCGACGGGACCTGTCTCCCACGGAGCCGATTCTCTCCGGAGCTCGGAGAGAATCCGCCATTTGCCGTTGGCGCTAACCCGGAAGTCCATTTCACTCAGTCCTCTTGATTGTGCTTTGCAAACATTTTAGGTGGTGATTATTCCCTGTGCAGAGCTAATCACCCTCCTTACTTTTGTTCTTGGGTGTGCTCTGATGAGGGGCAAGACAGAGTTAGCCAGAAGTACATAGCCCCCTCAGCACACATGATGTGTCAATGGCAAAAGCCAGGAGAGAGCTCTCAGAAACTGATTAACTTTCTTCCAACTGGTCACCCACAGCTTCTGAATTCTCTTGAGCTGAGGGGAGTGTTCCTAGAGCAGAATGTGAAAGGAAGGAGGCTGGGGAACAACCAGGAGGCCATCCAGAAAATGTTAACTCCAGTAGTGCAGGGAATTGGACAATGTCACTGGGATCCCTTGGGGGAAACTGCTCTTCCCCCAACACACACAAAAACACACCCCAAGCTTGGTAGCTCTTCCAGGCACTGGGGACTCCCAGACATTCAATATAACCACAACTAAGGATTCAAACAGCCAACACAGACAATGTAGCTTTCAAAAACAGCTGCTTCCATGCATATAGTTCTGAGATTGCCGCCTGTCTCTTTTAAATCCTGATCATTCAGTACAGGAAGGGGGTGAGGAGAGGAAGCAATCACAATTCCCTGTGCACTACATGCATCCAACTCTCTGCAAACAGAGTCCTAGGATATTATATACAATCTAATTGCTTTCCATTTTATAAACATGCAATCTGCATTTTCACTCCATGAACAGCTGCTTTTGGTTAAAGTCCTTCAATATGTGTAGCTGGCTTGAGTAGTTTGTGTAAAAGCAGCAGCTGCAGTCTTCCTTGCCCCTCCGTCCTACAAGGAGTGGTGATCTTGCACAGTGGTAAAAAAAACAACCATCAGAGGAAGTCAGGCCTATTCTCACATCCTTCACCACCACCTACTGGTCATTGGACTCAAATACACACGACTCTCACACAGATAGAGGAAAGACCATCCAAGGAATGACTCTGGGAAGGTGACAGGAGCAAAGAGAGATGCCCCCAAAACCCACGTCCCCTTCCACACTTTAACTATTACTTACCTTGCATAGTTCAGCAGTAGGGTCCTGCCCTGACAACACCTCTAGATAGGGCTGGGAAAGACATTCACATTGCCCACAATCCTGAGCTGCTTGGACCAATGACCAGGCAGCTTCCTATGTCTGAGATAGCCGCTAACCCTTAGCCTGCTTGATAGATGGATGACATCATGCAATGAATTCTTAACTGGTTGTGAGGTGTTGGTTATCTAGCTCCGTCGGGAAAGCCTGAGATGCTTACTCTCAGGGTGGTGGGTTTGAGTCCCACACTGGGCAAAGGATTCCTGCTTTGCAGGGGGTTGGACTAGTGGTTCCTTGCAAATCTACGATTCTATGGTTCTATAAAGAGTGCTTTGCTCCT
This sequence comes from Podarcis bocagei, assembly GCF_964188305.1. NCBI lineage: Eukaryota > Metazoa > Chordata > Lepidosauria > Squamata > Lacertidae > Podarcis > Podarcis bocagei. The sequence continues at coordinate 1,339,510 of NC_138142.1, read as the reverse complement.
GTGCCCAGGTGGGCTTGTGTCATCCAGTAGTCTGGTGTCTTTGGAAAGCATGGAGTGTCATGTGAAACAAGGACACACTGAGGGATTAAATTATTGAAAGCTACAGAAGAATCATACACACACACCAAATCAGTATTCTCTCTACAAAGGAAAATCCTGCCTCATTGTATGGCACCAGCATCCTTGTGTAATTGCTAGGGTCCCAGCAGAGCCCACTATTGTTGATGCCTGGCCATCTGAGTCCCCTATAGAAAAACTGAGAGGCGTCTGGTGCTTTAAGAATACCAGGCCCAGTGGAACAGCATCATGAGGAAATTAAAATGGGGCAGACCATGGCAAGTTCAGCTGCTCAATCCTGGCCATTCACGGTCACTGCTGCAGACTGAAGGCTACTCATTGTTACCTGGTAATCCTTTCGCTGGGCTGTGAGGGCACTTAGGGCCTCCTGAAAACTTGTGCCACCCTTGCCAACCCCTGAGCGTGGGGGCAAGACTGCAGGCATCATTTTAATTCTAAAAATCTTCTGACACAGTCCTTTGCACAGCCAGGCATCTGCTGAGGTTCTGTTGGCTAGACCTGAAGCAAGGGGGCCCAGAGGCCCCCCAAAACCTGGAGCCAATGCAAAGTCCTCTGATGTATTGGTAATTAGGAAGAAGGCGGCGAGGATTAGCAACATATGGTCCTTACAGTCAAGGGATGTTAGCAGTGGAGTTCCACACAGCTGTAACGCAACTGGTGTTATTTAATATAAAAATGATCTGGAGTTAGGCACGTCCCGAGAAGCGGCCAAGGCTGTGGAGATTCAGCAGAATGCTGAGAGCCCAAAGACAGTGGGGCCCCTCAGCCCAAGCCACTCTCTATATACCAGGTGAATGGCCAATTCCATGTTAGGGATCATCAGGAAAATAAAAATGCTTTAACCCATGGTGTTGATCGTGCCCATTAAGTTTGTTTACACTGAGTAAATAACATTAGACACAACCCCAAATCAACATCTAAGAAAGAGGGGGCATAGTGGAGGCTTGTATGATTCTGAATGTTGTACAGAAAGGTGATTTTTTTTCCTTCACACGAGAACTTGAAATCCAGCCACTTAAATCAAGTATGAGAATAGCTAGGCAATTATCAGTTCTTGGTCTCTGGGCATCTTACTGAAAAGGCCACTCATGTGTCTGAAGCAACTTAGCATCTGATGACACCTTAAGTATTAACACATTTATTATAGCATAAGCTTTTATGGACACTAGCCTATGTCACCAAATGCATAAAGTGTTGCTGTGAGTTGCTGGTATATGTGAGTACACATAAGTTGTTTTTGGGATGCAGATAGAATTATAAATACTAAGGTCAAAGGGAAATGAAATGTAGTGAGCAAGGGTTCTTAACCAAGGGTCCATTAATTTGGCACAAACATTTATTTTTCCAGTGTGATAAAATCAGTTGTATGCAAATCTTTGTGTGTGCGTGTATGTCCTTTTCTAGGAAGAAGGTCCATAGCCTTCATCAGATGGTGATCCCCAACCAACTGGCATGGACAGTGACAAACATGCTATTAACAGTGGCAGTTGGCAACAGAGCTGGCAATAACACAAATATATTGGTTCCAGTTACAGATAGGTAGCCGTGTTGGTCTGCCATAGTCAAAATAAAAAAAATCCTTCCAGTAGCACCTTAGTTGGTCTTTAAGGTGCTACTGGAAGGAATTTTTTTATTTTGACAAATATATTGGCATTGGTAAGCCATTTAACACTTGTCCTTTGTCCTGGTTCAAGTCGCAGCTGACAGAATTTAGTATCTTTAGAATTTGCAGTTAATAGGTTGCAGTAATTTGAAGTTCCTCTATTGCTTGACTCTTCTTTAGGGGTGGGGTGATGTCTGTTCTGGAGTGGATTTTTGTTGTTGTTGTTAAGCAGAAAGCAATACGGATGAATGATATCTGGAACACAAGATACTTTAGAAATAATCGTGGCCTAGCAAACCAAAGCCTGAAAAAACTAAGTAGGATACATAAAATAAAAATAATGCATTCCAAGTGCAGATGAGGACTCTAGAGAGAATGAACTCAATTATTCTAATGTGCCACAGGCTTCATGGAACATACTTCATGTAAATCTTCCACACTTATAGGAGATAAAATTAGAGTTTAATCAAGAGAATCAATAAATAAGAGTGTTAAATCACCTCCAGGCCCAGGAAGGAGACACTGCAGAGCACTTCCTACACTCTCACTTTGTGGGGACAATGAACATGATGGTGAAGGCTAACACTTAATAGGCAGATCATAACTTCAAACTCATTAGCGCCCCAGGCCCACCTTTCAACTTTGTCACTTGGACATATTAAAAAGGACAAAGCTGCATTGCTCGAGACGGCAAGCATTGCTTTCCTCACCCTCGGCCCAGCAGGCAGCCAGGATGCCTTTGGGACGACTGGGCTGCTTGAGCTCAATCACCAGAGAGGCTGCAGATCCACTGGGATGCGCTGCCTGGCAGGGCGTTCTCTAGAACTGAGCACCAAAATGGCACCTTCATGGATCCCCCATATGACAGGGAATCCGGCTCAAAATGGCACACAAGCCCTTTCCTGAAGGGACTCTATCAAAGGATGCACAACCAACTAAGATCAGGATGCCATTGTGGATCTGGTGCTCATGCCAAGGCAGCTTCTTCTATTATTTCATCACCACCATTATTAATTTATTTAGAGCATTTGTACCTATTATTCAGGCAAAAAGCTCCCAGAGCAGCTCACATACAATAAAGTCTTGCAGGCTTGCAATCTTTGCCTTCTTTGGTGCACAGTCTCTTTCCTACTCCCTTCACCTGCTAAGTGGCCTCTGTCTCTTTTGATCCCAAATAAGAGGCAACGCAGACTGACTACTGAGCCACACTCACTACAATAGAGGATGAAAAGAATCAGAGAAGAAGGGAGAGGGGAACCAAATCTCAGAAAGAGGTCAAAAAATGTATTCATATATGATAAAGTGACATAACCCCCCAGCCCTGGCCATAAACACTAATGGATAGCAAAGTTAAGATGGCCAAATTTCATGATCACAGGAATATCTTCCTATAATCGAGCAGCTGCATACTCAGTTTTGCCTGTCCCAGGGCCTTGGTGGCATAATTGGGGTGGGGTGGGAGGGACTCTAACCAAACCGTTGCTTTTTCTTAGCCTGTGTGGATATTGCCTTCTTTGAGCATCAGATGAGGGCAATTCCTAAAGGACTATCGGCTGCTCTTTGGCTGATAAAATGGCCATTCTGTGAGGCTTCAGGCAAAGCGACCTTCCAGACTGAAGGCTCTGCCTGCCCCTCCCTCTGAACCAGTTCTACGCCCTCCACTGCTTCTAATTCTGCCCTTCTTCACCAGAGCCAAACACAACAGACAAGGAGTATTTTCTGAGCAAATTTATTTAAATTTTCTTAATACAGTTTAGAAACTGCAGAAGTAAACTAAGTTTTACATTCGCTACAAAGTTCCCCCTCTTCGTTTATTATGAACCGCTCCCCCCCCAACCAAACCCACACAACTGATGCATTGTGTAACTTGCTGTTTGGGGCAGGTATTGGGGCTCTCCTTTGTATTGGTGGGAGCAGACTCTTGCATGGGAAAAGCCAGCCCTTGGATTATTTTATGAGCAACAAGCCTAGAGGAGGAAGTCTCTTAAAAACAGTATTTATATATTTACAAAGCTAATCATCTGGTGGGGTGATGAAGAAGCACCATAATCCTGGAAAGGTCAGGCTCCAGATGAAAATGCAGCAAGCTTCTATTGCACTTTAAGTGCCTCCCCCCCCCCGCCCCCCGCACAAGCCAGTGGCATGCTTGCCTCATTCAAAAAGAGGGTGAGCTCATCAGACCTCAGCGCCTTTCGACCAAACAAACAAAAGTCCATTAGCTCTCGAAACAGAAAGCCAAACCCAAACTCTAAGCTTGCTTGGGGTCCTGGAATATTTGCTGCTGAGCTACTAAGCACTGTGATAGTTATATCCAAGATACAATTCACCTTCCTCAACTGAAAACAGCTTTAAGAAATTTCTATGGAGTGCCAGCTTTATGTGATCATGTGCTTGGTGCAAAACTCCTGAACTTCTGCATAGCTTCCGAACGAAACTGTTGGAAAAGGCAACCTTTCCAGAAAGCAGCCACTTTGGCTCTTTTGGGGCGCTTTGCTTTTATGGTAATTTATGCTTAAGGACAGAACTGACAAGGTTTCAGTAATGCCTTTACTCCTGATGCTTATGACTTATAAGCATTTTCTTATTTTGCCAATTATAATGAAGAAACACTTGATTTTCCAATGTAGAAAACTCCAATAAGACAGATCCTTTTGCAGCAGACAGATAAAAGTTGTGTTTGTATGTTTCACTCAATAGATGGGAAAATGATCCTTACTGCCAATAAACAGTTCTGATTTGATTCCAAGATAGTGACAATCTAGAAATAAATAGCTATAAATACATTCAGAGTTCCTATTACAAAATCATGAAGGAAACACAAAATGGGGAATTAACTTCTGATCCAAACCCAAGCATAAAAGACAAGGCATGTCCTAGCAGGAAGAGACACTCAAGACAGGCATAAAACAAGAGGGAAAGAATTGGTCCAGCATCAACAGTCTTGAAACATACCAATTAGCATAATTCAACAATCTCTTCCTCTCTTAAATGACACTAGGTGGCTTTATTTGCTTTGGGTATACATAATGAAAGCAGCTTCTGTCTTTTTTGGAAGAGATTCAGTACCTTGGAGAAACTGCAGCGGTCTCTCTGTACAAATGCACACCATATGTGTGTGTGTGTGAGAGAGAGCGTGTGCATGCATGATTGCACATGCAAAAATCATGCACCCACATGCACACACACACAGTTGTATCAACACGCCATGTATGCGACTTGAGCACAGATCGGTCTTCATTCGTCATTGGCAGCACTTGTCCCTCTCACTTCACCTTGGTTACGCAACTGTATGGGGGGAGAGGGGGGGGGAAGAGTCCGTCAGTCAGTGACCAGTTTTCACTGATAGACAGATAGACAGACAGACAGACAGACAAATGCTCTTGAACATTTTTCCAGGGAAGCCATCTTTACATCGTACAGCTAAACCACCAAGATAAAGGAATGTTGTGAAGCTGATGTGAATGTCAGTTTACAATTGAAGCAGCATTCAGCGATTTGCTGGGTGTCCCACTCAGAATAAGAGATCCTGATGTTGTGCATTTAGGTATGAAGGCCAAACTTTGGGGCTCAAGAGGCTGTAGTTCATTCAGTAGGAAGATCTGGCCTTCCTGGAATTCCTCGGGAGCCCAAACATGCTAACTTGAGAGAAACAGCCTAGAGTGTGACTATGGCTCGGATACACCTTGCAAAATGAAGAAAGGCCTGCAGCCTGTTACTTCTTTTCCAGTTTAACCACCAAGTTTTTAGTGCCTCTCCTACTTCAGAGCAAAGTCCTGAGTGACCCAGATAGCTCTGTCTAGGGTATATCTAGGGTGTGGCAGGAAAGTATGAGGTTCTGCTACTGGGGTGAGGGTGGGGGTTGTTTGTTTTTTAACATTCTGATATAAAACCACAACTGCCACGTTCACAAGAAAAGCCACTCACTGTTGGGGTGAAGCAAGGACCCAGAGTGTGTCGCTCTGAGGAGATGCCTTTGCCCTGGAGTGTGTCGCCATGTTGGCTGGCAAAATGCCCTCCCCTGACGGGCACACCAGATCCCCAAGTGAAAATGCGCCTCCTTACCAAGGATTTTTAGGTTTTTAGCTTCTTCTTTTCTGCAACTGTTTTCATCACCTTTTGTTTGCTGGCATCTTAAAGAATTATTTTTTTGTTTTACCGATCAGTTCTTTATCATTTATATTATGCTGTACCTCATCATCATGAAAGGCGGGCTATAACTCTTTTAAGTAAAGTAAATAACAAATGAAATGCCTGCATTGAGGTGCCAGCGCCTGAGCTGGGAAAGGTGGGGAAGGAGGCTAGAGGAGCACTGAGGCATCGTTTGAGTGATACAGTAACTCCCCTTGGCAGGAAATGTCCTGAGGGGCATGAGGGGCCTGCGATCCTCAGCACCCAAGTCACTTACGCAGCTTCATTTGGCCTCTGACCCTACAGAAGATCCCTCTAGACATCGGCAGCCAACGTCCCTCGGACGGAACCCTTCTCACGCATCTAGATGCAAAATAAAACTCTCAGCCACTAGGCAGTTGACAGAGGAGGATTTAGTTGGAAAGGAGTACACTGGTCAGAGAAAAGCCTCTGGTAGCCAGTATCAAATAGCCTTGTGCCCTGAAGCAGTGAGAGGAAGGAAGAGCGCCCCATTTGCAACCAACAGCACACAGTTCAAGCAAACGGCAAACTCCGAGTTGCCCAGGGGAGGAGAAATGGAAAAAGAAGAGGAGGAACTACCACCAAGCAAATATATATTAAAAGGTTAAGAAATGAATCCCCAAATGTATGTTAGGGTTAAAAGTGGTCCCTGGGTCTAAAACAGTTGAAAACACCTGTCCTGCAGCATCTCTCCCCTGCTGGGGCCTCCTATGAAGGGCAAACCACCACCAGATGCAAGATGTTAGTCACAACGGACAGAAAGAAGGTGGGATGAAGAAGAAAATATACAACATCATCAGAGATAAGATGGCGGCGCGTGTAGATGCAGCGGCTGGTTGCTCCTCAACTCAGAATTTGGCTTTTTTGTCCTGCCAAAATAGACTTGTTTATAGTCGGCAGGACATGTTATCTATTCGGCTAAGGAGTGAGTGCTGCACAAATTATTGTTTTAATTAGTGTTTTTATAGTTGATTTGATTTTGTGTGGAGTGCCCTACCTTGGTGGATGGGGCAGCCAAGTAATTTCGTTGTCCCCGAGAGGGGGCAATGACAATAAAGATATTATTATTATTATTATTATTATTATTATTATTATTATTATTATTATTCAGGAGGTGAGATGAATCAGAGAAGGAGCACACACAACAAGATGTCAAGAAGAAACAGAAAAGCTGGCTGAAGAAGAGATGAGCCAGGCAGCCAGAGACCTTCAAGGAAGGAGGAAGGCCAGAAGAGCTCAAGGCAAGAAACCGGGTCCTGAGGGGGCAAGAGGTCCGTAAAGCCCATTCCCCCTCCCTCCAGGATAGGCAGTCTTGGCACCCCTCAGCACCCCGTGCCTCTGATCACATGAGGAAGCATCTGTGCAACTGGGCTGCCCAGAGACACAGAGATGCTTGTGAAGAGGGCAGCAGCTTCAAGGAGCACCGCAGCAAGGGCTGGATGGGCTGCTGGAGGTCCCGGTGCAGAGCCCAAGAGCAACCTGCATTTACCTCCATGGAGGGAGCCCCACAAAGCAACACACAAGAGGAGACAGGCAGCAACAACATGACAGGGAAGGACAGAAAGGAAACACAGGACAGTCTCCATGATGTACATGTACTGTAAAATCCTTGTTCGCTGGAGGATTGAACAAATGAGCAGCAGAAGAAGAATGTGGCAGACACCAGGGGGCATGAAACAAGTAGCCCCTTGCTCTCTTGGGGATCTTCCTTCCTGCTCTGACTCTTTCCTCAGGTTTCTCAGCCACTCTGCTCTATGGGGAGATGTCCCTTGTAGCGTTAGTAGCAGTAATTCAGAAGCGTACAGAACAAGCACACATATCCAGCAAAAAGCCAAGGGAAGTTTTAATAGCCAAACTTCATACAGGGGAAAGGAAAGCCCTGCAGACTGGCCAGGATGTCCTGGTCAAAGAGGCAGCTAGCCCATCAATCTGTGGTTTGCCCTTTTAAAAGGGGGGGCTGGCTCAAGTGAGCAGCCTGCCTACAAGCTCTGTTTGCCACTCTTGTCTTTTTTGCTTCAAGAGTGAGCCTCCAGAGGGCTGAGCAGTCTCTCCCACCACAGTAATGCTCCAACAAAGTGCAGTCCTGCATTTCCCAGAAGGCCTGAATGCAGCAGAACATGGCAGCTGCGCCAAGTCAGAAACCTCTGCAAGAGCACTCTTACCGCTTCCAGCTCTCTCTGCGTTTCATCCTCCATCCGCCGGATGTCCTCCATTGTGAGGTCAATCCACCGGTCAATCCAGCAGAAGAGCTGGCGATGGAAGTTGGTAAATATCCTTTTTTCTTGCTTTAGAGAGAAAAAAAAGCAGGCTGAGGCCACAGTCCCTCAGGTCCACTAAGCAACTGCTGTTCTATTTCTCCTGCAGCCTTCATAGCTGCCTCTCTCACAGGACTAAGGGAACAGTCCAGAAGCAGATCTACCCCCAAGAAGGCAATTCTTCCAAAGTCAAACCAAGCAATTCAAATCAACACGCGAGAAGCTTGTCTCCTCCAAGCTCTGACAAACATTCCCAGCTTCTCACCTTCTGAATAAAGTTCTCTATTTTGTTCTGCAGTCCCCACCACTTAAACTTGATTGTCACCAGCTTGTAAGCACACATTTTCGGACAGTCTCCATCAGCAGACAACTCCTTCTGTTTGCAGAGAAGCAAAAGAAGAAGGTGAGTGGGGCGTTTCTGTTTGACAAGCATCAGGCAGACTCTGGGAACTGAATTGAAGTGTCTTACCTTGAAGTCATCCCTACTAAAAAATCAAGCCACAATTCTATGGAACAGGACTTCCTCTCCAAGGCTGCTTGGGCCCTCACTGTCAGTGCTTTTCGATGGCTGATTAAGATGCACCCAGGAGGCCTCTGGCCCAGTGGGCAGTCTTCCTTCCAACATGGCTGTGCAATGCAGTTCTAGCTGGTGTACATTTTCACACACAGGCCAGTCACCCTCCTCAGAGAAAAGGGCTGATAGGGAGGCTGGGCAATATCCTACCACACAGCAAGAAATGCTGGTGCCCCGGAAGAGGCGAGGGCAGCAAAGAGCCAGAATAAATGAAGCGATATTTTATCAATGCTACATTCAGTTCAAGAGCAGGTGTGCCATTTCATATCAAAAGAAGGCTCAAAAGAGATTTAATATTCACAGTACCCCTGTTCTCATAGGAACACAGGAAGCTGCCTTGTGCCAAGTCAGACCCTTCTAGCTCAGTATTGCCTCCACGGAACGGCAGCCATGGTTCTCCAGGGTTTCCGAGGAGGGAGTCTCTCCCCCGCCCGCCTTGAGATGCCCCTGGGCATCAAACTTCAGACATTCCACATGCAAAGAAGATTAAAGGTTTAAATAGTTTAAAGGCAACCAGCATGTTTACCTGCTGTGGTTGCAGATTAATAGGAAGCAGTTAGGATTAATTAGGATGCTGAATGCTTCAAAAATCCGGCACCATGATAGAAAACTAACATGCCAGTTTTGCCTTGACTCTCACCCATTCACAGGAGAAGGGAGCTTTAAGAGATCTATGCCTACCACCCCCCAATTCAGGCCTCAAGCCACAGCCAGGAGAAAAACCCTCCCTCCCTCCCTCCCTCCCTCGCCCAGACACAGACCACAGGCAAACATGCCTCTCACTCAAGGGCATATGCTTCACCTGTACACCTGTGCCTCACTCTCACAGTCCACCTATTCAGACATACCTCCCCCCACTCCCCCCCCAAACTACCCAGACACTTGCTCTTGTCCTTCTCTCACAAACACACCAAACAGATGCACACCTCTCCCTCTCTCCCTCTCGTGGCCAAAGGGGGTGACTCAGAGGGAGGGGCACAAAGCAAAACACTGAAAAGGTACAGCAGGCTAGATTCTCAACCCCCCAAAACAGTAATAGTCTATATGTTTTATTTCATATATCTGGTTCTAAAAAAGGCTAGAAACTTTTTTAGAACAAAAGCTGGGAATTTACGAATTATGGTTCATTCTGGGGGCACCAAAGGACCACAGCGCTTGTGGGTGCTGGGTTGGCAATCCCTGCTCAAGAGCTATTCCGTGTTGACTTTTTCTGTTGATTAGGACAGAAAAGTCAAATAGTATTACCTTCCAGTTAGGTCCCAAAGGGCCTCTCTTGGTCTTGACTGACTGGAACAAGGCTGGGTCCTCATCAGCTTTGTAGTCCTGTGAAATCAAAAGCCCAATGAGGAATTAGGATGGGTTTTTTTGGGGGGGGGCACTCAGGCAGCATTTTTCATTGCCAAAAAACAATCAAGTAGGAGTCACAGAAGCTGTAGAATAAAGGAGAGTATAGCTGTGTTCTGTTCATTTAGTACAGGGGTGGGCAACCTAAGGTCCGGGGACCAGATGTGGCCCAACTGCCTTCTAAATCCAGCCCGCAGACGGGTCCGGGGAAGCAGGGTGTTTTTACATGAGTAGAATGTGTCCTTTTACTTAAAATGCATCTCTGGGTTATTTGTGGGGCATAGGAATTCATTCTCCCCCCCCCAAAAAAAAATAGTCCAGCCCCCCACAAGGTCTGAGGGACAGCGGATCGGCCACTTGCTGAAAAAGTTTGCTGACCCCTGGACAACATCATGAAGATGATTTCAAAACTGAGCCCACTTGGTTGGGGCGTAGGGTTAAGCATGCAACCCCAACATCTAATTGGCCACTTTACCAGCCAAGGTGTGAAATCTCGTTAGAACATTAGCTCTGCCTACCAATAAAAAAATACAGCTGGGGAAATTGTGTTGAACTTGCAAGGGGAAGAGAAGAAGAAAGCCTCGCACACTGCTGGGAATCAACACCTTCCCGGTATAACTGTGATGCCACCCCAGAATGGGCCAATTCCAGAGGCCTGCTTTAGCTACATTTCAGTCCACAGCTGAAAAAGGTTGCTGACCCCTGATTTAGCAGCAGCTAATTCCCCTAAAAAGGGGAATTTAACACAATACTGGCCACTTTTCCAGAAGACTCGCCCTTAAGCTGACTTCCCAATGCGTCTTCCATCAATATCTCTACACACAGGTGTTATTTATTTATTTAGGAAGCCTCATTAAGGAATCCTAAGTCCATTTAAAAGTTTGGACTTCACTTGATGCCTGAAGGATAGCAAGAATGGCAGCAAGTGAACACATTCCAAAAAAAGTCTTGTCCCCCCACCCCCGACACTGCAGAATCACAGATGGTCACATCTGTTGTTGAGGGAGAGCATTTTGGACTTGTTTATGCCAGTGGGTGAGCAGGCTTTAAAAATCCGTGTCCAGACATATGACCAACAGAATGGAAGACTGTCCAGCCTCTGGGACCCCCCACCGCCCTGCCCCCATCAGGATGATGAACAGGTATGCAAGAATCAATCCCATGGATACCAGAGAAAGCAAAATGCTCCATTAGCAGTTTTGGAAGATGGGAGTTCTGCTGCCATCCCTCGGCATTTGCTCCCAGCTCTAGGTGCACACGCCAGGCTCTGGCCAGGTGCAAGTTGGGACCTTGGCCATAAGTCAGTTGAAGCCAAGGGATTCCTGTGCAATTGCCAAAATCACTCTTGGTATGTATTTTTTCCTTCTGCATCCAACAACTACAGCACAGAGCAAACATCACCTCAGCTCTAATTCTGAGTTACAGAGAAGCAACTGACCAGCAGAGCCAACTCGGAGGCTATTGGGGAATGGGAGAGAGATGTGGCTGAGCAGTTGCCTTCTCCTTGCCACCAACTACAGACTCTTCATCTCATTATCAAACCAGTGCAGCCCAGGCAAATCTTCAATGGCTGGTTGCTTCAGATTCCTCCTCCTTTGCCCGGCAACGAGAGCACCATCTTGTGGGCAGGCCTCCCTCCTGGGCAGCAGAGCAGCACTTAAGCCACTTCCAATGGCCCCTAGGAGTTGGCACCTATGCCTGGAGATAACAGAGTAAACAATGCCAGGAGGGAGCTGCAGCCCAAGATAGGAAAAGAGGTGCTAAGGAAACACTAGGCTTCTTTAAATGAACTCAAATCTCCAGGGCCTGATGAGGCGCACCCACAGGTACTAAAAGAGCTTGCAGATGTAATCTCAGAGCTTCTGTCTATAATTATTTAGAATTCTTGGAGAACAGGTGAGGTCCCTGTAGACTGGAAACGAGTAAATGTTGTCCCCATCTTCAAAAGGGGGTGGTGGTGGAGGAAGACACAGGTAAGTACCAACCAGTCAGCTTGATGCAGATACCAGGAAAGGTTCTAGAACCGATAATTCAACAGTTGATCTGTGAGCCCTGTGATTACTAAGACCCAGCATGGGTTTCTCAAGAACAAATCATGCCAGGCGAATCTCATTTCTTCTTTTGATGAGTTAGAAGCTTGGTGGATCAGGGGAATGCTGAGGACCTAATGCATCTTGATTTTAGTAAAGCTTCTGACAAGTCCCCCATGATACCTCAATTTGTATCTGGTTGGCTGACCAAACCTAAGGAGTGTTCACTAATGGTTCCTCATCATCCTGGAAAAAAGGGACAGGTGGGGTGACACAGGGTTCAATTCTGGGCCCTTTGTTGTTCAACAACTTGGAGAAAGGAATTCAGGGAATGCACATCAAATGTGCAGATGACACTAAGTTGGGAGGGTTAGCTAATGTCACAGAAAGCAGAATCTGGATTCAATATGACTTTAACAGATTGGAGAACTGGGCCCAAACTAACAAAATTAATTCCAGTAGAAACAAATGTAAGGTTTTACACTGAGGCGGGAAGAACTATCTGCACAAATATAAGATGGGGAACACCTGGATTGTCAATAGTATATGTGGAAAGAATCTAGGGGTTTTGGTGGACCACAAGATTAACATGAGCCAACAGTGTGATGCAACAGTGGAAAAAACTAATGTCATTCTTTGGTGTATCAGCAGAAGTATAGTGTCCAAATGAAGAAAACTAATAGTTTGACTCTATTCTACCTTAGTCAGACCATACCTGGAGGATTGTGTCCAGTTCTGGGCACCACAATTTAAAAAGCCGGAAGGTGTGCAGAGGAGGGTGACCAAGATGATCAAGGGTCTGGAAACCAAGTTTTATGAGGAACACTTGAGGGAATTTGGTATATTTAGCCTGGTAAAGAGGAAACTGAGGAAACATGATAGTCATCTTCAAATATGTCAAGGGCTGTCACATGGAAGGGGGAGCAAGCTTGTTTTCTCCTGCTCTAGAGGGGAGGACTCGAACCAATGCCTTCAAGGTACAAGAAAGGAGATTCTCACTAAACATCAGGAAAAACTTTCTGAAACTAAGATCTCTTTGACAATGGAACGGACGTCCACAAGAGGTGGTGGACTCTCATTCCTTGGAAGTTTTTAATCAAAGGTTGGAGGGTCGTCTGTCATGGATGCTTTAGTTGAGATTCCTGCATTGCAGGGGGTTGGACTAGATGACCGTTGGGGACCCCTCCAACTCTACAATTCTGATTTGTATTGCAGCTATTTTGAAGGCCATTTTTGTGGCAAAAAAGGCCTTTAACTGTTGTTGTCCCCTTCATGGATCACTGCCTTGTCGTGGCGAAGGGGCTTGAATAACTCAGAGAAGCTATGAGCTATGCCGTGCAGGGCCACCCAAGATGGACAGGTCATAGTGGAGAGTTTTGACCAAACATGATCCACCTTGAGCAGGAACCGGCAAGCCACTCCAGTATCCCTGCCAAGAAAACTCCATGGACAAAGGCAACAGGCACCAAAAAGTTATGACGCTGGAAGATGAGCCCCTCAGGTCAGAAGGCGTCCAACATGCTACTGAGGAAGAGCAGAGGACAAGTACAAGTAGATTCAGAGCTGATGAAGCGGCTGGGCCAAAGCCGAAAGGACGCTCAGTTGCGGATATGCCTGGAAGCGAAAGGAAAGTCCAATGCTGTAAATAAAAATATTGCATAGGAACCTGGAATGTAAGAACCATGAACCTTGGTAAGTTGGATGTGGTCAAAAATGAGATGGCAAGAATAAATATTGACATCCTGGGCATCAGTGAACTAAAATGGACAGGAATGGGTGAATTCAGCTTGGATGACCATCATATCTACTACTGTGGGCAAGAATCCCATAAAAGAAATGGAGTGGCCTTCGTAGTCAACAAAAGAGTGACAAAAGCTGTACTGGGATGCAATCTCAAAAATGATAGAATGATCTCAATATGAATCCAAGGCAGACCTTTTAACATCACAGTAATCCAAGTTTATGCACCAACCACTGATGCTGAAGAAACTGAAATTGGCCAATTCTATGAAGACTTACAACACCTTATAGAAATGACACCAAAGGAGGATGTTCTGCTCATTATAGGGAATTGGAATGTTAAAGCAGGGAGTCAAGAGATAAAAGGAACAACTGGCAAGTTTGGCCTTGGAGTTCAAAACGAAGCAGGGCAAAGGCTAAGAGAGTTCTGCCAAGAGAACAAGCTGGTCATCACAAACACTCTTTTCCAACAACACAAGAGAAGACTCTACACATGGACATCACCAGATGGGCAGCATCGAAATCAGATTGATTATATTCTCTGCAGCCAAAGATGGAGAAGCAAAAACAAGACCTGGAGCTGAATGTGGCTCAGATCATCAGCTTCTTACAGCAAAATTCATTTTTTTTTAAATAAAATTTTTATTAGGATTTTCTCAATTTTTTTTAGACAAACACAAAAACATAGACATACAAATAACACATATAATTTTTGAAACCTTATTTTTCTTAAACACTGTCCCGGACTTCCCCCACCTCCCCTTCTTGCATCCCAATTTCAAAATTTAGCTCAGCAAGTTCTTTGTACCCCAATTATCCCTTATTAATATTTTACTTAATTCATCTTAGCCCTTTTTCTAAGGTCAACCCAAATTCCCTTTCACGAGGTTCCCAATTATTAAAATAATTACAAGACAACCTATCAAGTAAAACATATAATTATACCCCTTTGGATTCCACAGCTTTCCCCCCCTCCCCCGGTTTCGATCCCCAAAAATTGTCCATTAGTCTATCAGCTCTCAGCCTGGATCTACCACGTCCAAGGCTCTTAAAACTCTCTCAGTCCCTTTCAGCCGGTTTTGTTGACAGTCCTTTGTGTTGAACATCAGGTCTCGGAGCATCTTTGACCCACTAGGGTCTATATTTTTTCCAACCAGCCCACCATATTCGAAGAAAGAGTCCAGGTCCTGCTTCTTATTCTTTCTAAGTCCAAGTGTCCCAAATGTCCCAAACATTCCAGTTTTCACCTTGATCAAATTTGTAATCCATAGATCTTCCGGACTCCCTATAGGGAAAAATCCCCAGTCCTCATTCTCCATTTCAAACCAAATTTTCTTCATCCAAACCTTGCTTTCCTTACATTCCAATTCAACAGGCCTCTGGTTGTTCTTTTCCACTTGTGGCGTTTCAGCTCCTCCTTCGCATTCTTCCAAAACAGCACATGTATTTTCCTTTCCAGCTGCAGATTTTTCTTGCGTCAAGTCCTTTTCAACAGAATTGTTTACTTTAAGATTCAAGGTTATAAGATTTGCCGCCATAACATCACTCTGCTCTTGCAGCTTATCCAGGAAATCAAACACCCTATCCAGTTCTGCCTGTAATTTTCCATCTGTAGCCATTGTAATATCTCAGAACCCCCTCTAGAGAGATTCTGGTTACTAAGTATTCTTTCTCCAACAATCAGGTTATTTTGTTCTTATTTTCTCTCCTTTTGCAAAAGCTCACAGTCCAATGTAACAAAAATAACCGGCCAAAGTAGCAACAAATAGAATTTCCTGACTTTGACAGCTCATTTGACAGCTGTCAAACTCTGTAAATATCTTCTGCAGGCTCTCTCGCGGATCGCTCCCGGTTCCGGGGGGGGGGGTTTACACTTCAACTCTGTCGTTCAGTTCTAATCCTCCAGTAATAAATTGTATATACAAGTCGTGAAATTAAAGATTTTTATCTCAAAGAGAGGAAAACAGTCTCTCAACCTTAGTTATCTGATTCTTGCTTTAAATTGTCTGCAAAGGGGGGGGGGAGGCGGACTTCCTTTTGGCACCTCCCCCGGTCGTACCGAATTCAATTAAAAAAGATTTTTAATTCCAATTTCCGTATTACTCACGGGTTGTTACTTTTTGTAGTCCAAAAGATCAAGGAAAGAAGTCAGCGCTCTCCAGCCATGGCTTGCGGCTTCACTCCGTGGAAGAAGCGGTCTACTCACAGCACCACGCCGCTCTCCGCCACCCGCTCCAAAGCCTTTAAAGAGGCTTCTTTGCAAGTAGGAGGGGGCGCAAATGGTGCCCACCGAGTCACCAGGTCCACAGGCATCCGCGCCTGTGGTTTCTGAGGGTCCCCGCGTCATCGCCGCGGCAGGATCCCTCTTCCACCAAGCCGATTCCCTCCGGAGCTCGGAGGGAATCCGCCATTAGCTGATTGCGCCAACCCGGAAGTCCCTTACAGCAAAATTCAAGCTTAAACTGAAGAAAGTAGGAAAAACCACTGGGCCAGTAAAATACAATCTAAGTCAAATCCCTTATGAATACACAGTAGAAGTGAGGAACAGGTTTAAGAATTTAGATTTGGTGGACAGAGTGCCTGAAGAACTATGGATGGAGGCTCGTAACATTATACAGGAGGCAGCAACTAAAACCATCCCAACGAAAAGGAAATGCAAGAAAGCAAAGTGGCTGTCCAATGAGGCCTTACAAATAGCGGGAGAGAGAAGGCAAGCAAAGTGCGAGGGAGATAGTGAAAGATACAGGAAATTGAATGCAGATTTCCAAAAAATAGCAAGGAGAGACAAGAAGACCTTCTTAAACGAGCAATGCAAAGAAATAGAGGAAAACAATAGAAAGGGAAAAACCAGAGATCTGTTCAAGAAAATTGGAAATATGAAAGGAACATTTCGTACAAAGATTACCATAATAAAAGACAAAAGTGGAAAGGACCTAACAGAAGCAGAAGACATCAAGAAGAGGTGGCAAGAATACAAAGAGGAATTATACCAGGGGAAAAAAATGGATGGTTCGTACACCCCAGGTAGTGTGGTTGCTGACCTTGAGCCCGACATCCTGGAGAGTGAAGTCAAATGGGCCTTAGAAAGCACTGCTAATAATAAAGCCAGTGGAAGTAATGGTATTCCAGCTGAACTATTTAAAATTTTAAATGATGATGCTGTTAAGGTGCTACACTCAATATGCCAGCAAGTTTGGAAAACTCAGCAGTGGCCAGAGGATTGGAGAAGATCAGTCTACATCCCAATCCCAAAGAAGGGCAATGCCAAAGAATGCACCAACTACCGCACAATTGCACTCATTTCACACGCTAGAAAGGTTACGCTTAAAATTCTACAAGGCAGGCTCAAGCAGTATGTGGACCGAGAACTCCCAGAAGTGCAAGCTGGATTTTGAAGGGGCAGAGGAACCAGAGACCAAATTGCAAACATGCGCTGGATTATGGAGAAAGCTAGAGAGTTCCAGAAAGACATCTACTTCTGCTTCATTGACTATGCAAAAGCCTTTGGCTGTGTCGACCACAGCAAACTCTGATGGTGTTTCCTGCTTGGCAGGGGGTTGGACTCGATGGCCCTTGTGGTCTCTTCCAACTCTATGATTCTATGAAACTATGGGAAGTTCTTAAAGAAATGGGAGTGCCTGATCACCTCATCTGTCTCCTGAGAAATCTCTATGTGGGACAAGAAGCTACAGTTAGAACTGGATATGGAACAACTGACTGGTTCAAAATTGGGAAAGGAGTACAGCAAGGCTGTATATTGTCTCCCTGCTTATTTAACGTATATGCAGAATTCATCATGTGAATGGCTGGGCTGGATGAATCCCAAGCTGGAATTAAGATTGCCGGAAGAAATATCAACAACCTCAGATATGCTGATGACACAATCATGATGGCAGAAAGTGAGGAGGAATTAAAGAACCTTTTATTGAGGGTGAAAGAGGAGAGCACAAAATATGGTTTGAAGCTCAACATCAAAAAAACGAAGATCATGGCCACTGGTCCCATCACCTCCTGGCAAATAGAAGGGGAAGAAATGGAGGTAGTGAGAGATTTTACTTTCTTGGGCTCCATGATCACGGCAGATGGTGCCAGCAGTCACGAAATTAAAAGACGCCTGCTCCTTGGGAGAAAGGCGATGACAAACTTAGACAGTATCTTAAAAAGCAGAGACATCACCTTGCCAACAAAGGTCCGTATAGTTAAAGCCATGGTTTTCCCAGTAGTGATGTATGGAAGTGAGAGCTGGACCATAAAGAAGGCTGATCGCCGAAAAATTGATGCTTTTGAATTATGGTGCTGGAGGAGACTCTTGAGAGTCCCACGGACTGCAAGAAGATCAAACCTCTCCATTCTTAAGGAAATCAGCCCTGAGTGCTCACTGGAAGGACAGATCGTGAAGCTGAGGCTCCAATACTTTGGCCACCTCATGAGAAGAGAAGACTCCCTGGAAAAGACCCCGATGTTGGGAAAGATTGAGGGCACAAGGAGAAGGGGAGCAAGGAAGAAAGGGGAAACCACACCCACAGGCAGCTTTGTGGGGGTGTTGGTGTGTAGGCAGGTGGGCAGAATGGGGACACTAACCCCTTTGTGGCGTGACAGGCAGGAACGTGAGTCAATCGACTGCCCTTTGCTTCTGCTCCCTAGAAAGGGGAGTGGGCTTGACTTACTGCAGTTTTACAGATCCTTTGGAAGGCTGTCACAGTTGGATTCACCTTTTCTCTAGGATGGTGATTCCCAACTGCTGGCAAAACATTTTTACAACCAAAAGCATACTGAGCAACTCTGGTGAGCCCCAGTGATATTTCAAGGTTATGGGAATGGCTTGTTCTCTCCAATGTGTTTTCATTTAATGTGAAAAATCCTGCTCTCCATATTGTTAGAGAGACTGTCAATTCACTCAGAAACACTTTCCACAACAACCGCTGCATTATATATATATATATATATATATATATATATATATATATATATATATATGCTAATGAGCCCTTTCAAGAACAGCATTAAAAAGTGCTGGAACCAGAGTCAGCCGTGGCTTTATGTCAAACCACAGCAGGCGCCTCCAGCAAGATTGCAGCTCCTCACTTCTCTTAACCTAATTTCATGTATTAAAACTAAATTAGCAGGAATGTTAAAACAAGAGGAAGCACATTCAAAAGATTCACTCAATATGCAAGTCAGCGTGGAGGGAGGCAGATGGAGGATCCTGTCACAGCGTGTGTCTGCGTGGGGAAGACAGCAGGGGCAGCACGTGGAGGTGGAACAACAGCCAGGGCTCTTGACCGTCCTGCCAAGGGGGTTCCCAGGAGCTGTAGAGACCACCAAGGAAGGACCCCTGCAGGGATCAAGGTGATCCTTGCTAGCCCTTTAGCCAACTGCCCAGGAGGGAGTTCAGGAAAGGCAGGCAGTGGTTCGTGCTCTGGTGTCTGGGGGTGCTGCTGCTGCTGCTGCTGCTGCTCCTTCTTCCTCTCCACAAGCCTGTTGCCAAGGGAAGGAAACTGTTGGAAGACGCTCCCCACTTTGTGCATTTCAACCCCCACACCCTGGAAGTTGCAGCAGTAGCTCATGGTTCACATGCAAGACGCAAACACCACTGTGGGGTGGCTGGCTTGCTGAATGAAGACCCAAAGGGGTGGTCCCGATAAAAAGGCTAGCTAAGATGACAGTGCCCTGAGGGCAGAGCTTCCTCGGAGGTCCTCCTCCATCCAATCAGGATGGCAGCCCTAGGATGGCGAGGGAAGCCAAGACAACTGACAGGGAGGTGATGGAAGAGACTGAACCATCATGGATGGGCCTGAACTTGTGGCCCAGGTCCCTTGCCAGACAGAAAGCCAAGGAGATGGTGCCGGGAAGCTGGCCTGGGCCTGGGCAGAAGAGGGGGCAAGCAAGAGAACCCCCAGCCCCTGGGCACAGAGGAAAGGCAAGAAGCTGATTTCAATTTCTGGGTTTTCACTCTGCTCATTTTCTTCCAAATCACTCCCAAAAGCAGAGGCCTTTCTGTAGTTAATTGTGTGTCTCCTTCTGCTTACACTTTAAAAGATTCCTCCTCTCTTGGGAAGTGACTTTTGTATACAAATCACGTAAAACTGCTTAGACAAACCTCTGGAGATGATTAGAAGGGGCCAGCTTTCCATTTATACCTTAAGAAAGCAGCAGATGTCAAATGAACCATTTGTATACATTTGGAGAGGCAAAGAGCTGGCATCTGAGTTTCATTAGGACCTTCAAGAGCACACAGAGCTTGGGGCCAGCTGCTCATTGATTAGAGCCTTGGAACAAAAGGCACCGCCTTGCAAAGATGGTTTGGCCAAGGTTCACTCAAGTCGAAGGCCGAATGCTAAGCATAACATGAGCAGCACATGAGCAGCTGGAGAGCAAAAAAAATTCCTGTGCTCCCCTCACAGGGTTATCTGCTCATTTTTCAGCCAAGTCTGCAGCACCAAGAATAGCCAGGCTGCGGCCTGATTCCGAGAGGATAGCAAAGAGCTCTTTCTACTACAAAAACACTCCGGGGCTGGGGATGGGGGGAAGCAACAGGAAGGGCCTTTACTGCTGAGAGATCCCCTTTCCAAACCAACATAGGAACTTGAAAGGCAAAATATGACAAGTGTTGCAAAACATTCCACGGACCGTGCTGAAACAAAAGGAACAAAAAAGTCGCTTCAAAGGTTAAGCCTGATGAAAAGAGGAGAGAGAAGCCCAGCAAAGGGAGGTCTGAGCAGTGGGGTGTGATGGCCCAATTCTGTGCAGGAACTGCAAGCCCTTCCAAGGTCAAACGCTTCCAGACCTTGAAGTAGAGCTAGGACAGCACAACTGGGATGCACGAGTCCTCCAACTACCAAGTAGGGACAAATTGCAGAGGGAAAATGGGGGCTGTCATCATTCATCACTTTTGCGAGCGGTTCCTATAAATCATTTGGAGCGTTCAGAAAGGAGTTAACTGTGTTAAATGCAACACAGAGTGAGGAGGAGGAGAGTGGGGAGAGCTGTTCAGGATTACAGTACAGTTGAACCTTGGTTTTCAAAAAGAATGCATTCCTGAAGTCCGTTTGACTTCCGAAATGTTCGGAAACCAAAGTGCGGCTTCCGATTGGGTGCAGGAACGTCCTGCAGCCAATTGGAAGCCGCGCTGGACATTCAGCTTCCAAGGCAAAGTTTGCAAACTGGAACACCTACTTCCAGGTTTGCGGTGTTTGAATTCCAAGTGGTTTGTGAACTAAGCTGTTCAAAAACCAAGGTACAACTGTACTACGTTGTTCTGCACATGGATCATTCACTCACTCTACAGCTGAAGCAGCTAACCTGCAGCCTGGATCCCCTCGCCGGAGAGCTCTTGTGCACTTCCAACATTTCAACAATTAATTTTTTTAAAAAAATCTGTTCTGCAGACGTGTTCCCACCTTTGGTGCTGTGGGTGTCCCAGCAGCCCCCCCCCCAAAAAAAAAACCCTGGCTGCTTCTGCCTCCATTTACCTCGCCTTTAATGGCCTCTCTTCTTCGTGACTAGTGACTAGTGGGGTGCCACAGGGTTCTGTCTTGGGCCCGGTCTTATTCAACATCTTTATCAACGACTTGGATGATGGACTCAAGGGCATCCTGATCAAATTTGCAGATGACACCAAACTGGGAGGGGTGGCTAACACCCCAGAGGACAGGATCACACTTCAAAACGACCTTGACAGATTAGAGAACTGGGCCAAAACAAACAAGATGAACTTTAACAGGGAGAAATGTAAAGTATTGCACTTGGGCAAAAAAATGAGAGGCACAAATACAAGATGGGGGACACCTGGCTTGAGAGCAGTACATGTGAAAAGGATCTAGGAGTCTTGGTTGACCACAAACTTGACATGAGCCAACAGTGTGACGCGGCAGCTAAAAAAGCCAATGCAATTCTGGGCTGCATCAATAGGTGTATAGCATCTAGATCAAGGGAAGTAATAGTGCCACTGTATTCTGCTCTGGTCAGACCTCACCTGGAGTACTGTGTCCAGTTCTGGGCACCACAGTTCAAGAAGGACACTGACAAACTGGAACGTGTCCAGAGGAGGGCAACCAAAATGGTCAAAGGCCTGGAAACAATGTAAGAGCTGTTCGACAGTGGAATTTGCTGCCAAGGAGTGTGGTGGAGTCTCCTTCTTTGGAGGTCTTTAAGCAGAGGCTTGACAACCATATGTCAGGAGTGCTCTGATGGTGTTTCCTGCTTGGCAGGGGGTTGGACTCGATGGCCCTTGTGGTCACTTCCAACTCTATGATTCTATGATTCGTCTGCTGTGGTGACATTGTCCTTGGCACTCAGAAAGGAACACTCCTTCCCCTTCCCTCAGCCCATATTACAATGGGCATGGGGGGGGGGGAGAGGCACATTTGCAAGCTAGGAAGGCACCTGAATGCATTCCTCCCCCCCAACACAGTGCAAGGACGTGGAGGGAAAATGCTGGAGAATCTCCACCCCCACCCCACTGCTGGTCTCTGTGAGGCCTGGGGGAGGAAGGGGCAGAAACAAGGCTAGAGGTGCTTCTGCCCTTCAGATACAGCAGATGCCAAGCAGGGCAGGTGGACTAGCACAAAAACAGCAAAAAGTTTCAATTAAGGCACTGATCCAGGAAAAAAAGGCCTTCCACAGGCCCATGTGATTAACCCCACCAGAAGTGTCTGCAGCACCCTGAGTTGTGTGATCCGCAGCTGCATGAGACCACTTACTCCAGGCTCGACTTGGCTCCTGTCAGCAATGTCAATGTGGACAACTTCCACGTTCTTCCACGTATTTGGATCTAAGTCGTGCACCTGCAGGGAGGAGAGGAAATGGGGTTAACCTGGGCAGCAACTAAGAGTTTCCCCAATAATGCCCTCCTGGCTCAAAGGAGGAAGAGATCCTACAATGTGGCCTTGAGGGTAGAGTCAATGTGAATCCATTTCCCTCTGACTGGGGCCACTGTCAGGCTGCAGCTCACCCACCCAATATGGACCACCGGCTGCAAACACAACAAGGCAAAAGGAGGGCGTGAGACCATTTTGAGAGGAACATGCATGTCTCATTTTAAAGAGAGTTAGTTTCACATTTAATGTAACTTTCTTTCACCTGAGCATTTAAAAACATTTTAAAAATTAACTTTAGTATTTTAAACTGAATGAGCATTTATCTGCTGGGTTTTTTGCATGTATTTATTGTTGATGTGCTTGTTTTAGAAATTTCTTAACTACCTTGAACTAATTGCTAAACGTCAGTATACATACATGTTTAAAATACAGTGGGGCCTCAGGTTACATACGCTTCAGGTTACAGACTCCGCTAACCCAGAAATAGTGGTTCAGGTTAAGAACTTTGCTTCAGGATGAGAACAGAAATCGTGCTCCGGTGGCGCGGCGGCAGCAGGAGGCCCCATTAGCTAAAGTGGTGCTTCAGGTTAAGAACAGTTTCAGGTTAAGTACGGACCTCTGGAACGAATTAAGTATTTAACCCGAGGTACCACTGTACCAGAGTTGGATGGAGCCAGAGGCTGAAGTACAGTCTGAGCACTCAGGGTAGGGGAGAAACATTTGCTTTGGTATGAACCCCCGTGCCCCCCACCCCTAGCGTTGCTTAGTGGCTGTCAAGCTCTGGAGTCTGCTGTCTGGCAAAGAAGCAGCAGCAGTAAAGGCCTTGCCGAAACAAGGTGGTGGCAAAATGTGGCTCTCCAACTTACATTGTTAGATGTTCCCAAATCTGATTTATGCCAAGTCTCAATTTTGATGAAGAAGTCGTCTTTCATATATTCATTCTATCAAGGATAAAAGATAAATAAGGCAGTAACTAATGTGGTTCATTTGTAAATCTTCTTCCAGTCTTTTGCAATATATCCATCTGGTCTTTAGAGAGGCAATCAGGGATGGGGGGAGGCAAACCTGATTCCCACCCCCAACTCAAAGGCAAGCACCTTTCTCCACCCTCCCTAACCCTCCTGCATAACAGGGCAGGCAAACATTTGTAGGCAGACCACCAATGGAGTGTTTTGTTTTGAGGTTGGCCTAATTAAATTCCCTGCTTTTTATTTTATTGTTTATCATTTTATATTATTGTTACTGTAAGCTGCCTAACTATTGGGCAATACCTACACAAAATAAACACGGAACTCCATCATGAATGACTCCCCCCCCCCCCGCCCCAAGCAGCAGTCTCTGCACCCTGCCTTACAGACTTACCCTCCACTAAGCAACCCACATGAACTAGACAAGACTCCCCTCCAGCCCATCCTTGTAGGATCCTGGCCACAGCTACCACATCCATGTTGGGGAGGGGACATTGCAGCAATGCCCAAACAGGCAAGCTCCAGAACGTCACCCCACTTTATTATTTTAGCTGTATTGTAATGGCAAGTGGGGAAGTGTTAAACACACCACAGACTAAAACTTTTGTCTGACCCACCACCCCCAGTTTAGCTCTCACAGAGCTGAATGTGGCATGTGTTGCTGATTGAAGGCTGTGAAGGAGGGAAACCATTTTCAGAGAAAGGTAAGAGTGCTGTGTTGTTGTTGTTGTTTTTTTTTAAAATGAGGTGCCTGTACTTATACCTTGATAAAAGCATTATGGGCACCAGCACAAAATGGCTGTCATGGGGAGGGGTGGTACTCTACTGTTGAGTACTATCATAGAAGCAGGACTGCACCTGAAAGATTGAACCCCTCATAGAGGGACCTCACACTGAGGACCCAGGTGCCTACATTCAACCAAGAAGAGCTAAAAAGCTTCCAAGGCGCCAACAGTTCAGCCTATTCACAAGCCAAGAGAAACATAGTACTCACCGTTACAACTGAAGCCCACCAAGACATGGAAAGAAAAAGAAAAGGGAGACAAACAGGTATGAATGTATCTCAACATTCTTATTTACAGAACTCAAGGGTGAAATTGCTGGTCTCACAACAAATATAAGTAACTTTTGCCTAAGAACAGCTTCTGTACCTGAGGGCTAGAAAGTACTATGGGGGTTATTAGGTTGTCTTTGTTTTTATTATGTATTTTTTTTTGTATTGCAATTTTATGTTGTGAACCACCCTGCGCTCTACGGGTATAGGGCAGTATACAACCTAAATAAATAAAACTTGATGTGATAGAGATCTAAAATAACGTCAACATCATAATGCTGTGGATACATTTTCACTTGGGGATAAGAATGGTTGCAGGCGCTGGGGTTTTTCCCCGATGGCTTGGAGCACTGAGTGGGACTGCAGCAGTCAGGGCAGCCACCTACAGGGCTCATGGTTTCCCTCAGAGTGACCAGGATGTCTACTTAAAAGAGCTCTATGAGACAGCCAACAAATATCACTTCCTCCACAGCCTGGTCTCCTGGCTGTGCCCCACAGCCGCTATCCCTTGGTGGCTGGCAGCCCCCTATCCCTGGGCATGTTCTCCAGCGCCCTGTATTACTACACAGTGACAGGGGACCTGGTCCTGACCAAGGCAGCACCTTATGGTGGTTGCCTCCTCATCCTCAGCTGGATTGCCATGGCCCTTGACACCCCCAGTCCATCCCCACGTGCACCCTCTCTCCCATCGCTGGGGCAGCCAGCCCTGCTGCTCATTCCCCCTCTTAGGCTTGCAAGAACAGAACCCTTGGAGAGGAGAGATCTCCCAAACGTCAGAGAGGGATCCCTTGAGGTTGTTAGCCTGCTCTGAACGTGTCTCTATCCTGCATCTTGGAATTCCCTAAATGCTGAATCCTTTTTTAGAAGTCAAGATCCTTTTCAAAAATTGCAGCCAGATTTGAGTTTGTGATGGAGGAAGAGCTTAGGCCTCAATGAAATGTTGGTGCTTTTTAACTTAATAAATGAGAGTGATTTAACTTAAAAAACAACCACCACCACATCATAATGCTGTTATCCAAACGTATGGTGAACTTAGAATACTGTGTTCAATTCTGGTGGCTGCATTGTGAAAAGGCAGGTTGGCCACTCTAAAAAACCGTATTCAAGGTTACTTGTGAAATACTAAAATACAAACAGCATCAAAGCAGGCATCATGAAAAGATATGAGCTAAAAACAAATAAAACAAAGCACTGCAAACTGCAAAAAAGCCCCTCTGGACATCACAGCTTAAGAACCCCTTGTTTGATTGGTGCTTGGTGCGCTCTCTCACAGACACATGTGGCTCCTGCAGCATCAGGTCCAGGCTAAGGCACACACTGCATGAGCCACGGTCACAAGCAACCCGCCCCCCGCCCCCCACCTGAGAAAGCAGCTCTTTATAACTTCAGACTGGTCAGAACTGAGCCACAACTCCAATGAAAGCAATCCCAGTTGCAGACAACTCTGAAGAGTTTGAGATCGCCCATATCCTTGCAGTTCTATGAAGGGTTCAGGCCTTTGGTGCTTCCCCTTATGAGGACCTGGCATTAGTGACAAGCCCAGTCAAAATCCCTGGAAGTCAGAGGGTGGAGGTGGGGGACTGAAGTGGCAGATTATTTTCCTGTCCGGCCCGGCCCCACAGTGGTGTTTTGCTTGAATACCTTTGAAACCACATAGCCAAAGAATGGGGAAAGGAGACTCACTCGTCCTGCAGTAAGGATAGGCATTCCAGGCCTTTTCATGGAATACCAACGAACCTTCTGGAGCAAACATCCGCACAAACCCAGGAACTTTGCTGCAACAAACCAAAGTGGGATGTCAGATGTGAGCCTTGCCAAGTGAAGTATGGTCCAGGCACCTGCTCCAAGAGGCATCCCTTACACAAACACATTCTATGGCATACAAAGCCTCAGCAATGGCAAATACAGTTGTACTAAAGTCAGGGGCTCAGCTCTGCCTCTTTCCAAGAGTGTCGCATTGCCAACAAGGTCGGAGGGAGGGAGGTATGGTGGACAAGGAAAGGTCATCAAGTCCGAAGGAGGATGTCTCTCCAGCCCACCCCAGCTGCTGATATCTGTCGTGCCCTCAAGAGTGAAAGCTGAGGGGGGCACTCAGAAAGGGAAGCTCCTGTAGCCCCCAGGCTGCCTATCAGGGATTAAGGCTGAGTCACCCCACTCTTTCAGGCACACCTCTCTGCAAGCACCCCTTCTCTTACCTCTTCAGGTGGTAAATCTTGTGTGTATACTGTCCTTTTTCGCCATCCTTCTCATAAGGCTCGTTGGTTAAGACTTGGATCCCTTCACCACCACCAGTTTCATTTTTACTGGCTTCAGCCACAGAATAAAGTTGTCCAACTTGATACTAAGGGGGGGGGGGGAGGAGGAGAAAGGAATGTTAAGATTCTTTTTTTGTAAAGTGCCTCGTATCTTTCAGCAGCCCACCACACATAACTGTGATATTTATGGAACGGCTGGGAAAGCCCAGCATAAGGGAAACCCCACAAGAGTTCCCCTTGCTGTTGTCCCCACAATGCTCTGTTCTTTGGCCAATAAAACCCCATGCTCCAATGCGGCCAGAGGTTCTCCTGGCACCCCACATACAGGACTGCCATTCACCAAGAGATCTCTGCTAAGGTGCAAGAGAAAACTGTTTCCCAAGATGGCTTACACTCGTTCTTAAGAACATTTTACAACATGTCTAATTTTTAAAAAAGCAAAACAATTCCCAATAAAGATCAATGAACATGTTAGTTTAAAGCTTCAGGTAAAGGCAGGTTAAAATATCATGCTTAAAGCCCACTTAGAAGCAGTCTGGGAAGAAGTCAGAGACAGACCTCCTTCTGGGAGGGAGGAACATGCACAGATCTGTAGCCTCCACTGAAAAGGACTCTGTCTTTTGTATCCACCAATGGTAACTGACCTAGTAGCAGAGCCTCTGTGATGGTGCTTGGCACCTGGGCAGGTGAGCCTTAAGCACTCTGGCCCCAAGGCATTCAGGGAGGAATGGGGGCCCAAGGGTGGCACTGACAGCCAGTCATTTTTTAAAGGGCCACACCCCAGTGGCAGACACAGCCAATATAAATGCATATACACACACAAATATATAAACTCACCAGTCATGCAGGAGCAAAGCACCCACTCCCAACCCCACCGAGAATTTCTAGCCCACCCCAATCCAGCACTTGGGTATGTCTGGAAACACTGCCTTTTGTTTTGTAAATCATTCTGTGCAAATTAAAAAGAAGCCTTTCTCCACACACCCACTTAAGAGATGAGGTGGCTAGCAATACTGCATTTCACTGTTAACAAGCAGACAGAGGACTATTTCTACTCTGAGTATAAAGCTGGCATTTGCCAGCCACTTCCTATGATATGGTTGGCTAAATCTGGCCCACAGGTTGCAGGACTGGAACTCCTGGCTTGCAGCTTTAAGGGTCAATTTATCACAGAAGAAAGCAGGTAGCCAAAGTATCTGACACAGAACCAGTTTCACGTCCTCTGAACACAAACATCCAGGCAGCTGAACCGTCTTCAAAGGCAGATAAATGTTTGTCTGCCGAACTGCCTTGCCCATCCAAGCACAGGGCCAGGAGGAACCCCAGCCCCTTTTCACACCCTCATCTTCCTGGGCTGAAGGGGAGTCGAGAGCTGGCTGGAAACTCATATCTTCACCAGTAACCAGAGTCACATAATCCCAAATAACAAGGAAGCAGCTGCCAGGCCCTTGTGAGCAGCAAAGGATTGGTGACACTTCTCTGGGCGGTGACAGCCGATCCATTTTCGGAAGGATGGGGCAACCATTGCCAGGAAAAGCAGCAGGCAGCTTCTAACTTGAAAATTTGATCACCAGGGGAACGGGGCAGGGACACACGTACCTCTTGGACAGAGCAGGGCAGGACCACGCGGCTGAAAGACAAAAGAGAAGACACCATGCATGTAAGACAACTTCGAAAGAGGGCTGGCAAGAGGAAGAGTCCACAACAGTACAAGGCTGGCTAAGGATTTATGTTTGCAGATAAAACAGTTTCTTGGTGCAAGGGGTGGAACAGTTTCACTCAACTACAAGAAAGCTCAAATCCTGCCCTGAAAACAAACAAGAATTGGCTAATAAGCTTTGCAGTGTTTTTTGTTCTAGAAAAGGGCTATCCAACTTTTCATACCAAGCAGGCTGCAAGAGGACTTTGACACAGAACCTGTGGGCCATATACTGAATTAAATTTTCATACTGTAAATTGAAGTGTTCAATATATTTAATATATACTATTAATATAGTTAATTAAAGGTAAAGGGACCCATGACTGTTAGGTCCAGTCGCGGACTCTGGGGTTGCAGCGCTCATCTCGCTTTGCTGGCCGAGGGAGCCGGCGTTTGTCCCCATTCCCCCTCCACCTCTTTCCCCCTTCCCCCACGCAACATTGAACAGCAGAGACTAAAAAAGACAACTCCTAGCTAAAGTAATAGGTTCAGCAGGACGCAAAGCTCTCTCCTGCACAGATCCAGACACTGGATTGCATCAATGAACTTAGTGAAGCATGCCTAAGGGCTCATTTCTTCAGTATCACTGATTAAACCTAGATGATAACTTCACATTTCACCACTGGGGTTTGGAATCAACTATCATCCCTGTGGATAAACCTTTCCAAAAAAGTGTTTGTGACTGCAACCCTGTAATGAAGTTTGGCTCCAATACAAAACATTCAGGTACATTACAGGAATTCTATAACGCAAGTGCTGCCCAGTCAATAGCACAAGATGCTCACTGGATCCCGTATTTCCTGAAATAAAATAGGAACAACCCAAAGCAGCTCATTCTACAGGATAATGTGTCCAGCAAGACTCAGAAGGATCTAAATTCTGCTTAACTTTATGTATCCCACTCAACATACGTTTCAAAATGGGTCTTAAACGCCCTCCCCAATTCCTTATGAGTGAGCAAAGCTCCACATGGATAGGAAAATAATATTCCTGCCTCCAGACAGAAAGTTCGCGTTTCTTCTAGTTAAATACCATCTGCCATTGTCTGGAATTGAAGCTGTTGCTTTTCTTAGGGGAACTGGCATCAACCCGTCCCCGCCAGGAGTGGAGGCGACTTCCCCTTCTGCTCGACCGAGTTTCTCTCTCACGGAGAAGCCCATACGAAACCCGGCCAGCTAGCAAAATACAAGCCGGCCCGGCCTGGACTTCGAGACAAGCGCTCCCCCCCCCCCAACCGCGCAGAAGCCACCGAGAAGCGCAGGAGGCGCCCCAGGGCCGGCCGCCGCCGCCTCCCTCCGCCTGGCTCCCCTGAGCGCCTCGGGGCCTCGTCGGGCGGGGGGGCGCTGGGGGGTGCGAGGCCGGAGGAAGGACCCCTCCCCTCCCCCTCCCCGCTCCGGCCACTCACAATTCCTTGATGAGCACCATCTTCCCCCGCAGACAGGAGGCCAACGCGCAGGCGCGACCGGCGCCTCCTGCCCATAGCGCACCGCGCACCTTCCGGGAGCTGCTCCCCGCCCCGAACGAAGAGAGCAGCCAATCGCCGTCGTGACCTTGCCGAGCTGACCCACCAATAGGAGCGGGACTTGGGAAGGCACGACGGCCGGGAGTGTCCGCCCGCCCCACAGCGTCCCGACGCATTCGCTCATTGGCGGAGCGCGCGAGCGGAAGGCCGTAGTCTCCAGCCAATGACAAGGGCGCCCCGGTTCTAGCCAACCAGCGCCACCCGGCGCCCGGAGGCCGGGCGGGGAGCGGAGCGGGGCCGGAAGTGACTCGCAGCAAGCCGAGGCGGACATCCGGCCGCCCAAGGGAGCGGCTTCCGGGCCCGTCTGCGGAGCCCGCTTCTGGCGCGTCCGGGCCAGCCCTGACGGGGCGCCTGGGAGGAGGCGGCTGGAGGCCCGGGCCGCCCTCGCTTCCTCCCACCGGGCAGAGCCCTCCGGCGGTGGGCGGAGAACGGGACCGCGGATGGAAATCATAATAATAATGATAATAATAATAATTAGTAGTAGTCGTAATGGTTTCTGTGATTTACACGAAGCAGTTTTGGCGCTTCCGAGTCTTTGCTGCCTTGGCCTCCTGCCTGGACACCTCCGCTGGCTAAAGCTGAGAACACGCCGGGTGTCGGTCGACTCCCCGCCTGGGACGGCTGCCTATTCCTGCACTGCAGGAGGTTGGACTAGAGATCCTTGGGCTCCCCTCCAGCTCTACCGTTCTTTGCTTCTATGCCGCGAGTCCCTTCAGAGACGCTTCATAAAAACCTTTGCCAAGCCAAAGGGCGCTGAGCATCGCCCCACAAACAAGCGAGACACACTGGGAATATATAGGCCACTCACGGAGAATATATGGAATATATACACCCACGGAGAATATATAGGTCCAAAGAACAACCCCACATTTTTATAGCATAACTAAACAGGGCTCTCTGATTACCCGCAGAATACTGATCTGTGGGAGTAGGACTGAGAAATGCAGAGTCCTCCTTCCTCGCTTGTTGCTGTTTAGTCGTGTCCAACTCTTCGTGACCCCCTGGACCAGAGCACGCCAGGCACTCCTGTCTTCCACTGCCTCCCGCAGTTTGGTCAGACTCATGTTCATAGCTTCGAAGACACTATCCAACCATCTCGTCCTCTGTCGTCCCCTTCTCCTTGCGCCCTTCATCTTTCCCAACATCAGGGTCTTTTCCAGGGAGCCTTCTTTTCTCATGAGGTGGCCAAAGTATTGGAGCCTCAGCTTCACAATCTGCCCTTCCAGTGAGCACTCAGGGCTGATTTCCTGAAGAATAGAGAGGTTTGATCTTCTTGCAGTCCATGGGACTCTCAAGAGTCTCCTCCAGCACCATAATTCAAAAGCATCAATTCTTTGGCGATCAGCCTTCTTTATGGTCCAGCTCTCACTTCCATACATCACTACTGGGAAAACCATAGCTTTTACTATACGGACCTTTGTTGGCAAGGTGATGTCTCTGCGTTTTAAGATGCTGGCTAGGTTTGTCATTGCTTTTCTCCCCAGAAGCAGGCGTCTTTTAATTTTGTGGCTGCTGGCACCATCTGCCGTGATCATGGAGCCCAAGAAAGTAAAATCTCTCACTGCCTCCATTTCTTCCCCTTCTATTTGCCAGTAGGTGATGGGCCCAGTGGCCATGATCTTCATTTTTTTGATGTTGAGCTTCAGACCATATTTTGCGCTCTCCTCTTTCACCCTCATTAAGAGCTTCTTTAACTCCTCCTCACTTTCTGCCATCATGATTGTGTCATCAGCATATCTGAGGTTGTTGATATTTCTTTCGGCAATTTTATTTTTTTTAAAAAAAAAGATTTTTATTGGTTTTACAAAACGTTTTTTAAAACAATACAAACATATAAAAAGACATACAAACATGTATAGTTTCGTATCCTTTTTTTCATAAACCTTGTTTCTCGGACTCCCCCATACCTCCCCTTTCTGCATCCCAATGTCCAAAGTTTTTCAGCAACTTCTAAATAGTTCTGTCAAACCTCTGTCCTCTTAATCTTTCCTTCATTCTAATCTTATATCGCTGTAACCCTTTCTTTCTCAAAACCTCGACATTCTAACATTCATGCAGTTTATAGTAGTCCTTAAGGTAAATTTTGAACTTCTTCCACTCTTCTTCCGCCGTCGGCAATTTTAATTCCGGCTAGGGATTCATCCAGCCCAGCCTTTTGCATGATGAATTCTGCATATAAGTTAAATAAGCAGGGAGACAATATACAGCCTTGTCCTTTCCCAATTTTGAATCAATCAGTTGTTCCATATCCAGATCTAACTGTAGCTTCTTGTCCCACATAGAGATTTCTCAGGAGACAGATGAGGTGATCAGGCACTCCCATTTCTTTAAGAACTTGTCATAGTTTGCTGTGTTCGACGCAGTCAAAGGCTTTTGCATAGACAATGAAACAGAAGTAGACGTCTTTCTGGAACTCTGTAGCTTTCTCCATATTCCAGCGTATGTTTGCAATTTGGTTTCTGGTTCCTCTGCCCCTTCGAAATCCAGCTTGCACTTCTGGGAGTTCTTGGTCCACATACTTCTTAAGCCTGCCTTGTAGAATTATAAGCATAACCTTGCTAGTGTGTGAAATGAGTGCAATTGTGCGGTAGTTGGTGCATTATTTGGAACTGCCCTTTGGGATTGGGATGTAGACTGATCTTCTCCAATCCTCTGGCCACTGCTGAGTTTTCCAAACTTGCTGGCATATTGAGTGTAGCACCTTAACAGCATCATCTTTTAAAATTTTAAATAGTTCAGCTGGAATACCATCACTTCCACTGGCCTTGTTATTAGCAGTGCTTTCTAAGGCCCATTTGATTTCACTCTCCAGGATGTCGGGCTCAAGGTCAGCAACCACACTACCTGGGGTGTATGAGCCATCCATATCTTTCTGGTATAATTCCTCTTTGTATTCTTGCCACCTCTTCTTGATGTCTTCTGCTTCTGTTAGGTCCTTACCACTTTTGTCCTTTATTATGGTAATCTTTGTACGAAATGTTCCTTTCATATTTCCAAATTTCTTGAACAGATCTCTGGTTCTTCCCATTCTATTGTTTTCCTCTCTTTCTTTGCATTGCTCGTTTAAGAAGGCCTTCTTGTCTCTCCTTGCTATTTTTTGGAAATCTGCATTCAATTTCCTGTATCTTTCACTATCTCCCTCGCATTTTGCTTGCCTTCTCTCCCCTGCTATTTGTAAGGCCTCGATGGACAGCCACTTTGCCTTCTTGCATTTCCTTTTCATTGGGATGGTTTTAGTTGCTGCCTCCTGTATAATGTTGCGAGCCTCCATCCATAGTTCTTCAGGCACTCTGTCCAGCAAATCTAAATCCTTAAACCTGTTCCTCACTTCCACTGTGTATTCATAAGGGATTTGATTTAGATTGTATCTTACCGGCACAGTGATTTTTCCTACTTTCTTCAGTTTAAGCTTGAATTTTGCTGTAAGAAGCTGATGATCTGAGCCACAGTCATCTCCAAGTCTTGTTTTTGCTGGCTGTATAGAGCTTCTCCATTTTTGGCTGCAGAGAATATAATCAATCTGATTTTGATGCTGTCCATCTGGTGATGTCCATGTGTAGAGTCGCCTCTTGCGTTGTTGGAAAAGAGTGTTTGTGATGACCAGCTTGTTCTCTTGGCAGAACTCAATTAGCCTTTGCCCTGCTTCGTTTTGAACTCCAAACTTGCCAGTTGTTCCTTTTATCTCTTGATTCCCTACTTTAGCATTCCAATCCCCTATAATAAGAAGAACATCCTTCTTTGGTGTCATTTCTATAAGGTGTTGTAAGTCTTCATATAATTGGTCAATTTCATTTTCTTCAGCACCAGTAGTTGGTGCATAAACTTGGATTACTGTGATGTTAAAAGGTCTGCCTTGGATTCGTATCGAGATCATTCTATCATTTTTAAGATTGCATCCCAGTACAGCTTTTGCCACTCTTTTGTTGACTATGAGGACCACTCCTTCCTCGCAGGGGAATTCAAATAGGGACACGGTCCAAAGTAGCACAGGCTGCTCTGGCGCATGTGGCAGTGAGACAGTTTTGGACAGCACAGAAGAGGTAGAAGGGTAGTTATGTTGCTAACATATGAATGTATTTCAAAACAATACAAGGAGGGCTCTCATCAGTTGTCCTACATTCCAACTACCCAAGCTCACAACAGTGGCAGAGAGTTGCTCTCCTGCCTTTAGCAGTCCTCAGAGGCAGGACCTCCATTAAAACAGCATTTTTTTAAATAACTGGCAAATAAACCATTTTGCCCCTGAAGAACAGTAACGTGGATTGGTTTATTTGTTAGGGCAAATAAATCACTTGCAGCTTCCTCCTCTGCGGTCCTCTATCTCTCCCTGTTGATTTTTAGCCACCTCTGTCATGTTGTTGTGCAGAGCAGGAGAGCAGGTCTGCGATATTTTTCAGCGCGGGGGTAATAGTGTCATCTGCTGGAGTGCCATGCTTCCTCGCAGACCCTCCTGGCTCTGTGAATCAGGATCCTGATGAGGCTTTTAAGCTTTACTATTGTTTATGACTGATTAGCATGGAAGGAGGATGAGGAAGACAATCAGATAGAGGCTGGACCCCTCTTTTCTTTGAAGGGATTCCTACTTCATGCTTGCAGTTTTAATGATTAACACATGTTCGCTGGGTTGTTTGCACTTCTAATTAAAAGCTAAAGGTTACATTTCAGCTAGCTGAAGATCTTTTGCTAAAGCTCAATGTGCTTTACAAGCTGCACTTTAGCAGTCAGAAGTCAATGTATCCGAGGTCTGTTGAGCTTCCTCCCCGGAAACAATGTGTAGGGTTGTGATCTTGGGATGTTATGGCGTTGCTGCTGTTTAGGGTGTGATACGGAAGGGGGGGCATGTCTTCTTCACCTCCTTCTTCGCTACAATATATCCATTTATTTCCAATTGTCAATGTCAAAAGGGACTAAAATCTATAAAATCCATAGAAAATCAACGTGCCAATTTGCTCAATTTCTCTAGGACTCCATGACACCTCCCCTGTCCTCCATAATCCCTCAAGCAAGGTGTCAAGACCCAATCCTGTCAAATCACTCTGCCAAGCCTTTCCTCCGGGCAATGCCAGGTGGCAGACCATGCATACATGGACCATTGTCTTCTCATCAGGTACTCAGGATGTGCTTATCTGCACATATCTCCAGCTCTGCATATTCCCCCCTCCCTCCTCCATATGTTAATCCTGTGTGACCTAACCTCTTAATGTATTCATGATGTAATCTGTGTAACCCAACCTCTTCTTAATGTATTCATGATGTAACTGGGATGTATTTTGCACTGTATTCTGGGACATGGAGGGAAGTTTCAAAAGTTCATGTCACCCCTTTCTCGCTGTTCAATCTCATCTTGAACCTGTTGCGCAATAAACTTGGATCTTCTGCAGTTTGCTCCGTCTCCGGCTGAGCTCATTTTCTTCCACAGGGACCCGCGGACTTAGTCCGACGAGCTGGGTGGCAGAGTAGCCCCGCACCCAGATTTTACCATAATAGGGTGTGTGGGTGTTATACACATGATCGGAGCAGCTGGCTGAATTTTTGCATTCTCCATGGTTCTGTGGCTGCTGTGGGGGTCCCTCATTGTGGCTCCTGCACTTCAGAATTTACCTCTGCTTCCCCAAAGCAGCTTCCCCCTGAAGGCCTCGTTATTCCCTGATGCTGCCTGTCAGAGCTGCTTCCAGATCCTAGCTCACAGAGGATCACGCTAGCCAGCGTTCACTTTATAAAAGTCTTTATTGAGTTACAGTTTCCATTCTCAAGCTGCTGCGTGCAGCTCTACGTCTTAAGGGTTAGACCGGCGAAGCTCCGTCTGAGTCTCCGCCCCCTGTGCACCAGCTTACTAACCTAGTCTTACTCCACCTTTTCCGCCTGACTGTTCTTCTCTGGGTCCCTCTGCCCCCCGTGGTCTCTTCCTTCCGGGATTCTTCTGACGCGGACCCCCCGGACCCTCCTGTCTCCTTGCGCCGGGCCTTAGGACCTGGCTCCCTTTCCGGGCTGCTTACTGCGCCATCTTCCTGTGCATTTGAACTTGGCGCGCGCGCCCAACCTTCCACTTTCCGCCTGACCGTTTCTTCGCTCCCCGATGGAGGTGTGGCCACTCCTGACTCGTGCCCTCCCTCCTGTTGCGAGCTGCCAGCGCTTGATACCTGGCGCCCTTCTTCTCCCCTGCTCTCTGTTGGTGACGCTGGTCCTGATTTCCAACTGCTCCCCTCTGAGCCCCCTCTGGACCCTTCTTCCTGGGGTGTCCCCCTAGGTTCCCCCCTTGTTCTGGCCACTGGCGCTCCTTTCTGTGAATCTTCTGATTCACTGGAAAGACTCGGAGATCTCGGGTCGTCGTCATCACTCATCTTTTCCTCTGTCTCCTCCCCCTCGCTCTCTGTTTCCTCCCTTGCCCTCGCCTCTGCTCCTGAACCCCTGACACTGCCTGAATTTTTTTGAGTTATGGGGAAAACACAAAGTGGTTTTGTTTGCATGTTCAAGTGGGGAAACGGTTGCTCCATTAGTGCAAAAGGGGACCCCTCTCTCCTTCCCTCTCTCTAGCACCCTTTCCGCCGCTCCAATAATTCTCTTTAAAGTTATTGGGAAGTGTATGCTTAATTATATTTGCATATGAAAAATAGGGTCTAATTAGTGTGATTGATTATTATTTTAACCTTAATGACATTTTGAGTATCTGTCCCTCCCTAATAGCAAAGGTATCACTAATAAATCATGGTCTTTGTATGGCGATGGTCTATTGAGCTGCCTTATGAAATATATTTTATTAATATTCCAGAATGTATTGAATCTGAAACAAGTCAAACAACTGCTCATTTATTAAACCGTTTAAATGTCAGCTTTATACAGGCATAATATTACAGGAAATATGTTCCTGTGAAAGACATCTGCAGGCCAAGCCGACTCAAAATATTAGTTATTTCACTCAAATATATGAAGGAAATAAAAATTCAATTATGTAATTTATGGCACTAAATAAATTTATATCGGCTAACATAAATGTTTTGAATTAGCAGGAGTACTTTTCTCGCAAAGTTTCCTGCCTTCCCTGAGAAGCTCAGCAGCTGAGACCCATTTGCACATTCCACCCCCCCAAGACAAGCGGCAAGCAAGGAGCGAAAGGAAGGAAGCGGCCAGAGGGAGCTGCTTGCACCATCAGCACGCAAATGCACCTTATCAGAGAGGAACTTGGCCGGCAAAAGAGGATCCTCGGCCGTTGCCTTAAGACAGTTGCCTGCAGTTCATATGCAGCATTGGCATTTCAGCCCTAATTAGAAATTAGCATAGTCACATTGAGATGAATTGAATCAGACTAAAGATGATTAGCAAAGTAATGCAAGAAATCATTAAATTAAGCCAGTGTGCCAAGTCCACTGCTGATCTATCACAAATTTGGGCTCCTAATGAGCTATTAATTAATGGGTTGGGTCAAAATCATGTCATTCAGCCCAGGGAAGATACACACCCCCTCACTCCCCCCCCCCCATGAGTGCTGAAGACAAATTTATCAGGGGTGAGTAAACAGACTGTGAAACCAACAGAATGCCAAGGTGGCAGGTTGCATTGCAGCAGTGATGAAGAGGAGGAATTGTCCTGAAATGTTTGTGGGATTGTTGGGGAAACAGCATAGAATCAGAGAATTGTAGAGCTGGAAGGGACCACAAGAGTCATCCAGTCACCTGCAATGCAGGAATCTCAGCTAAAGCATCTGTGACAGATGGCCGCCCAACCTCTGCTTAAAAACTTCCAAGGAAGGAAGACCATTGCAAGATTGGAACTGGGAGCTTCCTGGCTCACAGCTTGGCTTTTAACCTCAACTGGTCCTTCCCCTACATGACTGGCCTTTTGCATCTGTAGAGATTCTTCCACCATTCTCTCCCCACCCTGCAACTCTTTTGCCTCCCACAACTTCTGTCCCCCAAATCACTTGTGGAAAGCTAGAAGTAAGGCAATTGCATGATGAAAGAATCCTAAGCTGATTAATCCCATGAGCTGGACTAATCAAGCAATCAATCAAATTTGTATGTATGGGCAGAAACCATAGTTCTGAAGTCGCCATCATAGTTTCTGTGCCTGTAGCTGATGTCTGCATCACAAGCGTTGAGCCAAGCTAGAAGTGAGCAGCACACTGTTGGTAAGAGCTCTCCATCCATCCGCCCTCCCTTTAAACCTTACCCAACACCCCCAAAGAGAAAAGGATGACAGAGAACCTTGGAACATCAAAGCCCTCCAGCACTGGACCACACATGTGCACTTGAGGGCATAAAGCTTGATGATTTAAAAAGAAACCAAATGTCAGGCTTACTGGAGGGACAGTGCTTTAAAATGTATAATAGCACATGGGTGTGTTACCCTCAAAAATGTATTGTAGAGCTGGAAAAGGTTCAGAAAAGGGTAGCTGATATGCTCGAGGAACTAGAGCAGATCCCTTGTATGGCAAGGTTACAACATTTGGCCCTTTTAGTTTAGAAAAAGTAAATTGTGGGCATGACAGTGATGTAAAATGATGCACAGAGTGGAGAATGTGAGCAGAGAAAAACCTTTCTCCACTTACTTGTAATGCTAGAACCCCAAGGAGTCATCCAATGGAGCAGAATCTTGGACAATTCAGGACAGGCAAGAAGAAGGACTTCTTCACACACGGCATCAATGAAGCGTGGAATCCACTCCCACCAGAGGTCAGGGTGACTAGCAACTTGCACTGTGCAGGGAGCTGTCGGCAGCAGACTCCAAGTCTTCAGCCCCCTCTGGCCTCATCATGGCCAAGTATAGTCACAGTCCAGCTGGAAATCGGCCGGTGTGGTTATGGGATGGGGGTGGGCATGTTGGCCTCGCCCTTATCAGAGGGGACCAGCAGCTATATCATTGGGAAGCTCGACAGCCCACAAAGGCTAGCAGATGGAAGCGTTTGCCACCTGGGAAGAAAGCAAAGTTCCTAAGGTTGGTCCCCAGCAGCAGCTCCAGGTAGAACAAGGAGAGACTCTTCCCTGAAACCCTGGAGAGCCATTGTTGCCGGCCAGTGTCGGCAACACTAAGTTAAATGGACCTGTTTTCTGACTTGGCTGCCCACACTCTGCAAGCTGGCAGGTGGAAGATCAGGTGCCTCCAAGGTCTGAAGAAGCACCTCAACTCAGGAGTGGCTGGAGGGGCCCAGACTCAAGATGGGTGGCAACAGAACTCCCCAGCAGCCTTTGTGAAATCTCTTGCTGCTGGCTTAAAAGGCACCAACTGCCGTTGATCAGTATAGGTCATAAGGAGGAGATCTTAGTGGAGGAGAAGGATAGGCATAGAGGTGGGGCTATGAAAGAGGAGGAGAGGTGGGATTTGGATTGTTTGTTGTTTTGTTTTGTTTTGTTGTTTTGTTTTGTTTATATCAGTGGACACAAAAGGCCTTCCCAATGGGAATCCTAAGAAGAGTTCCACAGCTGAGTTTGTAGAATTTCAGTGATAAAGAGGAACATATTGCCAAAAACATTGTTTTTGTTTCAATCAATCCTGGTGGTAAGCAGTGTGAGCTGCTTCAAAGAATGGCAAAAAGACATATCAAGAGTTATCTGGAGAGAGGGAAAACCAAGAATTAAACACAAATTATTAATAGATGTTAAAGATAGAGGAGGTTTCTCTCTACTGGATTTAAGATTATATTATGAAGCATCTTGCATTTGCTGGATCCTGGGTTGGATAAATTTAACAAATGCTGATTTCTTAGATTTGGAAGGTCATGATAATAGATTTGGTTGTCATGCGTATCTATGGTATCATAAGGCCACAAAAGTTTTTATAATCATATAATAATAAACTTGATTCTTTAAGTCTGGGAGAAATACAAAGATCTATTAGAACAGAAAACGCCATGGTGGCTTTCCCCATTAGAAGTAATATCTATGAAAAAAGTGAATATGAGGACAACCAATTAAAATTAAAAGGTTTTGAAGATGTTAGAGAAAAAGTAACAGAAGGTTACAATATTTTAAATTAAATGAAACACTTTAAAATGATAAAAAGAAAGAATTTAGTTATGAAGTGTCGACTTCAAAGAGAAATAGTAGAAGGTAGTACAAAAGTGCTGTCAAAAATCTACAATCTGCTCTTAGGAGTTGGACACCAAAGAGGAACAGGTCAAATGTGTTATGATAAAATGGGCGAAAGATGTGGGACATAATATATTAATGGCGGATTGGGAAAGGCTTTGGAAGACAGATATGAAATTTACTGCATGTACTCTGCTGAAAGAGAATTATATGAAAATTATGTATCGGTGGTATCTAACCCCGGTTAAATTAGCAAAAAGATCTAATAAGTGTTGTTAATGTAAAGAAACAGAGGGTACGTTATATATGTGGTGGGAATGTAGGAAGGTTAAAAACTTTTGGGAAATGATTTATAATGAAATGAAATAAATGTTTAGAGTAACCTTTGTTAAAAAAAAACAGAAGTCTTTTTATTAGGTATTGTAGGAGCAGAGATTCCAAAAGACCAGAAAAAAAAAGTTTCTGTATGCTACGACGGCTGCCCGGATACTGTTAGCCCAAAGATGGAAAGAGGAATCAGTCCCAACCAAAGAAGATTGGCAAACCAAGTTACTGGACTAGAAACTAACTGGAAAGCTCAGAAATCAAGATGACAAATTTTAAAAAGAATGGGAAATGTTTATTATGCTTTTGCAAAAGTATTGTAAACAGGTTAATACATTGGCAGGATTTTAAAAACACTTGTAATTTTAGAAATAGTACAGAAAATCTGAGGTAAATAATAATAATTTGGAGTAGAAATGATATGCAGTGGGTGGGGGGGAGAAGGGAGTCACGGGATTCGGAGAATCCCATTTTATCGATTTGATATTGTTTTGTATATATTTTGGTTGTTGTTGTATTTGTTATTGTGTGTTTTTTGTTTTTCTTGAAAATTTAATAAAAATGTTATAATAAAAAAAGTCCCGCAGCTGGATCAAGACAATGGGAGATCCTATTTCCTGCTGTGTCCCCTCCCAAGCAGGTATGGTGTATAGTATGCCCATGCTGTTCTTCACAGGTAGACTGCCTCTGAACACATTCAGGCCTCACGCTCAGGACCCCCCCTTCTCTTGTACAAGCACCCCATTCCGATCCATCCATGCTTGTGGCAGCAATAAGTCTGAGGTCAATGTATTGAGACAGTCGTTAATATGGTGACTTTATTAGCAGTTTCAGCCAACACTCATTTCCTGATGGAGTTCCCTCAGCCATTCCCCAGGGATCATCTCCAACTCCCACCCCAATCTCCCTTGTAAGGAAATGTCTCTTGATTACTGCAGTGGAATCCGACCTTAAAGCAGTGAAGTTCATGCACAAACCAAGCAATTTCACTGTGCAAAATTTCTCTCCCACACACCCCTTTCCTACCCCCCACGCCACCCCAAAGAGTGAAACTCTTATCAGCACAATGCTTCTACCACCCCTTTGCGAATATTTGACAGTTGTCTGAGTTGAGGGAGCAGCCCTATAATTGCTTCAGAGCCATTGCTGGCTGGCATCTCTCTGGCTTATATGTGAAACTTTCCTTGGCCTGGTGATGGAATAGGGGTGGGAAGGGAGGGAGAAGATGCCACACCACTGGCATGAAAGGGAGACTGCAGCCTCCTGAGAGTTGTGGTGTTCATGGGTTTGGGGGGAGGTGGGAGTAGGCAATGCCTTCTGAGAGCCTTCCAGATGCCTTGGGTTACAACATTAGATGGGTAGAGATCCTTGGCTTTTTCTCTCTGCCTGTGACAGCCATATATTCAGAAGAGTTTAAACAAATGCACTTGACAACACACCATCGGAGGAAATCCTTGCTGTGGCCTGGCAGTTAATTATTCCACTGTGCCAGCGCATGGCAAGGGGAGCACAGGATGAAGTAACCCTCGGCTTGGCAGACCCACCCAGGGGCCAGGCAGGTGGCAGACGCTGCATGGGGCTTGCTCAATGCTGCACTCGGCGAATGGATTGCACCTGGGAGGTCTGAGCATGAGATCCCAGTTCCCGGACATGCTTGTATTCGCCCCCATGGCAATCGCTCTCCACGACGTACTGGAAGCCCCGGTACCCAGGGAACTGGAAGCATACCCATCTGAGGAGACAGAAAGGAGGGGGGAGAAATCAGCTGAGATGTGGGGAGATCAAGCCAGCACAGAGCAGGGCAGCCAGGGGCTTAGGACTCCCTCAAAGTGCTCAGAGGGCAGGGGGTGTTTGGAGGCTGCGAGAAAACTCTGATTTTGCAAGGCCACACACCATCCTCATCCACATAGAATTCCCTGCTGCTGTTTATTCTTAGGGAGCAGAGGCCCCTAAGAATGGCAAGGCCTCCGCTCTGCTGGGTTCAGGGAGCTACATTCTTCAGACCAGAGGGCCCACAGAAACACCAGAAGGTAATGTCACAGGCCAGGCCACCAGGCCTTGTTGTGCAAAGTCGTATTGGCTCCATCCTATTGCTATCAATCAATCCCTTGCAGAAAGGAGGAGGAAGCCCTTTCTCTACCAAAGACAAGTCCAGGGACATGAAAACGTTGCAATATGCTAGCTCAGCTATCATGGGAATTGGGGTTGCTTGTGTGTAAACCTCCAGCCGTTCCCAACTGCTTGGGGTGGTTGTGTCTTTCCCCGGCTGAGCAGCCCTTATGCGCTGCTGCTCAATCGCTGGCAGAATCCGTCAGTGGGTGTCTCCTAAATTTCCTCCAGCATAAGAATTCCTTAACGGACAACCTTCGCCTCGCCTCTCTGCGCGGAAGCCTTCTGCGCAGAGTGGGCGTGCCAAGCG
The DNA here is from genome assembly GCF_964188305.1 of Podarcis bocagei. Lineage (NCBI taxonomy): Eukaryota > Metazoa > Chordata > Lepidosauria > Squamata > Lacertidae > Podarcis > Podarcis bocagei. The sequence continues at coordinate 1,296,655 of NC_138142.1, read as the reverse complement.
GTGGTCCTCCACCCTCCTCACTGACTTCACTGGAAGAGTCTCGGAGCCTCCCCTCCGAAGTGCTCTCTACCTCTCCCTTCTTCCTGGTGTCACCTGGACTTCTTTCCCCAGAGGACGTCCTCTCTCTTCCCTTACTCGTTTCCTCTCCTGCAGAATCTGGGAGCCTAGCCTCTCCACTCTGCTCCGATGTCAGTTCCCTGACATCAGCTCTCCTTTGAAACTCGCCCTGAGAAATGTGACCCTCAGTTCCAGCCCCGAGAAACAAATGGAAGAGGAGTACTTGGCAGGGCCCAAAAAAAGTACTTACGCTCCAGAACTCGCACGGAGGGACCCCACCTCATTGCTGCCCCAGCCCATCGCCTTGAGAGATGGGTAGTCATCACTCAGCTCCCCTTTGCGTCCCATAAAATTTTCCTGCTCAAATATGGTCATCTTGCTCTCCCGGTGATTCTGTGCAGGGCAAAAACATCATCTTAGGCACTGGCCTGGACTCCTCATTGTTAATAAATGCAAATAACAACAATATCAATATCAATAATGATACCAGCCACCATGTCTGTCCTGCAGCTCTTGGACCTCTACAGCCAAGGAGCCAAATCTGTTACGGCGCAGGTGAGCAACCTACAGTCCTTCAGATGCTGGATGTGAACAATTCCCGCCAGGCCAGTGTGGCCCTTAGTCAGGAATGACGAAAGCCCGGCAGCCCACTGACACCCCAAGGGCTGCGTTCCTGTGTCAAGGAGATGCTGGCTGCTTCCTCCTACTGACGCTTCTCCTGGAGGGATGAGAGGCTTGGCTGAGCTGCCCCCTGCCTCTCCAGATGTCAGTAGTGCAGGGCTTGGTTGGTCGGTTTTGACTTTCCCTGTGACCTCTAAGGCAGTATGGCTGACAGCGGGGTTCCAGTGGGCTTGCTGGCACAAAGCTATGAAGTTCTTTGGCAGTAGACCCAGGGCAGACCACAGGAGGGACTTCTCAGTGATTTACTTCAACCATTAGCTCCTGCCTGAGACCTGGTGATGCCTGCTGGCCCAGAAGGCTTTCAAAGGGAATGAGGGAAATTCATGGAGAAGCAACATTCTTAACCCCCAGGTTTAGAAGCAGTCTGTCTCTGAGTAACAGCTGCTGGGACTAAACAAGATGAGGAGGATGCTACCTTCAGGGCTGCTGGGTAGGCTCCTTGGCTCAGCCACTGCGGGATGTAGGATGCTCAGCTAGATGGACCCACCTGAGTCTGATTCTGCCTGGCTCATCTTAAGTTTGTTAGCAAAATAAAAAAGCTGAGCTTAGCAAGTCAGAGGGGAGGACTTGGACCCCTGGCTTCAGGTTCCAAGAAAGGAGATTCTGACTAAACACCAGGAATAACTGTTTGACTGTAAGAGCTGGTTGACAGTGGAACAGTCTCCCTGGGAAGGTGGTGGACTCTCCTTTCTTTGCGGTTTCTAAGCAAAGGATGTATAGCCACCTGTCATGGAGGCTTTAGCTGAGATTCCTGCTTTCTAGGGGGTTGGACTAGATGGCCCTTGGGGCCCCTTCCAACTCTACATTTCTATGATTCCTCAGCAGAGCAACCCTACTCTCACCGAGGAACATAATTTGGAGTCTAAACCTTGGTCCGCCTGCTCAGTATTGCATGCGCAGGCAGGCAGAGGCTCTGCAGGTTTCAGGCAGGGTCTTTCGCTGGCCCTCCCTAGAGATGCTGCCAGGGACTGAGCCTGGGACCGTCTGCATGCAAGGCCGGCACCCTGCCACCCTCAGGCAGCCTGGGCTACAACTCCCTCCAGGCAGCCTCCTGCTGGCCCACCCCAGTTGCTCACCGCACAGGAGACGGGCCGGAAGGAGCTCAGCCGGTGGGCATGGTAGGCGTTGCTTCCGCTCCAGGCTTCCCAGCAGGGGTAGTCGCCTTGCTCCAGCACAAACTGCTGCCCCTGGAAACCGGGGTGCTCAAAGCCGACCCACCTGTGGGGAGAAAGGAGGTGGGCCTCTGTAGCCAGGAAGGTGCAGGCTTAGCTTGGGGGATGAGGGGGGAAGGAACATTCTGCAAACAAAGCTCGGCCCCAGCAGGCTAGAAAAGCATCATCCGGCTGTGCCCTGCGTGGTGCCGGAATGTTTGTGTGCAGACATTGGCGTGAATGCACAAGACAGGCCAGGCGCACTCTCTCCCCGCTGCACACAGCATAGTCCTGTGCACATTCACTCTCCAAGGCAGCTGGAGCTATTTTATTGATTCACTACATTTATATCCCTCCTTCTTTCCTCCAAAGCGCTCCCCACACCATCCTCACAACAACCCTGTGAGGTAGGTTAGGCCGAGATACTGTGATGGACCCATGGTCACCCAGCGGAGCCTTGTGGCTGAGCAGAGACTTGAACCCTGGTCTCCCAACGTCCCAGCTCAGCACTAACCACTGCACAACACTCCCCATCTGAGCAGGTCTAGGGGTTTACCTGCTAGGAACTCTGAGGAAAGGAATCAGGCTCTGAAGCTCAGCAAGGTCCACTCATGACGTGAGCGAGGCATTCACCACCAGAGCGAAGGTGAGGACGAGGCAGGGGCAGTGGGGTGAAGGGGTCCCAGGAAAAGCAAGAAAGTGGGCAAGAGTTCTGGGAAGCAGTAGGGAGCCAACTCACGTGCCGCTCTCAACGTGGGCTGAGCAGACATTGTCGAAGCCACACAATGTGATGTCGTAGCACTCAGAGGTGAACTCATGCTTCCGGCCCTGGAAGGCGGGCTCGTCCCAGGCCACAATCTGAGAAGAGACGAGGGTGGGGGCTCAGGGTCCTGGGGAGGGGGGAGCAGGGAGGAAAGCCCACCAGAGAACCTGCTGTTGCTGCTCAGAGATCTGCCCTCAGACTGGCAGGATTGAAGGGGCACTGGTGGGTGAGGGTCTCTCATTCCTCACTGGAGGGTTGAAGGCTTGGTCGAGAGAAGGGTCAGGAGCAGCCAGAAGTGACCCTGACCCCCTTTTCCAGAGTGCAGGGGTGAGTGGAAGAAGCCACACACTCAATGCCCGCCACAGTTGTATATGAAGGCATGCGTCCGCATTCAACCCCACAAGCAGCACCTCTGGGGAGAAGCAGCTGCCTGCGTGAGCAAACACGAGGAAGCACATGAATGCAAATGACCTCATCTTATCCCCAGAAGAGCCAGTGAAGTAGGAGGGAGGGGAAGGGAGATTTTGAGGGGATTTGAACACAGGCCTGAGCCAAGTGCTCCCAAATCACTACACCATATGATCCCTCCTTAGTGCAGAAACATCTGAGCTCAAGTCCTTCCCTGTCCTGGACTCCTTGTTTAGCCTTGAAGAATTCACTCACTCTAAGCCCCAGCTCTCCATCTGCAAAATGGGACGGCTGCAAACCTAACTGACAGGGTACTTGGGGGGAGAGCACAATGAATGCAGTGAAGCACCTGGCAGATCGGAAGTGTAAGATAAATAACATGATTTGCTTCTGTTAATTGGTTTCAAGCAACCTGCCCCAAATTTCTGTTCTCTGCCTTCACGGTTTCTTGATACCGCCCCCCCCTTGCAAAAAAGTTTGTTCCCTGGGACTCCTCTACAACCCTGCTATACACATGGCTCATTGCTCCATACCTTCCAAAGTCCAGAGACTTTTCCGCTGTGATGACTCATGGTAGACTCTGCTTCCCTGTGGGGGAGAAAAGCGCAGGGCCAAAGGTGTTCCAGGACGTCTTGGGGAGCTAAGGTTAGCACTGGAAACCTCTTTTCCAGGCCACACCACTCAGCCGAAACATGTGGAAAGGGCAAGAGTAGTGATTACTCAAAGGACCTGCCTTCAGCCAGGACTAGGGCAGGGAAGACACTCAATTCAGGACGCATTTAAACCACATTTCATCACATTTACACTTTCCTTAACAAGATGAGAACCAAACACAGACCTACCCTTTGAAATTGCACATATATGAATTTTTGCAATGAAGTTTTCCAACCAACCAAAGTTTTCAAACATTCAAATATTAGGGTGAAATGTGCATTAAAAATGGATGTATTTGTGAAAATAGCATACACAGTTGTATTCTATTAGAGCAAACTACTTGCAAAATGTGTACGTTGGTCAAAATTGTTCACATAAATATCTTTAGCAGAAGAAATTTGCACTAAATTGCTTAAGAATACACATAAAGATTTAAAAAAGGACAACCTTCAAATTGTTATAGAAATGTGAAGAACCAAATTTAAGGTTGGAAAAAATGAGGAACTGAGAGAACCGACATTGACAGATTCTTTCACCACTACACAGCACTTACGGATGAGTTTGCCACAGAGCATGTGCAGAGTATGGTTCCCCTTTCTTGCCACTAAGACACCTATCAGGGCACGTTGCCCTCGGAAAATGACATCCAATCCTTCCTTGAGTCAATAGTTTACACCCATTGCCTGGGGTTGCTAGTTCCAGGATTGTACCCAAGTCTGCCTGAACCTGTTCTAGGGTTGAAGCGAACGGAGCCATGCCTGCCTGGGGCATGCCTCCCCATGGGACTTCCAACGGCACTTACCTGGTGAGCTCCAGCCAGACTCTCCCCATCAGCTCTTCTCCAGAGGGATTTTTATATCCGCTGTGCATCCCCAAATGCCCTGACTCAGCACAGGCCGGAACAAAAGTCTGTCTCCCAGAGGATCAAGCTGGCCTCATCCAGAGCCCGACCCCTCACAGTCACTCTCCCTCTCTTCCTCTCAGCGCAGGAACTGGAGACAGGGAAAAAGTCACTGGGCACATGGTGGGGTTCAGAGCAGCCCCTGTGTGCAGAACTACTATTTCCCTGATGCTAAGCTTGGCCCAGAAACAAGGGGATGAGGAGTGCCTCAGAGCATAAGCAGAATGCCTACGAAATGGTGTGCGAGGTGGAGGAAGAGGATAGAGAGAAAGCCACCTATATCATGCTAGAAGCCAGCAGGGCGGTCTGGTGAAGCTGAATGTTGGAAGGTACAAGACGGAGTAGCGCCTGGTTAAACTTTGGGTCTCCTTCCCACAGGAAGTAGCAACGGCCACCAGCTCTTATGAAGGAGGCAAGACAAATTCATGGAGGAAATGGCTATCAATGGCTACCAGCCACGATGGCTTGTCCTGCCTCCACTGTTAGCGGCAGGGCACCTTTTCCAATGCCAGTTGCCATCAGCCCCCGCCTTGTGGGTGTCTGACTGACCGTAGGCAGGAGCGCATTGTGGACTAGATGGGCCTTTGGCCTGATCCAGCAGGACTCTTCCAATTTTCTTCTGTGGCCTCATGGCACTGACAAGCCACAACACCCTGTGGAGTGGGACAAAGGGGAGACTGGGATGGGGATCTGCTCAGAACCACCCAGGGTGCCAATGAAGGTTTGAACCTGGGTCTCCCTCACTGCGTGGCTCTCTTGGCTGGTCCAGGAGGCCTGGAGGTTGGGTAGGTGGTCTTGGGGCTGCGTGTCCTGCTTGGGATGCTATTTATAGCCTGACATACAGACTGAGTTGCAAAATATTCCTCAGCCCAGGAAGGCCTTTTCACAAGCTCCACAATGGAAGCTGCTTCATCAGCAACTGCTCTGCTTGGGAGGGAGGACCAGTCTGGTGGTGGCGGCGGGGTGGGGGTGGCGGGTATTGTGGAGCAGAGGGCAGGGCTGGGGTGGATATCTGGTGGTTTTCCAGCTGAGTGCCCTCATTGCAAGATGTGATGACTGTGGCCTTTGAGGAGGACTCCGATGACCAAGCATCTCCATTGTGTCCTCCTGGGCTTTGCCCTGGCTAGGGCATAAAACGAGAGTGTATAAAATGCAGGGGAGTCACGACACCAGCCCAATCACTCCACCACAAAGCACCAGCAACCCAGGTAAGAGGTGGAGGTAAGGTGCCCTGCATCCTGGAGACATCTGGGGGCTTCTGGCTACCGTGTGTGTGTGTGTGTGTGTGTGTGTGTGTGTGTGTCCCACCCCATCAAGGCATGAGATCTGCCTTCATTTCCCGGGGAGAGCCCTTTTCTTGCTCACTTCCTTCACCATGGAAACCTTCTCGTCAGTCCCTCAAGCAGCGGGAAAGATGGCTCAGGATCTGAGCAGCAGGAAGATGGACCAGATCAAAGAAATGTTATCAGGACAGGGAGCAGAAAGTCGTTCTTCCCGCAGGAGGCAGTGATGGCCACCAACCTCGATGGCTTTGAAAGAGTGCCGGGCAGATTCATGGAGGCGGGGAAGGCTATCAATGGCTGCACCCATCATGGCTGTGTCCCCAGCTGCAGACAGCTGTGCTTCAGAATGCCAGTTGCTAGAAACCACAGGAGGGCAGAGGGCTCTGGGACTCCATTGCTTGTGGGTTTCCCAATGACGCCTCTGGTTGGCCACTGCGAGAACAGGAGGCTGCGTGAGGTGGTCCCCCATTGCCCTGATCCAGCAGGCCCTTCCTGGGTTCTTTCCTCTGAGCATTGATGAAAAGCACACACTGCCCTGAAGAAAGGGCAGAAAGGAACTGGCAGCAAAAGGCAGGGGTGGAAAACAGAATAGTACCAAAAGGGCAAGATGAATTTTGGGAAGCGACAAACTCTGTCCCACAAGTTAGACATTGGAAGGAGAAGTAACAGCATATTTCACCAGAATGCTCCTGCAGTAAGGAAGTGTGTCCCAGGACGATAGCAGTTGTATTTTAATTTGCAGCTTATGATTAGTTGTGTGGAAAAGTATGCAAAAAGTGCTTTTCTTTTGAGAAACCAGAGGGAGTCAGCAGGAAAGGGCAGGAGGTGGCATGAGACTGCTCCAGATATGTAGGGTAGGCACCAGAAAAGGTGCTTTCTAACTGAACAAGTGTTACAATTTCAGGTCTTACCCAGACACGGCCATGTCCGAAAACACAAGAACCACCCCTCCCAGCCATGACATGGACAGGAAGGAAAAAGACAGTCCCACTCCATCCACCAACTCATCCCCCGATTCCAGCAGTCAGGGTGAAGAGTCCTCTTCAGAATCTTTCCGGGTGAGTTGGGAGAAGGTGCCAGTTCTGAGCAGAGAGGCAGGACATGGGGAGGAGGCCCTGATCCCTTAGAGCGCATGGCTGTCCCTTCGGTGCTGCATCCAGTCTGGGCCTGTCTTGGGAGGGGAAGGGAAGAGAGCCCTGTTGGAAGCCCAGTCCCTATCCTTTGGTTAGATCAGTGGCTGGTAGACCAGAACTGGAAAGAATGGTGAGGAGACACTTGCAGCTCTTTCTCTCTGCTGCAATGGAATGGCCACCAGAGCTTCAGGAAAGTGATAACAACAACAACCATTGATTTGTACTCCCTCCCATCCGACTGGGCTGCCCCAGCCACTCCGGGCAGCTTCCAGCATATATCAAAACATAGTGAAACATGAAACCTTAAAAAGCTTCCCTATGCAGGACTGCTCACTCTCTCCACCCAGACAAACACCCCTGACCTCCTGAAAGAAACAGCAGGCAGCCGTGGGAAAGAGCCCATGACATGCCCCCCTTGGACTGGGGAGGCCACGGGGGACCCAGGTTCCACCCCTGGGGACCCCTCTAGATATCCTTCCTATGGGGCATGCAGGGTGATTTGTATTCACAATGCTCAGGGGGAGCCATGGGCAATCCCATTTCCAATACTGTTTGCACCCTCACAAGATTTGGGCTGGTCACACTGCTTCACTTTCAGTCAGTGCCTAGCCCACAATTCCTGCTGAAATACTGTAACTTCTTGTACCACAAAGATTCTGGTTGGCTTCGCCTCGCTCTTGTCATCTTTTATCCCCCCTCAGACAGAAATAGTGGGCTGGCATCACAGAACAAACCAGGGCAGAATCAACCCACTGCTAAGGCTCTGCTTCTGTGCCCAGAACGTCTTCCCCCTACCCAATGCCTGCCAGGAGGGGGTTTGGCTCTCAGCCTAGCCTGGCCCACTAGGTTCTTGTGAGGATCAAGGTGTATATGGGGGGAATGCAAGTTATCTTGAGGTCTGTGGAGAAAAAGTGGGATGTAAAGAAAAGCAAAAAATCATAAAGAGCTGCATCTTTCTCCAGGGTCTGCTGTCTTATCAGAGGGGTTGGCATTCACCTCCCCGTATGCTCTGCTTGCTTTTTCTGTATAGAAACCTTACAAAATAGCTTCACCATACTAGTCTTTCCTCTGTAAGGCAAAGGCACCAACCCTGGACACGGCGCCCTGAAACATCTTACCAGAATCTGAATTAAATGGGAAATTGAAAGGGCGCTCTGGCAACTGACAGGAATAAAAGAAGATAAGGCAGCTGGGTGGCGGAAACACAGGAAGAACAGAGGGTGGCAGAGAAAGTTCACTACATGGCCATTTCCTCCCCAAGCACACCAGGGATATATGTGTTTGGGTGTGCATGCATGTGTGCAAACACGCATGTGTTCTTGTATTAACCCAGCAGGGAGTTTGTGAGCTACAAAGTATGAAAATTGGATTTATGCTGTTCCTTAATCCCTGCTGAAGGATTTGAATCTGGTACATGTGGCTCCAGAGCTCACCTCTGCTGCATCCCTGGACATTCAAGCCACCCTCCCTGAGCGCTCATTCCTTAAGGTGTCAATGGAGCAGTAAGTAGCCCTCTGGCAGCTGGCCCCGTCTGACGTGGCACAGACTTCTCAGGGTTCATATTTTGATTTGGGGCAGCAAAATGACCTATTCTGGCTGGATCTTCTTGTAATCGCATCTGTGCTGTTGATGCATTTTGTTCTGGTGTTACATTGCCAAACTGGGACTTTAATCTATATGTGCTGCCTGCCCTGGGACCTTTCAGGGAATGAGAGACTATAAATGTCCATAGCAAATAAAGAAACAAATCCTCTAATAACTGCTGCTTGTGCTTCTCCCCCAACGCCCCCAGGAGACATTTCATATTGCTTCTTTCAGATCATTGTGTTTGACCAGGAGAACTTTCAGGGCAAGCAGATGGAGTTCACCAGTGCATGCCTGAACCTGGGGGACCATGGATTTGACCGGGTGCGCAGTGTCCTAGCAACCTCTGGACCGTAAGTGATCTCAGCCAAACAGGGTTATCGAGAGGCAGGTGCTGGAGATGGGATGTGCTAGGCTTCATAGCCAATAGGAGTCCCAGGTGATTCGCTTTCTTCCTTCTTTTTAAAAAAGTAAATCTCTACCCTCCTAGAAAGAAAACAAGGAAGCAACATAAGACCTCTCCCCTATTTTATGTGAGATGAGCCAGGCAGGCTGCTATGTTTTCGTGTTTCTAGAATCATAGAATCATAGAGTTGGAAGAGACCACAAGGGCCATCGAGTCCAACCCCCTGCCAAGCAGGAAACACATCAGAGCACTCCTGACATATGGTTGTCAAGCCTCTGCTTAAAGACCTCCAAAGAAGGAGACTCCACCACACTCCTTGGCAGCAAATTCCACTGTCGAACAGCTCTTACTGTCAGGAAGTTCTTCCTAATGTTTAGGTGGGATCTTCTTTCTTGTAGTTTGGATCCATTGCTCTGTGTCCGCTTCTCTGGAGCAGCAGAAAACAACCTTTCTCCCTCCTCTATATGACATCCTTTTATATATTTGAACATGGCTATCATATCACCCCTTAACCTCCTCTTCTCCAGGCTAAACAATGAATGAAATCAGAGTTGGCGTTGACAAATGAGCTCTTTGGATACACCCCCCTTCCCTTTCTTGTTAGGGTCTCCTTGAAATCTCAGCTTGAGATAAAGTACTCCATGTAAGCTATTTCCTGCAGATTCTACTACTCAGTAGACATGTTTGCTCAAAAGTAAGTCTCTTTGTGGTTTACAGTATAGGGCTTACTCCCAGGTAAGTGGGTGCCAGATTGCAGCAACCTAGGCTTTTTTTGTGAGGAAGCGGCAGAGAAGAGCTCATGGTGAGAGGGTCCATTGTGCACACTAACCTCGAAGTAAACTCACTTGAATGCAATTGGGAATTATGCATCTAAATACACAGTAATCATGCAAAATTGGATGAAGCCTTGGAGGCATGCTAATATACAGGTGGGAGTGAAAGGGAGAACAAAATGAATGCCGTTGGTTAAAGCAAGCAAAAATTGATGCCCCCAAAGCAAGCACTAAATCCCCTTTTACAGCCATTTTATAGCTCCAAACATAAGCCCAGAAGAAGAGCCTGCTGGATCAGGCCCATGGCCCATCTGGTCCAACATCCTGTTTTCATAGTAGCAAGCCAGATGCTTATTATGGGAAGCCCACAAGCAGAGCCCAAGTGCAAGACCAGGCTCCTTCCAACAGTTTCCAGTGAGTGGTGATATTCAGAAGTGTTACTGCCTCCAACAGACCGAGCCCTGGGGCCCAGAAGCCCTTGACAGCTCTCTCCTCCATCCATCTCTCCAGTACTCTTTCCAAGACATCAGAGTTGCTGGCCATCGCTTCCTCTGGTGGGAGTGAGGATGCTCCACTTCGCCATGCTTTAAAGGCATTATTATTATTATTATTATTATTGTTGTTGTTGTTGTTGTTGTTGTTGTTGTTGTTGTTGTTGTTGTTGTTTTTTTGTTGTTGTTGTTGTTGTTGTTGTTGTTGTTATTATTATTATTATTATTATTATTATTATTATTATTATTATTATCTTATACCCTGACCATCTGACTGGGTTGCCCCAGCCACACTGGGAAGCTTCTAACATAATATATGAAACAAAATTTAAAAAAATTCCTTCCAGTAGCACCTTAGAGACCAACTAAGTTTGTTATTGGTATGAGCTTTTGTGTGCATGCACACTTCTTCAGATACACAAAAGCTCATACCAATAACAAACTTAGTTGGTCTCTAAGGTGCTACTGGAAGGAATTTTTAAATTTTGTTACGACTACGGCAGACCAACACGGCTACCTACCTGTAACTATAAGAACACATTCTCATTCTAATCTAGGCTACTCTGCTTCCTTAGGCATATCACAGTTCAAGGAATGGGAGCTATGACCTGACAAGTAGTTCTGCTTGCAGTAAATCTAGTCACGTTTGGAGCTGAGCTGATTTGCAAAAATGCTTTGCTTTCAGCCAGCAGCCTTGACTTTCAACTGTTTACTAGTCGTCCAGAGTGGCTGGGGAGGCCTGCCCAGATGGGTGGGGTATAAGTAATAAATTACAGTGGTACCTCGGGTTACATACGCTTCAGGTTACAGACGCTTCAGGTTACACACTCCGCTAACCCAGAAATAGTGCTTCAGGTTAAGAACTTTGCTTCAGGATGAGAACAGAAATCGTGCTCCGGTGGCGCGGCAGCAGCAGGAGGCCCCATTAGCTAAAGTGGTGCTTCAGGTTAAGAACAGTTTCAGGTTAAGTACAGACCTCCAGAACGAATTAAGTACTTAACCCGAGGTACTACTGTATTATTATTACAAATTATTATTACTTTTGCCGGTAATGCTTAAGGAATCCCAGCAAAGCTAAGATGAGTCACAGCAAATGTAACATCAGGAAGATGGACTCAAGAGCAGAAGAAATGGACCTTTAAATCTGGAGAGGGTCAACTGAATTGGAAGTTAAATCCGCTAATAGGAGGGACAGACGGTGGTATTCCTGCTGGTGTGGCACATGCCACAAAGTTGTCCCACCACCCACTTGTGGTCCCCATCAGCATCTAATCATAGAAATGCAGTTGGAAGGGACCCCAAGAGTCATCTAGTCCAACCCCCTGCAATGCAGGGATCTCAACTCAAGCACCTAAGAAGAGCCCTCTAGCTGGATGAGGCCGGGGGAGGGGATCTAGCCCACCATCTTGCTCTTACAGTACCCAGCCAGAACCCTCTTCTGGGAAACCCACAAGCAGGACACAAGGGCAATAGCAGCAGTACTCTCCCCCACAGGAATCAACTCCCAGGGGCCAAGGGGTCTTTGCCCCCCCATAAAATATCTGAGGGGGCTAGGCCCACCCAAAGTTGATAATCTTCGCCATCAGGTCACAAATCGGGGGGGGGGGGTGATCTAAAGCCTTGGAAGACAGTGCTGCCCTCTGCCTCCCAAGCAGAGCCCTTGCCCTCTGGAGTGCTGAAGGAAGATTTAGTTGCCCCTCCAGCTGGGTTCTACAGGTGGGAGGGGAGGAGGGCCGCCCCCCCCCCCGCCCAGGACCTTGCTGTCTTGAAATGCTGACTGCCAAGTCACAGGGGCTCTGCTGCATCCAGTCACCCTCCATCTTTCTGTCTTGTGGCTGCCAATGTCCCCCGTCCTCTGGACACACCTTCCTTTGCACGCTGCCCTCAGCTGGGTGGCCTTTGAGCAGTGCAACCTGCGTGGCGAAATGTTCATCCTCGAGAAGGGCGAGTACCCGCGATGGGACACCTGGTCCAGCAGCTGCCGCAGCGACTGCTTCCGCTCCCTGCGCCCCGTGAGAATGGTGAGTCCAGGCCTAGCCAGGGTAGTGCCTTTGGGCATCTGCTGAGGGCCCCCACTCCCTCCCAGACCTCTTCCTCCCTCGCAATCTCATTCTGCCACCTCTTGCTGTGGCCTGGGAACCGGTGGGGGTGAGGAAGAGGAGCAGTTGATGCCCCCCCTCTCTCTCGCAGCAGGAGGCCCAAGAGCAGAAGATCCTCCTCTTTGAAAGTGCCAACTTCAGGGGAAACAAGATGGAGATCCAGGAAGACGACGTGCCAACCCTCTGGGCCCACGGTTTCTGTGGGCGTCTGGGCAGCGTGAAGGTGCCCAGTGGAATGTAAGTCAGAGCCTGGATCTGACCGCTTCCCTCTGAATCAATGGGTGCCATTTCTCTTTGGGAAAGCTCCGTATCTCGTGCAGAAGACCCCAGGTTCAATTCCTGGCAGCATCTCCAGGCAGGGCTGGCAGAGACTTCCTCTGTGGGGGGCCTCTGCCAGTCAGTGTAGGCCATACTGAGCTCAATGGACCAATGCTCTGACTTGGTCTAAGGTAGCTTCGTATATTCCTCCTGGAGAAGAAAGGGTTTGGGCTGCAGCCCCTGGCATGAACCGCAGATCCTGTCAGGGAATGGTGAGTTCCGAATGCTAAGCACTCCACTTCTTAGTGGCAAGGAAAAAACAGATATAAAAAGAATTTCCTGGGTGCCAAGATCCAGGATTGGGGCAAGTACTCTTTGGTGAGAGAACCCAGCAGAGATTTAAAATCACAATATATGCAGTGCAAATATAGGCTGTTCGACCTTTAAAAAATACCTTGCGAGTTCCCAAATAGCCCCCTCTTACCCCAACATAGAAAAAGACCACATGCTTGGTAAGTTTAAAACAGTTTGTAAGTAAAAACAGTTTACTTACCAACTCTCCAATGGTCAGATTTATGTGCTTTTCCATATAGCATTCAGGAAAAGTTGCAGAGGCAGTAAAACTTGGTTTAGTTACAGTGGTGAAGTTCCTAAATAATTATCGGTATAGAAATTGAAGAGTGGTTTGTAAGAGCCATGAGGTCTGAGCTTGGAGCAAGCCGCTCAGATCTCTTTACATGCTGAGCGTCTCAGGTAGACTGAGGGTGAACAATAGGCTTGATTACCTTTTCCCCAAGGTGAGGGGGAGTGACCTAGCTAAGCCTGGCAAGACAGCTTACTCTATGGCATTAACCCCTTCATGCATTAATTAGGATAAGCATGTTTGTTATATGAAGCTGGTTATCCTACATAGGTAAAGGTAAAGGTAAAAAGGTAAAGGTACCCCTGCCCGTACGGGCCAGTCGTGTCCAACTCTAGGGTTGTGCGCCAATCTCATTTAAGAGGCCGGGGGCCAGCGCTGTCCGGAGACACTTCCGGGTCACGTGGCCAGCGTGACGAAGCTGCTCTGGCGAGCCGGCACCAGCGCAGCACACGGAAACGCCATTTATCTTCCCGCTATAAAGCGGTACCTATTTATCTACTTGCACTTAAGAGTGCTTTCGAACTGCTAGGTGGGCAGAAGCTGGGACCGAACGACAGGAGCTCACCCTGCCGAGGGGATTCGAACTGCCGACCATGCGATCGGCAAGTCCTAGGCGCTGAGGTTTTACCCACAGCGCCACCCGCATCCCTATCCTACATTACTGGTGTTCAAATGAGCTTTGGGTGGCGTATTTCCCTAAGGAGAGGAATCTGCCTCTGTTGCTCCCACAAAGTGGGATGTTTCCTCCCTCTCTCATCATGCTAGGACTTTGGGATCATCCAGTGAAATTGATGGGCAGGAGATTTGGGCGAGACCATGGAAATCCTTCCCACGCAACATTAATTTTTGGAACTGCAAGATAAGAGGGATTGTCAATAGCTGAAGTAGCTATATAATGGGGACTTGGGAAAAGAGAAGGGGGAGTCCTTATGTCAGTTAGTCTTAGTCATCATGATGGTGAGATGGAGCCTCCATGTGCAGAGGTAGTTTATTTCTGAATATGAGTTCCTGGGTACAAGCAGGGGAGAGCTTTGGCTTCTGGGCTTCCCAGGGGCATCTGGCTGGCAGTTGCAGGAAGCAGGATGTTGCCTTTTGGCCTGATTCTCTTGCAGGGCTTTCCTTGTGGGTGAAACAGCAGCACTAGCATCCCCACCACCACACAAATAGGCAGCACAAAACTAAGTGGATCCTCCCAAATGCATGTTTGGGCTGAAGGTGGTTCTCTGTTTTGAAAAGTCTGAATCACAGAATCATAGAATGGTAGAGTTGGAAGGGACCCCAAGGGTCCTCTAGTCCAACCCCCTGCAAGGCAGGAATCTCATCTAAAGCATCCATGGCAGACGACCCTCCAACCTCTGATTAAAAACTCCCAAGGAAGGAGAGTCCACAGCCTTCCAAAGCTCTCTGTTCTGCAGTCGGACAGTTCTTACCCTCAGAAAGTTCTTCCTGAAGACTGCAGCCTCCCATAACTGCACTGGATCCCTATGATCCGTGTTGCTTTGGGATGATTTTTTAACCACTGGCTTTTATGAAAGCCAGGCCGCCCTACCTTGGCTGCCCTGTGGCTTTGGCTTTGGGCAGCTGAGCCCTGGGCGAGAGATAGCTCGGCACCTTCTCCTCCCTGTGTTTACTGATGCCAGCCTTCTCTTTGTTCCCCCCACAGCTGGGTGGGCTACCAGTACCCTGGCTATCGGGGTTACCAGTATCTCTTTGAGAGAGGAGACTTTGCACACTGGAATGAGTGGGCCGCCTCCCAGCCGCAGATCCAGTCCATCCGGCGCATCCGTGACATGCTGTGGGCCCCCAAGGCTGCTTCCTTCCAGCCAGGAGCCCCTCAAACTGAGTGAGCCCCTCGGGCAGCCGGCAGAGAACCTGAGAAGTTTGGTGGAGCAGGTGGAGGAGAAGACGCTGCCTCCCCCCCCCCCCCGAGGGACCTGCTACAAGCAAGAGCAGCGCTCCCCTTTTGTGTTCACTGAACCTTCCACTTGTACATTGCACTTTGGTGGACAAAATTTGTGTAGTTATCCAAACTAAAATATAGTCAAGAAGAGGATTAAAAATTGTGTGTGTGTTTTTCTACCATGTCCCATTGGGATTTAGCTCTGGGATTGTGATGGTTCCCCACGGGGGCGAATCTTCTATGAAACGAATGAAGCTTTAGCTTCAGAGCACCCATCCTGGAGGGGACCCAAAAGACTGGAGTTCACTTTGCTTTAAAAATTGCTTTAAAAAGTGCATCACGCATGTACAATGGTACCTCAAGTTACACATGCTTCAGGTTATATACGCTTCAGGTTACAGACTCCGCTAACCCAGAAATAGTACCTCGGGTTAAGAACTTTGCTTCAGAACAGAAATCACGCGGTGGCAGCACGGCAGCAGCAGGAGGCCCCATTAGCTAAAGTGGTGCTTCAGGTTAAGAACAGTTTCAGGTTAAGAACGGACCTCCGGAACAAATTAAGTACGTAACCAGAGGTACCACTATATATAACATTTCCCTGATTTTCACCCCCATATTATTTAATTAATTAATTTATATACCATACCATTTTAATCAAAATCTGTAATGCAGTAGTAGCGCGTGTTTGTGTGTGTGTGTGTGTGATGTCAGGAGCCCAGGTTGCCGTCTTGGTAACACAGCACACAAGTCATAATTAGCTTGAATATTTATTGCAAAACAAACAAACAGCCTCAGATGCTCTATCGGAGCTTCCGTACCCTACAATTCAGTTGACCCTTCTGAGGAGTTCTTCCTGCTTCTACAGAATATCCTGAACCTATGGCTCTTACGTTTCTGGGTTTGTTTCCTGCCAAATACCTTTCCCATATGTCTACTCCTTGGGCTCATAGGATTAATTGCCTCCTCTTCCGGTGAGGAAATGGTCCCCCGCCTTTCTAAGCCTGCCTGTGCTTCTTCAGCGAGTTGGCTTCTCTCCATCCCGCCCTCTGCTAGCCTCTTATCTGCATTCCTTTCAGTGTCAGGGGGAGTAGACAGCCGACTGCTCCCAGGTGTCTGAGAGGAAGGCAAGCTTTCCTGTTGCTGGCTGCTTCCTAACTCAAGCTGTGCCTCTCTACTTGGGGCAGATGTGTTCATGACAATATATACCGTATTAAAAAGGGCTGGTCTGTCGTAGAACAGATGAAGATGATGACAGGGGTTACCCAGACCATTGCTGGTTGTGAAGGGGCTCCCATGACAGTTCAAGCTTCAGGGCCTCCACCATGTAGGTCCACCACTGGTTCCATGAGATTCCTGTGGGTGGGTGTTTATTGGGGTGCGTGGAGACAGGTAGGTTTTTTTGATTGAGAAATACCATAACTTTATCTGTGCACTTACTTTGTGTGCGTGTGTGGCTTGCAATAAAAATACAATAGCAATTAAAATTGCAAACAAATTCAATAACCAATACCTAACAAATGAGTTACAAGAAGATAAAAACACAACTGTATATCACAAATGAAACTGTTGTGACGTGGGGAGTCTACAGAATTAAAATTAAAAATCAAAGTGTCGGTAATCTAGGAGCACATAAGTTCTTAAGAGCCGTGTCTGTCTCCTCCTTGTGAATGGCCAGAGGGAGGAGGGCATCCCAGTGGGGTGTGTGTGTGTGCTGTCTTGGAGAAGGCCTGCTTTCGTGACAATTGTGGAAGGCCCAGCTAAGTCTCCCGGGTCTCTTTGGAATATCTGGTGGGGTCTCTACACCAGGGGAGGTGGTCTGCTGGGCATTGCCCTGCTCTCACCTGCAGGCACTGGAGTCCAAGCAAAGGGCCAGGTGAGAGGCAGGATTAGAGGAGTCCCTGGTCAGGCATGGCCAAGGCATGCAGAGTGCAGAGCTGCAACAGAGACCTTGTTCCAGCAGCTTTTCTTTTTTTCTCTCCTTCCCCCCTTTTTTAAAAAAAAGCCAGACAGCGCCCGCAGAGTATCGAACTGCTGTTAAGCAATTAGTGATTCTGCAAATGTAAAGTCGAAGTAACCGCTAGGCTAAGCAGCTTTTCCAGGCCAGAACTGCAGGTGCCTGAGCTGGAGCCCAAGAAGACCTTGATTCCTGAGGAGTCCTTGCTTGAGGAGTCAAGCATTTCTCTATGTGGGCCAGGTTTGCATCAGGTGTTTAAGGTGCTGCCTGCCCAACCTCAGTGTCAGAAACCCTGGGAACTTTTAGCAGGGGAGTGCAGTGATCGTAAAGCCTTGACCAGTGGCGTAGCGTGGGGGGTGCAGGGGGGGCCGGCCGCACCGGGCGCAACATCTGGGGGTTAGGGTTAGGGGGCGCAAATCCACAGGTTAGGGGGCGCAAATCCACGGGTTAGGGGGCGCAAATTACTTGCATTGCCCCGGGTGCTGACAACCCACGCTACGCCACTGGCCTTGACTAAAGACTCTCCTTCTGTCTGGAATGGTTGTCCTCTTCCATCGAACAACACACAGTTTCAGGAGGGATGCACATGGAGCAGGGAGGGAGGGGACACCCGCCTAGCCAACCAGCCCAGCCCAATCAACCCTGGCAATCTATGGGGTGACAGATGTCACAGCCAGATCACTCTCACCTCCCAATTCACCCTGGGTGCAAAGTGGCTCCTCCTTGGGTTCCTCGCAAGGTGCTGGCTCTACGCCCTCAGAGGGATGAGCCTCTGATGATGATTCCGCGGCTGAGCCATGGCAGAGATCTGGGTCTCCAGTTGTTTAGGGATTTAAATGTCCACAAACAAAGCTTGAATTTGGCTCAGGAGCTAAAAGGAAGTTTATTTATTATTTCTTCTTCTTCTTCTTCTTCTTCTTCTTCTTCTTCTTCTTCTTCTTCCCATGCAATTTCTCAATACAGAAAAGCACAGAGTGGAAAGATGCCTACAACTTGTTTGCTTTATCCCTGTCCCTTTGTTTGTGTGCAAAGGAAAGCAAGAGGGAGCACAGGAAAAAGTGGAAAACAGAGTGAAACCAGTGAAACCCTGGCAAACCTCACCCAGGAGACTGGGAAGAAGACAAGGAGAACAGGCTCTGGCATGTTTTGGGGTGAAAAAGCCTCCATCTCTAGGAGCTTGAAAGATTAGTAGTATGCCCTCAGTTATTCTTTGCAGATGTTCCACATAGATGTGGAGAAATATTTCTTCGTTGTTGTTGTTCTTCTTCTGCTTTTTCAAGCTGTTTCTTTACCTGGAATGAGGCCTTTTTGACTTTTAAGCACTCTCAAGAGTTCTTGCATCTGTGGGTGTTGCCAGCGCCTGCTCTCCTCTGGCTCTTGTTCATTGCAGGGGCCTCTTGAAAAGCCCGGGGACCATAACTGATAGGGCTGTCAACTGCCCAATGGAGTCAACTCCTGGGGGCTGAGGGGTCTTTGGCCCCCATAATAAAATATTTGAGGCCCCCCCTTGATGGGCATTGCCATTTGAGTGCTGTGTGCACACCGCATCATGTGGTCGGTTATGCAGGGCAGGGATTACCTGAAACCTCCCCTCATCTTCACCCCCTGCAAAGATAGGGTCAGGTTCAGGCAAGCTGTGGTGATGCCCACCAGCGTAAATGGGTTCACAAGAGAAATAGACCAATCCATGGAATAGACGCTGGTGAATGGCAATCGCCACAAGGCTGTGCACTCTTCGCAGTACAGGAGGCAGTCAGACCCTGAATACCAGTTGCCTTGGGGGGCCCCTCTGAAGACCACTTTTCTTCTTTGTCCAGCATTGAGGTCAACGGCCTTTCACCCTCCTTCAAGGAAAAGAGAGTACAGTACCTGATCATTTAAAGTCCTTGGTGATCAGCCTGAGATGCAAACCATTTATTTATTTACTTACTTACTTACTTACTTACTTACTTACGTACGTATTTACCCTTCAGGTCAGATTGTGATGCTACAACTCAGGGCTCATCTACACTGACTTTTTGCTCTGCTCTTTCCAGCCACAAGTCTGTGTCTTAAAGCTCTGTTTCCAAGCACCCTGCTCCCTCTTTTTCTCTTGCTCCAGAGCTTTCCCTGTGAAAACCTGCTTTTTAAAGCTCAAGTGAAGCAAACAGCAATATTGGTTTTCTGCAGATTGCTATTTGTTCCAGTTCAGAGCTAAAGAGTAGGTTTCCGCTGAGAAAGGCATGGGGCAAGGGGGAAACTGCTCTGATTCGTGCCTAGGAAGCACCAGGCAAGCTAAAAACCACTCGTGCAGCTGCTTTCCAAGACTAGCAGAAGTGTTTTTGGGCCCTTAATCCACAAACTTGTGTCTCAGTGAACAACCCAGTGAGTCTCTTTTCTCTCTCACACACAGAATCAAGGCCTCCAAGTTCAAGGGTATGCCCCCAGCTAGACTTTTAGCCTCCTGTGTCCTTTTGAAAAGAGAAATTAAACTCTGTTGGGCACAGCATACTTTCTGTTAACTCTGCGTAGCTGAAGAAGGCTTGGGGCTGGAAGGGCTATGTCTGCAAGGCTGTGGGTGCCAGTGGGTCCTCTGCAGCAGCCTGAAGGCAATTCAGATGGGGCTGGGCTGGGCTGCAGCCTCCCACAGAAGCTCCCGGGTTTGACACCCACACCAAGCTACAGTCCTTCCTCATCCAAGCAAGACACAGCTCTGGGAAGGAAAAGAGGGCTTTTGAAGCATGAACTCCCAGGCAGATGCTTCCATGCAAGGAGGACTAACACACCACCTTGAGCTCCATGGAGAAAAAATATGGGGTATAAATGCAATCAATCAATCAATCAGTCAGTCAGTCAGTCAGTCAATCAATCAAGTCCTTCTAACTTTTGTGCTATCAAGGCAACACTGAGAGGGAAGGCAGAGGAAGCTGGCAGGCAGCACCTAACTTGCCCCACAGGATTGCTGTGGTGGGGATAAAACAAGGCCCAGGAGAACTTCTACAGACACCCTGCTTAGGGCTGTGCAATAAATAGTTGAAGACTGGTATTGAAATAACATGTGATAAGTGTTTCAACAAGGCAGTACACCAGTAAACAAAAGGAGGTGGAGAATTAATAGCTTCCCAGCTGAACAATGCTTTGCAGATACTTTGCAGGCAGTGTAAACAAAGAACTGGAAAGCTCTTCTTTCTTTCATCACACTCACACACACTGCTGGGGAAAAAAGGAGGAAGAGTTTTTATTTTCATTTTCTGGTGGTGTTTATGTTGTTGGTTCCCCTGAGTAGCTTTCCTCCATATTAATAAGGAATGGTGGGTTTTTTATTTATTTAAAGAAGCCTAAGTCTTTGCTTGCTTGCCCTCCCTCCCTCATAAAGGTAAAGGGACCCCTGACCATTAGGTCCAGTTGCGGACGACTCTGAGGTTGCGGCGCTCATCTCGCTTTATTGGCTGAGGGAGCCGGCATACAGCTTCTGGGTCATGTGGCCAGCAGGACTGGCGAACCAGAGCAGCGCACAGAAACAACACTGTTTACCTTCCCGCCGGAGCAGTACCTATTTATCTACTTGCACTTTGACGTGCTTTCGAACTGCTAGGTTGGCAGGAGCAGGAATCCCGTCACAGGGATTTGAACCGCCGACCTTCTGATTGGCAAGCGCAAGAGGCTCAGTGGGCTACTCACGTCCCATCCCTCCCTCATACCCTTTGATAAAAACGGGAGAGATTGATGGAATGAAGTCTTGGGTGAGGGGGAATGGAGGGGAGAAGATTTGGCTGGCAGCCTTATGCTTAACTGGAAGGTTGGGTACCTTGTGAGAATGGTGGGGAGGGCGTTTTTTCAGTGAGCAACGCAAGCAAATGTGTGTCTGCTCACAAGCAAGCCCTACTGAATTCAATGAAGCTTACTCTCAGGAAAGTAGAAGTAAGTTTAGTAGAGATTCCACTTAGACCTCTGAGTGTGGAAGCAGATGCAACTTTACTAGTAAATCACTGAAATAAGTTGAAAATATATAAATGGAAGTTTATTTAATATTTTTTTATTAAATCTACGACTTCCTTACATTTTGAGGCCCTCCACCACTGCGGCGAAGTATGGTGGGACCCTCTGCTGCCATGGGGAGGCGTGACAAGGTCCTCCTTTGCTGCTGATATATATCGGGATATTTAGCGGTGATATATCGCAATGTTGACAACCAGGTATCGCCCCGCCCTAATTCCGCTGAGCTGCTGGGAGGAAGGCGGGTTGCCATCTTTCGAAGAGCGAAAAAGAGGAGCCCTTTGCCGACTCCTCCTTTCGGCAAGAAGAGGCCCGGGGCCCCACGCGGCAGGCGGGGGTGCGTTCCTGCTCCCGGTTGCGCGTGACGTGGTCTCGGGGCGGGCAGCGGGAGGAGCGAAGGAGGCGCCGCCGAAGCCGCCCGCCGCCGCCGCCCGCGCTCCTCTCTCTGCTGCCCGGCGGCGCCCCATCCAGGCGGTGAGTGCTCGGGGGTCCCGCAGGAGGGAGATGGGGAGGGGGCGCCCGCCCGCCCCCCCCCGGCCCGCGGCTTCGGGCCCCGCAGGATCGGAACATGGCGGGGGGGGGGGCGCCGGTGAGACAGGACGCCCCCGTCCCGCGAGCTCCGTCTCTTTCGCCAGGCACATGGCGGCCCTGATGGGGGAACTGTCCAGCCTTGTGCGCGGAGAGATGCGCTGCCCTTGGGAAAAAGCTGCGGGAGAAGTTGAGTCGAGAGCAGAGGCCTTTTGCTGCTCAGGCCGGCCAAAGCGGCGCCCCCCCCCCCCCCCCGTCTTAGGCCGTTTGGCATCTCCGACCTGGGGCGCGCGGGGGGGGGGGGCAGACACGACTGGGCTGCGCTTGAGCTGCTCCTACCCTCCAGGCTGTTGGTTTCTGCACTGGTGGGGATGCGAGCGGGGGGGGGGGGGGACGGGACCCTGGTACCTGGTACTCAGCCACCCAGGGGTGTGGCTCCAGCCCCCCTCTTCACCCCACGGGTGCCCCCAGCCTGGACACCTTCCCCCTCTCCTGCCTGGCCTTTGGCTTCCTGCTGAGCCCACCAGCCTTGAGGAGAGTGGCTTGTGGGGCCAGGGGGGTGGCTTGGGCAGCTTTCAGGCCCTGCTCTCATCCTGGGGAGTCTTTTCGGGCCTTGTCAATAAAGGATTGTCCAGCTTGAAGAAAAGGGTTTTTCTCGGGCTACACAAGTTGTGGGCTAGGAGCTTGTGTGGCCTTACGTAGGCGACTTCCTCTCTCTTCCCCTGCAGTTGGGCAGGAACAGGGTGTGCTGCTGTGCAGCCTGAATGGGACCTCCGCCTTCCTGTGTGAGAGCAAGAGGCTCCAGTCCCTTGTGGTGGTCACCAATGCGCCGAGGGAGCGAAGGTTGCTTGTGCGCATGACCCCGAGGCCACTGCATGCTCCTGTCTCCCCGCTAACTGATCAGCAGAGGGTGAGGAAAGTCACAGGACAATGGCCTGGGGCTAAAGGAGGAGCTGTGGCTGGAGCAAAGGTTCCTGTTACCCGCCATGGCCAGCCGGGTGCCCCAGGGAGAAGCCCACCAAGAGGACTGCCCCACCTGCTGGTCCCCCAGCACCTGCTCTTCCCAGGGAGGCTGCTGCTGACCCCTGAGGTTCCATGCAACCATTGTGGGTGGCAGGTGTGGATAGACCTCTCCTTTTCAGAAGCCACCCAAGGCAGAGCCACCAACACATCAAGTGACAGGGAGGCTCTGTTAGGTAATTCTGTGTAGGGGCGCATGTTTCAAGGGCTAGGATACATTTTTAAGCAGGGTGCTGAGAGTTGTGAGGAGACCCCCATTCCCCTCCCAGAGCTACAATTTGCAGAGTACTGTATTTTTTTTGCTCTATAAGACTCACCTTTTCCCTCCTAAAAAGTAAGGGGAAATGTGTGTGCGTCTTATGGAGCGATGCAGGCTGCACAGCTATCCCAGAAGCCAGAACAGCAAGAGGGGTTGCTGCTTTCACTGCATAGCGATCCCTCTTGCTGTTCTGGCTTCTGAGATTCAGAATATTTTTTCTTGTTTTCCTCCTCCAAAAACTAGGTGCGTCTTGTGGTCTGGTGCGTCTTATAGAGCGAAAAATACGGTAGTTTAACAGCCTCTCCCTCTTCATAGGGAATTTTAGATGGCAACATAGTGCTTTAAGTAGCATTTTTGTAGTGGTATCCTAGTGCTTCAAATGTATGGCATGAAAGTGGCTCTCCTCTGTCTTGAATTTGCCATCCGTTTCTTAGGATGACTCCATAGTATTGTGAGAGGAAGATAAACACACACACGCTCGCTCTCTCCATAGCTGCACTACAGGCAACACCATCTTTTTCTTTGCTAAGAAGCCCCAAATTCTTTTGCTTTCCCATGAAGGCAAGGAACTCTTTCAATGTTTCTTCCACCTTTGCAACATCCTCTGTTAGACTCTGGGATTCTCTCTCTCTCTCCCTCTCTCTCTCTCTCTCCCCCCCCCCCCTGTTTCTTAAAACTATTTTCCATAACATACTATATATGGGAGGATCTGATTTCATAGCCAGTATGCTTACAATTAACAATGTGTGCTATGAGAATTTGAAGGAGAAAAACATTTTCCCTTTTATTCCGTATCTCCAAATGATTTTCATTGTTTGGGACAATCCCATTAAACAAGAACAGGTTGAATCTTACTTCCCTCCAATGATTATTATTTTTTCAACTTAAGAGTCATGATCCTAGTCCTCATGGGTTCAGGGCTACCCAAGTGGCTGTGGTGGTGAAAATAAGTGCCTGACAGGCTGCTGTTGGTGAGGTGAGGGTGCTGGTGGGAGAAAATGGGGTACAGTATAGATAAGTGGAGGGGAAGCAAATCCTGTGCCAGGATTGTACTTTCCTGATGAAAGATGCCTGGGACCTTCTCCTCTCCTCCTGTCTTCACATCACGTGCTCCCCCTCCCACTTTGCCGTGATGCTGTTCCCCAATTCTGTGGCTGCCTTGTTCCAGGCCATTCTCTTGGCCTAGCCAGCCAATACAGCTTACAGGGTCTCGGGTATCAGCCATTTCTGATGGAAACACTGTTTGCCCTGGTAGCTCCCAAAGCCTTCTGCTCCTTTTGTCTTTCAAAGAAGATGAGACTGTGACCTCAGCCCTACAGCGTGCAGGACACTCATCACTTTCGTTTTAATTGCTGCTCTGAAACTTGCATCCTTTGGGAAACAGCCCTGTGCAACCCAGAAGCTTCCTCGCAGGATTTTGACTGCTTGCCGTGCAAAAAGGGGTAGTGATGGGGGAGGAGCTGATGCTTTAGTTTCACGATGCTGCACTTCCTCTGCCTTGCGGATATGCTGTTTGGGCTTGGCTGGCCTCCAGAGGAAGCCTATCTGAAGCTGAGTGTGCAGCGGCTGCCTTGCTGCTCTTCTGCAGGAGGCCATTCAGCAAAAGCAGTGTCTTGGATGGAGTGAACTCCATGAAGCCAGGGGGCTTGTGGAGAGTGAGTGAGCAGCTGGCTGCCAGGGGGCTGTGGTGGGGCAAGCCACTTACACAGCAGACGTGCCCGGGGCCTCCCTGGCATCATCTCAAGCTGTTCCACGTTGTCACTTGTGTGCCCAGGTGAGCAATCAGGTGATGCATTGCTGGGCTGGCACACTTGATAACAGCAGTTCAGCTTGCAACATTTCTATTGCTCTTTTGTGAGGCCAGGCGTCATGGAAATTCCAATAGCAAACTCAACACAACCATTTCCAACTGATGTAGATTTATATTGCCCTAACTCTCTTGATAATGGGGGATTTATTTATTTTTTTAAATAAATATTTTATTGCCAGTTTTCAACAAAAGAAAATCACCAAACATACAAAACACCATCACCAAAAAGTAGCAAAAAAAAAAAAAAAAAACAGAAGTAGAGAAAAACCTAAACATAGAACAAAGAAAGAATCATATCCGTTCATACATTGTTTTTTCATAACTATCTAGACTTCCTCACATCTCCCTTTCCTGCGTTCTCCGGAAAAAAGTTATAAACAGCAATTTATTACCTTATTTCAATTCTTATTTTCTAATTCTCATATATTATGCCTCAAACCTTAAATATTTTTATCAAATGCTTAGCTGCTTGATTAAGACATAAGATTACCTCCAATTTCCTCTTTATCATTCCACTTATTCTCATATATCTCTCATGTAAATTACTGATGCCACGTTATTTCCTTTCGTGCACTTTCTTAACATTCATACAATTTATAAAATTTTTGTAGATAGTCTTTAAACTTTTTACCAGTCCTCTTCCACCGCCTCTTTTCCCAGGTCTCGGATTCTGCCAGTCATCTCAGCCAACTCCATGTAGTCTATCAGTTGCGTCTGCCATTCTTCCACGGTGGGCAGATCTTGTGTCTTCCAATGTTTTGCAATAAGTATTCTTGCTGCTGTTGTCGCGTACATAAAAAAGGTTCTGTCCTTCTTTAACACCTTCTGACCGACAATGCCTAAAAGGAAGGCCTCTGGTTTCTTAGGAAAGGTATACTTAAATACCTTTTTTAACTCATTATAGATCATTTCCCAGAAGGCCTTCACTCTCGGACATGTCCACCAAAGGTGAAAGAATGTTCCTTCAGTCTCCTTACATTTCCAACATTTATTAGCATGCAAATGGTATATTTTTGCAAGCTTGACTGGGGTCATGTACCACCTGTATATCATTTTCATAATATTTTCTTTCAGGGCATTACATGCCGTGAACTTCACACCGGTGGTCCATAACCTTTCCCAGTCAGCAAACATAATGTTGTACCCAATGTCCTGCGCCCATTTTATCATGGCTGATTTAACTGTTTCATCTTGAGTATTCCATTTTAGCAACAAGTTGTACATTTTTGACAGTACCTTAGTCTTAGATTCTAACAATTCTGTTTCTAATTTCGATTTTTCCACCTGGAATCCTATCTTTTTGTCCAAATTAAAAACCTCCTTAATCTGAGCATAATGTAACCAATCACACACTTTATCCTTTAATTTCTCCAAACTCTGCAGCCTCCAAGTATCTCCAACTTTTTCAATTATTTCCCAATATTTCGGCCATTCAGCCTCCATATTGAGTCTTTTCCGAGCCTTGGCCTCCATTGGTGACAACCACCTTGGGGTCTTGTTTTCTAATAAGTCTTTGTATTTTGTCCAGACATTAAATATTGCTTTCCTGACAATATGGTTCTTAAAAGCTTTATGAATCTTTACCTTGTCGTACCACAAATAAGCATGCCATCCAAAAGCATTGTTAAACCCTTCCAGATCCAGGACATCAGTGTTCTCAATAAGTAACCAATCTTTCATCCAGCAGAAAGCTGCAGCTTCATAATATAACCTTAAGTCCGGCAGGGCAAACCCCCCTCTTTCCTTTGCATCAGTTAATATTTTAAATTTTATTCTGGGCTTTTTGCCCTGCCAGACAAACTTAGAAATATCTCTCTGCCACTTTCCGAAACATTCCACTCTGTCCACAATCTGTAGGGTCTGGAACAAAAATAACATTTTTGGCAACACATTCATCTTTATAGCAGCAATTCGGCCTAACAAGGAAAGTTTCAATCTTGACCAGATTTCTAAATCCTTTTTAATTTCTGACCAACATTTTTCATAATTGTCTTTAAATAAATTCAAATTTTTGGCAGTCAAATTAACCCCTAGGTGATAATGGGGGATTTAAATTCAATTGAGCCTCTGTTTGCATTTCTGCAATTTGCTCTAGTGATTTCAAAGCCTGATTTTTGTTTGTTTGCCCCTGTCATAGATTGATACGGGCCTGAGGAGGTGGGGTGTCTTTGTATGCTGTACTGCATTTTCCCAAACCTTCATAATCAGCAGTTGCACCAAATCCGAACTGTACCATCAATGAAACACTGTGAGCTTTGGAAAGCAACTCTTAGTTCACAAGGGATTTGGAATAACCACTGTACTGTGGGTGGATTAAATGCTGCTGCATCAGCAGGTTATCTCCTGAGCTTGTGTGATTTTTGGTCATTTTGCAGTGGAAGAGACATGGGTTCCAGTGGAGACTCTTGGCTGCTGGACAGGAAGACTTCTTTGCCAAACAATAAGAAAACAGGGAATGATCTGCACACAACAAGCAGGACTTTCAGCTTGTGTATTTATTTTTTAAATAATGTAGCTTATTTGCAGGTGGATATTATGAAACATGGGCACGCACTCATGAACTCTTTCTGATGTCTCTTGGGAAGTCACTGATAGCCATGCGCCAGTGTTTTAATTGCCTGGGATAGTGATGGCCAATCTTGGTATTGTTCACCTGACCTGTTTTGTTGGGGGTTGGGATGTCTCCATAATGAAATCAGAGCAATCCATCAGTGAATGCTTCGTAAATATGGAGCATGTGTATTTGAGTTTGGATTTGATATCCCGCCTTTCACTCCCCTTCAGGAGTCTCAAAGCGGCTAACATTCTCCTTTCCCTTCCTCCCCCACAACAAACACTCTGTGAGGTGAGTGGGGCTGAGAGACTTCACAGAAGTGTGACTGGCCCAAGGTCACCCAGCAGCTGCATGTGGAGGAGCGGAGACGCGAACCCGGTTCACCAGATTATGAGACTACCGCTCTTAACCACTACAGCACACTGGCTTGCAGATGTGCATCAACTTATGGCAAACCCAGACCAAGAGAGAGCTGCAATACTTGCAAGCGTGGACTCTCTCACACAGACTTACAAACAAAACCTGAAAATATTTTTGAGGAGGCCAGCAGGTGCCACATAAAATTGCTCTGGGGGCCAAACCCAGCCCCTTTCCTGGTCCACGTCTGTTTCTATGTCAGATTGGGTTCATGCCCATCCTCTGGCCAACTTCATCACTAGCAAAGTGCCACGATAGCTGGTTGTCCCAGTTCCACTGCAGCTGTGTTGGCATCCCTTCACCCTCATGCTTCCTCCTGGTGTTCCCTAATTTAGAGTCAAGGAGGGAAGCAGCAGGTATTGCTGCACTCTCTGTCTCTGTCTGGCAGTAGCAGGGATGGAGGCATCAAAGAAAGGGCTGCTCAACAGGTCACGGCGTAGCCTGCCCCATCCAAGGGTTGCAGCCCTGAAAATTAGCAGATACTGAGGGCTTCTCCACACTTACCTTTCCTCCACACTTTCCAGGCAGAGCCCACGCTTTGAGGCTCCAGGTCTGAGTGTTCTTTTTTTGCCCCAGAGCTTTCCACATGAAAAACACAGAAATGGAGGAAATGGCAATCTTTGGGTTTTTTTGTTTTTTTTAAATGATATTTATTAAGAATTTTAGAGTTACAGAAAAAAACAAAAAAGAAAAAGAAAAACTAGAAAAACAAACAAACCACAATCAAACAATACAACAACACAATCAAAAGACAAAAATAAGCCACAAACATTTAAAAACAAATCCAATATTCTCCAATCCTTAACTGTCATTACCCTCTTTCTTTGACCTCCTCACTCCTCCCTTTTTTTGTATCCTAGTTATTAATTGTCACAGCAAATCCTTTCCATATTTCATAACATTCTGTCATTACATTACCTTAATCTATTTTAACCTTATCTTACTATAGAAGACCCTAAAACTTAAAACTTAAATCTTATTTCATAACCATAACATATTCTTACATAATTCTTTTAACATTTCTGCTAAAGCCAAATAGTTTCATTCCAGCATTTTTCTAATGTTCATCAATTTTATAAAGCAGTCCTAATAATAAAAAAAAAATTCTTCCAATCTTCATCCAGCGTCTCTTCCTCCTGGTCCCGGGTTTTGTCAGTCCTTTCTATCCCATCAATCAAGCGCATTAACCTGGTAATCTTATATCCGAAGCCCTTAAGTCCCTTCCATGTCCCTTCCACAGCTCTTCTTCATATTTATACCTGTACTTTACTTTGTCTCCTGCTCCTTTCACTCGTGGGAACTCCAACTTAACAGTGTTTTGGACCCTTCTCGACAAATCAGTCCCTTTTCCATATTCCACACAAAACCCCATATGGTATTTAAGAACATGTTTCAAAGTCCCTCCAGAATTAAGAGCCCCCACAACCCCAAACATATCACGGCCCATTGCCAGACTTGAAAAGTCCAAACATCCCTGCATAGGGGGGTCTATCCAACCCCCCATTTCCAAACCCAACCAAACTTTATCTTTCCAAATCTGGCTTTTTCCAAGTTCATTTGTCAAATCCAAAAACTCACGTTCCTGCTGGGCCACAACTCCCTCCATCTCTGGCGCCCGAGGTTCAACAACATCCTCTTCCCTCAACTGGTCTGTCAGAGCACACTCCTGTTTTGATTCCTGGGTGGGCTCTATATAGTTTCCCACTACCTGTCCAAAGTTTCTGATCGCAGCAGTCATCAAGTCCGTCTTCTCATGTATCTGTTCCAATAGGGCACTTGTTTTGCAAAGAGCACACACCAGAGCCTCTGAATACATTGTTCTACAAGGTCAGAAGCCTATTCCCACGATCGTAATCTTGTTGCAGCTACAGAGCTCCCCGATTCAGATTTAATAACAGTTTCACAGGCTCCCTCTAGGGGAAGAACTTCTATTTGTTCTTTCTTTTAAAGGCAGATCTAGCAACAAAGTTTCCTTTTTCAGATATTTTGTCAATATTTGTTCCTTTAAAATGCGAAAGAGAACAATGGAATCACTATGTTTCTCTTCTTTTAACTATCTGTCAAAGACGTTTGTCTCTGGTCAATGAGCTTCCCAATGAACGTCAGTCCTGACACCCGGCTCCCAGGATCAAGACGGTGGAAAATTACTTTACTTTACACTCTCTTCTGCAGGTTTAAACAGTCCGGAAAAATTCCCCCCTCTTCTCCTGCTTCTGAAGGGGGTTCAACAATTTTATTTTTTTTTATAATAATTTTTATTGCGTTTTTTCCAAATTACAGATAGAAAAGAAAGAACATAAACACTAAAAAGAAAGAAAAAGACAGAGAATCTCAACCATTTCATCAACTTATTTCAGAATTCTATCGGACTTCCCCACATCTCCCGCATAATGCATTCTTAACAATAAAATTTATCAGCAAATTATAACCTTGTTTCATGTGTTTCTTTTTTACTTTCAATTGCAGTTTAAGTTTAAATCTCTTGTTTTCCATTTACTCTTAAAATATAGCATATTGTCATTTTTACCCATTTAAACCCTAATTCTTTCATAAAAATTATCCAATTTCTTATATAAACCACTTTTGTTGTATTGTCATTTTTACCCATTTAAACCCTAATTCTTTCATAAAAATTATCCAATTTCTTATATAAACCACTTTTGTTGCTGGGGCTAACATTCCAAATCATACGGCGTCTTAAGGTTCATATAACTTATAATACTTTTGCAAATAGTCCTTAAATTTTTTCCAGTCCTCCTCCATAGCTTCTTCTCCCAGATCTCGGATCCTTGCAGTCATCTCGGCTAGTTCCATGTAGTTCATCAGTTGCGTCTGCCAGTCCTCCAGTGTGGGCAAATCTTGAGTCTTCCAATGCTTAGCGATAAGAATCCTTGCTGCAGTAGTAGCGTACATGAAAAGAGTTCTATCCTTCTTTGACACCTTCTGGCCGACAATGCCCAGGAGGAATGCCTCCGGGTTCAACAATTTTAAATGATGAAAATTAATCCTTCACAAGCGAATTCTGAACTCTAGCTTGCCATGTCTTTGCTTTAATCTATCTACAAGAAACGGAAGGCTGACTTCCTGTTTAGACCTTCCCGATTCAGTGCCAAATTAATATAAATTTCTTAGTCCAATTTTCCTTCTAATCGCAGGTCATTATTTAAAGTCCAATTGTCCATGGTCACAGGCTTCATCCGCCTGTGATTTTTGAAAGGGTCCCCGCTTCGCCGTAACGGGAAAGACCCGTTTTCCGTGGAGCTAATCCCTCCGGATCAGAGGGAATCTGCCATTACCGATGGCGCCACCTCGGAAGTCAGGAAATGGCAATCTTTGGAAAACTTGAATTGCTCTTTGTTGTGCTTCAGCTTCAGACAGTAGATTTTTGAGCGGAAGGCTCCAAGGCAAAAGCGAGAGAGCACTGGGACACAGAGAGCTTGCAGGGCAGCAGCTGAAGGAGGAGCAAAAAGGGTTTTCTTGTGTGTGTGTGTGTTTCTTTGTGGCTGATTAGCTGCTCTCCCTGTGCAAAGGTCAGAGGGGGCAGGGTTTCTGTTGAGGAAGGTGATTAGCTGTGGGAGGAGCTTATCAGAGCTAGCAGGGCAGCGGTGCGCGCAGTTTGATCCATCTTTTAGATTTAGGGGAGCTAGTCTCAAACGTTTGTTGGGGGAGACCTACGTTTTTTTGGGGGGGGTATTTGTCCTGTCTTCACGCTTTTTATGATGGAGGGTGAGGGAACAGCTGCAGTCGCCTGCGGTTCCTGCGCAATGTTTGCCATCTTGCCAAAGGTTGCAGGCAGCTTTACCTGCAGCAATTGTACAGTGGTGCCCCGCAAGACGAAATTAATTCGTTCCGCAAGTTTTGTCGTCTAGCGAATTTTTCGTCTTGCGAATCACGAAATCCCATAGGAATGCATTGAAAATCAATTAATGCGTTCCTATGGTCAAAAAAAGTCCAAACAAAGCCAAATTTGGTACAACAACAGTTTATTAACTGCTCTTTAAAGTCACACATACTGTAAAGAGCAGTTCAAAAATTGAAGGGAAAATAAATTAACTTTATAAACATGACAGAAAAACATTTAAAAATCAACAAAGTGTACAGTACATTTTCTAAGACTCTGGGGGACCACTCGAAGAAGGCTCCTCTTCCACTCTTTGCTTCTTGCTCAAGAACCTGTCCATAGTCTGCTGCTTCATCCGCCTTTTCAGCACCTCCCTGAAAGGCGACATGACCCTTGTATCAAAAATGTTCCCAACGTCATGTGCCACGTGCTTCTCAGGGTGGTGCTGCTCTGCAAAAGTCTGCACCTCCTTCCACTTCAGGCAAATGTCCCTCAGTTTTTCGGAGGACAGCCGTTCCTCAGTTGCTTCTTCCTCTTCCTGCTCCTGCAGGAGCAGTGAGGCCTGCTCCTGCGCAGCCTCTGCCTGCAGTTCGACCAGCTCCACGGTGGTCAGCTCGTCGTCGTGCTCCTCCACCAGCTCGCAGACGTCCTCCTCCGTGACCTCCAGGCCCATGGTCCTCCCCAAGGCAACATTGTCCTGCACCACTGTTGACTCTGGTGCATCAGAGTCACTTGGTGCCATACAGTCCGGCCACAGGCTGCGCCAAGCGCAATTCAAATTTCTCTGGCTGATCCCGTTCCAGGCCGTGGTGATCATCTTCAAGCAGGTGACGATGTCGAAGTGGTCCTTCCAGAATTCCCGCAGGGTGATGGTGGTGCAGTCAGTCACCTCGAAGCATCGCCTGAAAAGCTCCTTGGTGTAGAGTTTTTTGAAATTGGCGATGACCTGCTGATCCATCGGCTGGAGCAGTGGCGTAGTGTTAGGCGGCAGGAACATGATGTTGATGAAGCTGAACTCCTCCAACAAGTCCACCTCAAGGCTTTTAGGATGGGCAGGAGCATTGTCCATCAGAAGCAAAGCCTTCAGCGGCAGGTCGTTGTCCAGCAGGTACTGCTTGACAGCAGGGCCAAAAGCAAGATTGACCCAGTCCACAAACAGCACACGTGTGACCCAAGCCTTGCTGTTGGATCGCCACATGACACTCAGCCGCTCCTTGTCGATCTTGTGTCTCTTGAAGGCCCGTGGGTTCTACGAGTGGTACACCAGCAAGGGCTTGATCTTCAGGTCGCCGCTTGCGTTGGCACAGAAGAGCAGGGTCAGACGGTCCTTCATGGGCTTGTGGCCAGGCAACTTGGCCTCCTCCTGTGTGATGAAAGTCCTTTTGGGCATCCTCTTCCAAAACAGCCCGGTCTCATCGCAGTTGAAGACCTGCTGTGGAACGTAGCCCTCCGTCTTCACAACCTCCAGGAACTCCGCTGCAAAGTCTTCAGCCGCAGAAACATCAGAACTGGCAGCCTCTCCATGCCAGAAAAAAACACACAAGCTTCCAGATTCTTGCAAACCCCTCTCCAACTGTTTCCCCAGCCACCCAGCACACAGAAATTCAAATCCAGAATTTTTTTAAAAAAACAGCAGAGTGGCCCAATGGTCACAGAAAATCATAAAAATGCAGAAAAAAACACACAAGCTTCCAGATTCTTGCAAACCCCTCCCCAACTGTTCCCCCAGCCACCTAGCACACAGAAATTCAAATCCAGAATTTTTTTTGAAAAAACAGCAGAGTGCCCCAATGGTCACAAAAAATCATAAAAATGCAGAAAAAACACACAAGCTTCCAGATTCTTGCAAACCCCTCCCCAAAACCAAGTCCTTGAATTCCAAACACCCCAACCCAAAATCCAAAACCCCCCAAAAAAGTTTTAAAAACTTAACTTACCAAATGGCTGCAAAAGAAGTTCTGGAAAAGCTTCAAAAATCACCAAAGTCTTTAAAAACCTCAAAAAAGGCTACTATGTACACTGCGTTCTATGAGTTGCTCCTCGAAGTCAAGTCGCAACTGTATTAACAGTGTTAAGAAAAAGGAAACAAACTTGCAAGACGTTTTCGTCTTGCGAAGCAAGCCCATAGGGAAATTCGTCTTGCGAGGCAACTCGAAAACGGAAAAACCTTTCGTCTAGCGAGTTTTTTTGTCTTGCGAGGCATTCGTCTTGCGAGGTACCACTGTATGTTGATTGCCCTCTTAGAAGACAAAGTCCAGCAACTGGAGGAACGTGTACCTACGCTCCAAAGAATTAGAGAGCTGGAGCTCTTCTTGGAAGCAACAGAGCACACCGTCTCCACCAAGGAGGAGACAGGGGACACCCCTGAGAAGGAGGCTAGTTCACCAACACAGGTGCCAAATATATGGAGAAACGTGACTCAAAGAAGTAGGAGGCCCAGGGTTCGCTCTGATTGTTTAGAAATACACAATCGCTTTGAAGTCCTCTCCCCTAGCATGGAAGACAAAGAGCAGACTCCATTTGAGGATCTCTCCCTCATTACAGTTGATCAGGTATATGAAGACGAGCAGCAAAGTCAGTCCTCAGGGAATGTGCAGGCGACCTTGGAACGGACAGCTCACGGAAGAACCCCGACCAAACCTAAGAGGAGGCGTGTAGTGGTGATAGGGGATTCCCTACTGAGGGGAACAGAAGCAGTGATCTGTGGGCCTGACAAGATGTCTCGGGAAGTGTGCTGTCTCCCCGGGGCTAAGATCCAAGATGTAACTGAACAACTGCAAGGAATCATAAAACCCACTGACAAATACCCCTTCCTCTTGGTTCATGTGGGAACCAATGACACTGCAAGCAATAGCCTCCAGAAGATCAAAAGAGACTACGAGGCTCTCGGCAGGAAATTGAAGCAACTAAATGCAGAAATTTCATCTCATCTGTCCTCCCAGTTGAACGACGTGGCCCAGGGAGAGAGGGGAAAATAGTGGAAGTGAACAGCTGGCTTCGCAAATGGTGTAAACAGGAACGGTTTGGATTCTTAGATCACGGACTGCAGTTTCTTGAAGATGGACTTCTGGCAAGCGATGGGCTGCACCTTACAACGGTTGGGAGAAATGTTTTTGCCAAAAATCTCAGAAACCTCATCAGGAGGGCTTTAAACTGACTAATGTGGGGGAGGGAGACAGTGCTCCTGAAGGTAGGAGTCTATCAATTGATGAAGATGATCATCCAAATGTCATAGACCAAATGGAGCAAACAGCACGCGGACCTAGTGGTGGGAGGAAAAAATCCTTAAATAAGAGACACGGGGGAATGATTAATGGACTTCAATGTCTGTACACTAATGCGCAAAGCATGGGAAATAAACAAGATGAGCTTGAGCTCTTGGTACAGCAAACTAAATATGACATAATAGGCATCACTGAAACCTGGTGGGATAAGTCCCACGATTGGAATGTAATAATGGAGGGATACAATCTATTTCAGAGAAACAGACCAGACAAGAAAGGAGGAGGAGTGGCGTTATATGTCAGGGATGTGTATACCTGTGAAGAGATCCAAGATTTAGAACCTCAAAGCCAAAGTGAGAGCATTTGGGTCAAAATTAAGGGAGAGAAGAATAACAGAGACCTCATTGTGGGAGTTTACTATAGATCCCCAAGCCAAACGGAGGACATAGATGATGCCTTCCTGGAACAGATGGCCAAGCATGCAAAAGGAAGGGAGATAGTAGTAATGGGGGACTTCAATTACCCGGATATTTGTTGGATGTCAAACTCAGCCAAGAGCATAAGGTCAAACAGATTCCTCACTGGCCTTGCAGACAACTTCATTGTCCAGAAAGTGGGAGAAGCAACAAGAGGAACAGCCATTTTAGATCTGGTCCTAACCAATGTTGATGACCTGGTTAGTGGGGTAGAAGTGGAAGGATCATTAGGCACGAGTGATCATGCTCTTCTGAAGTTTACTATACAGCGGAAAGGAGCAGCCAAGCATACTAGGACTCAATTTCTTGACTTTAAGAAAGCCGACTTCATAAAACTTAGGGAAGTGCTGGGTGAGACAGTCAGTCTGACATCAATACCAGGGAAGATTCTGGAGCAGATCATTAAGCAAACGGTCTGTGAGCACCTAGAAAGGAATGCCGTAATCACCAATAGTCAGCATGGATTTCTGAAAAATAAGTCATGTCAGACTAACCTGATCTCGTTTTTTGACAGAATTACAAGCCTGGTAGATGAAGGGAACGCAGTGGATGTAGCCTACCTTGATTTCAGCAAGGCATTTGACAAGGTGCCCCATGATATTCTTGTAAAGAAGCTGGTAAAATGCGGTCTTGACTATGCTACCACTCAGTGGATTTGTAACTGGCTGACTAACCGAACCCAAAGGGTGCTCATCAATGGTTCCTCTTCATCCTGGAGAAGAGTGACTAGTGGGGTGCCACAGGGTTCTGTCTTGGGCCCGGTCTTATTCAACATCTTTATCAACGACTTGGATGATGGACTCAAGGGCATCCTGATCAAATTTGCAGATGACACCAAACTGGGAGGGGTGGCTAACACCCCAGAGGACAGGATCACACTTCAAAACGACCTTGACAGATTAGAGAACTGGGCCAAAACAACAAGATGAATTTTAACAGGGAGAAATGTAAAGTATTGCACTTGGGCGAAAAAAACATGAGAGGCACAAATACAAGATGGGTGACACCTGGCTTGAGAGCAGTACATGTGAAAAGGATCTAGGAGTCTTGATTGACCACAAACTTGACATGAGCCAACAGTGTGACGCGGCAGCTAAAAAAGCCAATGCAATTCTGGGCTGCATCAATAGGAGTATAGCATCTAGATCAAGGGAAGTAATAGTGCCACTGTATTCTGCTCTGGTCAGACCTCACCTGGAGTACTGTGTCCAGTTCTGGGCACCACAGTTCAAGAAGGACACTGATAAACTGGAACGTGTCCAGAGGAGGGCAACCAAAATGGTCAAAGGCCTGGAAACGATGTCTTATGAGGAACGGCTAAGGGAGCTGGGCATGTTTAGCCTGGAGAAGAGGAGGTTAAGGGGTGATATGATAGCCATGTTCAAATATATAAAAGGATGTCACATAGAGGAGGGAGAAAGGTTGTTTTCTGCTGCTCCAGAGAAGCGGACACGGAGCAATGGATCCAAACTACAAGAAAGAAGATTCCACCTAAACATTAGGAAGAACTTCCTGACAGTAAGAGCTGTTCGACAGTGGAATTTGCTGTCAAGGAGTGTGGTGGAGTCTCCTTCTTTGGAGGTCTTTAAGCAAAGGCTTGACAACCATATGTCAGGAGTGCTCTGATGGTGTTTCCTGCTTGGCAGGGGGTTGGACTCGATGGCCCTTGTGGTCTATTCCAACTCTATGATTCTATGATTCTATGAACTTCAATGTGCGGACCATGCAGGAAATGGTGAACTGAATGAGGAGCTCACCAGGTAGCCCAGAGATGGAGAAGACGTTGGTCCTCCATATGCTGTGAGACTTTTAACTCCCATCAGCCCCAGTCCACAGGGCCAGGGTAGAGGATGATGAGTGTTGCAGCCCCTCAAGATCTGGAGAGCCACAATTGCTTAGCCCATCTGTAGGCCAATTCCCATGGGGGTGTCCACAATGGGAGTTCATTGCCACCTGTTTTTTCCCTACCCTCTTTGAGGGTAGGTAACTCTCACTGTTTGGTTTCTGCTCTGTGAATGAGGACACTTGGAATATGCTGGGGGGGGGCCCTCTGGATTAGACTCTTTAACTGTCCTCTCACTTTGTAAGCCAAGAGGCCTTAACTTGGACCTTGCGTGGCAAACACCTTGCCTTGCATCGTGGATGGTTCTCCTGTGGGCAGAGAGCAATTTCTCATCAGCAGATGATCTGGGTTGCTGCCCACCTTCTACTGCTGTCAGTAGTTTGGACTGACTTGCATCTTGTTGGATGGAGGGTGCTGCCTTGAAGCAGAAGGTTACAAAGGCAGGGCAGCCTGGAACTCGGAGGGAAAGCTGTGCCCACAAAAAGTTCCAATCTTGATCTCCAGGCAGGGCTGGAAACGTCTCCCGTCTGAAACACTGGAGCCCCGGCCTCTGTCCTTGTAGACAATATGGAGCTAGGCAACTCCAGGGCACAATTGGTTATAAGGCAGTGGGGGCCTTTTGCCCTTTCCTGCTTTTGGGATCTCTGCCATCCCTCAGCAATCCCAGAGTGCCTGGCCTCGTCTCATGGGTGGCAGAGCAAGTGGCATATTCCACCTTGGCAGGCTTGGTGGTGTGCAGAACACCTGCAATCGAAGACAAGCTTCCTGCTGTCATTTCCCTCCCCACCATCTCACTCACTTCTTTTTTTAAAAAAATAAATTTTTATTAGTTTTTCACAATTTTTATAGACACAGACATAACACAATAACAACAAACAAACACATAAACAGACATGTATAATTTCAAATCCTTATTTCTTAAACCTTACTTCACCGACTTCCCCATACTTCCCCTTTCTGCATCCCAATTTCCAAATTCATTTCAGCAAATCCTACCCCTTAATTTTATCCAATTTTCCCTTATTCTTTCCCTTTACTTAATCTTTTGCAGCTGTAATCCCCCTTTCTCAAAAACTACAACATTTTAACACTCATTAATTTTACAATGTTTCTTAAGATAAATTTTAAATTTCTTCCAATCTTCGTCCGTCGTCTCTTTCCCCTGATCACGGATTCTGCCGGTCATTTCAGCCAGTCCCATGTAGTCAATCACCTTCATCTGCCATTCTTCCAGAGTGGGTAGATCTTGTGTCTTCCAATACTTTGCAATGAGTATTCTTGCTGCTGTTGTAGCGTACATGAAAAAATTCCTGTCTTTCTTTAACACCGATTGGCCAACAATGCCCAAGAGGAAGGCCTCTGGTTTCTTAGGGAAAGTACATTTAAGTACCTTTTTCATTTCATTATATATCATTTCCCAGAAAGCCTTAATCTTCGGGCACGTCCACCAAAGGTGGTAGAAAGTACCTTCAGTTTCTTTACATTTCCAACACTTATTATCAGGCAAATGGTAGATTTTTGCTAGCTTGACTGGGGTCATGTACCACCTATAGATCATTTTCATAATATTTTCCTTTAAGGCATTACACGCCGTAAATTTTATACCGGTGGTCCACAACTGTTCCCAGTCAGCAAACATAATGTTATGACCAATGTCTTGTGCCCATTTTATCATAGCTGATTTTACTGTTTCATCTTGTGTGTTCCATTTCAACAGCAAGTTATACATTCTTGACAAGTTCTTAGTATTGGGTTCTAGCAATTCTGTTTCTAATTTTGATTTTTCCACCTGGAAGCCAATTTTCCTGTCCTGTTTATAAACTTCCATTATTTGATAATAATGGAGCCAGTCTCGTACTTTATCTTTCAATTTCTCCAAGCTCTGTAGTTTCAGTTTGTCTCCCTCCTGTTCCAAAATTTCCCAATATTTTTGCCATTTGGCCTCCATATTGAGCTTTTTCATGGCTTTTGCCTCCATTGGGGACAACCACCTTGGGGTTTTATTTTCCAACAAATCTTTGTATTTAATCCAAACATTATATAATGCTTTCCTGACAATATGATTTTTAAAAGCTTTATGAGCTTTAACCTTGTCATACCATAGATATGCATGCCTCTCACTCACTTCTTCTGGAACAGGAGACTTTTTATTAAAGGGAAAAAGCCTTACACCAATTTATTACTTCCAAAATGCCCTGGAGTTTAAGCCGGATAATGAAATGCCCTTCCGATCACAAAAACTCCCCAAGGCAGTCCACAACTGAGTGCATTTGCACTCAGCAGCATCTGTTGAATCATTGCTGATTTTATTTAAACCTTGCTGAAGAAGAAGCTGGCGTTTGTTCTG
This sequence comes from Podarcis bocagei, assembly GCF_964188305.1. NCBI lineage: Eukaryota > Metazoa > Chordata > Lepidosauria > Squamata > Lacertidae > Podarcis > Podarcis bocagei. The sequence goes on along the minus strand of NC_138142.1, from coordinate 1,257,222 downwards.
CCATCCCTGGTGAGGCGCTTTGTAGGAGTGCATGGAGAACGTCCAAAGGGTCCTCTCCTATGAATATCTCTTGGCAGTGAGCTGCACGGCTCAGAATTTCCTTAGCAACAAGTACATGTGACGGTTCTAGAGTATCTCCATCCATTTGAACTACTTTTTGAAAAGTCTGTAAGGCCACAAGAACACGTGGCCACAAGAACATAACCCTTTACTACCTTGTTTGCAAGTAGGACACCAGGGTTTAAGCAGATATATTTGGAGACTTGCTGGACTGCACAGTCAGCCCTTCTGCTCCTCCAGCTCTTGGTAAAGGAGCCTAGTTTACAAGTTGGGACGGATCTTGCGTTAATGTTCTCTCTTTCGGGGGGGGGGGTGCGATTGCAGGAGAGATTCAGCCAGAGCGAGCTTATGCTTTCCCGTTTTCCCTAGTCTGCATCTTCTCCCAAGGAACAGGCCCACCTGCCATTCTCCCCAGCCAAGCTCCGTGATCAGAACAATGGCCCGCTTGCAGGGCATGCGGGACTCAGAAACAGCAATTATGGGGGAGAATTGGTGGCAGGATGTAAGGTGACACACCTCTCCCTTTCTACCCTCTGAGTCTCCCCTGAGTTGGGAACATAGCTCGGGGCAAAAGTTCCCAGCTTCATTTGGCTAGTAGCTTTAAGACTGCAGCCTCAGTTTATTTTTGTTTCTCTCTATGTGTAACCAAGAAAGTGAAGTTGAATCACTCATGAGTGTGCATCAACTAAACACGTGAACTATCCCCTTAGAAAAGCATTGTGATCTGAGTTTCTGGGAGGAAATGAAATGCATAGTAAATAAATTGACATGTCTTCTGCTTTTTAACTTTTCTTAAGTTTCTTCCAGTGGTGGTGCAGTGCTGAACACTGCTCCCTGTGTAGCATTTGATCAGTGATGGCTGTTGCAAATACACAAGTCCTGTTTGATATTGCGGCCATATATGTATACGTGTGTTTAGGTGTAAGTGAGTGCGTGAACTCACCCCAAATAATGCCTTAGGTCCAAACTAGGTTCCGTGTCAAATGTTTCTTTGCAGAATGCAGGTTTAAATCGCTCCCCTGACACTGCTGTTTGTATTGGGAAGAAAGCTCCCATGGGCACCAATTTTGTGTTTTTATATTTTAAACCACCCTGTGATCCTCGGATGAAGGGCAGTATAGAAATAACAACAACAACAACACCCCAGTCGCATCTCCAGTTAAAGGGAGGAGCAAGGAAGCAGCAAGTGATGGGGAATTGGGAGTAGGGGATAGAGGGGGACACGACAGAAGGTGTGCAAAGATGTGTTTATGAGACCTTTGGGCAACTCCCCCTCCCCGATCTTCCGGGTGGCTCCCACCACTTTCCACCTGTGCCCTTTGTGCTGTTCTATGCGTTGTGGTTCTTGCCATCTTTGTCTGCGGAGCCTGTGCAGGTACCTTGTGAGCGAGGCTGTTAGCCAAAGCTTCCCTCCTGAGCTAAACACATGCTCAGTTGCTGTAGCTTTGGGACGACCTCCTGTGCTTCAGAGAGAGTTTGTTATTATCAAGATGCTGATGCTGCCTTGATGATTGCCAGACGGGCCATCAGGGTGCGGGTCTGGCCTTCGCCAAAATGGTGCCCTCCAGACACTTACTAGTTGGTTCAATGTACCTTTAGGAAATTAATATTAAACCTCTGTTGAGCATTCCGCTTTTGATTATTTTATTTTTATTTATTAAATTTGTGTACACCCCATACCCTTAGATCTCAGGGTGATTCACAACATAAAATGACAATAAAAAACCCACTTTTGATGATATTCCACATGTATTCCCAACATTTAGCAAAACAAACAACACCGAATGTAGCTGCTTTGTGCTATTCTAAACACAATGGCTAAGTGGATGAGAGCAGATTTCTCTGAGATTGCAAAGAGGAAGTTTCTTCTTTGAACTGCTGACAGGCCTTTCCCCCCTTAAGTCATATTATACATATTTGTGCGTGTGCCAATCTATAAATAAGAGGAGGGAAGGCTGCTCATGGCTGAAGCCCTTTAAGGGATGTTTATGTCCCCTGCTTTGCTTCACTTTCTACAACATGGCTGCCCCAGGTTGCCATGGTGACAGGCTTATTCTGTGGGCTGCGCATTTGAAGGGGCCCTTTTTTAAGATGGGGACAAGTCAGTGCCTGCCGACACCACACTTTAACCTGGGGTAGCTTCCACCAAAAACATTTAGATTGCCTTGGGCCATTTGGAGTGAATCTGTAGTTGTAAAGAAGCCCCAATGATGAACCATTTAGACAATAGTTATTTGCCTCCCGTTCTAACTCAAGTGGAAATTTTATGTGTTTTTTAAAAAATTGCCTCTTGTAGGATAAATACACTTTTTGCTACATTTTGCCACACATTGCTACTCCTTGGCTGGCCGTCTAGCTTGTGGTAACATTGCCAAGCGACCGAGGGCATCATGGAAAATCTGGCCTTCAGAATGACCACTAGCGAGATGAGGGCTCTTATCATGTGTCCTTCTTCCAGCTTGGGATGGAAATGATCACATAAACAGCAGCAGGGTATTTATGTCTGTTCAGCTGGATGCATAATTTTGTGGAACTGGGATGTGGAACCTCTGTAGCTCTCAGGATGTTGGGAGCTGCAGTCCTGCAACCTTTGACATCCTCCAGTGTTAAGCTATGTATAAATGGTTCAACAACACGGCTGCTTGTTTGCACACCCATCGCTCGGTTTGGTGTTGCAGATGCAACCCGCTTTTGTGTGGGCTTGTGTCATAACTGCGTGTCTTGGGGTGGGTGGAGGAGGAGCCCAGCTGACCGCTGCTGAGAAACAGCACCCATGCTGCCGAGAAGGGGAATCTCTTGCTCCTTGTGGCTCCAAGGCCCCCCCCCCCCCGCCTCCCTGCTCAGCATCTGACTGACCTTGTCCTTCTTCCCTCCCTCCCTCCCCACCACAGAGAATCTCTCTCCCGCCTGGGTTTTTTTGGAGAGCAAGGAGCAGCTAGCAAGCCAGCCAGCCAGCCACAAAATGAACTTCCCAGACTGAGGTGAGCACCTGGCTGCCGTAATGGATGTGCTGCCATGTGCTGGCAGTGGGCGCATGAATCTTTGATGGCTCTGCCGGCGTGTTCCCCCTGTTCTACCCCCCCCCCCATTTTGTGAGATTAATATTTGATCACGCTCAAAAGCTACCAGAAGCCATTTGGAGCCGGCTTGGTTATTGGCACGGAGGCCCAGCGGAGCATTGAGAGGGAGGCTGCTGTGCCGGGGGGGCGGGGCGGGGGGACTGTGAGCCAGAGGGCCTGGCTGGGCAGAGGTATTTGAGTGGGGGTCCCACTTTCTCACGGAGGAGGCTCTAGTCTTGGCTCAGACAGGGGCTCCAGGAGTGGTTCCCTCCAAGAGTTCAAGGGGTCTATCGGCAGTCAGCCTTGGGGGAGTGTTAGAACTGGATGAAGAGAAGGTCCAGAAGGTTCAAAGTGGTTGAGCACCTGCTTTGCATGCAAAACGTCCCAGGTTCAATTCTGGCATCTTCTGGTAGTACTGGAGGAAAATGCTCTTCTGAAAATTTGGATGGCCATTGCCAGTCAGTGTAGACAAAACTAAAGTAGATGGACCGCTACTAAGCAGTTTGGCTCCCTTGATCTCCCCATAAAGGAATAGAATGCAATGAAAATATTAAGCTAAATGCCCAAAGAACAAGTATCCATCCCTGTCTTGAATGGTTGGCTTCTGTCCTTTCCAGGGAGTCTGTGGCTTGGTCTTCCATCCTCTGAATGCTGAAAGTGAGGAGAGCACCTCTGAATCCTGGGCCCATGTGGATGGGGAGAGGATGCGGGTGACCATGAGGCGGGTTCTTATGGGGGTGGGCTTTGCCATTGCCCTGATGGTCTCTGCCCACCTGGGCCAACAGATGCTGCAATGCCAGCACATACTGGGCCAAGGCGCCAACCGGGGACTGATGCGCCCGGAGAACGAGGAGCTGGTGATGTTGGACTCCAACCGGGTGGAATACCGTTACAGCAAGGAGATGCCTCTGATCTTCATCGGTGGCGTCCCCCGGAGCGGGACTACACTGATGCGTGCCATGCTGGATGCTCACCCGGAAGTACGCTGTGGGGAGGAGACACGCATCATCCCGCGTGTGCTAGCCATGCGTCAAGCCTGGTCCAAATCTGGCCGGGAGAAGATGCGCTTGGACGAGGCTGGGGTGACTGACCAAGTCTTGGATGCCGCCATGCAGGCCTTCATCCTGGAGGTGATTGCCAAGCATGGAGAGCCAGCCAGGTACCTCTGCAACAAAGACCCCTTCACGCTCAAGTCCTCCCTGTACCTCTCCCACATCTTCCCAAACTCCAAGTTTCTCCTGATGGTGCGTGACGGCCGGGCTTCCGTCCACTCCATGATCACCAGGAAAGTCACCATTGCCGGCTTTGACCTCCGCAGCTACCGGGACTGCTTGATCAAGTGGAACAAAGCCATTGAGGTGATGCACTCCCAGTGCTTGGAGATTGGGCTCTCGCGATGCCTCCCCATCTACTATGAGCAGCTTGTCCTGCACCCCCAAAAAACGATGCAGGCCATCATGGAATTCCTGGACATCGCCTGGAGCGATGCCGTCCTGCACCACGAGGAGCTGATTGGGAAGCCAGGCGGAGTCTCCCTTTCCAAGTGAGTGTCTGTGCTGCAGCCTCGCTGCAGTGTGCATTCCTAGCACACTGGCCGTCATCTCCGGAATTGTCACGCCTTAGTTCACACACAATATGGGATAGGGTGCAGCTGAGTCTTAAGAGCATCTCCTTGGGTGCAGAAGATCCCAGATTCCGTCTCTGCTGATGGCATCTCCAGAGAGGGCAGAGAAAGTCCCCCATGTGGAACCCTGGAGAGCCACCGCCAGCCAGCAGAGACAGCACTGAGTTAGACTTTGCAAGGGAACATTAAAACGTGATTGGAGGGCTCTCCTGTCCATTGAGAATCTGGCATGGGAGGGACGAAGAGCTCCATCTGTCTTCCAGGTAGGGCCCAGGGAAGCTGCTTTGCTACAGCTGCAGGAGGGGGCTGCAAATTTAGCTCTGGAGACTAGCAAGGAAAGTCATAGGGGAAACTCACTTCTTAAAACTCACACACAAGGAGCTGTGGGAGGCAAAGTCCCCCTCAAAGCCTCCCTGTAATGACTTGCTTAATTTATATCCTACTTTTCCTCCAGCCCTGCTGCTTTTCTAGCTTCATAGCTGTTTCCCCTCCCTCCAGGCTCAGTGTGGAGTTTCTGATCTGACCTCCTCGTCTGTTGCTAAACTCACACAAGTGCTTAATTCACCTGGCCATTGTTAGTGTTTTGCTGGGTGCTTCCCTGCCTGGGACAGCCTCTTGCTTTGTAGAGCTGGGCTTCCTTGCAAACTACCTTTAAACTTATATAGCTGTGGGGATTGAGAGCCTTGTTGCAACAAGGGCACGTGGTTCAGCTGTGGACCAGAGACAGTGGTGATGACAGGAGGGTTTGGATAGTTAAGCACCGCCTATGAATGCAAGCTTGTTAAAATTAGGTAAAGGTAAAGGGACCCCTGACCGTTAGGTCCAATCGCATACGACTCTGGGGTTGCGGCGCTCATTTTGCTTTATTGGCCGAGGGAGCTGGCGTACAGCTTCCGGGTCATGTGGCCAGCAAGACTAAGCCGCTTCTGGTGAACCAGAGCAGTGCACGGAAACGCCGTTTACCTTCCTGCTGGAGCGGTACCTATTTATCTACTTGCACTTTGACGTGCTTTCGAACTGCTAGGTTGGCAGGAGCTGGGACAGAGCAACGGGAGCTCACCCCGTCGCGGGGATTCGAACCGCCAACCTTCTGATCGGCAAGCCCTAGGCTCTGTCCCACAGTGCCACCCTCGTCCTGGTTTGTTAAAATTAGCTCTTGCCTAAACCTATGCTAAAAACTTTTAAATTGAAGCGATGAACTGCATTTAAAGCTTAAACTGAGCACTAGGCTTAAACTTCTGTTTGTACACTGAATTTTGTCCTGGCTCAATTGCTGTGGCCTTCTACTGTCATTTAGTAATGGCTACAGTAAAGAGAAGCCAATTAAGGGCCTCACAGCGAAAACTAGGGACTGTGGAAGGTTGAAGAAATCAAGAGAGAACGTGAGCAGGTGCCACCCCTTGCCTCTCTGCTCTAGCCGGTTCTTACTGTTTTCTTGCTATTGTGCAGGATTGAGCGATCCACGGACCAGGTGATCAAGCCAGTGAACACACAGGCCTTGACGAAGTGGCTGGGGCACATCCCGGCAGATGTGCTGCAGGACATGGCTCAGATTGCTCCCATGCTGGCCAGGCTGGGCTATGACCCCTATGCAAATCCACCCAACTATGGGAATCCAGACCCTCTGGTGATCAACAACACACACAGGGTGAGTGCCACTAAGCCTGTCATCCTTCAGGTGACGGTAGCTGGGTTGTGTGGTTTCCACCAGATCTATGCCATGTGATAAAAGATCCTGTAGCAGATCAACTTGTCTGGCTTTTAGCATTACTAAAGTTTGTGTTTATGGTGCAGCAGTTCAGTGACAATGCATTCTGCTCGAGAACGTGCTTTTTTTTTTAAAAAAAAAATAGCACGAAGCCTTCATTGTTCAAGGAAAGGGAAACAACTAGTACAATATCAAGAAAGGCAGCAAAAGTTCTTACTCTCCTCAGGGCTGTAAGATAATGTACTGGTGAAGATTTGTGATCAGATCTCCTGTTTAAATAAATAATTATGCAGCTGCTGCGGCAGGGAAAGGTTTTCTGAATGTGATCAGAGCAGCTACGCTGATCTGATTCATACCCCAGAAGGATCCAAAGAGCCCCTGCAGTGGTAAAAACGCATGCCAGTACTTTCAGAGACAGTCTAGATAAGGGAAAGGGTTAATCCCCATTGCTACCAAGAATGGAGCACTCCCCCCCCCCATGAAAGTACATTAAAGAGTTGTGGGGTGTGGGGTGTGGAGTTTAAGCTCCCTGCAATACAAGCTGATCTGGTAGCCTTGATATTTTGAACATTCCAGTTGTGTTAAGTTGGGCAGAATTGGGAAGTGCTTGTCTCTCATTCCTAGCATCCTAGTGGCTGAAGGACCCCCATTTCTCAAAGCTAGAAGATACACATATTGTTCTCTATCTGAGCTCTTCTGTGTTCCTCTGAGCAGCCAAAGGTGTCTTCCTAGAGGTCAAGAAGAGCCTCTTCCCACTTTCCCCATTTCTCCAGTTCACTTCCTTTCCATTCTGTGATTTGCAGCCTTTATTGTCCTAATTGCAGTCAGTCATTGCATTGCATAATATTGACTAGAATCCAGAATGGGCCAGCATTATTGAGGATAGCCAGCTTCCCAACTGCACAGAGATATTCTGCAGGACTAATCACTCATGCCGTGGCCAAAGAGCAGCATTCAGAGTGGAGGTGGACTCTGTGAGAGTTGAATGTGAAATCAGAGGTGTGGAAATATTAGGCGAGCAGGGGCCTCACCTGACCTTTTGCTCTTTGCACAGGTTCTTAATGGGGATTTTAAAACGCCTGCCAATCTGAAAGGACACCTCCAGGTGAGTTCCCCTTTCCCAGTCACCTTTCTTCATCTCTTCCGCTCTATTCTCTGTTGCCTCTATGCTTGTCCCCCCCCCAAGACCCAGGAATGTTTTGGATGCTCCCCCCCAGGGCAGCTACTGAAGAGAAACTGCAAATGTCCTCTTTCCCCCTTGCCTTGATCTCGAGGTTCTGCACTTTGGAACTGAATTGCAGCCATGTTTAGGAGATCATCTGGGACTCTGAAATGTTCTTCCCATGGAGATTCCCCCTTCATTCTCTTCTAATTACACATATTTGTAAACAGAAAAGAAAAAAAGCTCCATCATGGTGAAATGTATAATTCTACACATTTTTAGGCAGCTTTGACTTTTTCTAATTGAGATATCAATTCTGCAGCACATGATATATAGAGGGTTGATTTAATATTTTGGCAGACTAACTTTGCTCCTCCTTGGCCAAGTTTAGAAAGGCAGAGTTCCCAGTGTAAAAAGAGCACAAATAATATGCTATTTTTTCTGTCTTGTGTCTTTTTGCAGGGTGCACAAAATACTACTGCTTTTCACTGACAAAGCTAGTGATTTCCAGGTACGTATTTGAGAAGGTGAGCAGATCTTCTTGCCAGGGTTGTAGAACTTATTTCTCTCAATTCTCAGCTTCTCTAAGTTTATAAAAATTAGGAGTGGGGGGATATGTCTGAAAGCTTTGCCTTGTAATCCTAAACTTATATATTTTGGGTGGCAGCACTGGCATTAATATAATAAATATCAATAGTTTGGCATTGAGTTCCAGGAGTAACTTTTTTCTGCCTTCCTCTTTGCCTCCTTTAGATGCAAATTGCTTCCCGTTGCTCTGAGGAGGAGAAAATTTGCAGCCAGCAACAGTGGAGCTCCGTTATCCAAGCATATTGCTTGCTACTGATATTGCCAAATCAAGTGCTCTCTGTGAAACACCTTTTGTGTGTGTATGTATGTGTGTGTGCATTTATTTGCCAGGTTTGGACAATTCTGACTCCCTTGTTTGAACACTCCCTGTGGTAAAAGGGTGAAATCTGTGGAAATAAAAGAGAACCACAAAGTATATTGGATAAGATTTTATAGTGGTCTACTGGGGACCTTTTAAAAGTGTCTTGTAATTTTTGTTCTCTAATTTGCAGACCTCAGATAGCTCCATTAATATAACCTCGTTACAGCGCTTTTGTCTTATAGGCAACAATCCCAAATTTGCCTCCTTTTAATTATCTCATTTGTAATTTACAAAAATAAAATAGATTTATTTATTAATTCTTTAATAAATATATGAGGCTGTCTCCTTCACATGTTGCCTTCCTTTATTTCACCTGAGCTAAGAATGGTTCAGATACAAGTGCTGTAACCACAAAGCCACTCTTTACATAGAAGATTGTTCCTGTTGTCATCATATTGAAATTAACCCCCCCCCCCCCCCGTTTGTAGAAAAGAGAAAATGTGTGACTGTCTCTGTAGGCACAAGTGCGGCGCAGAACTGAATGATAGGCAGGGAGATGTCTATAAAGCTATAGCAGGACTTGGTGACTTTCCTGGTTACTTTGAACTCTTCTTACTTGCAGACACAAGGAGAGTGGGGCAGAGAGAGAGGGAGGGAGAGGGCTCCAGACTAGGGTGGTCAGGAGGGCCATTTGTTAGGGGCCCAAAGCAGCCGAGGGCCCCTTGACCTAAGAGTGCTGCCCTTTCTACTTTGCACAGAAGAAGCTCAGGTGCTGCCAAAGATAATGATCCATTTGTATGCCCTGCCTCTTCCAGGTTAAGAGGCCCACTCAAGGTGCTCTGGAGCCAGCATTGCCCAAGAATGTGTGTACACATGGGGAGCACACCCCTATTAAAAAGGGCAAAATAGTGCCACTACATGGGGGTCACCACCACCAAAGGCTGTGCCAGCATGAAAGGTACTCCAATACACTAACGCCATCCTCTCCCTGCACAGCTCTGCTTCTTTGCCACTGAACTAGCGGGGGTGGGGGGATTACTCTGCAACGAGGGACAAACCCTGCCAAGACCCCAAACAAGCTTCTGCTTGCACACCTTTCACGGCCTCTCCATCCCTTCTCATCAAGCAATCCCTCCTCACCCCTTGCCAGCCCACCTTGCTAAGCATCTGAAAAGTCTCTTCGTGTCCCCTGTGTGATGCACCAAAGCAAGGGCTGCATCTGTTTCATCCTTTAAGGGCCTGTTGTGTCAACGCCAATACTTCCTGGCCTGCAAAGTGATGCCAGATTGAGCAGGAAATGTAGCACCAAGGCAGAGAGACAACAACTTGGTATCACATAAGCGGAGCTCTTATCTTCCATTCACCTAAAAGTCTGCAGCTTTTCTCACCTTCTGGGTGACAACCAAGTTATCAAAACTGGCAGGGGAGAGGATGAGAAAAATAAAACTGCAGCAGCAAAAAAAAAGCTAATGTAATTCTAGGCTGCAGCAACATAAGTCCAGACCCAGGGAACTAATGGTGACACCAATTCTGCCTTGGTCAGACCTGGAGTCCTGTGCCCAGTTCTGGGCAACACAATTAAACGAAGGCTCATGGCAAGCTGGAAGGGTGCGCAGAGGAGGATAGCCAGGCTCCTTAGGAGGAACGGTTCAGGGAGTTGGGGATGCTTAGTCTGGAGGAGAAAAGGGCGAGAGGGGAGAGGAAAGCCACCTTCAAATATCTGAGGGGCTGCCATTTGTTTTCCATAGGACCCAAACCAATGGATCCAAAGTACAAGTAAAGAGAACTTTCTGAAGGTGCTGGACTAGATGACCCTCTGGACCCTTCCAATCCTACAGTTCTATGAACTTGTCCCATTTTGGTCTGTTGCTAAACCAACAGTTGCTGCATTTGCTTTAAATAACTCTCATTTGCAGACATTAATCTAATCCTGGGACAGGTAATCTGTGACCCACCAGATAGGACAACTTCCATTACCCCTGACCAACAGCCACCAGGGGCGCGCGGATGAGATGGAGAGTGAGAGCTGCAGTCCTGCAACCTTTGACATCCTCCATCCCTGAATTACAGTGTTAAGCTATGTATAAATGGTTCAACAACACGGCTGCTTGTTTGCACACCTGTCAGGGGTTCAGGAGCAGAGGCAAGGGCAAGGGAGGAAACAGAGAGCGAGGGGGAGGAGGCAGAAGAAAAGATGAGTGATGACGACGACCCGAGATCTCCGAGTCTTTCCAGTGAATCAGAAGATTCACAGAAAGGAGCACCAGTGGCCAGGGCAAGGGGGGAGCCTAGGGGGACACCCCAGGAAGATAGAGCCAGAGGGGACTCAGAGGGGAGCAGTTGGAAATCGGGACCAGCGTCACCGCCAGAGAGCAGGGAAGAGGAAGGGCGCCAGGGATCAAGCGCTGGCAGCTCACAACAGGGGGGAGGGCACGAGTCAGGAGTGGCCACACCTCCATCGGGGAGCGAAGAAACGGTCAGACGGAAAGTGGAAGGTTGGGCGCGCGCGCCAAGTTCAAATGCACAGGAAAGTGACGCAGTAGGCAGCCCGGAAAGGGAGCCAGGTCCTAAAGCCCGGCGCAAGGAGACAGGAGGGTCCGGGGGGTCGGCGTCAGAAGAATCCCGGAAGGAAGAGACCCCGGGGGGCAGAGGGACCCAGAGGAGAACAGTCAGGCGGAAAAGGTGGAGCAGGGCTAGGATATTAAGTTGGTGCACAAGGGGCGGAGACTCAGACGGAGCTTCGCCGATCTAACCACTAGACGTAGAGTTGCACGCAGCAGCTTGAGAATGGAAACTGTAACTCAATAAAGACTTTTACTTAATGATCGCTGGCTAGCGTGATCCTCTGTGAGCTAGGATCTGGAAGCAGCTCTGACAACACCCATCGCTCGGTTTGGTGTTGCAGATGCAACCCGCTTTTTTGTGGGCTTGTGTCATAACTGCGTGTCTTGGGGTGGGTGGAGGAGGAGCCCAGCTGACCGCTGCTGAGAAACAGCACCCATGCTGCCGAGAAGGGGAATCTCTTGCTCCTTGTGGCTCCAAGGCCCCCCCCCCCGCCTCCCTGCTCAGCATCTGACCTTGTCCTTCTTCCCTCCCTCCCTCCCCACCACAGAGAATCTCTCTCCCGCCTGGGTGTTTTTGGAGAGCAAGGAGCAGCTAGCAAGCCAGCCAGCCAGCCACAAAATGAACTTCCCAGACCGAGGTGAGCACCTGGCTGCCGTAATGGATGTGCTGCCATGTGCTGGCAGTGGGCGCATGAATCTTTGATGGCTCTGCCGGCGTGTTCCCCCTGTTCTACCCCCCCCCCCATTTTGTGAGATTAATATTTGATCACGCTCAAAAGCTACCAGAAGCCATTTGGAGCCAGCTTGGTTATTGGCACGGAGGCCCAGCGGAGCATTGAGAGGGAGGCTGCTGTGCCGGGGGGGGGGGCTGTGAGTCAGAGGGCCTGGCTGGGCAGAGGTATTTGAGTGGGGGTCCCACTTTCTCACGGAGGAGGCTCTAGTCTTGGCTCAGACAGGGGCTCCAGGAGTGGTTCCCTCCAAGGGGGTCATCAGCAACTCTTCATTTTGGGTAGGGCTGGGGAAATGTTGTCCCACTTCTTATAAGAAAATTTCTGCTCCTTTATCCCTTATGGGGTATCCAAGAGCCCATACAGAGAGAGTCCTTATGTAGGTTCTCTATTGGTACGAGAATATTGAGAAGCAAAGCAGCTAGTGAGCACCTTTATTAAACTGTTGCAACAGGGTCCTCCATCCTCCATCCCCCCCCCCACAGGGAGGAAGGAGAGGAACCCAGAACAATGGTGCACAAGCTCTTATATTGTTATTGTTTAGTCGTTTAGTCGTGTCCGACTCTTTGTGACCCCATGGACCAGAGCACGCCAGGCAATTCTGTCTTCCACTGCCTCCCGCAGTTTGGTCAAACTCATGCTGGTAGCTTCGAGAACACTATCCAACCATCTCGTCCTCCGTCGTCCCCTTCTCCTTGCGCCCTTCATCTTTCCCAACAACAGGGTCTTTTCCAGGGAGTCTTCTCTTCTCATGAGGTGGCCAAAGTAATGGAGCCTCAGCTTCACAATCTATCCTTCCAGTGAGCACTCAGGGCTGATTTCCTGAAGAATGGATACGTTTGATCTTCTTGCAGTCCATGGGACTCTCAAGAGTCTCCTCCAGCACCATAATTCAAAAGCATCAATTCTTCGGCGATCAGCTTTCTTTATGGTCCAGCTCTCACTTCCATACATCACTACTGGGAAAACCATAGCTTTTACTATACAGACCTTTGTTGGCAAGGTGATGTCTCTACTTTTTAAGATGCTGTCTAGGTTTGTCATTGCTTTTGTCCCCAGAAGCAGGTGTCTTTTAATTTCGTGGCTGCTGTCACCATCTGCAGTGATCATGGAGCCCAAGAAAGTAAAATCTCTCACTGCCTCCATTTCTTCCCCTTCTATTTGCTAGGAGGTGATGGGCCCAGTGGCCATGACCTTCGTTTTTTGATGTTGAGCTTCAGACCATATTTTGTGCTCTCCTCTTTCACCCTCAAAAAAAGGTTCTTTAATTCCTCTTCACTTTCTGCCATCAAGGTTGTGTCATCTGCATATCTGAGGTTGTTGCTATTTCTTCCGGCATATAGGTTAAATAAGCAGGGAGACAATATACAGCCTTGTCGTACTCTTTTCCCAATTTTGAACCAATCAGTTGTTCCATATCCAGTTCTAACTGTAGCTTCTTGTCCCACATAGAGATTTCTCAGGAGACAGATGAGGTGATCAGGCACTCCCATTTCTTTAAGAACTTGCCATAGTTTGCTGTGGTTGACACAGCAAAGGCTTTTGCATAGTCAATGAAGCAGAAGTAGATGTCTTTCTGGAACTCTCTAGCTTTCTCCATAATCCAGCGCATGTTTGCAATTTGGTCTCTTTCTCTTCTAAATCCAGCTTGCACTTCTGGGAGTTCTCGGTCCACATACTGCTTGAGCCTTCCTTCTAGAATTTTAAGCATAACCTTTCTAGCGTGTGAAATGAGTGCAATTGTGCGGTAGTTGGAGCATTCTTTGGCACTGCCCTTCTTTGGGATTGGGATGTAGACTGATCTTCTCCAATCCTCTGGCCACTGCTGAGTTTTCCAAACTTGCTGGCATATTGAGTGTAGCACCTTAACAGCATCATCTTTTAAAATTTTAAATAGTTCAGCTGGAATACCATCACTTCCACTGGCCTTGTTATTAGCAGTGCTTTCTAAGGCCCATTTGATTTCACTCTCCAGGATGTCTGGCTCAAGGTCAGCTCTTATATGGACTTTTGCAATTGCCTACCCTGTAGGGGTGGCGCTGTGGGTAAAACCTCAGTGCCTAGGACTTGCCGATCATATGGTCGGCGGTTCGAATCCCCGCGGCGGGGTGAGCTCCCATCTTTCGGTCCCAGCTCCTACCCACCTAGCAGTTGGAAAGCACCCCTAAGTGCAAGTAGATACATAGGGACTGCTTTATAGCAGGAAGGTAAACAGCGTTTCCGTGTGCTGCACTGGTGCCGGCTCGCCAGAGCAGCTTTGTCACGCTGGCCATGTGACCCGGAAGTGTCTTCGGACAGCACTGGCCCCCGGTCTCTTAAGTGAGAATGAGCGCACAACCCTAGAGTCGGACACGACTGGCCCGTACGGGCAGGGGTACCTTTACCATTTTACCCTGTAGCTCAAGACCGCCCCCCCAAACATCATACATACATCACAGAAAGGACGGTCTACAGCAGAAATCCTGTCTAGCAGGATACTGATTGGTTTACCTGGGCAGCCTGGCCATTCCTTTTGAGATGCTAAATACTTAGTTCCTGTTGTTGTTTTTTTTAATGATATTTATTAAAAGTTTAAAGATTACAGAAAAAAGAAAAAAGGACATCAATAGAGAAATTAACAGAACATACATTACAATACAATACATAAAAAGAAAACATAAAAAACCAATACAACAATACAGCAAAAAGAAACAAAAACACTAAAACACACATCCAATATTCCATATCTTTACCTTTCATTTACTTGTTTCATCGACCTCCTCACACTTCCCTTTTTTGTATTCTAACTCAATTTAGCTATTTCAGCAAATCCTTTCCATTTTACTCAGTCCCCCCCCCCCCATAATTTACCTTAACCCAATCTGACCTTAAATTTTACACTTTGGCCCATTAACAATCCATTTTTACTTAATTCTTTATAACATTTCTGCTAAAGCCATATAACTTCATTCCAGCATCCTTCTAACATTCATTAATTTTGCTATATTTTTGTAAATATACTTTAAATTTTTTCCAATCTTCTTCCACCGACTCTTCTCCCTGGTCTCGGATTCTGCCAGTCATTTCTGCCAATTCCATGTAGTCCATCAGCTTCATCTGCCATTCTTCCCGGGTGCGTAGATCTTGTGTCTTCCAGTTCTTTGCGATAAGTATTCTTGCTGCTGTTGTAGCATACATAAAAAAAGTTCTATCCTTCTTTGGTACCAATTGGCTGACCATGCCCAGGAGAAAGGCCTCTGGTTTCTTCAGGAAGGTATATTTAAATACCTTTTCCATTTCATTATAGATCATCTCCCAGAATGCCTTAATCTTTGGGCATGTCCACCAAAGGTGAAAGAATGTACCTTCAGTTTCATTACATTTCCAACATTTGTTATCGGGTGTCAGGGAACTGACATCGGAGCAGAGGGGGGAGGCGAGTCTTCCAGACGCTGTAGGAGAGGGAACGAGTAAGGGTAGAGAGAGAACGTCATCTGGGGAAGAATGTCCAGGTGACACCAGGAAGAAGGGAGAGGGAGAAAGCATCTCGGAGGAGAGGCTCCGAGACTCTGGCAGTGAAGTCAGTGAGGAGGGTGAAGGAGCACCACTAGGCACGCCCACTCTGTGCAGAAGGGTTACGCGCAGAGAGGCGAGGCGAAGGTTGTCCGTTAAGGAATTCTTATGCTGGAGGAAATTTAGGAGACGCCCACTCACGGATTCGTCGAGCGACTGAGCAGCAGCACCCAAGCAGCTCAGTCAGGGAAAGACACAACCGCCCCTAAGCAGTTCGGAACAGCTAGAGGTTTACACACAAGCAACCCCAATTCCCATGACATCGGGCAAATGGTAAATTTTTGCAAGCTTGACTGGTGTTATGTACCACCTGTAAATCATTTTCATTAGATTCTCTTTTAAGGCATTACATGCCGTAAACCTCATACCAGTGGTCCATAACTGTTCCCAGTCAGCCATCATAATATTATGTCCAACATCTTGTGCCCATTTAATCATAGCAGATTTCACCGTTTCATCTTGAGTATTCCATTTCAACAGCAAGTTATATATTCTTGACAAATTCTTAACTTTAGGGTATAACAATTCTGTTTCCAATTTTGATTTTTCCACCTGGAAGCCTAATTTTTTGTCCAAATTATATGCCTCCATTATTTGATAATAATGGAGCCAATCTCGTACTCTGTTTTTTAATTTTTCAAAGCTCTGCAGTTTTACTCTGTCTCCCTCTTGTTCCAAGATTTCCCAATACTTCGGCCATTTGGCCTCCATATTGAGTTTTTTCTGAGCCTTTGCTTCCATTGGTGACAACCATCTTGGGGTTTTGTTTTCTAGCAAATCCTTATATCTTATCCAAACTTTAAACAATGCCTTTCTGACAATATGGTTTTTAAACGCTCTGTGTGCTTTAACCTTATCATACCACACGTATGCATGCCAACGAAATACGTTGTTGAAACCTTCCAAATCCAGCACATCCATGTTTTCAAGAAGCATCCATTCTCTCAGCCAACAAAATGCGGCTGATTCATAATAAAGTTTAAGGTCTGGCAGGGCAAATCCACCTCTTTCTTTAGCATCAGTTAATATCTTAAATTTTATACGAGGCTTCTTGCCCTGCCAGACAAATCTAGAGATATCTCTCTGCCACTTCTTGAAATAGTCCATTTTATCCAAAATTTGCAATGTTTGAAACAAAAACAGCATTCTTGGCAATACGTTCATTTTTATCACAGCAATTCGGCCTAACAACGATAGCTTCAAATTTGACCATATTTCTAAATCCTTTTTCACTTCAGTCCAGCATTTTTCATAGTTATCCTTAAATAAATTCACATTCTTAGCAGTCATGTTAACCCCTAGATATTTCACTTTCTTAACCAGTGACAATCCCGTCTCCTTCTGAAACTCATCTCTCTCAATCTCAGTTAGGTTTTTCTCTAGAACTTTAGTTTTCATCTTATTCAACTTAAATCCTGCTACCTGACCAAATTCTTGAATCAATTCTAATACTCTTTTAGTGCTTGATTCTGGCTCCTGTAAAGTCAATACCAAGTCATCAGCAAATGCTTTCAATTTGTACTGTTTGGCTCCCACTTGTATACCTTTTACCAATTGGTCCCTTCTAATCATATTTAGCAAAACCTCCAGGACCGAAATAAAAAGCAATGGAGAGATTGGGCACCCTTGTCGTGTTCCTTTTTCAATCTTAAATTCTTCCGTCACTACATTGTTCACAATTAATTTAGCCTTTTGTTCTGAGTAAATTGCACCTATACCGTTTCCAAAGCCTTGACCAACCCCCATCCCCAATAAATTCTTCTTCATAAAACTCCAGGAAATATTGTCAAAGGCTTTCTCCGCGTCCACAAATATCAAAACTGCTTTAGTATTAATCTTCACTTGTAATTTTTCTAAAATATTAATTATATTCCTCGTATTGTCAGACAAGTGTCTGCCCGGAAGAAAGCCCGCTGCCCGGAAGAAAGCCCACTCTAAATACTTAGTTCCTGAATCCATGCCACAGGCTCACCCTATTCATGCACAATACACCCTTAAGACAGGATTTGTGAGCAAAGAGACAATGGGAAGATTTTTCCCATTTCCTTCCTCACTGCAGAGAATATTTGAGGTCACTGGAAGAGTCAAAATGGCTTCAGGATTGCTCTCCTGTAGTATTTCAGAAACATGGTTTATATACTTACGTATCCGTTTGCCTTGTACATTTATGAACATTTCATTTATATATATGTGAGACCTTAGAATTCCTATAACAATCCCCCCTCTGAGGGTATAATTTGTACTAAAAAAATTTGCCCCACAAATAATAACCATGTTTTGTAAATGGATGCTTTTGTGTTAACCTGAAGAAACTTGCATGTCAGACCTCTTAAGGCTATTCACAAGTGAAGCAGTGCGCATAGGTGGACATGGGATATCACATTAAAAACACAAAACACATTGCGTTCTTTTACTCAATTACTTGGGTGAAACATTTTCTCAGTAGTGTTCTATTCTTTTCACTCAGCAGGAAGGTCCAAAAATGATTGGAAAATGCAGTTTGTTTTGTTTCTGCCTTTTTGTGTTCTCAGGTGTCAAAGTTAGCCTCCTGGCCCTTGTACGTTCAGCAGACTCACAGCAACAACCCGTCATAATGCACCCATGGTTAGGGCTTGCAGTGATGGACCTTAAGGAGCATCTCATGTAGCAAGGTGGCAACTTTCCCTGGAGAGAAATGCCCCATCTGGACCACCCATGGGGTTATACTTTGGCTTTGGTCCTGGGCTCAAGCGGTGTGTTGCACAATTGCTATTAAAGGAACCAAAGAAAGCTAATTGCACTTGGGATACACTTGTCCAATTAGAACTGAGCCCAGTTAGAATTTATATAGCCCCATGGTTCTCTCTTTTTTAATAATAATTTTTATTAAGTTTTCCATTTTAACAATCCAATCAAATCACATTAAATATTCCAAATTATGCAAATACAAATAAAGTCCAAATATTTTGCTAAATTATAAATTTTTGTTGGGGCTTCCCATGCTTCAAGTTCAGCGGGGTCCAATCATCTTATGTTTCTACTGCTTTGAGTGCCCAATAGTTGCTTCTTTAAATGTTCCTGCTGTTATCCTTCTTTCTTTCATAGCCTCTGAGTTGTTTCCACAGGCAAGCTGAAATGAACAATAATATGCTTCTGTGTGAACTCTGTGTGACTCTCCTTTTTTCCCCTTCAGCTGGTAAGTCTTTTATTTGCAGTATGTCCTCACATGCTGGTGTTTATGTCGAATCAATCCAAAAGTCCTTCTCTGGTGGCAGACGCCATCTTCTCTCAATTCCGATGAAATAAAATCTAGGCGTTTGCTCATTAATTTTCTCAGACAGGTTGCACCAAACATTAGTCTTTCCAGAGGAGGTTTGCCAAATCGGACTTGAAATACAGATATAATAACAAAGTAAGAGCTCGCCTCCCCCTATGACTATTAATCTCTGCAACTCACTCTGTCTTATAATGGCGGATCCTGATTAAAGGTGCGTCACAGGAGAGTCTTTTATCTTCTTCCAAGTATTTCAAAGAACAAAGGCTTTAGTTAATATTATTATTTCCACACAGTTTATATTTTCCGATCTCACTTGCTATAAGTAAATGTAGACGGTTCTTTGGGGGGAGGGGCTTGTTAGGTATTATCATAGTAGAAAAAGAAAAAGTTTTATCCCCCCCCCTTTCCGTTCCGTTGCAACCGGTTTAGATGTTATTCTTTGATGTTATCTTTCTTCCTCCCGTCATTCTTGACACCTCAGTGGCTGTAGTTGGCAGATTAACTACCCTTTCTTCGCCCGAAGCATGTCCAAAATTCTTAAATCCAATCTTTATCTTAAGAAATGAAATTTGAAGTGCTCACAGAGACAGCGTCCAGGAGATCCGAACTCCCTCGAGGGCTTTCCATCCAGTGCCCCCACCCCCTCCTTCTTTACGAACTCAGGGGTGGTTTGTGGACAGCTGCAGATGAGACTGCATCTTCCCTTCCACCGGGAAGTATTTGGGAGGCTGATTACTCCCACCTCAGCCTCTAAATTACCTCGTGGAAGCTGGAGAGATGGTATTGTTGGCTATCTTCCGTGGCGCCCCTAGCGGAGCCCCCTAGCCCCATGGTTCTCAACCCCTCAAACCAACCTGTTAAAAACCATTCTAAAAAGGGCAGTTGTCTAAATTAGTCAATTTAACTCTATATGGGATCATTCCTGCTAAATCAAAACATATACCCTTCCTGTTATCTGGTCTTTCCTGGATCCTGAAGCTTCTCCATGGTAAAACAAATGAAAACAATTTAAAAATGGGTAGAGGAGGTTTGCACACTGAAGAGGTGGGATGAGGAAATGTGGTCATAAATTGATCTAATCTAAATATTGAACTACACAATAGCCTGATCTATTAGAAAGCATGAAGTGCATGAGAATCCTCCATGCCATTGGGGTGTAAGCCAAACCCTTCTATTGTTCATAAAAAGGCAAAGCTAAAGGACCCCTGACTGTTAGGTCCAGTCGCGGATGACTCTGGGGTTGCGCGCTCATCTCTATAGGCCGAGGGAGCTGACGTTTGTCCACAGACTGTTTTTCCGGGTCATGTAGCCAGCATGACAAAGCCGCTTCTGGCGAACCAGAGGAACGCACAGAAACGCCATTAACCTTCCCGCCGGAGCGGTACCTGCACTGGCATGCTTTTGAACTGCTAGGTTGGCAGCAGCTGGGACAGAGCAATGGGAGCTCACTCCATCACGGGGATTTGAACCACCGACCTTCCAATCGGCAAGCCCAAGAGGCTCGGTGGTTGAGACCACAGCGCCACCAACGTCCCACTTCTACTGTTCATAGGTATGCACTATACATTAAACATAATAACAATTATACACAAAATTGGGTCCCCCCTCTGTAGGAGTAATACATAATTAGCAGACATAGTTATTCAACATTCCTACTTAATAACACAAAATACATAGAAGATACTATTTACTAGTCCTATATTAGTTGGATATCTTGAGGCAATCATGTAATTTTGAGACTATTCTTGCTGCTTTTACACATAAGCTTTAAGCACAAGGGCTGGAGGTCAAAAAGAGAGAAAATGTCCTTACAATACAACTTTCCCCTGTTTGTCAGCCCCCCATTAGTCCAAGTCCTTTATGGAAAGAAATGGCGGTGGCCACTCTGATGTCTTTTGGCCGGCAATGCTCTTGAAGCAATGCAGGCTGTTTGTTTTCCCCCACCAGTTTCCAGTAACACATCCACTGAGAAGTGGAAATCTATTGAAGACAATTTGTCAAATCACAGCCCTGCCTGCCTGCCTCTCTCTCCACCCCCCACCCCGTTTTCCATAGTGTGGATTCTCAAAGACAATATCCCTGTGTGGAGATAGCATAATAGAAGAAAAATGTGTGTGCAACCTAGAACCTGTCTAGATCTTCAGGAAGAGCAGGTGCTATTCCTGAGTACATAGTCAAGCTGGAAGGGGTGGACTCTCCCGCAAGGAACATTTTTAGGCAGAGGCTGGAGGGTCATCTGTCAGGGACTCTCTTAACTATGCAAGGGGATGGACTAAATGACCTTTGGGAACACTTCCAACTCTACAATTATATAATTCTATGAACACATTTGGCAGCAATTATTAGCTAGGAAACTTTCTGGTGTTTATTTCATAAAATTTATATATCTCTTGATTGTAAAATGAAAAATCTACAAAGTGTTGTTGAAAGGAGAATTATAAACCTGGCCAAATAAACCAAAATCTACTGGCTCATTTATAAATTATTCTAAACCCACAAGCCGGGCAAGTAAGAAGCATCAAAAGCCCACAAGGGGCTCCGTGGAGGGGTCGGGGGCCGCTTGCCTGCTCCTCCAGCTGGAGCCGTGGCTGCTTTGGCAAAGACTTCCCTCCCGGACACGCCTCTGGAACCCGCGTGTTGCCGACGCCACGTGTGAATGCGGGCTGCAAAAGTCTCGCCGCCAAGAGCCAAACAAAAGCGGGCTCCGAATTGGGGAGCGGGCGGGGCACACACAGTCTGGAAGGAAGGGCACTCTGCCCATGGTCAGGGGATCCTCTCCCCCCACCTTCCTTTCTTCCGAGAGGGCTCCGTCCTCCGCCGGGACCACCGAGTCCGAGGGAAGGAGGGGCCTTTTCCCTCCCGGCGCCCTTCCTTCCGCCTCTATGGTTCCTGGTTCCGGCGGAAGCGGCCGGTTGCGCATGCGCGTCTCCTTGCCTCGGGCGACGGGCGGGCGAGGCGGTGAGTGAGGCGGGGGGGGGGCCCGGAGCGGGAGGGGCCCAGCAGGCGCGGCGCCTCCCGAGGAGTCCCGGGCAGACTGCCGCTGGGCCTGGAGGCTCCGCGAGGAGCGGCGCCCCGGTGGTGCTGCGGAGGGAGGCAGCCGGATGAGGCCCCTCGAGCCCGGCCAGAGCCACTCTGCCTGGTCGCCATCCCCTTTTATTGATTTTCAGTTTTATACACTTCAATAATTTTAACATTTCAAAACTCGACTTCCTTCCCCCTCTTGATTTTCCTTAAATTTATTTTTAATGTTTTCTGCATATTCCAAATTAATTTACTCATTTATTCATCTACTTTAAATACATACTCTCTTAAAACTGCGGGTTATTACAGTAATCCTGCCAATGTTCTTATCTGTTTAGTTTGTTTGTAAATATTTAATAAATATTCAATAAACCATTTCTATTATTTTATAAAAAGTTTGTTATTTTGATTTCGTATTTTTCTGGTAAGTTTCTCTATTTCTGCATATTCCATAAGTTTTTGTATCCATTCTTCTTTTGCTGGGACTTTCCATTTTTGGGCAAGCAACATTCTTGCCGCTGTAGTCTCATACATGAATAAATTTCTATACAGTTTGGGTTTTGGTAGTTCTGTCCCTATAATTCCCAAAAGGAAGGCTTCTGGGATTTTTTTTACAAGTTTGTCATTTTAAACATCTTTTTCAGTTCATTATATATTGTATCCCAGTAAGCTTCAACCTTACTACAAGACAGCACATATGATAAAAAGAACCTGCCTGGTCGCCATCGCTAGCCTTACCACCCTCTGTGAGTTTGCCCAGGCCTCTCCGGAGGCCTGCAAGTTAATAGCCACCGCTGCCTCCTGCGGGAGGGAGTTCCGTCACTTAACAATGTGCTTCCTTGGGTCTGTCCTGAATCTTCCAATGCGCACCTCACTTGTCATCATTATTATATTTCTTTGTTGCATTTAGGCACCACCTTTTCTTTCAAGAGCTCAAGCTGATTCTCCCCCTCCGGGTCCCCACAACAGCCCTGTGAGGTAAGCTGAGGCAGTGACTCCCCCAAGGTCACCCAGTGAACTTTATGGCTAGTTGGGGAATTCAAACCCTGATCTCCCAGGCCCTCATCTGACACTCTTAACACCAATGTCATGGGCTATGAGAGGGAGAAGAGTCACTTCTATCTTGTCATACCTCTTGCTCACCTTTTCTCTTAATTAAAAAGTCCCAAAATCGGGGAGGCACACATACCCTTAATCATTTTATATTGGGGTAATTGTAGGAATAACCAGGAGGGAGAGTGGGCAGCAGCAAAGGTTAAGATTGTAGAGGAACCTGGGGCCAGGTTTAGGAGTAGAGGCAAGGTGGCTTGTGTGTGTGCCAGAAGACAGTATTTTGGGAGATGAGGGGCAGGCAGGGGATCACATATAGACACAGAGTGGGGAAAGGAATGGTCAGAGGGAGAGAGCTAGGTCAGGGAGCAGGTTGAGGGGTTGGGGAATGTGCACAGGGAGCTTCCTGGGTTATTTCTTCATCTTCTGCTTCTTCTCCCCATACCTATGCCAGTTTCTTACTCCAACAAGGCATCATGTCGCTGTCCCATTTGTACAGCAAAAATGACGCTGCTGATGATGACGATGTGGAGATGGAGAAATTTGAGATCACCGACTGGGACCTTCAGAATGAGTTCAATCCCAACCGGCAGCGCCACTGGCAGACCAAGGAGGAGGCCACCTATGGCATGTGGGCTGAGCACGATTCTGATGATGAGAGGCCCAGCTTTGGGGGCAAACGGTACTGGCCCCCTGAGGAAGCGATCGGGAATGTTGTGATTTGTGAGGCTGTTCTTGAAGGTTCTGCACCCCTGTTTCCAAACCCTTGATTAACACCTCCCTTGATTGTATATGTCAGCTTCTGATTTTGCGATATTAACGTGACAAGTAGCATAGATGTCTCTCAACAGTGAATTTAATCAGGAAAAAGCTATCTCATGTCTAAATGCATATCTGTAGACCACAGAAACATCTCTGAATAAATATATTTTTTCTTAACCCAGGTCTAAAGATTACTCGGCGCCTGTTAACTTTATCAGTGCTGGGCTAAAGAAGCCAGCAGCTGATGAGATAACAGATGAAGATTCTGATGAGGATGAGAAGCCACTGAAGCAGGAAGAAATCCCCAAAGAGTTTGTGCCAAAGAAGTTAAAGACAGTGAGTTCTTAGTTAATTGGGCCATAAATCACTGCATTTTAATTGTGGTTCTGGAGTGTCTTAAAGAACCTCAGGAAGCACTAACCGCAACAGGAAGAACCACACAATCTGGATTTTGTTGGTGTGGAATGTGCACAGTCTCAACTATAAACACCCCAAATAAATGTATGGACTGAGACACACCAGTGCTTTAGTAATAGAGCTGTCAGTAGAGCCAGGCACTGAATGAACTAGGACAGGGGTCAGCAAACTTTTTCAGCAGGGGGCCAAGCCACTGACCCTCAGACCTTGTGGGGGGGGGCAGATTTTTTTTGGGGGGGGGAATATGAATGAATTCCTATGCCCCACAAATAACCCAGAGATGCATTTTAAATAAAAACACATTCTACTCATGTAAAAACACCAGGCAGGCCCTACAAATAACCCAGAGATGCATTTTAAATAAAAGGACACATTCTACTCATGTAAAAACACGCTGATTCTTGGACCGTCCGCCGGCCGGATTTAGAAGGCGATTGGGCCAGATTCAGCCCCTGGGCCTTAGTTTGCCTACCCATGAACTATGATATTTAATTCATCTTTTTGTGTGTGTTTTAACAGGGTGGCAATTTCAAACCGAGCCAGAAGGGCTTCATAGGAGGAACCAAATCTTTTATGGACTTTGGTAGCTGGGAGAGGCATACAAAAGGAATTGGGCAGAAACTTCTTCAAAAAATGGGCTATGTGCCTGGAAGGGGCCTTGGAAAGAATGCTCAAGGTATGGCCCAGCACCCCACTTGATTTGTTGTACAGGCTTTTAAGAAGATGCCAGGAAAACAAAAACCAAGTTGGTATCTGCCTTTCTTTCTCCTTCAAGCAGAATCAGCCTATCAGTTAATTTTGATCTGTATGTAAAACTGGCACAGAAATTGTAAACCAGCCTTGGCCAACCCGACCGTCAGCTGTGCTGGCAGAGGCTGATGGGACTTGTAGTTAACACATCTGGAAGGCACCAGGTTGGGGAAGGCGTTAAACAGTGGCTACTTGCAAAGATTCTGGTTAACATGAAATGTCCAGATAGGAAAATTGCACTTCATCCAGGATGAACAGTAGGGGAAGCAGCAGCACTCCTTTCCCAGAGTGCCACAGGGCTAATTAACTGCCTGGCCCTTTAAGACCAAGAGATGCAACCCCATCAGCTCTTTTTGATGTGGGTGGGGAAATATATGGGGGGCAGGCTTTCTGAAAATAGAAGAGCCAACCAGGGCTCAAGCGCAGGGAATAGTAGAGCTGCTGCTGGGCTATTTTGCCTCCCTTTCCAGGCAGCTCTGATCATTCTGTGTTCTTATATTCACTTCACTAACAGCTGTGAATTTTCTTAGGTATCATCAACCCTATTGAAGCTAAGCAGAGGAAAGGCAAGGCAGCCATAGGGGCGTATGGCTCTGAGCGAACCACACAGTCCTTGCAGGACTTCCCTGTTGTTGACTCAGACGAAGAGGCAGAGGAGGTATTCCCGCCCTCCCTTTCCTTCTCCTCATTTCTCCCCCTCCCCCAACTCTCCTCATTGCCACATTTGGGGACCTGTATGGAAGAAATGTAGTGATTTCTTACAATGGTGTTTACATCCTAACAAATTCTGCCTTCTGCATTTGACTGTTGTATCTGGCTCTGTGCGTGAGAGCAGCTGTGATCCCTGCACTGCAGAGGGTTGTACTAGATGATGCTTTGGGTCCCTTCCAACTCTACAATTCTGTGATTCTTTCTTCCCTTGGCAAACGTTTAAACGGGGTACAAAGCAGTTCTTGGAACCTGGGTTGGCAGTTCATTTCTGTACACATAACAACTTATGTTGGCAGCTGGTAGGACTGAGAGAGTTAAAGCCTTGCTTTTTGCTTTCAGGCATGTCCTGTAGAAGACCATATTGTGGACCAGAGCTAGGGTTGGTTGGTGCCTGTTGGCGCAGACCTTTAAAAGAGTGAACCCCCCCTCCCCTCCCCTGGACATAGTCCACTGGCAATATTCCCTGCTCAGCCCCAGACCAAGGAAAGGGTTTGGTGCTCTGCAGTCCCCAGTGGAGTGTTTCCTCCTCCATCTTGCACTTCTCCCATCTCTTCTTACACCCCAGGAGTTCCAGAAGGAGCTCAGCCAGTGGCGGAAGGACCCAGGTGGGGGCAAGAAGAAGCCAAAGTACACCTACAAGACTGTGGAGGAACTGAAAGCCAAAGGCCGGGCCGGGAAGCAACTGTCGGCACCTCAGAAGGAGCTGGCACAAGTGAAGGTGAGGCTGATTGTCCAAAGCAAGATGGGGCAGGTTTCAGAAAAACTTAGAAAGAGCCTGCTGGATAAGGCCAAGGGGGCCCCATGTAGTTCATCATCTTCTGACAGTGGCCAACCAGCTGCATGTGGGAAATCCACAAGCAAGGTCCAAGCATGAGAGCCCTCGCTCCTGCGGTTTCCAGAAACTTGTCTTTGGGAGCATTGCTGCCTTCAACAGTGGAGACACAGCAGAGCTGTCCTGGCTAGTAACTACTCAGAGCGCTCTCCTCCTGGCTCGTTCTCTGACCTTTGTCCTCGGCGAGGTGAAGCTTTGACTGGCTTGTAACAGGTCCCTCTGCTGAGGGAAAGATGATGACTACCTCCAGGATGAGCCAAGGAAGCTTTTCTCCCAGGTTCAAGAGTTAGCTGGCTTTCTTTTTCCTTAATATTCCTCCATGATTGAGGTTGTAATCAGATGACTGGCATGACCTATTCTGACCTGTTAGCTCTTGTGCCCTTTCATGTTGGCAAGTCCAAACTTGCCTCTGTATGTAATGCTTGAAAAGCAACAGAGAGCTCTGCTGCATTCTGGAACAATTGCCTGGCTTGATTTAAACTGGAAAGGGAAGTCAAGAGCCCACGTCCTCCCTAGAAGCCCAAATCCTTGACATACAGAAGTACAGCTCTTAAAAATGGCCGGTTGGCATTGGGTGTCTGTGGTTAATTTCATTATTGGCTCATGAGCCCTAGGGCTAAGTCCTGCCCTGTCCTCTGAAATAAATGGTAGTCAGCCCTTGGGTTTCCCAGGAGAAGAGGGCAGTGGTGGAGCCAAGGTCACACTGGGGTAAGTGGGAGTGGAGAGATGGTCAAAGGCCTGGAAACGATGCCTTATGAGGAACGGCTAAGGGAACTGGGCATGTTTAGCCTGGAGAAGAGGAGGTTAAGGGGTGATATGATAGCCATGTTCAAATATATAAAAGGATGTCACATAGAGGAGGGAGAAAGGTTGTTTTCTGCTGCTCCAGAAAAGCGGACACGGAGCAATGGATCCAAACTACAAGAAAGAAGATTCCACCTAAACATTAGGAAGAACTTCCTGACAGTAAGAGCTGCTCGACAGTGGAATTTGCTGCCAAGGAGTGTGGTGGAGTCTCCTACTTTGGAGGTCTTTAAGCAGAGGCTTGACAACCATATGTCAGGAGTGCTCTGATGGTGTTTCCTGCTTGGCAGGGGGTTGGACTCGATGGCCCTTGTGGTCTATTCCAACTCTATGATTCTATGGTTCTATGACCCTTCTGAACCTGCAGACGGTCCCATCACTGCAAATGGCAAAAAGTGTTGGGCTGTGCTGGGCTCGTTAGAAGATGCAATGTAATTCTGCAGTGTACCAAACTTAGGTTTGCATCTGGAATACGCAAGCTTTGGAATTTGAATTGACTGGACTTTGAAAGGTCGCCTACTACTCCAGCAGCCCACATTGGCCCTCTGAAAAGTATTGTTTTACCCTCTTTGTATAGATTCTGCTCACCAGGACACCATGAAGCAGTACCTGCTGTTGGTTGAAAGTGGTCTTGTAACTTGTTGGGGGTTTTCTGTTTGCTTGTTTGGAAGGTGATTGACATGACCGGCCGGGAGCAGAAAGTCTATTACAGCTACAGCCAGATCAGCCAGAAGCACAACATCCCTGACGACAACCCCCAGCTGCCTCCACCGCTGGGCAAGGACTCCAAGGCGCAGGCCTTCAGTCTGCCTGAACTGGAGCACAACCTGCAGCTCCTCATTGACCTGACGGAGCAGGAGATCATCCAGAATGACCGGCAGCTGCAGTACGAGAGGGACATGGTGGTCAACCTGACCCATGAGATCGACAAGATGGCGGAGGTCCTGGAGCGGGAGGAGGCAGACACGCGCAACCTCAGCGAGGTCCTGGAGCTGGTGGAGGAGTGTGAGAGGCGGATGCAGCCCAACTGCAAGGACCCCCTGACCCTGCCTGAGTGTGCCAGGATCTTTGAGACCCTCCAGGACAAATACTACGAAGAGTACCGGATGTCCGACCGCGTGGACCTGGCTGTGGCCATTGTCTTCCCTCTCGTCAAGGACTACTTCAAAAACTGGGACCCTCTGAAGGTGGGTGGGTTCAGAGACCAGGAGCAGCAAAAGGGCCATGCCAATTGGGTGGCCAAACACCCACATTTGCTGGCCAAGCTCAGCTTCCCTAACCCCAATTGTCCTTCTGCCTATAAAGGGTTTCTTAATTACTTTTTTTCTTGCTCTCCCTCCAATGAGTTTAGCAGGGGAGTGCAAACATTTTATTCTTTTTATCCTCACAACCAGTGGCGGAGGAAGGGGTGTGTGGTGGGTGCGGGCCACCCCGGGTGTCATCACTGAGGTGGGGGGACGGGACAAAATGACAAAAATACGAGTTTTTATATATATATAAAATAAATAAATTAAAATAGGGTTCACTAAAGCTTTTACTTCAGTCAACAAATGTAAAGAAATGCGGCTGACACTGGGTGCCACACTGCAGGGGCCGGCATTACTACGGGGCCTGCAGCGTGCCTGAGCCACGTTTATTTCCTGGGAGTGAGGTGGTGGCTTGAGCGCCTGTAGGCTTGGCGCTGCCTGAAATGGCAGTGAGAGGCTTGCGCCTGCCCACTGCCTCTCCCTCCGCCTCCCTACAGCTGAAGGGGAGGCTGCGGAGAGGCTCCACGCAGCATGCCCTGCTCCCATGGGTGGCTCACCCTGCCCCCAGCTGCAGGATGCACGCGCCGCACCGGGCACCTATGCCGCTGCTCACAACAACCCTGTGAGGTAGGCCAGGCTGAGAGAGAGTGACTGGCGCATGGTCACCCTGTGAACTTTGTAGGTGCATCTCCCTAGCCAAGAGTCCTACACTCTGGCCATCGCACCCCAAAAGCATCCAGGGTGAGGAAGAACACCTTACCAAATAGAAAGCCTTCCAAATAAACCCAATACGCCATGCCAGCCTTGGGGAAAGAGCTGTCCTCTTTCTCCAAATAGGAGCTCCCTTTTTTCGTTTGACTCTCAATTGCCTTGTACACCTAACACACTGCCTCTCCTCTCCTCTCCAGGATCACATGTATGGCACTGATATCCTAGCCAAGTGGAAGAGCTTGCTGGAAAATGACCAGTTGCTGTCGCACGGTGGGCAGGACCTTGCCTCGGATGCTTTTCACAGGTGAACATAGCGTCTGTGCAGGTTTGGCAGGGAAGTTTCTCTCCAAGGGAGGAGCAGCCCTGTGCTGGTCAAACAGGCCTGGCTAATCCAATTCCTTCCTTAATGCCGCGGGGAGGATTTTCTTAATAATAATTATATATTGCACTTATTAGTTGCTTTTTTATAGATACAAAAGTAACTGAAAGTGCTTTATAAAAAAAGGGAGCACATAAATTTAAGCCAACACGCATTCATAATTATAAAAAGGCATTGAAGCAGGCCACATATATCAAAACCCTCCAAATCAAAGGCTGAAGGCCTGATGGAAAAAAAGTGTTTTTGCCTGGCACTTAAAAATACTGTAGATACAGGCAACTCCCACTATGTTGTCCAGTGCCAAACCTGGAAGTGACCCAAAAATGTCATAAAAGATGTCACTAACAGGGCAGGGTGGAGGGCTGCGGCGGCGGAACAGGGTGTTTCAATTACAGTTTCATGCAAGCACACAACCCCCATGCAACTGGGGAGACAATTCCATAAATGGGGAGCTACCACTGAGAATGGCACCCTTCATGCCTCCCTCAGAGGGAACACATGGAGAAGGGCCTCGGATGACTAACCCAGGCTCCAAGTTGGTTCATGCGGGGGGGGGGGGAGGTGGTGCTTGAGTTATTGGGGTCCTGAGCCATGAAAGGTTTCATAGGTCAAAGCCAGCACCTTGAATTGAGCCCAGAAGTGAATTGCAAGCCAGTTGTGCCAGAAGTGGTATTATGTGGTTCAGACTACCCCTGCATTGGTCAATAAAATTTTATTTCTCAATTTTTCAAATTTTATAAGCATCAGTTAAAAAGAAAAGCAAAACAATAAACTTATCTCCTTGGACTTCCCTTCCCCCCCTTTTGTGGACCCTTATATTATAGTTTCTCCCCCTGCATCTCCTTAATAATTCCAATTTTTACTAAATCTTTACTGCGCTGGTCAATAAGCTGGCTGTTGACTTCTGCACCAGCTGCAGTTTCCAAATTGTCTTCAAAGGCAGCTCCACACATCATGCATTGCAGCAATCTAACCTGAAGGTGACCATAGCATAGGCAACAACCTGCTTCATCCCTGACGTCAGCCTTGCAGGCTGGGTCTGATGGGAGCTGGGAGTCCAGCAAAAGCTTTGGAGCAGCCCATGCACCTCCTTTCTCTGGCTATATTGTAGTAACACGTAGGCTTGAAATGCAAAAGCTGATGACATGGAAAAGCATTTTGCTGCCTGTATACCCTTGAGTCCATCTAACTTGCTCAGGCATGTGTACCTCACGAGAGAGAGATTTCAGACTTGCCCTAAGCCCAAGAGAGAAGCTGGGAAAGGAGGTTTTGAAGACACAGTCGCTGCATTTGCATTGTCCACCAGAAGGAAATCTCTTAAAGCACCCCTAGTTCCTACTGAAGAAGCAAAGCGTGGTTTGGATCTGCCCCTGGCCCCGCTTAATTGAGATTTTTAATCCTTCAGGTTGATGTGGGAGACTTGGATGCCATACGTGCGGAACGTGGTAGCACAGTGGCAGCCCCGGAACTGCATCCCGATGGTGGACTTCCTTGACAGCTGGGGGCACATCATTCCTGTTTGGATACTAGACAACATTCTGGACCAGCTGATCTGCCCCAAGTTGCAGAAAGAGGTAGACGAGGGGCTCTTGGGGCTCCTCTCAGGCACACTGGGCATTGAAGTTTCAGCGGTGCTTGTTGCGCGGGGCAGGAGGCTTAACCAGAAAGCCCTTGTTGCGAAGGCAGCGTGGTGTAGAGGTTAGAGCAGGGGTCAGCAACCTTTTTCAGCCATGAGCTGTCCCTAAGACCATGTGGTGGGCCGGACTATATTTTTTTGGGGAAAATATGAACAAATTCCTTTTTAAAAAAATAATGATATTTATTAGTTTTCCAACAAATTGAACACAACGTTACAAAAAACTACAGAAGAAAAAACATACAATAATACAATACAGTACAAAAAAGAAAAAAGAGAAAGAAAAAAAACTGCAAAACATTAACATACAACTAACAAAACACAACAAAAACCATTTAAAACACAATCCAGTTTCAATATCTTATCTTTCTTTCACTAATTTCCTCGACCTCCTCACACCTCCCTTTTCGTATTCCACTTCTATTGATTGTTTCAGCAATTCCTTTCCATCTTCCTCTGTTTTCTATCCTGTAATTGTCTTAACACATTCTAACCTTATTTTTCCCTTTAATGCTCTAATAATCTATTTATACTTAATTCCTTATAACATTTCTACTAAAGCCATATAGCTTCATTCCAACATCTTTCTAACATTCTTTAATTTTACAGTATTTCTGTAAATAGTCTTTAAACTTTTTCCAATCTTCTTCCACCGACTCTTCTCCCTGGTCTCGGATTCTGCCAGTCATTTCTGCCAATCCCATATGGTCTATCACTTTCATCTGCCATTCTTCCCTGGTGGGTAAATCTATTTCTTCCAATATTTCGCGATGAGTATTCTTGCTGCTGTTGTTGCATACATAAAAAAAGTTCTGTCCTTCTTTAACACCAATTGGCTGACCATGCCCAGGAGAAAGGCCTCTGGTTTCTTAAGGAAGGTATATTTAAATACTTTTTTCATTTCATTATAAATCATCTCCCAGAATGCCTTAATCCTTGGGCACAGCCACCAAAGGTGAAAGAACGTACCTTCTGTCTCATTACATTTCCAGCATTTATTATCGGGCAGATGATAAATTTTTTGAAGCTTAACTGGTGTCATGTACCACCTATAAATCATTTTCATTAAATTTTCTCTTAGGGCATTACATGCCGTGAATTTCATACCTGTGGTCCATAACTGTTCCCAGTCAGCCATCATTATATTATGTCCAACATCTTGTGCCCATTTAATCATAGCAGATTTCACCGTTTCTTCCTGAGTATTCCATTTCAACAGCAAGTTATACATTCTTGACAAATTCTTAGTTTTTGGATCTATCAATTCTGTTTCCAATTTTGATTTTTCCACCTGGAACCCAACTTTTTTGTCCAAATTTGTATGCCTCCATTATTTGATAATAATGGAGCCAATCTCGCACTTTGTTTTTCAATTTTCCAAAGCTCTGCAATTTTATTCTCTCTCCATCTTGTTCCAGAATTTCCCAATATTTTGGCCATTTGGCCTCCATATTGAGTTTTTTCTGTGCCTTCGCTTCCGTTGGTGACAACCATCTTGGGGTTTTTTCCCCTAACAAATCCTTATATCTTATCCAAACATTAAACAATGCTTTTCTAACAATATGATTTTTAAATGCTTTATGAGCTTTTACTTTATCATACCACAAGTATGCATGCCATCCAAATATATTGTTAAAACCTTCTAGATCCAACACTTCTATTTTCAAGAAGTAGCCCTTCTCTCAGCCAACAAAAGGCAGCTGTTTCATAATAAAGTTTAAGGTCTGGCAGGGCAGATCCACTTTTATAAAACCTTTTATTGCGTATTAACAAAACATTCTTACAAACGGTTCTTAACTATTATTCCTCAGAGTCACTTATTTCAGATACCTTCTGAGCTCTGCTTCTCCATGACCAGGCACTCTCAAAATGGTGAAGGCGCCCTTCCCTTTGCTTTCCCGCTCTTTTTCCTACCCTCCTGGCTAGAGCTGGCTTGGATCTCCCCTCCTCCCAATCTGAGCTAGAACTGAACCCTGGCCTTTCCTGGAAACAGCCGGTCCCTCCCTCTTGTTCTCTTCTGTTAGATTCACTGCTCTCCTTCCCCCCTTGGCGAATGCTTTCTCCCTCTGAGAAACTGGAAACATCTAACTCTTCCCTGACATCACCCCCTCCCCTAAGCCCCCCTTCCTCCTCCTCGCTCTCCTCTGTTTCTGAAGGACCGAACCCTATGAACTCCTCTTCCTCGCTATCTGTCTCTTCAAAAATTTCTTGAAGATGCCAGTTATGGGGTTTTGGCTTGTGGGGATATTTTCTGAAATTCTCTCTGCAATTCTGGAATGTTAATTTTTTCTGCTGGTTCCCATGAGTTCTCAGACTCATCTAACCCTTTCCATGCAACCAAATACTGTAATTTCCTCCTACTTATTCTCGAGTCTAATATCTCTTCCACTTCGGTCTCCTCTTCCCCCATCATGGTGGGGAAAGGAGGTGGTTCCCTTGAAATTTGATACTTATGTGCTGGTACAAACACTGACAATAAAGAAATACAGGGTGTATTCTCATATTTTCAGGCAAATGAAGCTTGAAAGCGACTGGGTTAATTTGAGCCTTTACTTGGAAAGGTCCCAATCTCCTTGGTTCTAGCTTTTTACACCTCCCTCGTATTGGTAGTCCCTTGGTAGACAGCCATACCCAGCTACCTACTTGGATTTCTTCCCCAACTCGCCGGTGCCTGTCTGCAGCTTTCTTGTAAGCCTCTTTAGCTTCTTCCAAATCCTCCTTCAATATCTCATGAATGCACCTCAACTCCTCTATCATTTGTTCTGCTGCCGGTACTGCTAACTGCTCCTCTTGACCTGGGAACGCCCTTGGGTGCAAGCCATAGTTTGCCACAAATGGGGCTCTGCCCGTAGACACATGCATTGCATTATTATACGCAAACTCTGCTAGACTCAACTTCTCTAACCACCTGCTCTGCTGATAACCAGCATAACACCTCAGATATTGTTGTAGTGTTGCATTCATTCTTTCAGCTTCCCCATTGGTTTGCGGGTGTCTTGCCGACGTGAGGCTTAGCTCCACATCTAGTAACTGCATTAACCTCCTCCAAAATTGTGATGTAAATTGGGCCCCTCTATCTGAAATGATTTGTGATGGCATACCATGCAACCTAAAAATATTATCTAAAAACATCTTTGCAGTTTCCTGTGCGGTCGGAATTTTGGTACATGGTATGAAATGTGCCATCTTGGTTAGCATGTCAACCACCACAAAGATCACTGTTTGCCTATGCGATGACGGTAGATCCGTTACAAAATCCATAGACACCACATCCCAAGGCCTTCCCGGCGTGGGCATAGGTTGCAACAACCCTGCGGGAGCTGCTCTGGGTGCCTTGGCTCGTTGACATACTTCACAACCTCTTACATATTGTGTTACTTCCTCCCTCAACTTTGGCTACCAGAACTGCCGTGTGATCTGATACAGGGTCTTTTCTCTA
Organism: Podarcis bocagei; assembly: GCF_964188305.1. Lineage (NCBI taxonomy): Eukaryota > Metazoa > Chordata > Lepidosauria > Squamata > Lacertidae > Podarcis > Podarcis bocagei. The sequence continues at coordinate 1,222,861 of NC_138142.1, read as the reverse complement.
CCAAAATGTCCTGCAGTCGGGTTATCATGATGTTGCCTCAACACTTTACCTCTTAATTCACCTGCAGGTACATACAGCACCCCTCTCCTGTACAACAATCCATCTTTTTCTTTGAAACCTTCCTCTTCCCCTCTACCTTTTCTCAGTTCCTCCATTTTCTTTTGTGCAAACTCATCTGTTACTGTCAATCGCTGGAATTCCCTGCCGTCCACTACTACGGCTGCACACCCCCACTGATCCGATCTCAGCATTTCTCACAACTTGGGAGGTGCTTCCCCTTCCATATACTCAGGTTTGCGCGATAGCGCGTCTGCACGAACGTTTTGATGCCCAGGTATGTACTCAATCCTAAAATTGAACCCAGCAAAAAACTCTGCCCACCTAATTTGCCTTTGGTTTAGCTGTCTAGCAGTTCTCCAATACTCTAAATTCTTATGATCTGTTTGTACCACCACCTGATGTGACGCCCCTTCCAAAAATGTCTCCACACTTTAAAGGCAGCATGCACAGCTAAAAGTTCCTTATCAAATATGGTGTAGTTTTGTTCTGATTGATTTAATTTTCTAGAGTAGAATGCACAGGATCTCCAGTCCCCTTCCTTGTCCTGTTGCAGCAGAATGGCCCCGATAGCCCTATCAGAGGCATCAGTTTCTACCTTTATGCGCTTACTTGGATCTAGGTGCATAAGAGATTTTTCTGAAGCAAACACCACCTTTAATTTATCAAAGGCCTTCTGTGCTTCCTCAGACCATCTGAATGGCCCCTTGCCTCTTAGACAATCAGTCAGTGGCGTTGTGATTTTGGAGTAATTACCTATGAATTTACGATAGAAATTAGCAAATCCTAAAAACCTCTGTAGATCTTTCTTAGTTTTAGGTGCCTCCCATTCCACCACTGCCTGAACTTTACTGGGGTCCATGTGCACCCCTTTGTGGGAAATGCAATATCCCAGGAACGCCACCTTTTGTGTGTGGAATTTACACTTCTCTAACTTCACATATAACCTGTTGGTCCTCAATCTCTAACACCTGTGTGACATGTTTTACGTGTTCCTCCATACTTTCACTATATATTAAGAGGTCATCTAAATAAGAGACACAGAACTGATCCAGTATACCTGCTAAGACGTGATTGATGAAGGTTTGAAATACCCCTGAGCCATTTTGCAAGCCAAAAGGCATTACCAAGAATTCAAATGCACCATACTTAGTACAAAAACTGGTTTTCCACTCATCCCCTTCTCTGACCCTTATCAGATTATATGCTCCTCGTAGATCAAGCTTGGTAAAGAGTTTGGCTGACCTTACTCTCTCTAAGAGGTCATCTATACGTGGCAGTGGGCACACACGAGGCTTCATTTGACTGTTAAGGATTCTGAAGTCACATACTAATCTTGGTGCCCCTTCCTCCCCTTTCTTTTTGACAAAAAAGACAGGAGCACACCCAGAGGCCGTGGACTCTCTAATAAAACCTCTCTGCAAATTCTTTTGCAGGAACTCCCTCAATGCTGCAGATTCTACTTCCGACATGGCATATATCTTGCTTGGTGGCAACTGTGCCCCAGGGACTAGATCTATCTTGCAATCATAAGGCCTATGTGGTGGAAGTTTATCCGCTTCTTTTTCACAAAAAACATCCTGATAAGCCATATATTGTGATGGAATCTCACTTTCATTCCCCATCAACTTCCCTTCTACCTCTGTTCCCATTACTTCCACCGAGATTTTTCCCTTTTGCCCCAAACAATGTGTCATGCAATATATCGAACCAAAAACCAAAGACCTTTGATGCCAGGCAATCACCGGATTATGATGATTCAGCCAACTCATGCCCAGGACTATCGGGTGCCCAGCTAGTTTGGTCACATGAAATGCCCTGGTCTCTGAGTGATGGCCCATATCCATTCTCATTGGTGGAGTCTCGCAAGTCACTTCTCCTGAAAGTAGCGGTCTGCCGTTGATTGTTTTCACTCGCAGTGGGAAACTCAAAGGTAACAAAGTGATTTTGTGTTCCTGTACCAATTTCTGGTCTATGAAATCTGCTGATGCTCCTGAGTCTAACAGCGCCTCTACCTGGACCCTATGTCCATTGGGTAGTTGTAGTTGCACCTTCACCGTTAGTCCTGGGATAGGTGGTTCCGCGTGAGAGCCTTCTATTGCTTCTCCACCCGGCTGCAAGCTCCCATTTCCAGCCGGGGACATTCGTTTCCCTGATGCAATTTTCTTCTCTCATGTCTGCTCCAGATATTTTTTTATTTTTTTTATAATCATATTTATTAAAATTTCCAATAGTAACAGAATAAGAAAAATAGAAAAGATAAAGAAAAGAAAGAAAAAGAAAGACAAATTTGAATCCTTATTTTCATAACCTTCTTTCTAGGACTCCCTCCTTCCCCTCCCGACTGTATTCCCCTTTCCCTAAGTTGGTTCCACAAGCTCTCATTCCCAATTTAAACCTAATATGTTTAACATTAGCCAATTTAAATTTATACAATCTTACCATCACTCCTCATCTTTAACAGAAATAGAAAAAAGATTTTTCCCCCAAGATCTGCCCCAATTTCCTTCCACGAATTCCCCCCCCTTTTTTTAAAACATGTTAGATCAAAATACCAAAGTTATATAAAGAAATAGAAGATAAAAGATATAAGAAAATTCAAAAAGTTGGTTACATAGCCTTTGGATTCCAAAACTCCCCCTCCCTTCCCCGGTTTGAATTCCCCATGTCCATCAGTCTATATGTTATCAGCCTGGAGATCTCAAGTCCATAGCCAGATTTTTCCCCATTCCACCTTGCCGGTTTTCTTTTAATTTGTTTATTTTAATGATGTTTAACTTCAAAAATCCAGTCAAATAGAGGCCTTTAGTTTCCTTAGTCTTTGTTGCTCCTCCCATTGTTCTTTCCGTGTCGTAGTTGGTCCTTTGTTCTTTTTATTCCTTACTTTCTCAGGTTTCTTGTCTTGTTCAGCTGCTAAAACGTTCTTATTCCGAGATCTGGTATCTCTACAGAGGTTTGTTATTCAGGAACAAAAACTTACGTCCAGTCCCTTCCTTTCTTCAATAGAGAATTCTATTGTCTCCTTTTAATGTAAACACCTCTGTAGACAAAATACTATTTCAGTTTTGCCGCTTTCCCAGAGAATAAGTCCTGTGCTCAGCCCAGAGTAATTTTCCACTTACGACCACTTGTAATGTCCTGAAACCCCTCTAGGGGGATTGCAGTAACTTTGTATCCTCTAATCCAAAAGTCAAGTTGTTGTTTCTTTTTTCCCGACAATTTATATCCATATAATGTCAATTTGTAACAAAATTAGCCAGCAAAATACTTGTAACAAAGTCCTCTTTATATTCTCAAGCTTTGACAGCTACTTTGACAGCTGTCAAAGTCTCCGTCTCTCTTCGCCAGGCTCTGCGAATCGCCTCGGTTCCCAGGGGGGCTTGCATTTTCCCTCTCACCCTCCACTCTTCTCCTCCAGCACAATTCTTGTAATTTCGGATCGTGGAATTTATGATTTTTATCAGCGGTAAACTTCTGAATCGATCTTGGTTACCCAGTCCTTGTTTTAGAATGTTTACAATCAGGGGGGGACTGACTTCCTTTTTAGATCGCCCCCGCTCGTGCCGAATCCGAAAAAAAATTCTTTTTTTCTCCTTTTGTACCCGGTTTCCCAATTACTCACGGGTTGTTGTTGATAGTCCGAATTTCAAATGGAAGAAGCCAGCGCTCTCCGTCGAATGGCATGCGGCTGCGCTCGGCAGGGGAAGCGATAGACCCAAAGCACCACGCCACTCCCCGGCACCCGATCCGAAGCCTTTAAAAAGGCTCCTTCACGAGTCGGGAGGGCGCTAGCGGTGCCAGCCGGGTCCCCATGTCCACGGGCTCTGTGCCCGTGGTTTTTGAGGGTCCCCGCGTCGCCGGCGCGGTAGGACCCAGCCCCTGCCGAGCAGACTCCCTCCGGAGCTCGGAGGGAGTCCGCCATTCGGCGATGGCGCCAACCGGGAAGTCCATGTCTGCTCCAGATAGAGACTCCCATCCTTTACTAATGTGACATTGTCGTGCTAGATGCCCTGGTTTTCCACAGACAAAGCAACGCCTTGTGTCTCTTCCTTTCCCTGCATTTCCTCTTACCATGGAAGAGGTAGTAACTGGGAGGGGTCTGGCTGCTCCTAATTCCATGGGCTCTGGCCGCTCTCGTCCTGGCACGTTGACCGCTCTGCTCTCTGTACTTTCGATAATATTCTTTTCTCGCCACCATGGTCGCCATTGTTCCTTCTTTTCACTAGCCCTCCGTTCCACGCGTAGGCTCAATTGCAGGCACGTTCGAACCAGAGAGTCCAAGGAACTGGGTTCTGGCATTTGGGCCAATTGGTCTAAAATCTCATTACTCAGTCCTTCCCTAAAAAGGGCTGCAACTGTTGGGGAATTCAGATCCCATTTTAATTTCTGCACCAGCAAACTAAAGTTGGACCAATAAACTCCCACAGTGTCTTTTCCTTGTCTCATTCTCAACAGCTGCTTAGCTGTGGTTATTTCATGTGCAGGGTCTAAGAAAATCGTGTCTAGATACTGCAGAAAAATTTGTAAATTTCCTAGGGCGGCATCCCTCCGAGATATTAGGGGTATAACACAGTCCTTAGCCCTCCCTTCCAAGAAATTAATCATATAAGCAACCTTCTCTTGCTCAGATTGAAATTCTTTATCCTTTATCTCAATTATGTAAGAAATTTCTGTCTTGAAAGCCATGTATTCAGAGCTTTCTCCCTTGAAGCTACGCGGACGTACAGTAAATGTTTTACTCACTCTTATCTCCACACATCGCTTGCAGCATGGTTCTATGTTCTCCCAGTGCTGCCGATAGTATATCGACTTGACTTTTCAACTGTAAGTTCTGTTGCCATAAGTCCTGTAATGTTAGCTGGAGCCCTGGGGTTTCTCCTTGCCCAACTGGCGCCACAGCTCCCTCCATTTTGGCTTCTCCTTCTTTACTTATAGTGAAGAGGCGCAGAGCAGAAGGTATTCTGTCAGGACTGGTCGTTGTCCTCTTCAGATCACCACACAAACGCTTCTTGTTCTTTTATAAAACCTTTTATTGTGTATTAACAAAACATTCTTACAAACGGTTCTTAACTATTATTCCTCAGAGTCACTTATTTCAGATACCTTCTAAGCTCTGCTTCTCCATGACCAGGCACTCTCAAAATGGCGAAGGCGCCCTTCCCTTTGCTTTCCCGCTCTTTTTCCTACCCTCCTGGCTAGAGCTGGCTTGGATCTCCCCTCCTCCCAATCTGAGCTAGAACTGAACCCTGGCCTCTCCTGGAAACAGCCGGTCCCTCCCTCTTGTTCCTCTTGCTCTCTTCTGTTAGATTCACTGCTCTCCTTCCCCCCTTGGCGAATGCTTTCTCCCTCTGGGAAACTGGAAACATCTAACTCTTCCCTGACATCCACCTCTTTCTTTCTTTTTTTAATATGATATTTATTAAAGTTTCAAAGAAAAGATTACATAAATAAGAAGAGAAAAATAAAAAATAAATAAACAAAAAAATAAAAATACAAAATACAGAAAAAAGATAATAAACATTTAAAAAACGCATCAATCTTTCCGTACCTTACATTTCATTTCCTTCCTTCCCTGACCTCCTCACACCTCCCTTTTTTGTATTCCAGTTCTATTAATTAATTCAGCAATTCCTTTCCCTCTTTGTTTTTATCTTAATTCTTTAACTTACTAAATTATGACTTTGGATTTTCACCTGTTAACAATCCATTTTTACATACACCTTAATAACATTGCTGCTAAAACCACTTAACTTCATTCAGACATCATTCTAACATTCATTAATTTTGCAATATTTCTGTAAATAGTCTTTAAATTTCTTCCAATCTTCTTCCACCAACTCTTCTCTCTGGTCTCGGATTCTGCCAGTCATTTCTGCCAATTCCATATAGTCCATCACCTTCATCTGCCATTCTTCCAGGGTGGGTAGATCTCGCGTCTTCCAATACTTTGCAATAAGTATTCTTGCTGCTGTTGTAGCATACATAAAAAAAGTTCTGTCCTTCTTTGGCACCAATTGGCCGACCATGCCCCGGAGAAAGGCCTCTGGTTTCTTCAGGAAGGTATATTTATATACCTTTTTCATTTCATTATAGATAATCTCCCAGAAAGCCTTAATCCTTGGGCATGTCCACCAAAGGTGAAAGAATGTACCTTCGGTTTCTTTACATTTCCAACATTTATTATCGGGCAAATGATAGACTTTTGCAAGCTTGACTGGTGTCATGTACCACCTGTATATCATTTTCACAATATTCTCTCTTAAGACATTACATGCCGTAAATTTCATACCTGTGGTCCATAACTGTTCCCAGTCAGCCATCATTATGTTATGTCCAACATCTTGTGCCCATTTAATCACAACAGATTTCACCATTTCATCCTGAGTGTTCAGTTTCAACAGGAAGTTACACATCTTTGACAAAATCTTAGTTTTGGGTTCTAGCAGTTTTGTTTCTAATTTTGATTTTTCCACCTGGAAGCCAATTTTCTTGTCCAAATTGTATGCCTCCATTATCTGATAATAATGAAGCCAGTCTCGCACTTTATTTTTTAGTTTCTCAAAACTCTGCAGTTTCAGTCTATCTCCCTCTTGTTCCAGAATTTCCCAATATTTCGGCCATTTGGCCTCCATATTGAGCTTTTTCTGAGCTTTCACTTCCATCGGTGACAGCCACCTTGGGGTTTTGTTTTCCAATAGATCCTTATATCTTATCCAGACATTAAATAATGCTTTCCTGACAATGTGATTTTTAAATGCTTTGTGTGCTTTGACTTTATCATACCACAAATATGCATGCCATCCAAATACATTATTAAAACCTTCTAAATCCAAAATGTCTGTTTTCAAGAAGCAGCCATTCTTTCAGCCAGCAAAAAGCTGCTGATTCATAATAAAGTTTAAGGTCTGGCAGGGCAAATCCACCTCTTTCCTTTGCGTCCGTTAGTATTTTAAATTTTATTCTAGGCTTCTTGCCCTGCCAGACAAATCTAGAGATATCTCTCTGCCACTTCTTGAAGCAATCCATTTTGGCCAAAATTTGCAATGTTTGAAACAGACACAACATTCTAGGCAATACATTCATTTTTATCGCAGCAATACGGCCTAGCAGTGAAAGCTTCAAATTTGACCAAATTTCTAAATCTTTTTTCACTTCAGCCCAACATTTTTCATAATTGTCTTTGAACAGATTCCCATTTTTTGCTGTCATGTAAATCCACCTCTTTCTTTAGCATCCGTTAGTATCTTAAATTTTATTCGAGGCTTCTTGCCCTGCCAAACAAATCTAGAAATATCCTTCTGCCACTTTTTGAAACAATCCATCTTATCCAAAATTTGCAATGTTTGGAACAAAAATAACAGCCTTGGCAGCACATTCATTTTTATCACAGCAATTCGGCCTAACAATGATAACGTCAGATTTGTCCATACTTCTAAATCTTTTTTCACTTCAGTCCAACATTTTTCATAATTATCCTTGAATAAGTTCACATTTTTAGCAGTCATGTTAACCCCTACGTATTTCACTTTTTTAACCAATGTTAGTCCTGTCTCCTCCTGAAACTTCTCTCTCTCATTCATAGTTAAATTTTTCTCTAAAACCTTTGTTTTCATCTTATTCAACTTAAAGCCTGCAACCTGTCCAAATTCTTGAATCAGTTCCAATACCCGTTTAGTACTAGGTTCTGGCTCCTGTAAAGTCAATACTAAATCATCAGCAAATGCTTTCAATTTATATTGTTTAGCTCCCACCTGAATACCTTTAACCTCTTGGTCCTTTCTAATCATATTTAGCAAAACCTCTAGGACCGATATAAAAAGCAATGGAGAAATTGGGCAGCCTTGTCGTGTCCCTTTCTCAATCTTAAACTCTTCTGTCACTAAATTGTTCACAATTAATTTTGCCTTTTGTTCAGAATAAATTGCACCTATACCATTTTCAAAACCTTGGCCTACCCCCATCCCCTGTAGATTCTTTTTCATAAAACTCCAAGAAATGTTGTCAAAGGCTTTCTCTGCATCCACAAATATCAAAACTGCCTTAGTATTGACATTCACTTGTAATTTTTCTAGAATATTAATTATATTCCTCGTATTGTCAGACAAATGTCTGCCCGGGAGAAAGCTCACTTGGTCTTTATGAATTTCTTCTGCTAACACCTTTATTAATCTTTTAGCCAAAATATCTGCAAAAATTTTATAATCCACATTAAGCAGCGATATAGGGCGGTAGTTCTTGAGCTGTGTCTTTTCAGTCTCTGTTTTCAGTATAAGTGTGATATAGGTTTCCTTCCACGACTCTGGTGCCTGTCTTCCTTCCAATATTTCATTGCAAACTTCCTTCAATGGTTGTATTAACCATTCTTTCAAAGATCTGTAATATCTTGAAGTCAAACCATCTGGTCCTGGAGATTTGCCTAATTGCATGTTTTGGATGGCCTCCTCCACCTCCTGATCCGATATCTTATAGTTCAACATTAACTGTTTTTCCTGAGAGATTTTACGTAGTCCATTCATTTTTAAAAATCGATCAATATCCATTTCTTTTTGCTTCTCCTGTGTATAAAGTTGTTTGAAATATCTCTGAAAACACTTCCTGATCTCCACTGGGTTCTGTATATTCTTTCCTTCCACTTCCAAGTTCGTAATAGTGTTGAGTTTTTGTCTTTTTTTCATCTGCCAAGCCAACAGTTTCCCACACTTATTTGCCGATTCAAATGTCTTTTGCCTCATCAGTTTGATCTTCCATTCTATTTCCTGATTCATCAGCTTCATATATTGTGTTTGGTATAGCTTTATTTCTTTCAGGATCTCCTGTGACTTTGGTTTTGCTCTCAATTTTTTCTCTCCTTCCTTTATTTTCCCCAGGATTTTATCCTTTTTTTCATTCTGAATTTTCTTCTTAATTACATTCTGTTGTATTAGGAATCCTCTCATAACTGCCTTGCTTGCGTCCCAAATTACTCTTTTTTCCACTGTAGTATTCATATTTATCTCAAAATAATCTCTTAGAGTTTTTTGGGCCTTCTTGGTCACCTCTTCATTCCTAAACAAAGTATCATTCATCCTCCATCTAAAGGAACCAATTGACGTCAATTTCATTTCCATCTTCACAGCATTATGGTCAGAGCAAGTTCTAGGGCAAATCTCCGTTTTACAGATCTTCGGGACCAGTCCCCTGGTTACCCAGATTTGGTCAATTCTTGTCCAAGTCATTTTAGCCTCAGAGAAGAAAGTTCCCTCTCTTCCCAGAGGGTTCTTCGTTCTCCAAATGTCAACTAAGTCCATATTTTCAGTCATGTCAAAAAAGGTTTTTGGTGACTACCTGTCTCTGTGCCTTGTCCATATTTGTAGACACCACTCCATTCATGTCTCCCATCAAAATCATATTGTAGTCCATATAGTCCATCAAAGTCCCATGTAACTTCTTAAAGAACTCCGATTTTCCTTCATTTGGTGCATAAATACCTACAATCAAAAATTTCTCTCCTTGTAATTGAATTTCAATTGCAACAAATCTTCCTTGATCATCTTTAAATATAAATTTTGGTGATAGGCTCTCCTTTGCATAGAGGACCACTCCTCTTTTTTTTACTTTGTCCGATGAAATAAATTCTTGGCCTAATCTTTTATTGCTCAATATCTTCCTATGTAGCCTTATCACGTGTGTTTCTTGTAAACAAATCAAGTCCAAATGCTCGTTTTTCAATAAATGAAATACTCTCCGCCTTTTTTCGGGGGAGTTCAGTCCATTAACATTCCAGCTCAAGACCTGCAGCACCATCATGTGGTTACTTTGGAACCCCCCCCCCCAACTGCTCCCAATGCTTGTTCCTCTTCTGTTGGTAGTGATGATGGCACGTTCACTGGGAGGTCCAATCCAAAGGATAATGTTGATATATCCAATGTTCCCCTGTTTGGTGATCTTCTGTCCGATGCTCTTTGCTCTGGTCCTCTATCTGGTGATCTTCTATCCAATGCTGTTAGCTCTTTTCCAATTCCCTTCTGCAGATCTTCTTCGTATTTGGTCAGAAACTTTACTTTATCTTCTACTGATCTTATTTTTATTTTCCTTCCTTTGAAGCTGAAGTTAAATGAGGGAGGAAAGAACTACATATGCCACCTTGAGCTCCTTGGAGAAAAAGGTGGGATAGAAAAGCAGTAAGTTAATGCCTCTGGGTGTCCCATAAGGCTTACTGCTGCTCTTGCTTCAAGGTGGAAAGCTGGAATCCCCTGACGGACACGGTCCCCATCCACTCGTGGATCCACCCCTGGCTGCCCTTAATGCACACCCGGCTCGAACCACTCTACTCGCCCATCCGCAACAAGCTGTCCAACGCCCTCCAGAAATGGCATCCCAGCGACTCTTCGGCCAAGCTGATCCTGCAGCCCTGGAAGGAGGTCTTCACCCCGGGGTCCTGGGAGGCCTTCATGATCAAGAACATTGTGCCCAAGCTGGGTGAGTCGGTCCCCCCAGAGCTGCCTTTGCAGCAGACCAGGAGGCGGGCGACTGGGGTTGGAGGCCTTGCGGGAAGCAGCCTTCTTCTAAAACAGACCACAGGTCCATTTAGCTCCGCATTGCCTACACACACAGTGCCTGGCTCTCCGGGATTTCTGGCAAGGCACCTTCCCTGTCCTGCGTGGAGACAGTGACACGGGTTGAACCTGGAGCTTCTTGCATGCAGAATGGGTGCCCTGCCTCTCAAGAAACCCTTCTGGGGTTAAGGAAGCAGGACTGTCCCACAGAAGCACATGCAAGAGGGGCAGAGACCAAAGCGTGGGCATGCAGAATTTGCACGTGCCTTAAACTCACTTTAATTCTTGCTGATTTGGGTTTGTTTGTTTGGTAGGTAGGTAGGGTGTCGGTTTGAGGCAGGGTGGATAGTGGGGTAAGGCAGGCAGCAGCCTCCGGAGCTCATTTTGGCTCTGGAATACTTCCTATTGGCTTGCTGTCTTGCTGAGTTACAAATTCAGGGAGGGGAGGGGTATTACTCAGAAGGGTGAACCCTCCCCACCCTCTCACTATATATAAGGGTCTGGTGACTTCTGTTTCAGTGTATCTGAAGAAGCGTGCATGCACACGAAAGCTCATACCAATAACAAACTTAGTTGGTTTCTAAGGTGCTACTGGAAGGAATTTTTAAAATTTGTTTCTGTTGCTGAGTTATGTGAAACTGATATGGGGTAGGAAGTACAGGGTTGATGCTTTGCAGCTGCCAGCTATACTCCATCCCATTCTCCCTATTTGGGCTGCTCTTGGGGGCAGAAAATGTTTGGGGTTGGAGTCAGCGCAATGTTTTCTCCAGTGTAGGAATCTAGGGCAGCCACCTCCAATCTGGCACTTCCCATTGTCCTCAGTCACTACGATTGTACAGTAGTGGGGCAGATTGAAAGTGCTTGGCTGGGGAAGGCTGGTCCAGCTGATGATCCGTGGCAGAGCTCAGGGAGAAGTGTATCCAAGTGAGGAAGGAACAGGGAGTTCAGCAGTTGCTCTCTTACAGCTTGAAAGAGCTTTTGGGATCCTCACTAGAGAAAGTTGTTTCTGAAGTGAAGGACATGAGGCAGGAGTTGATCATGCAGGTGAGCTGCGCACAGGTGAGCTGCATGCAAGCTGCCAGCCAGCTCTGTGGAGGCTCCTTTTATTGACACAAATATGCAAACCCAGGCAGATACATTTTGGGCTGTGACCTTTATACTTCTTCCAGTCCCGAGCTCGTGGTGTGGTACAAAGTTATTTTGGCACCTGTTTCCATCGCGTCATTTTCCCCTTGCACAGTGTATGACGAAGGAGACAAAGGTCTCAGAGACAAAGGTCACAGACAGGACACCACAGACTACTGAGATCACAAAAGGTTAGACAGAAGGCATGATGTTCAGACAGCTGTGGCTTTGTCTGTGAGGGGGAGTGTGCTCCGCACCCCAAGGTCACGCGTGCAGGCAGGCTGAGGCTGCCTGCGGGTGGGGAGTGTGCTCCGGACCCAGCGATCATCCCTACAAAGTTTATCTTGGTTGCAGCTTTGCTGGTTTCCCTGAGGGGAGAACATCAACAATTGGGGGGGGGGGGTTGCACGTGCAAAGAAGTCCCTCTGCTCTCTAGGCTGAGCTGGTTTAAGCTTGCTGTCATCTCCACATTCCTCCACAGGCTTGTGTCTGAACGAGCTGATGATCAACCCCCACCAGCAGCACATGGACTCCTTCTTCTGGGTGATGGACTGGGAAGGGATGATCTCTGTCTCTAGCCTTGTGGGGATCCTGGAGAAGCACTTCTTCCCCAAGTGGTTGCAGGTGTGTGACTCCAGCAGTGTCCGGCTGGGTTCAGCCACACTTTTCCTTAGGGACATCTGAGGTTGCCACAAACAGCAGTGTTGGGTTTTGTGAACTCACATTCAGTTCAGCTTTTGCTTAAGGGTGGCTCCAGGGAAGAGGCAGTAAGGAATCCTCACTCTGCCCCCGGCACCCCTGCTGAAATGGACTGGAGCCCTGCAGCTTGGCAGGCTCATCTGTTTGCCACAAAACTTTTATTATGGCTGTTTTTAGAACAACAACAAAAGTGCAAAGTCCTCTCTCAAAGGCAGATCTTCACCCATGTCTCATACAGAAGGGGGTGCCCCCTCAGCTCTCACCTGGGAGCTTCCCTTTCCTCTCCCAGCCTCCCACCCTGGGAGCTCTTCCTTTCCTTGCCTCTCACACAGGGTCTTTCACCAGCCAGCCATCACCTTCGTGTACATACAGTCCAGAGTAGAGGACCAGAGAGATGTGATAACCAAGATTTACAACTCAGTTATCATTAATCACCACATAATTATCTCTGTCGAGGGACAGTTGACAAGAAACGTCTTGTGTGCCATCTTTCCTCCCTTTCTCTTCCTGCTCATCTGATCTCTCTGGACCTGCTTGGTTTTCTGGCTTCTCTGCTAGCAGGGGTGGATTGGTGTTGCTGGAACTTGTTTTTTTCCTTTTGGCCAGTGCCCCCCTTTACAGTTCCATGTGAGCTGCCAGACTTCAGCAGGGGCTTTGCTGGCCCTCTCCTTTTGAAGTTGGGTGGATTCTGGTTTTCCCTTGAAATACTTGTCCCTGGATCAGAAATGCATCAGACGCTGCTTCCTCGTGAGCCTGTCCCGTCCGCAGCCCAAGTAAAGCCTTGAGTCCCTGATCTGTGAGCTCTGCCTTGGGGGGTGGGTTGGGTTGCTTGTGGTCTCCCTGCTGCTGACCCTCCTCCTCCTGCAGGTGTTGTGCTCCTGGCTCAGCAACAACCCCAATTACGAAGAGATCACCAAGTGGTACCTGGGCTGGAAGTCGATGTTCTCCGACCAGGTGCTGGCCCATCCCTCCATCAAGGAAAAATTCAACGAGGCTCTGGACATCATGAACAGAGCGGTCTCTTCCAGTGTCGGTGCGTGAGTGATGGATGCCAACACAAATGTTGCATTGGCTGGGCAGTGAAGTAATTCAAGGATCATCATTGGAAACAGTCGCTCAAAACAACAGTGTCCCTTTTCATATAGAAGGAAAATGGAAGAGACTGAGGCTGCAGAGCCCTGTAGAAGGGCCACGATTTTCACCAGCCTCAAGCGGCCATTGGGGAGGGTGGTAGTCCACATTTGGAGATCATCATTTGGGCTACCCTTGCTTTGCACACTTACTCATGAGTAAATCCCACTGAATCCAAGGGGTCGTCCTTCTGAAGAGACACACATAGAATTGCACTATGAGCTCCCATGTTTCTTATAGTCCTTTCCAGCTCTTCAGAACAGTTGGTTCTCCTCTTCCTCTTTGCCCCAATTTCAGAAGGTCTGCTATTCCTTACCTCGTCAAAATCAGCACAGTGGGAGAAGAAACAGGGACTGCATAAACTATGGAACTTGCTCCCCCAGGAGGCCCCCAACTTGGATGGCTTTCAAGGAGGATTAGGCAGGTTCATGGAGGAGGAAAGGGCTATCAAAGGCTACTAGCCAGGATGTCTGTGCTCAGTTTCCCCTGTCAGAGTCAGTGATGCTTCTGAATACCAGTTGGTAGAAGCCACAGGAGGGAGAGGGCTCTTGTGCACGGGTTCTGCTTGCGGGTTTCCCGCTGGGGCACCTGGTTGGCCACCGAGAACACAGGATGCTGGACCAGATGGGCCCACTTGGGCCTGATCCAGCTGAGGGCTCCTCTTCTGCTTTTTGTCCCCTCGCTCCACCTTTCCAGCTCATTGGGCAGCCTTGCAGGCTGTGTGACCCCCTGTGTCTTCTTCCCTTGGGCTCTGGCTGTGTGCTAGGAGGGCCTGTGCAGAGCACAGGCTGCAAAAATTTGCCAGCTGCCATCTCATCTCTCTCCCTTTGCTCCTCTGCCAGGTGGCTACATGCAGCCTGGGGCCCGCGAGAACATTGCCTACCTCACACACACAGAGCGCCGGAAGGACTTCCAGTATGAGGCAATGCAGGAGCGCCGGGAGGCTGAGAACATGGCGCAGCGCGGGATCGGCATGGCCGCAGGCTCTGTGCCCATGAATTTCAAGGACCTCATCCAGACCAAGGCGGAGGAGCACAACATCGTCTTCATGCCAGTCATTGGAAAACGGCATGAAGGGAAGCAGCTCTACACTTTTGGCCGCATCGTCATCTACATTGACCGGGGTGTGGTCTTTGTGCAGGGGGAGAAGACCTGGGTCCCCACCTCCCTGCAGAGCCTCATCGACATGGCAAAGTGAGGACAAGGTGCTGGGACTCAGGGGGCACAGCACTGCCATGCAGGCTGCCTTGCCTCATTCACTGGGGACTGGGAGGTGCAGGAAGGCAGTCCCTGAGCGGGCGCTGCCCCAGTGCGTGTGGGTTGAGGGCTATGCTGAAACTCTCCTGCCAGGCTGCAGAAAGACCAGTGCAAACCAAGTGCATCTAATGTTGTGAGGTGTCTAGCCCCCTGTATCTAGGGCTGGGGGCCAAGTACCATAACCACTAAATCTGATTGGAAGCACCTCCACCCTTTGTTCAGCCCTTTGCTCAGCCTTAGTCCACCTGAGCTTCCAATCAGTGCATGTAGAAAATGCTGATGCCCTGAATAAAAATGTCAACTTTTTTTTTTTTAGCTCTGTTTTGAGATGCAGCAGCTAGAGTGAGACAGTAGTTCCAAGTGTGAGATCACAGCACTGTTGGTGCAGTTTGACCTGGCAGGAGTCAGGGCTTGCTCACAATGTTGAACAGGGGAGGAGGTAACTGGCAATAAGAAATGACCACAAAAGTTCAGTGTGTGTTGCTTT
The DNA here is from genome assembly GCF_964188305.1 of Podarcis bocagei. Lineage (NCBI taxonomy): Eukaryota > Metazoa > Chordata > Lepidosauria > Squamata > Lacertidae > Podarcis > Podarcis bocagei. Next base: position 1,207,570 of record NC_138142.1, on the reverse strand, counting down.
TAATTAAAAACATTATTAGAAATACAAGGTTTGTGGAGAAATTTGGTTTTCTGAGAAGTTGCTGCCTTAATTGTGAAGCAGCAGCTGGGAGTGTGAATGGCTCTCTCCCTTAATGAGGGAGCCCAGTCCTACTGGGCAGCTTGCCTAGCACCACCAGATCTCTGCCCCTTTTCCCATCCCATGAGGGAACTCTCATAGGAGGTACCAGACCAGAGTTGAACAGAGATGGTGGTGATGCTTGGGTTTCCCCATTGATCCTCCAAAGCTCTGCCGCTCAGTGAACAAGCGAGAGAGAGACAAGGAGAGCTTTGGCATCTTGTGCATGCTGCGCATGCCTCATTTGTCCCATGGAGATGCCATAGAGCAACACACAAATAGTGTGGCTAGTCATCTGCTTTAGGGTGGGGTGTGTGTGTGACATGAACATGAACTCTTTGCAACACCAGAAGTAACTCAAGCCCCTCTCCAAAGAAGGAAACCCAAACCCAGCCCTGCACCTCCAGTCCATAGCCTCTGGAATTGAATTTCATTTCTTGTTTCTGATGATCTCTGGCTGATCCTCATCTGGGTAAACTGGCTCCTCCTGAAGCTCCCAGATCTCTGGGGGAAGGTCCCTCAGTTTCTCCAGAGGAAAGCAGTGGATAGAGGTGTCGTTAAATATGTCCAAGTATTGAGGGTGAGAAGGAAGGGCTTCTTCATCTGTTGCTATTAAAACCTAGAAATGGTCAAGCACAGCAAAGAGGCAGTTAATGGGGGTGACTTGGCTGCTGTACTGGCCCTTGAGAAAGGAGGATAGCAACAGGCTCAGATCCACAGCTAGCCACGTGCCACATTTATGAAAGCCCCTGCAGCAGATATTTTGACTCCTCAGAATTCATCCCCTATGGCTGGGGAACCTGTGGTCCTCTGTTGTCATCACCTGACATATCCCTCCAGGATGGGAATTGGAAATCCAGTCTAAGGGGTGACAGGTCCTTAGCTTTTCCATTACCTATCTTAACCACTGATCTCGGTATTTGTGTGGCATGCTTTCAAGTTTTACAGTGCCCAATAAGACTAAAATGGATGTGCAGATTCCAAAGCCAGCTCACATCAAAGGCTACCCAAGCAATCCAGCAGGTTCCGTGTCTGCTGGGTGCAGAGCAGCTCCACTCCTGCGTAAGAGCTCTGCTGCGCCCTGACCCACCAGATGCCTGTTTTCCACTGAGTGGGGCTTGATAGAAGGGCAGCCTCAGTCAGCTTGTTTTATGAGGGAGTTAGCTTGTAAAGAGAGTTGCCTTTGAAGCTGGGTGCTCAGCTCTTGGAACACTTTTATAAGCCCAGCAAAAGCAAAGCTGCTGAGAACACAGCCAAGCGGGAATAAGGGAGAAGAGTTGGTAAGTGTGGATCCCATCCCCCAATTAGGAGCTGACACATTAAGGGCTTCTGCTGGATGGTGAACAGTCGCTGTTATTCAAGCAACAAAGCCGTACCTTTGCAATGTAACTGTAGTCCTTTTGGAACATCCTGCTCAGCACCCTAGGAGCAAAGGGCATTAGAAATCATTGGCAGTTGCAACACCACGGCCTACTAAGCAGAGGGTGCTGCTAAGCTAAGAACATCCAGAGGGTTTGTGGGTCTGGCCAACAGCTCATCTAATCCAGCATCCTGTTCCCACAGGGACCAGCCACATGTCTGTGGGAAACTTGCAAGCCAGTTGAGCATAAGAGTGCTCTCCCTCTTGTGGGGAGAAGCAGCCCTCCCTCCAACTGCGGAGGCAGAGCAAAGCCTTCCCCATTCTGTGTGTGGTTAAATGCCTTCGGAGACTACCATACTTGCAAAAATTCTTAGGAAATCACTGCAAAAAGGAGTTGAATTTTCAAAACCCAGATTTTCCTGGGAAGACAAGTGGAAAATGCCAATTCTGTTCTTGTATAGACACTGGGCAGCAGCAGCAGCCAAGAGGCCCAGCCCTGCCTGCTCTTGGGCTGGGTGATGCAGAAGGGTTCCCTACCTGTCTTCAATGCCCTTGAAGCTGTTCCCTATGATGACTGTTTTGGAAAGGGCCTCTATGGACCAGTTGCTCCAGAGCAGGTTGTTATAGAGAGCTTTTCCGCAGTGGACCATGTAGAAGATGGTAGGATTGTGGATGCAGCGTTTTCCCTCCTGGATGCAAGGAAGAGGGGTGTTATCCTGCAAGAACTGCAGCCAACCCCCAGCCCACAAGAGCTAAAGGAGTTAAAAAGCTGTGAACTTTTGGTATCAATCATTTTGAGAAAGGCCACAGTCCTCAGCTGTGTGTTTTGATCCCTGGGCACGTTTCTCCCTGAGTTCGTGCTCCTCTCTTCCTGGAGCTCACCTCATTCTCCAGGAGCACCGTGAGCCCAAGATGGGCAAGGACTTTGATTTCCAGCGTGGAAAAGACAGGGTCAAATATGTAACACAGATCTTCAGGGATCTGCAAGGGGAGAGAGGGAATGTTGCCTGTGTGCTTCTGGCGAGCTTTGCTCCCAAGTCCGCCACAGCTGTGACCCTCACCTTCAGCTCCTCAAGCAGCAGCAGGAGGAAGGCCAGCTGGTATCGCGCTTGAACGCAAGAGGAGAAGTTCCCAATGCCATAACACACACACTGCAAGTCCTGGGCTCTGCTGCGGCTGGGCTCCTCCTGCAGCTGGGAGTTGGGCTCAAGAACTGACTCAGCTGGTGGTGTGAGCTGCAGCTTCTCAAAGGCAGAGAGGGCTTTCTCCACGGAAGGTCTGGTTACCCCCTTCCCTGCTGCTGGGTGTTTGGGGAGGGATTTTAAGATGGTTCCTGAGCAATGAAAGAGTGCAATATAGACTTAATGCCACTTCAGCCATGACTGCATCTTGCCTCCCCACCACCTTCACCCCTGGGTAGATTTGCTTACAAACAGGCACAAATCCAAGGCTGTAGCTACAAAATAAAAATCCAAGGTCTCTCTTGAGATGCAAGACTTACCGAGGCTTGAATCCCAGAATTCTGAGCTCTGCAGTTCTGAACTGTCACAGAAAGGCAGGGAGAAGAGGAAGAAGTTATGTTACAGAAGGTGGGATTTAGGGCTGGAAGGATCTTGTGGGATCAGCAGGCTGGACTAGCAGGACCCTTGGTCTGACCCAGTACGCCTGTTTATGATGGTTTTGAGGATACTAGCAGAGACTTATCAGGATTTACGGTAATCCCAGAACCTGATTTAAATGCAAGTGGATATGTGAAGTAATAAGGGAGCAGCATCCTTGAGCATACACAGAGTTCCCTGTTGGCCAACTGCTGCCAAATTGCCAACCCACACGTAACTTAGAAGTGTTAAGTTGCTACTGAACAAATATATATATTTCTACTGCAAATTAGAACCGATTACAGACCAGTTCTGCAGCTAGTTTGGACTACAGTTCCCATCAGCTGCAGCTATCACAGCTGTGATGCTGCGGGTGATGGAAAGACAATAATGCTGGCTGAGGATAATGTGAATTGTAGTCCAAAACATCTGAGGGAACCAGCTCCACGAAGACCGACAGACCAAGGCGTCATTTCCAACAGTAGCCAGTCAGATACTTCAAGGAGGCCCCTTCACAGCTACGAGCCTTTGGGAAGCTCAGAAGCAGAGCAGGAATGCGGCACATTTTCCTTGGGATTTGCCCTGCGGCAGCTGGGCATTCAGAGGTAGTCTGCCCTGCCCAGGGGGAACCTCAGGCCCGCCTTGAAGCTGCATGTGGCTCTCTTGGCAAGCCGGGGCCGCCCCCTCCCCCGATTGCCCTCCTGCTGGGCTCTCCGACTCTGGCTGGAGTGCCGTCTCGGAAGTCCCAGGTCACGCCCACTGGCCCCGCCCGCTCCTGGCATGTGGCCCCCGAAAGCTCGCCCACGACGCAGCGCGCCCCCTGCTCCCCCGAGAAGGGTTTCCCCCGGAAGCCTCCCGGCGGCCCGCAGCTGCCCCTCGGGGTAGACTGCCCCTGCCCAAGGAGGATCCACGCCCCTCACCACGCCTCCCGCAGCCGCCGCCTCTGCCTTTCTCCCGCGTCCTCGGGGCTCTCGGCCTCTCCGCCGCCCCGCTCCTCTCTCCGCCGCTGGCGCCGCCGCCGCCGCCTGCTCCCTCCCGGGGCGTCCCAGCCTTCGCCCGCTCGGCAGCGCTCCATGCAAAGCCAGGGGCGAGCGCGATTCCACCGGGAGAGTCCCTCCGCGGCACCCGTCGAGACCATAGAGGAAAGGCGCGTGGCAGTCACACCACTTCCGCTACCCTCACCCACTCGGCAGCCGCCATATGCGGGGCAGTAGCGACGCTACGACCGCCACTCCGCAACAAACGGTGCACAATATTGGGCTGGGAGGCCTCAGAGTTGGAGCCCGGGCAGAGGCAGCCCTTGGAGTGTCTCCGAGGGCGCTTCTCTTTGGCCCGTTCATTCCCTTTCTCCTCCGATCCGGTTCGATCGCAAACCGGATGTGTTTATTGCGCATTTCGCCCTAGGCCTCGGTCCGCCCCCTTCTCTGCGCGTCACGTGCGGGTCGGGCCGGTCATGTGACGGTTGAGCGCGTGGCGGTGGAACCCGGAAGAGGCCGGGGCCCCTTGGCGGCTTCTCTCTGTCTCTCAGGTTCGGGAAGTGGGCAGGCCTGGCCTCTGAGCATGGACAGAGCGCCTCTTTCCCCGCGGGGTGGGGGGGCTCCTGCGTTCTGCCGCCTCACACGCCGCCCTCTCCTCGCCGGACCTTAGCCCCAGGGGTCGGCCCGGAGAGGGAGCCCGAGAGCAGAGGGGCCTCGCTCTCTCCCCCACGGCCTGGGGAGCCTCGTTCCTGTCCTTTTCCCCACCTCGGGTCAGGCTGCAGAGGCGCCTCGCCGAGAGAGCCCGAGCCCCGGTGGAGAGTTGGGCTCCCTGGGCTCACCAGTGGAATTGGGGCGCGGCCACTACACGCAAGCAGTTTCTTGGATGGGTTTCTTCTCGTTTCCTTTTCAAAATCTTGCCCTTCCTTCAAGACACAGTGCCGTGTTCAAGGGGCAGGACCTCACAGCAAACCTGCGAGGTAGGCTATCCTCGTCGGATCTTTAAGCCACCCTTGCCTAAGTCCTACTCTGACCCTCTTCAGCACTGCACCATCCTGGCTCTCTTGTTAAAATTGGATGCTGGGCACTTATCAGCTGCTGTGGGTCACATGACTTGGGCAGCAGACTTCATACGTTAATCCAGTTCTTAATTTTAGAGTGAAGGAAGCCACGCCTGGAGCAGGAATCACAAGACATTCCACAGAGAGAGAGAGAGATTCAAAGAATCTTGGTTTGGAAGCTTCAGCTAAAACGTTCTTCAGTCCCCAAACTGGCATCCAAATGGCTGCTGAGATGCTAAATAAGGTCTCTGTTGTTTCTCTTGTCCTGTCTGACTGAGCATCCATATTTGGTGAATGTGCTTGGCATGAAAATGAGGCTGAGGGAGACCTGTTGGCATCAGCATCTGTAAGAAAGCCCCCCCCCCCCCAGCCACCCATTGCGGGGATTTGGCCATCCCTATTCAGAACCCACTCAGGACCTAAGTATGTGATGGGTTCTTGGAGCAATCAACCACTGTCTGGAACATGAATCTAGTCCTCTTCTACCTTTTTCTGATGAGAAGCTCTTTGTGAAGATAATGAGATGTGGTGAAGAGAATCTGAGTTAAATGGCGGACTGTGTGCAGTCTGATCCAACCTCCAGGGCCTGGTAAGTACCATTGCAGCATCCTAGGGGCTGCTTCCTACAATCTTTCTCTTTAAAAAACAAACAAACAAACAATTGAAACTCCCACGTTGAGCAAATGAGAGTGAGAGTTTCAAGAAGGATACAATTCCTGTGTTTCTTTACACAGTGCATCCTTAAACTGTGGAGTATGCTACCACAAGATGTGATGGCCTCCAATATCAAATTCATGGAGGAGAATGCTATTTGCAGCTACTTGCTGCAGTGATTCTTTGTTATCTCTGACAGCAGAGGGAACATACCCCTGAATACATGTCGGCAGGGAATGGCAGCAGGAGATGACTCTACTGCTTTCCTGTCCTTCTTGTGGGTTTCCCAGGGGCATTTGGCCAGCCACTGTAAGAAACAGGATGCTGGACTGCATGGCTCTTGGGTTATGTTCTTCTTATTTAAATAAGGGTGGGCTGGTTGGTTTCATTTGCTTCGTACTGGGGCAGTGCCCTTCCTTAGTTTCTGTGGCAGCTTCTTTTAGCCTTCTTCAGCCCCTGTGTGTTCCTTTGAGATGCAAGGAGCAGGGAAGTGAAGAGTCTCTGACACACTTGAAACCTTTCTCTTAAGAAGCGTAAAGGTCACCTGGAAACTCAGTAGCTGTACTTTGAATCTCTTCCCTTCTAAACATGCCTTCAAGAATTACGGAGTACAGTGATACCTCGGGTTACATATGCTTCTGGTTATGCTTCAGGTTACAGACTCCGCTAACCCAGAAATAGTGCTTCAGGTTAAGAACTTTGCTTCAGGATGAGAACAGAAATTGTGCTCCGGCAGCACGGCGGCAGCAGGAGGCCCCATTAGCTAAAGTGGTGCTTCAGGTTAAGAACAGTTTCAGGTTAAGAACGGACATCCAATAGACCAATTTTTGAGGACAAATGGACTATCCAAAATAAGTCAAGATAAAAAATCAATTCTTAACAGCAAAATAACTCAACAGGAAATTGAAGGTGCCATTCAAAATATGCAACTTGGCAAATCTCCAGGCCCGGATGGGCTCACCTCCAAATATTATAAGACTTTGAAAGACTTCTTGATACAACCGTTGTTGGAGGTTTGTAACCAGATTATGGAGGGGAGGAGGGCACCGGAAACGTGGAAAGAAGCATTCATCACATTGATACCTAAATCAGAAAGGGAAAAGACCCAGCTTAAGAATTACCGTCCCATCTCACTCCTGAATGTGGATTACAAAATATTTGCAGACATTTTAGCAAATAGACTTAAAAATGTATTAAATGAAGTAATTCACAAGGACCAAGCAGGCTTTCTCCCTGGTAGACACATGTCTGACAACACGAGGAACATTATTGATATATTGGAGCTGTTGCGAATTAGAAACACAAGGGCAGCCTTAATTTTCATTGATGCGGAGAAGGCATTTGACAACATTTCTTGGATGTTCATGAAGAAAAACTTGAAAGGGATGGGAGTGGGACGGGGGTTTGAAAATGGACTAGAAGCAATTTATTCAGAGCAAAAAGCTAAGCTGATAGTGAACAATGTGGTATCGGAGGAACTGCAAATTGAAAAAGGGACACGACAGGGGTGCCCTCTATCCCCTCTGCTATTTATTTCTGTTCTGGAGGTATTGCTGAATATGATCAGGGAGGACCAGTTGGTGCAGGGTATAGTGGTCGGAGCGAAACAATACAAATTGAAAGCTTTCGCAGATGACTTAGTCTTGACAGTACAGGAGCCAGAATCTAGTACAAAAAGAGTTTTGGAACTTATCTTGGAGTTTGGTCGGGTGGCGGGATTTAAGCTAAACAAACAAAAAACTAAGGTTTTGGTCAAAAATTTGACACCTACAGAGATAGAAGGGTACCAGAAAGAGACAGAGCTAAGTGTGGTTAAAAAAGTGAAATACCTGGGGGTATCCTTGTCCACTAAAAATTTAAACCTTTTTAAAGATAATTATGAAAAATGTTGGTTGGAAATTAAAAAAGACTTGGATATTTGGTCAAGATTGAAACTTACCTTGTCAGGCCGAATCGCAGCTATAAAGATGTGTGTTTTGCCAAAAATGTTATTCTTATTTCAAACCCTTCAGGTCGTGGACAGAATGGAATGTTTTGGAAAATGGCAGAAGGATATCTCTAAGTTTGTCTGGCAGGGCAAAAAGCCCCGAATAAAATTTAAAATACTAACTGACTCAAAAGAAAGAGGGGGGTTTGCCCTGCCGGATTTAAGGTTGTACTACGAAGCTGCAGCCTTCTGCTGGTTGAAGGATTGGTTTTTGTTGGAAAACACCGATGTCCTAGATCTGGAAGGGTTTGATAATGTGTATGGTTGGCATGCATACTTGTGGTATGACAAGGCGAAGGTTCACAAACTGTTTAGAAACCATATTGTCAGAAAATCAATTTTTGCCGTCTGGATGAAGTACAAGGACTTATTAGAAAACAAGACCCCGAGGTGGTTATCACCAGTGGAAGCCAAGATTTCTAAAAAAAGGCCCAATATGGAGGCCTACTGGCCAAAATATTGGGAACTGATTGAAAGAGTTGGAGATAATTGGAAGCTCCAAAGCCAGGACAAACTAAAAAATAAGGTGCGAGATTGGTTACATTATGCTCAAATTCAAGAGGTATTTAAAATGGATAAAAAAGTGGGTTTCCAGTTGGAGAAATCGAAACTGGAGACGGAGTTACTAGAACCAAAGACTAAGGTACTTTCGAGGATGTATGACTTGCTGCTTAAATGGAACACACAGGATGAGACAGTTAAATCTGCTATGATAAAATGGGCACAGGATGTAGGACACAACATTATGTCTGAGGACTGGGAAAGGTTATGGAACACCGGTATGAAATTCACGGCATGTAGTGCCTTGAAAGAGAACATTATGAAAATGGTATACCGGTGGTACATGACCCCAGTCAAGTTGGCTAAAATATATCATCTTTCTGATAATAAGTGTTGGAAATGCAAGGAGGCAGAAGGGACATTCTTTCACCTCTGGTGGACCTGCCCGAAAGTAAAGGCCTTTTGGGAAATGATACATAATGAGCTGAAAAAGGTATTCAGATATACCTTTGCTAAGAAACCAGAGGCCTTTCTTCTGGGCATGGTGGACCGGAAGGTGCCAAAGAAGGATAGAACTTTGTTTATGTATGCAACTACAGCAGCAAGGATCCTTATTGCAAAGTTCTGGAAGACACCAGATTTACCCACACTGGAGGACTGGCAGACGCAGCTGATGGACTACATGGAGTTGGCAGAAATGACTGGCAGAATCCGAGATCTGAGCGAAGAAACAATGGAGGAAGATTGGAAAAAATTTAAGGACTATTTGCAAAAATACTATAAGTTGTTTGAATGTTAAGATTTGCACGATTAAGAAACGTCACGCTTCTGCAAATTATCTAAGTAAATGATAAAGTAAGTGTCAGGGGTTTAGGTGCAGAGGCACGGGCAAGGGAGGAAACAGAGAGCGAAGGGGAGGAGACAGAGGAAAGGATGAGTGATGACGACGACCCGAGATCTCCCAGTCTTTCCAGTGAATCAGAGGATTCACAGAAAGGAGCACCAGTGGCCAGGGCAAGGGGGGAATCTAGAGAGGCACCCCAGGAAGATAGAGCCAGAGGAGACTCAGGGGGGAGCAGCTGGAAATCGGGACCAGCGTCACCGCCAGGAAGCAGGGAAGAGGAAAGGAGCCAGGGGGGAAGCGCTGGCAGCTCACCACAGGAGGGAGGGCAGGAGTCAGGAGTGGCCACACCTCCATCGGGGAGCGAAGAAACGGTTAAGAGGAAAGTGGAAGGTTGGGCGCGCGCGCCAAGTTCAAATGCAGAGGAAGGCGGCGCAGTGAGCAGCCCCGAAAGGGAACCAGGTCCTAAAGCCCGGCGCAAGGAGGCAGAAGGGTCCGGGTCAGCGTCAGAAGAATCCCGGAAGGAAGAAGCCCCAGGGGGTAGAGGGACCCAGAGGAGGACAGTCAGGAGGAAAAGGTGGAGCAAGGCTAGGATATTAAGTTGGTGCGCACGGGGCGGAGACTCAGACGGAGCCTCGCCGATCTAGCTAGTAGACGTAGAGTTGCAGACAGCAGCGTGAGAATGGAAACTGTAATTCAATAAAGACTTTTACTTAATGACCGCTGGCTAGCGTGATCCTCTGTGAGCTAGGATCTTGAAGCAGCTCTGACAGTAGGCTCCGTCTCTCATTGTGGGCATCTGCAGCCTCGAGGAGGGGAGAGAAACAGGCGCCCACTAGCGAGCTCACGAACGGCAGGAGACATGACGGCTGAGCAGCAGATAGAGGACCTCAGAAAAGCAGTGGCACAACTGAACGCCGAGGTTCTCGCATCCAGGAAGAGAGAGGACGAGGCAGCTGCCGCCTGCAGGGATCTCCAGGTCAGGTTAGACGTACTGGCAAAGCAAACACCCCGGCAGGAGGGAATTGGGTTGGCGAGACGGACAGGCGGACTGCTCTCTCACTTCGATGGGAACCTGCAACAGTATCCCAACTTTAGAGCCGACGTACTGTGCGCACTGCAACTGTTGCATAAAGACTTTAGAGATGAACAGGAGAGAGTGGGGTTCATCATGTCCCATCTGCATGGGGAGGCGAAAGCATGGTTGCGCAATTTATGGAGAGATAACGATCCGGCGCTCCAGAATGCGGATGCCTTTATTAAAGCGATGGATGGGTGTTTCTTATCAAGTATTGACATTGATCTTGCACGGAAGGAGGTGCATGGGCTGAGACAAGGGAGGGCCAGCGTCAGACAGTATCATGCCCGCTTTTTCGCCTTGGTCAGCGCCCTGGAATGGGACAGAGATTCGGCTCCTGTAAGAGACCTCTTTTGGGAGGGACTGCACAACTCGATTAAAGATGAGATAGCGAGGGGAGAGAGACCCCGAACCACCCAGGAAGTCGTTCAGAGGGCACTGGCTGTGGGGGTGAGGCTGGAAGGACGTCCGTGGAGCAAGGACGAAGGACGTGGAGGGCGCGAACCAGCCGGGGGCCCCTCCTTCTTTCCCAGAGAAGCAGCACGGGCGCAATCCACGCCTCCGCCAGGAGGAGGAGCCGAACCTATGGAGGTTGGAGGTGCAAGGGCTCAGTCAGCAACCAGAGCCCTAGCACCGGCAGCAGTGAAGGCGAAGCCTCCTAGAGGGACCAGGAAGTGTTACGTCTGTGAGCAGCCAGGGCATATGGCGAAAGAGTGTCCCCAGAGGCCCCACAAGCTTACTGCAGCCTCAGCAATGGTGACTGCAGCAACGCAGCAGGGAGGACCACAGCAGGGAAACGACGATGTCTGGCTGGAGGAAGAGGCACTGGGGCCCAGCCAGACGTGTTAGTGACGCAGTCCCCAGAGATTTTACAGCCAGTGAACCCCCTCCCGCCCAAACCAGTAGTGAGGCTCACAGCATCTCTCCAGCTGCCCACTGGAATCACCATGGACGTGCCAATCACCATCGACTCCGGCAGCAACGCGGACTTTATAGGGCAGGAATTTGTCGACAGGCACGCTGTGCAGTTGCTGCCGGCCACACTGCCCCTGCAGGTTGTCACTGTGGATGGCAGGGAGCTGCTAGGGGGGCAAGTGGTGAAGCAGACGCCACCAATGGTGATGCGACTTGGAAATCACAGGGAAGTCATCAGCTTCAACGTCACTCAACTGTCTGACACGCCCATTGTATTGGGCATGAGTTGGCTGGACAAGCACAGCCCAACGATGGCTTGGTTCCAGAGGCAGCTGGTTTTCGGCTCTTCCTTTTGTGCTGAACACTGCATCGTACCCAGGCAGGAAGGAGAGGAAGAGGAGTCACAGCTGCTGCTAGGCACGCTGCAAGCGATTCCCCACAAGTACGCAGAATTTCTGGAAGTTTTCTGCGAGAAGGAGGCGGACAGGCTACCCCCTCACAGACCATATGACTGCAAAATTGACCTGCTGCCGGGGGCGGCGCTGCCTAAAGGGAAGCTGTATTCCATGTCTGAGGACGAACTGCAGGAACTCAAAGACTTCATCGATCATAATTTGGAGCGCGGTTTCATCCGAGAGTCTAAGGCAGCGGGGGGCAGTCCTGTATTCTTTGTTAAGAAGCGGGACACGCCCCAAAAGAGACTCGTAGTGGATTACAGGATTTTGAACAGTGTGACCAAGCCGTCGGACTTCCCCATGCCCCGCATCGACGACCTCCTGGCGAAGGTACGGAAGGGAAAGGTGTTCACCAAGTTGGACCTGCGGGGGGCGTACAACCTCATTCGCATGCGGGAGGGTGATGAGTGGAAGACAGCCATGTTCACACCACTGGGTACCTACGAATACAGAGTTATGCCTTTTGGACTGCAAAATGGCGCTCACGTTTTTCAAGCATTTATGCATCACGTGTTGGCGGGACTTCTCTACAAGACGTGCGTCTGTTTCTTGGATGACATCCTGATCTTTTCGGAGTCGCAGCAAGAACATGACAAGCACGTCAAGGAAGTGCTGGGCAGGCTAAAGCAACACAGGCTCTACGCCAAGCTGGAGAAGTGCCAATTTGACGTGCCGGAGGTGGATTTTCTGGGCTACAAGCTGTCTGACAAGGGGCTCGCCATGGACAGCGCCAAGGTTCGAGCAGTGTTGGATTGGAAGAGCCCACGCAACCGGAAGGAGGTCCAACGGTTTGTCGGCTTTGCGAACTTCTATCGCAAGTTTATTAAGGGCTTCGCGATGCAGACGGCGGCCATCACTGACACCCTTAGCTCCAAGAAGAAGAAGTTCATCTGGACAGAGCAGGCGGAGCAGTCCTTTCAGGCCCTCAAGCGTCTCTTCGCGTCGGAAGAGCAGCTGCTTCATGTCAACCCCAGCATGCCGATGAGGGTGGAGACAGACGCTTCGGACAGAGCAGTGGGGGCGGTCCTGCTGCAGAAGGACCAGCAGGGCGTGTGGCGGCCGGGAGCGTTTTACTCCAGGAAGCTCAGCAAGTCCGAGCAGAACTACACCATATGGGACAGGGAGTTGCTGGCCATTCATGCAGCGTTCAAGGCGTGGAGGCACTTTCTGATCGGCGCCAAGCACACGGTGCAGGTTTGCACGGACCACAAGAATCTGGAACACTGGCGCACGGCACAGTTCCTGAACCAGAGGCAGATACGTTGGGCTGAGTTCTTTGCGGACTTCGACTTCCGAATAGAGTATGTCCCGGGGGACACCAACATCATGGCAGACGCTCTCTCCCGCAAGCCACAGTATCTGGAGGACGCAACACCAGCGGCCGCCATGCACATCTTTGCACCGACAGTGTGGGCGTGCGCCGCGGCGACCGTGGACCTAGAGGCGGTGCGGCGAGCGTTGCAGGGGGACTCCTTCGCACAAACGAAGATGGCAGAGGTGCGAGGGGGCAAGGCAGCGGCCGACGGTTTCCAGCTACGAGATGGATTGCTCATCCGTAAAGGGGCCATCTACGTGCCGGGTGACGAACTTCGAGCCAAGGTGCTACAGCAGCTGCACGACGCACCCACGGCCGGGCACTTTGGCAAGGAGAAGACGGTGGAATTAGTAGCCAGGGATTTCTGGTGGCCTGGAATGAGAGGGGAGGTAGCAGACTACGTGGCAAGGTGTGACACTTGCCAGAGGGCAAAGACGGTGCACAAACCGCCGGCTGGACTGTTGGAGCCGCTGCAAACTCCGGTCGAACCTTGGGAAAGGGTGGCTCTGGACTTTGTCACGGATCTGCCCAGCTCAAGGGGCAAGACGGCAGTGTTGGTGGTGGTGGACCTGTTCTCCAAGATGGCGCATTTCATTCCGTGTGCTAAGGTGGCCACGGCAGAGCAAACCGCCAAACTGTTCATAGACCACGTGTTCAAGGTTCACGGTCTGCCACGGTCTATTCTGTCCGACCGCGGGCGGCAGTTCATCTCGAACTTCTGGCAGAAGCTGATGGGCTTCCTAAACGTCAAGATCAATCTGGCGTCGGCGAGACACCCGCAGACCAACGGGCAAGCGGAGCGAGCCAATGCCATCATGCAGCAGTACCTGAGATGTTATGCGAACCAACAGCCAGCGACGTGGGTGGATTACCTGCCGCTTGCAGAGTTTGCCTACAACAACACGAAGCACGTATCCACGGGCGTCACGCCGTTCTTCGCCAACAACGGGCGGCACCCTAGAACCTTCCCGGGACTGGAATGCAGGGGAGAAGGGGAGCCGCAGTCAGCAGATGCGTTCGCGTCGGAGCTGCAGGAAGTCCACGATCAGCTGCGGCGCCACCTGGAGCTGGCTAAACACGCATACAAGGTACAAGCGGACAAACACAGAAGGGTTGGCGAAGAGCTCCACGTGGGAGACTGGGTCTGGTTAGCAGCCCACGCAGTGCCGGCCAGGTCGTTGGCCAAGAAGAAACTAGGGCATAAACAACTGGGGCCCTACCAAGTCGAAGAGCAGGTCAACCCGGTGGCTTTCAGGCTGGCGCTTCCGGAGGGTTCCAGAATGCATCCGGTGTTCCACAGATCGGTGCTCACTCCCTACAAGGCACCGCACAGGGTCCAGGAACCCGGAACGGCGCCGAGTCCGCTCAGAGAAGGAACGGGGCACGCGGGAGTGGCACAGGAGGAGCGCATCAACGAAGTCACGGAGATTTTGGACTCCAGATGGGGGGAAGAGGGAGTAGAATACTTTCTCGCCAGGGAGGGCACCCCGGCCAGTGCGAACAGCTGGGTGCCGGGCTACGCTTTAGACGAACCTCTGCTCAAAGACGAGTTTCATGCCCTCTTCCCACATAGACCTATGCCAGCGGACTTTTTCGACGACTGGCTTTTCACGCCCACGCTTTCGGACAGCACGTTCAGGGGGTTCGACTCGGACGAGGAACCGACACGAGACGTCCGTTCCCCGGAGGGGTCACCCTCGGGATCTGTCTCAGAACCCTCGTATTGGTGGGACGATAGGCCGGAGGAGCAGTTCCGCAGGAAGTGGCTGGACTGTTCCGGCCGAGCAACGCCGCCTGGAGGAAGTGCGGGAGAGACGGACATGGACATTTTCGGGGACGACCCTGGTTTCGAGCACGGCGGCACAGAGATGGAAGAGGAGGTGACTGTCGTCAACGAGAGCAGGGAGGAAGACCCGGAAGAGTTCCGATGGAGGCCCGCCACGGGAAGCGACCGATATCCGACGTTCGTCCCTTTGCAACAGCAGCCCCCAGCTCCAGCACCGGAAGGAGGGGAGGGGGGACTGGGGGGCTTCGAGGGGGGGATGGATGTCAGGGGTTTAGGTGCAGAGGCACGGGCAAGGGAGGAAACAGAGAGCGAAGGGGAGGAGACAGAGGAAAGGATGAGTGATGACGACGACCCGAGATCTCCCAGTCTTTCCAGTGAATCAGAGGATTCACAGAAAGGAGCACCAGTGGCCAGGGCAAGGGGGGAATCTAGAGAGGCACCCCAGGAAGATAGAGCCAGAGGAGACTCAGGGGGGAGCAGCTGGAAATCGGGACCAGCGTCACCGCCAGGAAGCAGGGAAGAGGAAAGGAGCCAGGGGGGAAGCGCTGGCAGCTCACCACAGGAGGGAGGGCAGGAGTCAGGAGTGGCCACACCTCCATCGGGGAGCGAAGAAACGGTTAAGAGGAAAGTGGAAGGTTGGGCGCGCGCGCCAAGTTCAAATGCAGAGGAAGGCGGCGCAGTGAGCAGCCCCGAAAGGGAACCAGGTCCTAAAGCCCGGCGCAAGGAGGCAGAAGGGTCCGGGTCAGCGTCAGAAGAATCCCGGAAGGAAGAAGCCCCAGGGGGTAGAGGGACCCAGAGGAGGACAGTCAGGAGGAAAAGGTGGAGCAAGGCTAGGATATTAAGTTGGTGCGCACGGGGCGGAGACTCAGACGGAGCCTCGCCGATCTAGCTAGTAGACGTAGAGTTGCAGACAGCAGCGTGAGAATGGAAACTGTAATTCAATAAAGACTTTTACTTAATGACCGCTGGCTAGCGTGATCCTCTGTGAGCTAGGATCTTGAAGCAGCTCTGACAGTAAGTAATGATGAAAAAAACGAGACAAATTAGAAACAAAATATTATGTTTATTAAAAGTCTTGAAAACAAACTACAAACTTCTGAAATTGGTAACATAATAAACTCAAAGGTACAATAAGATGTGAAACAAGATAATAAATTGCTGAACTGGTTAGAATAATGAAAGCAAGGTTGAGAGGATACGAGGAGGTCCAAAAGAAAGTGAATTTGATGATATTTAACTTTTGTCTTCTTTTTTCTATCTTTCTGCATATATATAAAAAAAAAATGTTTCTTGTATGTTGCTATGTAAATTAATCTGTTAACCTATGGAAAGAAACGCAATAAAAAATTTTTATAAAAAAAAAAGAACGGACATCCAGAACAAATTAAGTACTTAACCCAAGGTACCACTGTATAGCTTCCCCACATCACCATATACGGATCCCCCTTGCCTGGGGAAAAACTAGGTTGCCCTCTGGAGAATATTGACTGCTTCCATGAGGTGATGCATCCTGAACGCCATGGCACTGATGTTTTCCAGGTGGAACTGCTTTTTCCTCTATGACGGCTCAAAGGTGAAGGAAGAAGGAGATCCTACGCAGGCTGGGATCTGCTATTTCAACCCCCGTCAGGTAGGGCTAGCTTATTTCCCCACAAAATCTGCATGCGGAGAATTTTATTTGTTCTCAGTTGGCCCCGTAGCCCTCTCCTCCATCCCTCTGTGCTGGCAAACATTGTACTATTTGCTCCTTGGGGCAGGGACCTAGTAATATCGGGGGTAGAGTTCTGTTCTGATGCAATCTTGTCACTCTGTGGTGGTTTTGGCCATTCATGCTCCATAGCCTGGGATGTGACAAGGCTAATCCATAGCATAACCATTTTGTGGCTCTTCATTCCCCACATCTCTCAGACTCCTCTGGACCATCAAGAGCTTCTGTGTGGGCAGATAGCTGGCATGGTTCGCTGCATGGAGGAGATTTCGGGCTCTCCACCTGGCCTCATACGGTTGAGGAAGCTCAAGCTCTCTGTGAAAGTGGATGGAAGCTACATCTGGGTGAGTCAGTGCAAGGCGACACAGGTTGTTGTTGCTCTTCTGGGCGTGGGAATAAAGCCCGAGGAAGGAATAAAGCTGGCGTTGGTGAAATCTTCAAAGATGGGTGTGCAGGCAGGCTGCATGATGACAACCGTTTATATGGGAAGAAGCTGCTAGCCATGCTAGCTGAATGGAACAGAGGCAGCCTACCTTGGAGTGCCAGTTGCCAGGAGCAGACATGGGAGAGGGTACTGGCCTGCCATCCCTGCTTCTGGGCTTCTTGGAGCTTCTGGGATGTAAGCAACATGTTCATCCAGGTGATTCTCCAGCTCTGTTCTTGTGCTCCTCTATATAACATTGGGAGAACTTTGCTCTGATAGCTGAATGGAAGGCCCATGTTCAGAGGCAGCCTTCCTCCTGAGGGCCACCGATTGCCCTCCCACCTTGCTTGTGGGCTTCTCAGAGGGATGTTCTTGGCTGTCATGGGGGATCTGAGTGCCCTGATTAGATAGGCCTGGCTTGGCTTGGTTCCATGGGACTCACCAAGAGTCTCCCTCCCTCCTCTCTGCTGCAGGTGCTGGGCTGCACTACTGACCTCCCTGACATCAGCTGTAGGCGGTTCCTGGAGCAGCTGATGGGACTCTTCTGCTTCTACAATGGGCCTGTTCGCCAGGCTTACATGGTGATTGCTGGTCCAAGGGGGCGGCGGGGCCTTGCTGAGCAGATGCTGCCTTGACTCCCAGCCATTTCCCTCCTGTTTCCTGTTGTGTTCTGACCCTCACATCAGCCTTGAGCCACACCTCTTAGTCTTGCCTTGGCTGACCTTCAGGCTGGCCTGCTCTCTGCAGCCTCCTTGCCCTGCAGAGGGGCTTCTGCAGCCTGCTGCACCCTTCCCTCACAGGTGGGCTTCTCTAAGCAAAGGCTTTTGTGTGACTTGAAAGTTATGTGGGTCTCTCAAGGCAATCCAGACCTACCTCTCCTTCCTACCCCCCAAATCCAAGATGCTCAGAGGCTGGCCGTGGGGGGAAAGCCCTTTGCAAGGGCCTGGGCACATTTCCACCTTGACTGCTCCTTTTATTTGTCCTCCAGAACGGAGTCCTGATGTGCAGATCTGCTTCCCGGCCTGAAATCTTGAGTCCTCTGGAATCTTAGGGACCTCTTCTCTTCCTTTTTGCTGCCCTGGCTTCTGTTGGACAGTTTCCTGCAGCCCACAAGCAGCCTGTAACTCGCCCACCAGGGATAAACTCTCCGCTGACATGGCCTCTTGTGTCCTTTCCCAGGAACGTGCCCAGGAGGAGCTGGACCAGGCATGGGATCGCTACGTGGAGCACCTGCAGCAAAACACCACTGACCTACACCGGATCTTCAACTCCCTCTGGGCCTTGGACAAAACCAAAGTAACTCCCTGCAGACCTTGCTGCTTCTTTGGGGCTTCTCCCCTCCCCACAGGGTGTCAGGAAGCCCTGACAGCCTCCTTTGTGCTCTCTCTCCAGGTGGAGCCTTTGCTCCTGCTGAAAGCGGCTCTCATCCTGCAGACCTGCCAGCGCACCCTCCATGTCCGGGCGGGATGCATTTCTTACCAGGGGCTGTGAGTATCATGACTTGTTGTGTGGACTCTCCTGCACTCTCCCCACTGGAGAAAGGCTGGTGTAGCTCAGTGCTGGAGCACCCGCTCCGCATGTAGAAGGTCCCCAGTTCAGTCCCTATTGGCATCTCCAAGGTGGGCTGGAAAAGACAGTGCACAGCTGAATGGACTACGGAACTGACTTGCTCCAGGTTAAATGAGCCCTTTCAGAAAGCTGAGGACTGGAAGCTTGGCTTTTAAGAGAAGGATTGTAGCTCAGTGCTGGAGCACCTGCTTTGCATCCCCAATAGCACCTGCTGGGAGAGAGACCCCCCTGCCTAGAACCCTTGAGAGCCACTGCCAGCCAGTGTAGACAGTACTGAGGAAGGTGAACACAAATAGTCTGACTTTGTCTAAGGCAGCCTCCTGCACTTCAGAGCAAGTGTGTTTGGTGCACATGTCGTTCAGCCCTGCTACTTGCTCTGTACTGTCCTCACATTTGTCCACAGAGGCCATAATCCACATTTTCACCCACTATTTCCTATGTCTGCTTCTATAGACTCACCCCTTGGGCCTCCCAGATGGTGAGATTGACAGGGTGACCAAAGGACTTGCCCTGCATGCAGGGATCTGTCTTGTGGCTGGACCCTGGGAAGGATTGGGCCACACAGCCCACTCCGGGTAAATCAAGCCACGACTGTCTGAATGTTTCTGAGCAGCATTTGCAGCTCTCCCTAGGTCACCGTGCTCAGCTGAGAGCCAGGAGGGAACACAGGATCCAACCTCAGGAAACCAGTGGGACATTCGTGTTAATACTTGCCACCTCTCTTTCCCCATCCCCGCCCAGGGTTGTCAGCACTCAGCTGCCGCCAGACCTCACTGCCCGAGTTCTGCTGCAGGAGGTGGACGTAGCCTCAGAGGTGAGCTTCAGCTCAGCCAAGGGAGGGAGAAGGGTGGTTCGGTGCTGGCGCAGCACCTGAGAAAAACATGTTGCATGGGTTCCTTACTGTACAAGGGTGGAATCTGAAAGCTAATGTTAAAAGTCAGGTTTCTGGTTCTCATGATTGCTGAAGAAAGTCTAAAAAGGCTTCACTAGATCTTTCTAACCTCTCATGGCCACTCCTTACCCACCACCTGCCTCAAATGTCCAGGTTTTCTCTCGAGGCAACCACAGCTCCAAACTCTTCCCGGAAGCAGAAGACACTTTCTAAGTAAAAATCTTACAAAAGGAATTGAGAATAAAACTGCCAGTGTAATGCCATCACCCCAATCTATGGTGCAGCCACATTTGAAGGACTGTGCAGTTTTGATCGCCTCCCCTCAAAAACGATATTGTGGAGTTGGAGGAGGTTCAGAAAAGGGTGGCGAAGGAGCCCCCACTGAGGAAAGGTTGCCACATTTGGGACTTTTTTGTTTAGAGGAAGAGGTGACCTGACAGAAGTTTATAAAATGATGCCTAGTATGGAGAAAGTGGATGAAGTCAACTCCTCTTTCTCTCATAGCACTAGAACTTGTGGGCGTTCAGTGAAGCTGAATGTTGGAAGATACAGGACTGTGGAATTTGCTCCATCAGGAGGCGGGAATGGCTTGAAAAGAGAATCAGACAAGTTCATGGAGGAGGAGGAGGAGGAGGAGGAGGAGGAGGAGGAGGAGGAGGAAAGGGCTATCACTGGCTCCCAGCCACAGTGCTCAGCCTGCACAGCTGAGGAGGAGGAGGAGGAGGAGGAGGAGGAGGAGGAGGAGGAGGAAAGGGCTATCACTGGCTCCCAGCCACAGTGCTCAGCCTGCACAGCTGAGGAGGAGGAGGAGGAGGAGGAGGAGGAGGAGGAGGAGGAGGAGGAGGAGGAGGAAAGGGCTATCACTGGCTCCCAGCCACAGTGCTCAGCCTGCACAGCTGAGGAGGAGGAGGAGGAGGAGGAGGAGGAGGAGGAGGAGGAGGAGGAGGAAAGGGCTATCACTGGCTCCCAGCCACAGTGCTCAGCCTGCACAGCTGAGGAGGAGGAGGAGGAGGAGGAGGAGGAGGAGGAGGAGGAGGAGGAAAGGGCTATCACTGGCTCCCAGCCACAGTGCTCAGCCTGCACAGCTGAGGAGGAGGAGGAGGAGGAGGAGGAGGAGGAGGAGGAGGAAAGGGCTGTCACTGGCTCCCAGCCACAGTGCTCAGCCTGCACAGCTGAGGAGGAGGAGGAGGAGGAGGAGGAGGAGGAGGAAAGGGCTATCACTGGCTCCCAGCCACAGTGCTCAGCCTGCACAGCTGAGGAGGAGGAGGAGGAGGAGGAGGAGGAGGAGGAGGAGGAGGAGGAGGAGGAAAGGGCTGTCACTGGCTCCCAGCCACAGTGCTCAGCCTGCACAGCTGAGGAGGAGGAGGAGGAGGAGGAGGAGGAGGAGGAGGAGGAGGAGGAGGAAAGGGCTATCACTGGCTCCCAGCCACAGTGCTCAGCCTGCACAGCTGAGGAGGAGGAGGAGGAGGAGGAGGAGGAGGAGGAGGAGGAGGAGGAGGAGGAGGAAAGGGCTATCACTGGCTCCCAGCCACAGTGCTCAGCCTGCACAGCTGAGGAGGAGGAGGAGGAGGAGGAGGAGGAGGAGGAGGAGGAGGAGGAGGAGGAAAGGGCTGTCACTGGCTCCCAGCCACAGTGCTCAGCCTGCACAGCTGAGGAGGAGGAGGAGGAGGAGGAGGAGGAGGAGGAGGAGGAGGAGGAAAGGGCTATCACTGGCTCCCAGCCACAGTGCTCAGCCTGCACAGCTGAGGAGGAGGAGGAGGAGGAGGAGGAGGAGGAGGAGGAGGAGGAGGAGGAGGAGGAAAGGGCTGTCACTGGCTCCCAGCCTGCACAGCTGGAGGTGAATTCCATTTGCTGGAAGCCGCAGGAGGGCAGAGTTGCTCTTGTGCTCAGGGCCTGCTTCCTGGCTTGCCACAGGCACCTGGCTGGCCACTCTGAGAACCAGGTGGGCCTCCTTTGGCCTCTGCCCTTGCCTGCAGCCCGGAATGCTTGCCGGCATCTGCCTTGGCTGTTTTATTATCAGGCTCACCCAGTGCCTCTCTCTGCCTTCCCTTTCAGGGCCAGGCGGGAAATGGGGCTGCGCTGCAGACTCAGGGTAAGTGTCAGGAGGGAGGGGAGAGGCGTGCTGGGCTGGCAGAGGGGGAGACTGCCTTGGTGGGTGGCTGGGTCTGCCAGGGACTGCCCTCTTGCGTTTCTGGGTGCTGGGCCTTCATGCCCTTTCCTCTGCCCTGTGTAGAAGCTGGAGGTACAACACAGCAAGGGGAAATGGGCCCCAACTATGCTCAGAGGCTGAGCTCTGATGCCTACAACCCATTGCAGAACAGACTCCTGCCAAGGCTGGCCAACATCCAAAGGGTGCTCAGGTGGGGGGGGGGGGTTCGGAGAGGGCTGCATCTTTAGGCAGCAGGCATTGCGCCTCCACCCATCTTGCAGATTCCTTGGCGCTACTCGGAGAGCTTCCCTCATCCCAGTTCTTCCCAGTCCTGGAGACCTTTGCATTCTCACTCCTCCGCTTCCATGGAGGTCTTGACACATGGCTGGCTCCTAGACCTCCATCCTGCTCACCCTCCCCTCTCCCCAGAGTTTGTGGTTCACAAGGCCCTGCCTTGTTCACACAGTCTGGAGGCTGTTTAACATAGGGTAGTGATCCCAAGAAAGGCATTTCAGGTGAGCTCAACTCCATTCCCTGGCAGGCTGTTTTGCATTATGCGGGTAAATGATCCTATGGAACAGCAAGGAAGCATTGCTCTCCAGCCCCTGAGAGAACAGCTTTCTACTCTTTGTGGGATCTGCTTAGAAAAGAAAGCATCTCATCTGCAGGAGCATTGTTGATTGTTCCCCCAGTTGGCAAGGCTCACTGGATCGCAACCAGAAACGGATCCTTTAGTGCCATTGGCCCAGACTCTCTGCCACTAGAATTTCAGCAGGCACCTTTGGTGCCACTTTTAAACACCTGCTGAAAACTTTTCTATTCTGGTAAGCTTATGCCAGCAATTAACACATATTTCCACAACGGCTACTTGATGTCCATTTTTAACTTTTTGTATGCTTTTACAGTGTTAGTTTATGAAATAGTCTATAAATATGTATATAAATAAATATTAATAAAGTGACTCAACAAGATAAAATACCATGCATAAAACAATTAAATTCAGAAAATTTAAAACAATAAATGCGAAAATGCATTAAATGTGCACCCAGTAACATATTAATTGGGTTACCATTTACCCAGCTCTGCTAAAAGATGAGCAGTGCCTCACGGGGCGACTGAATTACTGAAGGCCTGAGTAAAAAAAATGGTCTCATCTTAGCCTGGCACCTAAAGCCTGATGGTGATGATGGCGCCAAGCAGGTTTCCCTGGGAAGAGCATTTCATAAATGGGGCCACCACTGAAAAGGCCCTGGTCACCCTTCACTTGCCTGGTGAGGCTTCTCTGATGAAGAGGAGTGCAGGGTCTGGGCTGGTTCATATTGGAGACAGACAAAATGATCACTTTGTAGAACAGAATAACTTTTATTGCAGTAATCTTTGGACCATAGCAGCACAAAGGAAGGTGACAAAATTTAAGCCAGAAAACAAAATTTAAATAAACATATTGAAAAAGAAAGAAAATAGTGCTCACTACTTAAAATTAATAATTAGTAAAATTAGTGATTAGGAGTAATAAATTTGAAACAGATTCATAGTAAAGCATAAAATGTATTAAAAACATTTGTCTCATAATACACTTTACTCTTTTAATATGCGTCTCTCATGTTTTCCGCTCGCCAGGGCAGTTTGCGGCAGTGGCGGCTACATGCTTTCCTGCTTTTTCATAGCAGCCTTTCCTGCCAAGGAGACAACAGTGGCCTGAGCAGGAGACCCAGCTTCCTTTTAGCACCCCAAATTTCATTTTCTTTAAAAGAGGATCAAAATAACAGCCCCTAATATTGTCGTATAACCTGCATTCAAGGATATAATTCCCTAGAACTGCTTTCCCATAAACCCGCCCTCTCTTTTGACCCGCCTTACCATAGAATCTGCCTGATTTCATCATTGAATCCATTTTTTCAGTATGTAATTGTGTGCAAGCCCTTCGATGCTCCAACGTCATGGTTATCAGAAGGTACCCTTTGTTTTTGTTTTTTTAAATGATATTTATTGAAAAAAGATTTTTTAAAAAAATTACAAAGAAAAAAGACAAAAAAATAAAAAGAAAAAATAAAACCATCATTTTCAAATTCTCCACTTTCATTACCTTCTTTCCATGACCTCCTCCTCCTCCTCCCATCTCTTGTATCTTGATTAATAATTGTCACAGCTAATCATTTCCATAATTCATAATATTCTGTCATTACATTACCTTACTCTATTTTCATCTTATCTTATAAAAAACCTTAAAACTTAAGACTTAAATCTTATTTTTACCAGCTTCTCATAACCATTACCTTTTTACCTAATTCTTTAAACATTTTTACGAGAGCCAAGTAATTTCATTTCAACATTTTTCCAACGTTCATAAAACATTTCTAATGATAAAAAAGAGAATAAAACCAATCCAATCTTCTTCCAGCATCCCCTCCCCCCGGTCCCGGGATTGTCAGTCCTTTTTATCCCATTAGTCTGGCACATTAACCTGGTGATCTTATATCCGAGGCCTTCAAATCTCTTCCATGTCCCTTCCGCAGCTCTTCTTCATATTTTCCTTTCACTCGTGGGAACTCCAGCTTGGTAGTGTTTTTGACCCTTTTCAACAAATCAGCCCCTTTCCCATAGTCCAGACTAGACTCCATGTGGTATTTTAAGACATGTTTCAAATTCCCTCCAAAATTGGAAGTCCCAACAGCTCCAAACCTCTGACGGCCCATTGCCAGACTCGGAAAGTCCAAACATCCCTGCATAGGGGGGTCAGTCCAATCCCCCATTTCCAAATCAATCCAAACTTTGTCTTTCCAAATCTGGTTTTTTCCAAGTTCATTTGTCAAATCCAAAGGCTCATTTTCCTGCTGGGCCAAAAGTCCCTCCATCTCTGGCGCCCAAGATTCTGCAACATCCTCTTCTATCATCTGCTCTGTCAGGACACACTCCTGTTTAAGTTCCTGGGTGGGCTCCATATAATTTCCCACTACCTGTTCAAATGTTCTGGCCGCATTAGTCATCAAATCCGTCTTCTGACTTAACTGATCCAATAGGGCATTTATTTTATAGAAAGCACCCAACAGTGCTTCTGAAAACATTGTCCTGCAAGGTCACAAGTCCTTTCCCACGGTTGTAATCTGGCAGCTGCAAGCTCCCTAGAATTGGTTACAGTTTCACAGTCCCCCTCTAGGGGGAAACTTCTGGTTGTTCTTTCTTTTAAGAACAATAGCAACAAAGTTTCTTTTTTAAAAGATATTTTGTCAATATTTGTTCCTTTAAAATGCGAAAGGAAACAGTGGAATCACAATGTTACTCTTCTTTTAACTATCTGTCAAAAACATTTGTCTCTGGTCAATGAGCTTCAAAACGTCAATTCTGACACCCCGCTCCAGGGTCAGGACGGTGGAAAGTTACTTTACTTTAAACTCACTTCTGCAGGTTTAAACAGTCCAAAAAAGATCCCCCTTCTTCTCCTGCTACCGAAGGGGGGTTCAATGCTTTTAGATGGTGAAAACCAATCCTTTAAAAGTAATTTTCTAAGCTCTAGTTTACGTTGTCTTTGCTTTCTTCTGACTACAAGGAAATGGAAGGCTGACTTCCTGTTTAGACCTTCCCATTTCAGTACCAAATTAAGGTAAATTTTAAAGTCCAATTCCTTTCTAATCGCCAGTTCTTATTTGAAGTAAAATTGTTCAATGTTTGAGTACTCACGGGTGATTACTTTAGATGCCAAATTTTCCCAGGAAAAAGGCAGCGCTCTCCGGCAACGGCTGTGTGGCTTCGCTCCACGGAAATAGCAGTTGACTCACAGCACCGCGCCACTTCCCCCTCTTCGCTTCGGAGCCCGTTAGTAGGTTCCTTTGCGGGTTGGGGGGGCGCTAAGGGTGCCTGCCGAGTCCCACGGTCACAGGCTTCATCCGCCTGTGATTTCTGAAAGGGTCCCCGCTTCGCTGCAGCGGAAAAGACCCGTTTCGCGCGGAGCTGGTCCCTCCGGTTCAGAGGGAGTCCGCCATTGCCAATGGCGCCACCCCGGAAGTCCCCAGAAGGTACCCTTTGCACTGGGGCTGCGCTTTATAGGTCCAAACAGTCTACCCAAGACTCATTCTTCCTTTCCCTAAGAAGCGCTCTGACCCCTTTTGCAGAGCCCCCTTTACCTCCAGGGGTCCGGATCACCCCCGTTTACCTTTTGGATGATGAAGCAGCTGCCCTCCGGGACTTCCCTGTGGAGTGGATGATCAGGTAAGACAGGAGCAGTAGCCCCGCCAAGGGCCTCTCGCCAGCCCTGGCTTTGGTTCCTCCTTTCAGACTCTGCATATGTTCCTCCTTTGCACCCTGGATCTGCTATGTGTGATCTGTCAGACAGGGAAGCCGACAGGGAAGCATTGGTGTTTAACACACTTCCATCTTTTTTTGCAAATCCCCTGAACCCCAACAGTATCCATCGCTGGGGCTGTGAGTAAAGGCAGGGTATTTTTTGCAAGTTAAGTTTTCCTTGCTAAACTAGGGCTGCCCTGCAGGTCCTAACTTATTTACAGTGGTACCTCGCAAGACGAATGCCTCGCAAGACATAAAACTCGCTAGACGAAAGGGTTTTTTGTTTTTTGAGCTGCTTCGCAAGACGATTTTCCCTATGGGCTTGCTTCGCAAGACGGAAACGTCTTGCAAGTTTGTTTCCTTTTTCTTAACACCGTTAATACAGTTGCGACTTGACATCGAGGAGCAACTCATAGAACGCAATGTGGTAGCCTTTTTTGAGGTTTTTTAAGACTTTGGTGATTTTTGAAGCTTTTCCAAAACTTTCCCGACACCTTGCTTCGCAAGACGAAAAAAATTGCAAGACAAAACTCGCGGAACGAATTAATTTCGTCTTGCGAGGCACCACTGTATTTAAGAAAATGTTTATACTGCTTGATTGTAAGTAAACCTCTAAATAGCACAAAGCATACACACACACCCTCAGCTCCCTTGGAGGGCTTCCCTATTGAAAAGAGATTCAGAGGAGGAAGACCCTGTCTCTCTGATGAAGCCCTGAGTGGGGCTGTTCCACATCCATTCCTTTACAAAAGGAGCATGTAGGTGACTCTGGAATCACTCTGGAGTCCTTGGATCTGGCGAAGGAGCAGGGGGAGTAGAAGGGGGCTTTCCCTGTCCATAAGTGTGAAGAAGGGCTTCCTTTGGTCTGTCCCCAAATCTTCTGCAAGCCACTTTTACTGGGGGATCCTTAGTTGGAGAATTACAGGAGAGAGAGAGAAGTCTCCCTCTTTCTCTTTCTCTCAGGTCCCAGGGAGGCCCAGGCAGCTGCAAAGATGGCCCGATTTCTGCTGGAGCAACTGGTGGGTCAGGTGGCACCACTTCGGTAAGGATGGTCTTGTATGTCCACCAAGTTCGAGGCTTGGTGCTCTCCCTCCTGGCTGAAGAGCACTTTGCACACACCAAAACCTCTGTTGAGGATGTGGTAAGAGACTCCTTTGTTCATCTTACTGCCAAAGGACCCCCGTCCCCCGCTTGAGCCTTGGTTGCCACCAAGCAAAGTGGCTCGGCCTCTGGGGAGTGGCAGCCTGCACCATGGCCTTCCTGCCAGCAGGGGTCCCTTGTCTCTTGCAGGATCCCTGGGGAGGAAGAGGTGGAGAAGCCAAGGGATTGCAAGTCCCATTTTCCATGGCTCTCTGGCAGGGCTGATGAGAGGAGCCTGCACCAAACTAGTGTGGAGCTGGAGAGGGAGGAAACGGGGGACCTGCCTTGCACCTAGTCAGACCACTGGACCATCTAGCTCAGTATCAACTGCTCTGTCAGCTCCTTGCCAGGATTTCAGGCCAGGACATTCCCAGCCGTGCCCCAGAGGTGCTGCCAGGGATTGACTCTGGGAGCTTTTGCATGCTAGGGGGATCTTCTGAGCTGCAGTCCTTAGCCAGAGTAGGAGCCTCCCTTCCTCCTGAAATGGCTTTCTTATCACTGTGCTCAAATGGAAAGAGCGTGGTCAGAAGAGGTGCTTTCACTACCCCTGCGATGCTGTAGAGCGGCCAGAAGGGATGGAGCCCAGGGACTTTCTGTCACTGAGCGGTGGCCCCCAGACGCCCAAGTGCAATCAGGTGCGCTCTGCTCTGGGATTCCCAGGTCAGCCTTCTTAGGAGGGCTCTGCAGGGTCCTGGCAGCCACAAGCTGTGCCTTGATCCCAAGGGTGTGCAGGAGGATGTTTTGGGGAGACGAGGCCAATGGGCACGTGGCTGGGGAACCATGTGGCCCTGCCGCGGCTCAGCAAGCGCTGTCCTGTGTGAGCTGGTCCTGGCCTGGTGTGGGACTGTTGTGCGCAGGGCAGGTGCCTTCTCCAGGCATAGTGAGCTAATTTTCTCCCTTGGCCTGCAGTATCACAGCAGCCTGGCCTCCCTGAACGGCCTGGAGGTCCACCTGAAGGAGACCCTCCCAAAGGACAGCCTCTCTGCAGCCAAGGTCACCTACGGCTTTGCGCACTATGACGCCGTGCAGAAGGTTCTGGCCAGTAAGTGCTGAGGGGGCAGGGGGGCCTCAGAGAGAGCCTGCTCTGTGGGAGTCAGCGGCCAGGAGCCGTCGAGCTGCTCTTAGGGACTCTTAGGTCCTTGGCTTCCAGCTATCGTGGCAGTATGAAAGGGACAGGGGCAGCAGACCTCTGAATGCTGGAAGCTGTTATTCAGCCCATTTCTGGTCTACATTGCATCGTGGTCCACCTAGCCCTATGCGGCCTAGGACCCACGTACCTACGGGACCACCTCTCCTAGTATGCCCCGTGGAGGACCTTAAGGTTCACAAATGACAACATTTTGGAGGTCCAAAAATGGTCTCAACTAGGGCCCAGGGCCTTTTCAGTACTGGCCCTGACTTGGTGGAACGCTCTTGTCACAAGAGACTAGGGCCCTGCGGGACTTGACATCTTTCCTCAGGGCCTGCAAGACAGAGCTGTTCCGCTTGGCCTTTGGTTTGGACTCAAGTCTGACCCTTATGTTTCCCTCCCCTTATGGTTTTTATCTATGGGCTACTTTCAAAACACAGCTGCATTTTAAATTGCATTTTAACCTGTATTTTAAATTGATTCCCAATTATGTTTTTACTGTAATTTTACTGGTGTTAGCCACCCTGAGCCCGGCTCTGGTCGGGGAGGGCGGGGTATAAATAAAAATTATTATTGCCGAGGGTTGGATTTCCAGCTCTGCCGTCCTGAGATTCTAACCCCTGGCTCCTCCTCCCTTCATGTTGTAGCCAACTTTCTGCCTGCTAATAGCCCCGCAGACCGTTCCTTCCTGAGGGCAGGCAGCCTGATCCATGCCAATTTCCACCAGCTTCCCACGGCTTCAGAAATAATGGTCAGGTAAGGTGGGGAGGCCCCTGTGCGCGTGCAGATGACAGACAGTGCTCCCTTTGAAAAAGCTCCCACCTGGCTTTTCCTCCTGCCTGCGAGCCTCATAAGCACGCAGGGCAGGAATAAGCCCGGGGTGCAGGTGGGCATACAGAAGGAGCTGCCAGTTGTCTCTGGAGCCAGAATGGGATCTGGGCCTCAGAGTAAGGAGCAGCCCTTGGAAGGTTTAGAAGCAGCGTCTTTCTCTGACGGCTGCTCAGGGGCTGTGAGCCGCTGGTTGGCTGAGCGCCAGCAGGGCTTATTATTGGCCAGGGAGGAAGGAGGTTTTGCTGTTGGGCCCTGATCACTCAGGCGGAAGCAAGCCGTGACGCTGGCAAGCAGATGGTGGCGTTCCAGCAGGCAGAGCGAGGTAGCTTCCCTCCTGGCTCGAGGGGCCAAGGCTGCATTGGCCGCTTATTTCCATTCCTCATCACCTGCTGCTCTGCACATGTGCTCACCCCCCCTTTCCTCTCAGCTGAAGGCATGATAACAGCACACCAAAGCCACACCCTGGTCTAACTAGGACAAATACATTTATGCTGAAAGGAAAGACTGCAAGCTTTGAAAGATTAGCCATGCCCATTAACCAGCCCAATCCCTGCTTGTTCGTCACTTGCGTTGACCAAGCAAGTTGCTCGCTTTTTTCAGTTCTCCTTGAGGCTCCAGTTCATTATGTTTGTGTATTTTCAGCAAAAAGTGGGGTTTTCATTTGCTTGTTGAAGAGGACCGCCCTGCCCCTCCTCCTCTTGCATTCCGCACAGCTGTTAATGTGCCCAAGCCATGGCCAGGCTTGCCTCTGCCGCTCCCAACACCCTGTGCTGGCTTTCAAGAAGGCCAGCTGAGGCTCTCTTGGAAATCGCCAGAGAAATTCATGAGACTTAGAGGTCTCATGACCTCCAAGTGCCTTCCGGCTGTTGTGGGGCTCCCCCTGACCATTGGCCATGCTGGCATCCCCTGCAGAGCACCAGGTTGGGAAAGGCTGATGCCGACTGCCTGTCCTTGGACTGAGCTTCCACCTTGCCGGGGGGATCCCTAGAAAACCGCCATTTACTGAGCAGTCTCCATATGCAGGCGCATGTCTATCTCTGCAGAGTTACTTCACACAATCTGCATAAAAGTGCTTCTGTGGGGATCCCACGTGAAGCAGACAAGGTGTAACTTCCTTGCCTGAAAGAATGCTGACCAGAAAACAGCTGTTCTCTTTTGTGTTTCCCCTGAAAATCTGCTTATAATTGAATAGTGTCCTTTAAGTGTGTTCCAGAAAATAGAGATGACCTTGTTGGCTTCCAGTTTCCTCCTTGCCTTTTCTCTACACCATATGTGATCTCATGAACCTACATCTCCTCTCTCTTCCCACCACCTGTAAACTAAAAAGGCCCAGCATATTTGGGTTTTCCTCACAGAGAAGTTTCTCTCGTGGAGGAAAGGGCAGCCAATGGCTCCTCGCCACTATGGCTCTGCTCTGCCTCCCACTTGGAAGGAGGAATGCTTCTGCCTCCCAGTTGCTGGGGAAGAGGGCTCTGGGCTTGAATCCTTGTTGCAAGAAAGAGGCATCTGGCTGGCTGCTATGGGGATGCTGGGCTGGGGGGGCGGGCATTGGCCTGATCCAGCAGGCTCTTCTCTAGACTTGATCGCTGTTTGCAGCAGCAGAAGCACCGGCACGGGGTCAAGCTTGCGTCTCTCCTGCCTTCTGGTCACACCTGTGAAACATGGCTTTCTCACCCCACAGGAACGCCTCTACTGCTGTGTACGCGTGTCGGAGTGCCGTCCAGGAGACCTACTTCCAGCAGGTGGCCTCCCCTCTGCGCAACTCAGGAATGCCCAACCCTCACGACAGCGCCTTTGGCCTGGCCAGCAAGGCGAAGCAGAAGCTGCTCAAGCATGGAGTGAACCTTCTCTGAGACCCAGGAGGCTCCTCCTTGCATGGGCTGCGATCCTCCGGGACTTCTTACAGTGTTACCAGAGTCTTTGTTGTTTCGGTTCCATGAAATGGGTTGAGGGCTGTCAGGACTTCAGAGCCCCACTGTATGGCTGGAAGAAGGCCCCCCCCCCCCCGGCTCAGTTCCAGCTGGGAGAGCACATGGATGCCCACCCCCAGCTACCCACTCCAAGGGGCAAGATCATAGCTCCCCTGCTTCCCCGGAGAGCTCCTCTGAGGGAACACGTCCCTCCCAAAAGCGCATCATTGGACACTCATCGTCTATGGACTTTTGCCTGCCTTTGGAGAGCTAGCTTCCCTAGAAAGATCTTTTGCTCCTTGCCCTGCTCATTTTTCCTGTGGAGCTTAGTGGGGTGTAGCTTCAAAACCCTTTTTATTGGAGGGCTTTTTCTAAACCAGGCCACCGTCCCCTCTCCAAATTTGATGCCCTCCAGATGTTTCTGTCTTTGCCTTCTATTGAATGCTGTTTGATGCTTTAGATGAGCTCTGAAACCGTGGGGGGAGGCCTGGAGCTTCTCCCCCGGCAACTGACCAGACATTTTTGTTGCTCTGCAGCTAAGCCTCCTGCCATGTGCACCCCCCCCCCACCTGCCGGATGCTCAGTGGCTGCCTTTCAGCCTCCTCCCTGGGGCCTGCCTGGCTCTTGCGCACGGGCACATCGACTCCTCCGCCAAAGATGGCCTGCTGCCAATGGCAGCGCACACTCCCCTCGTGATGCTGGCCCACCCTCGTCATGGCTGACAGGGCTTGAGGAGACAGGGACATGGTGCTGATGGGGACCGGCAGGCCCATGCATTCCTCTCCCCCTGCCTTCTGAGGTGGTGGCACCTTTGTACTCCTTCAGGGCAAGTGGGAACAGGTGCACAGCTCTCAGCCAGTTCCGCTTTGCATCAAGTGCCTGGATCGTGTCGCAGATGTTTGCGAAGGAAAAGCAACTGGCTGCCTTCCTTGAGGGGGCGTGTTGAGAAGGTCGGAGCTCCTACCCTCTGCTCTGTAAGTCCCCCAGCACAGCAATAAAGTTGCCGCCCAGAAAAGCCCCTCTTGTTCCTGCCCCACTGGCACTCCAGCCCCCCTTGCCTGCCAGAAGGCGAGTCGCGAGAGCGCAGGCCCTGGGAAGGCAGCAGGGCTGTGGGTGGCTTGGTCTTGCGCCAGGAAGGGGTGTTTGCAAGAGCAACAAAGGCAGGGAACCAAAACAGCTTCTGCGCTGCTGCCTGCAGAGAGGGGCCACTTGCTGCCATCTGTGAGCTCCGTATGCTGGCAGCGGGTGGGGAAGGCTGCTCACACACACCGAGAGAGAGAAACTGGAAGGAGCACTTTGCAGAGGGAGCCCTGGGTCATGCTCCACCCTGGACCCACATGTTGACCCTACGCTTGCTCAAATGCACCACTTCTGAGACTGAATTCACAGTCCTGCCCTCCCGTCTGACAGTAAGTTCTTATGGGGGTAAAACGTTGGAAGGAATCCCAAAGGCCTGCAATGCAAGAACCCAGCTATTAGCTGCAGTCCAACACATCTGGCAAAGGCAGACCAAGGGCACAGACGGGCTTGGGGGGCCTGTAAACTCCCTGCCTCCCTCTGAAGGGGCACACGTGTGCCCCCAACTGCTTTTTGGAGGTGTTTGAGGCTGCTGCCATTCAGATCCCCTCCTTCCCGGGGTTCCTGCAACTACAAAAGAGAGTCGTGCCAGGCACAGCCCAGCCCCCAAGGGCAAGAGAGGTGGAGACCGTAAGGCAGCCTACCCTCTGTGCCCACTCCAGCTAGGAGGGGCTCCACAGCCTCCTCCCACAAACCAACTGCATCTTTAAGCAAAACTTCTTTTTATTGGATAGCCTTTGTGGTTTTTGCCGGCACAAATATCCCCAGCTGTAACACACTGCGCTTTAAGTCTCCCTCCAGCCACTCTGATTGGGAGGGGAGCATCAAATAAATCCTCTTCTGCCCCCACTCCGCACCTCCCAGATACATGACAGGCTGCTCAGCCTCCCCTTGGCAGCGGGGGGGGGGGGGGGAGTTACCAGGAGGTCAACCCACCCCCCTCGACCTCTGCATCCGCCTCTTCCTTGCAGGAATGTGCAGCAAGTGCTCAAGGCCAGGACAGAAAGCAGCAGGGGCCAAAAGGAAGGAGAAGGCACAAAGCAAGCTGATGCCAAGCTTGAGAGAGAGGGGGGCTGGGGGTCCCACACCACTGCTCTATGCTAGGGGGAGGACAGAGTTTGTCCCCCCTACCTCTGCTCTCACCTGTTGCACACAGAGATGTTGGAGGGGGACTGTTTTCTTACAGGTAGGGGGAAGAATGGACCCCAGGCCATCCAAGCCCCTATGAAAAGCTACAGCAAGAAGAGCCCCCTTTCCTCCCCCCCCCACCTCTGAGTTAGACCAGTGGGGGTGCTTTTGTCTTTAAAGATGACAAGGTGACACTGACATGGCTACATTCATCAATAACATCAGGGTTGTTAGCTTCTAAAGTCAGGACACTGCAAAACACAGCAACGTTAACACACTACAGTGGCACGGTGCCCAACCACAGAGTAGAAAGGGGGGCAGGTGGGGAGTGGGAAGGAGGACTTGGGGAGCCTCTCCTCCACCCCCCAAAGCAAAGAATAGGAAAGAGAAAACTGCAAGGTGGAAGTTTCCACGACCAAAAACCTGGTGCAAAGGAGCTACACATGGAGTTTGTGTGTGTGAGACCCTTGCACAGGCAGGCCAACTGGGGAGGGGGCTCCAGGCTCCAGGCATGGCACCCTCTGCCTGCCCTCCAGCCTGCTGCGCCCAAGGAAGCTGCGTCATCGTCCGGGAGCAAAGATGAAGTCAAGGGCTTGGCGCTCGGCAGCAGCGACATTTGGGTGCCAGAGGTCCACCATGAATACAGCCCGGGGTCCTTCCTCAGGGGCACCTGGAAGGAAGAAAAGGAAGGGCAAGCAGTTCAGCGGGTGAGTTTGGTCGCCAGGTCCCATCTCTCTTACCACCATACCTTTAGGGTACTACGATGCCACCATAAACGGTTCTGGCAGGGCCTCTTGACAACTCTCAGCCCCTTCACAAACTACAGTTCCCAGCTGTGGCAGTTTAATGAGGTCTCCTATGGCTGTGAATGTATGATTGAATGCCCCCTCTGTATCTCAGTGGAGGGGCAGGAGCAGCAGCCCCACGAAGGCCGGCTGGAACCATGATGTGTTTTCTGGGTCTTGCAGGACAAAGCCCCTCCCCAGCTCTGGTCAGAACACTGTTAGGATGTGCTCTGCTGAAAAGAGTCCCCAGTATTCTGTGCACTCCATGGTTAATCAGCATGCAAGAGGGAACAGGACTAGGGAGCGCTTCACAGGACCATGCACTCAGGCCTGGTGTTATCTTTATTCTTTTAAAAAATCAAGCTGCTAGCCCTCAAGGCGGTGGGAAGAAACACTTGAAAGTGTCTCTCCCTGCCCTCCTCCATATTTCTCCCATGCTCATGCACACAAGTACCTTTTCCAACAACCTGAAATGTCATTTAGACCTGCAGAAGCCGACTGCAAGGGTCAGAAGTTGCATGGGACATACTGAGGCAGCTTTGCAAGGAGTCAGGCAGAGAGAGGGTTTTTCCTTCTCAGCGCTTGGGAATCACGTGGAGCTAGGGGGACACACACACCTGTTTCCAGCAAAGCCCTCCCCTCCCCCATCAGGGCACACTCCAGCCTCTGGGTGTGTCAGGGCTTCAGACTTACCACCGTGGAATGCCGTGTGCAGGAAAGAGTCGTCAAAGAGCAGGCAGCGCCCTTCCGCCCAGCACTGGGGCTCCCCTCCCACAACAAGTTCACAGTTGCTGGGGGTCTTCAGTCCTGCAGGAAGAAAGAAGATGCATGATGGACAGAGCCAAGGAGGAACGGCAATGGGAGCAGCCCAACACCAGCCAGCCAAAACACCTGTGTTTCCTTGTTCCCTGAAGGCGGGTGGATTTTACAATCTTGCCCTCTACCTTTTGCAGTCCTGGGCTTGCTGCAGAGGGGCTGCTTTGCCAGGCTGGATCCAGAGCCCACCAGGTCCAGCGTACTCTTTCCGCTAGGAAGAGGTCTTGAGGGGCACCAAGGAGATGATCATCCCCCTATGGTATTATTATTAGCCACCTTTTTTCTTCCAAGGAGCTCATGTGGCCTATATGGCGCTCTCCAGCTCATTTAATCCCCACAACAACCCAGTGAAGAAGGCTAGACTGGCCTAAGGTCACCCAGCAAGTTTCGTGGCTGACGGGGGTTTCAAACCCTGGTGTCCCCCAGGACCTAGTCCAGCTCTCCAACCACTACACCGCTCTGCCTCTCTGGCACCTGGGATGGCATCAGGACAGGGAGGCTTTGAATAGGCTGGCACGGCAACAGCCCTAGAGCTGTCCTTCACAAACATGTCCCAAATACTTTGCAGTCGCCAGGCCAAGCTCCCTACGAGACTGACCCCGCTTAACGCCAGCCCTACTTGGCTGAACAAGACCAGCCGTTGTGGCACTTTTAATGGGAGGCAGGGAGGCATCCGCCAGGCTTCAGTCTCAGATTGGCCGGCTGGCCGGCTGGAAGCACGCAAGACCGCCTCAGGGGTTGCTATGGCAGCAGCCCAGCCTGGCAGCACGAGTTGCACCCAGCAAACAATGAGAGCTGCGTTTTCTATCTACTTGAAAGCAAGGCAGGAAATGCAGTCGGGTGCAAACTTTTGCATGGAAAAAAGGAAAGGAAAGCACAGAATCCTGACATTGTAGAGATGTAGTAGACTCCAAGGGGCATCTGGTCCAATGAAGGAATCGCAGCTAAAGACTCCTTGGCAGATGGCCACCCACAACCTCTCTGCCACCATCTCCAGCGCAGGAGACTCCAGCACCTTCGGAGGGAGCCCATTCCCAAGACTACTGTGGATTTTTGGCCCCCTTTGCATTCCCAGCGTTTCCTCATTTCATAATCCGCTGTTCTAACTCTTAGGGGGCTGTCCATCAATTGCTTGGGAAACAGAGGACTTGAAAAGGAACTCTGCACCCTGAACAATTTGCAGAGGGCCATGGCGTCTGGAAGAAACCCACGTCAGTTTTAAAGGACCTGTAGAATTTCTCCCTCCTTTAAAGAACAGATCCATGGACCACACCACCCTACAAAGTATGGAGTGGGGTGTGTGTGCTCTTTGCACCTGTAAGGTGTAGGGCTCACACACCTCAAGGGAAAATTTCCCCCGGAGGAGTAGCAAAGCTTCCTTTTCAGGCCTCAACTTCTGCAAAGTCCACAGCAAGGCAGGGATGGTGTAGCTGTGGGGCCATTCCAGATGCAGACCCCAACTCCTGCCCTCCCTGACCATTGGGCAGGCTGGCCGCTGGGAGCTGGAGTCCAGCAACAGATGGAGGGCCACAGGTCAGCCTCGCTTTCATGATGCTCCCCAGAGCTGCCCACCAGAATCTTTGCCACCCAGCAGGTAAGGGGGCTGAGCTGCCGTCGAAGCTGCTGCGCTTCCGTCCAGGACGGTTGCTCCGTCTGTGCCCAGAGCCCCTGACTGCTAAGGGCACAGTCAAGGGAGGCTCTCCTGAAAGGGAGGAGGCCAGAACTGAAGGTAAACCGAAGGTGCCTACCCAGGTGGCAGCGGATGCGGATGTTGGTTGGTCCGTAGTGCTCCGCGATAACGGCACCCGGCGTCAGGACGGAGATGCAGGCATTCCCAAAAACGTTGTTGCCAATGCAGGTACGCAGGCTGCCCAGCAGGCGATAGGTCCGGGGGCACTTGCGGCAGTTCCGGGGCACGCAGGTGCCCTGGTTGACCAGGTAGAAGGTCAGCCACTCGCCACTGGGCGTGCTGTTGGCCTTCCAGCCCTGGGGCAAGCTGCAGTTGGAGAAGGCCTTGTACAGGACCTCAAACTCGCAGGCGATGGTCTGGAAGTTGCGCTCCAGCAGCTCCACGTCGTGCTTCTGGGCATCGCGGGGGAAGTAGGGCATGGTGGGCAGGTCGGGCAGGAAGAAGACCTCTGGCTTCTGGATGGAGGGGCGGCTGCTGAGGTAGCGGCCCTGCTCACGGATGCCCTTGCGGATGCGGCCCATCCCAGACCACGAGTAGCGCTTGGCGTACTCCTGCAGGTTGTGGTAGAGTTTCTGGTTCAGGCCGTCGCTGTGGGCGCAGCGGACGCACTCCGGGGAGTGGCAGTGGGTGTAGCCATTCTGCAGGCTGTTGGTGTCCACCCCCTGCAGGAGAGAGTTCCCCAGGGCGTACGTCCGGGGCTGCTCCCGCCCAACGTGGTAGCAGTACCACACAAACATGGCCAGCATGAAGGCCACGGTGCCCAGGGCGGTGGTGTCGCAGTCCCGCACAGACTGGATCCCACTGGCGATCAAGTCCCTCAGCCTGTCCAGAGACCCGCTCCATCCTGCCAGCCATTCCAGAGACATCTTGGGGCTGCGGAACGGGCGCCGGGTTCTAGCGCATGCAAGGGAGAGTCAGTTCTCGGGATCTCCACAGGCACCCGCACCACGCAGGCTGACAGGGGCAAGTGGGGAGAGGCCAGTCATGGGCAAGCAGTGCCAGGGGGTCCCGGAGGGGGACAGGCTGCATCTGTGGCGGCTCGCCAGCTCCTGCGTCAGGGCCGTAGACCTGGGAAAGCTTCAGGGGCAGCCATCCTGAAAGGCAGGTTCCAGAATTCAAGCAGCCAGGGGGCACAGTGGAGAAGCTGCTCAGCTCAGGCGCTGCCTTTCCACAGATGCTCCCACATCGCTTCCGAGCCAATGAGCGCCACGGAGCCCCATGAGATCCGGGATCTGTGGAACAACTTCACTCCTGCAAAGCTGCTGTCACCCGCAACAGAGTCCTCTGGTCTCTGGGGCCTCCTTCATTTGTTGCCCAGGTTAAACGGATGCACAAGGGGCGCATGCTCCCTCCACAAGCACCCGCTCCAGGTCCCAGTTTCTGTTCCCATTGAAGGATCTGCAAGAAAACAGGAAGGAGCTTTGAGAAAACGGGTCCCTCCTGCATCTGAGCCCCGTTGCCTGTCTAGCCTGTTTTCCACTTGTGTGTGGAGGTTGTAGAGGACTCCCAAAAGCAGGGAGGATGGCTGTCCGGGGCTCTGCAGACCCTGTGAGGCTCCAACTTCTAGCAGCTGGCATGGCCAGTGACTCTGGGGGAGGATGGCAGTTGGAGGGCAGGAAAGTCTGGACGGCCCCTGGAGGCTTCCCACCTTGGCCCTTGTGCAGAATTGTGACCCCCCCCTCAAGTGGGATGCAGGCCAGAGTCTTCAAGGGAGGCCAACTGCACTGCATGGACACACCTTTCTTCTGATCTGCCATCACCTTCTGGCACGTAGACAAAGCTGAGATGAGCTCCCATGTGGTGCCAGAAGCAGCAATACCCCTCTTCCCCATCACACGGTTAAAATAACAACAACCCACCCTCACATCTCCCATGTCATTTTGCCACCAGGGTTGGGCTACTGCTGATTTATTTTTATTTTTTTTAAATTTACTGCATCCCACCTTTCTCTCCACGGAGCTCCAGGTGGTGCACAGGGTTCTCTTCCTCCTCACAACTACCCTGTGGGCTGGGCTAGGCTGAGCGAGACTGTGAGCGGCTCAAGGTCACCCAGTGAGCTTCATGGCCAAGTGGGGATTTGAACACTGGTCTCCCAGGCCCTAGCCTGACACTCTAACCACTAGACCACGCTGGCTCTCTAGGTGAGCAGAGTGCTCTAGCTGCACTGCTCCCAATCACTGGATGCCTCAAGCTGGTCCAGGAGCGGGGTGGGGGTGGGGGTGGAACAGGACAGGGCAGACCTGCAGGCTGGCTTTCCTCCCCCTCCCTCCCTCCCTCCCTCTCTGCAGCTCCCAGAGGTGGTTCTGGAGTCCAGCAGCCCTGCCAGCTTCGCTTGCCTGCCCTGTGCTCCATCTCTCTAGATTTGAATCAGCAGCGCCAGACTCAGCCCTCCCCCCCTCTCAGCAGGGGCAGGAGGCACCTTCCTCACTCCCCCCCACGCACACACATGTCAATCACCCTTGACAATGCGTCCCACCCACTCACAACAAATGTGGCAATTGGCACCTGAGTCACCCGCCTGCCAGCATCACCTCCCAGAGTGGTTCAATTTACTCTGCTCTGCAAGGAAGGCCTGCTCCCCTGGTGGAACTACCTTGCTGGGTCTGACTGAGGACCCATCCAGCCTGTACAGGTGCCAGGGAAACATCAGCAGAAGGAGGCTGCCTTGCGCAGCAGAGCTTTCCTTACCCAAAGCCAGACTCCCCTCAAAGAGCATTCAGGCTCAGGGCCACCAGATTCGCAAGGCGGCTCCTGCTTACCTGGGATGGCAGAAAGATCCCTAGTGTTTTGTGCTGCAAACAAGCAGAGACAGACTTTGGGAGAGAACTTCTCAATTCCAAACCAGCCAGGACCAGAGGCAACGTCCAGTGGTCCCTTAGTCCCCAGAAAGGGGGTTGGGCCAGGACTCCCCCAACCCAGGACCCTGTCCTGAGCAGAGGGCACAGCTGGCAGAGACCACCTTATGGAGAGACCCAGCCCTTGTTCTGCTGCTACCCTTCCACTGCCCCATTTAAACAGGGGGCTTTCGGAGCAGCCTCAATGAGAGCAAACGCAGGACGTGAGAGCCCACCGCCACAGCATTTCTTCAACTCAAGCCCCAAACGATGGTCCTCAGACTTGGGAGAACCCCCAAAGACTACTTGCCTGACTGTGTTCTGGACACCCAGGCTCCAGGCACTTGGTGAAGTTCCAGAATGAGCCCCACAGCACCCCATGGGCGCTGCAAAAAGAACCCCAAGGAAATAAGGTAACTCACCCAATCCAACCAAGCAGGCAATAAAAAGCTTCCTCGTTGCTGGGAGACACCCGCTCCCCAAATTTAATTAACTTGGTCTCCATCTCCATGCTACAACAAACCCTCATGCCCCAAAGGAAAGTGAGCCAGAGCTGGGCTCACCTTCTGCTCAGGCTGAGATCTCTGCAGCCTCCTGAGTGTTGGGTCCTCTGGCAAGACCCAGAGCCCTTTCCTTCCTGCCTCCGGCTGGCCCACCTTGGAGCCTGGTACTGGTGCTGAAAGATTCTGGGAGATGTGGACACCAACCAGGGGCCAGCACTGCCACATGGCAAATGGAAGTGGATTGGTGGGCAGGCAGCAAATACTGTGACACAGCAGCAAACCAGTTTATGATGGCATTTCCCATGCAGGAAGCAAACGCCACCTGGATTTCCTTCCTCCGGTCTGGACGTGCCCAGGACCTGCTCAGGCTCCTTCCAGCGTGTTTGCATGAACAGCCTTGTCACTTTGGAATTGGGGGCAACAGGAAAGGGTGGGGAGAGAGGAGGGGAGAGGATCCATTTCCAAACTGCACTTGTACTGCACACTCCAAAGGGGCAAGCGGAGAAACTCCTAGGCAGGAAAAGCTGTTATGTAAGGACTGAGGTGCAGAAGCAGCAAGAAGTGTCAGGCACAGGAGGTGTAAGGGTGTGTGTGTGTGTGTGCCAACACTGTTCTGAAGCAAGAATATTGGGGGTGGGGGAGAGCCCTCCCCTGCTCTCAAGGAATCTCCTGGCAGGCAAGGAGGGAAACCTCCCAGGATGATAAGCTGGGGTGAAGCAGATGGTTCCTAGAGCATTGGAGAGCAGCCAAAGCCATCGCCTGGGGGAGCACCCAAGCCAAAGCAATTGCCCGAGGATCCCAGTCAGGGGGCCTGGGCTGCCTGGAGCACTTGGGGGCAGGCGATGGGGCGCCTGGAGGTCTGTCCTCCTCCCCACTTCTCTTGTCCTGTGGAGCCTTGGAATGCCAGGAAGTACTCCTGAGCATGAGCAGAGGGGTTTGAGAGCAGCAACTCCGAGCACCTCCCCCAGTCCCTGTTCATATTCTCTGGAAGTCCAGGTTCAGTTGCAACGGCTGACCAGCCCAGAACTCGTTTAAAGAGGGCCTCCAGGGCATGTGCAGAGTACTTTCCTGCCCTGCCGGTGTGGTCCTGAAGGAGAGGTGCTCAGGAGGGGCTCGGCTGTGAGTCGCACGGTCGAGCCAGACGCCCCCGCAGCCTCCCCGGCGCACCCGGCGTCCCAGCTCCTTCGGGCGCCAAGGGCTCGGCCCGGGAGTCCTCCCCGCCCTGGCTCCGCGGGTCTCTCTGGCTTGCAAAGCCGCCGGGTCGGCCGCTCGCCTGCCGAGGCCCAGCCAG
This sequence comes from Podarcis bocagei, assembly GCF_964188305.1. Classification (NCBI taxonomy): domain Eukaryota; kingdom Metazoa; phylum Chordata; class Lepidosauria; order Squamata; family Lacertidae; genus Podarcis; species Podarcis bocagei. Next base: position 1,166,792 of record NC_138142.1, on the reverse strand, counting down.
CCCGAGATGGCGCGAAAGGGTCCGCCTTGGAGCATGTGCAGAGCGCCGCCCTCGCGTCCCCCGGCGGGCGGGATCGGGACCACGCGCTCTTCGCGGAGGCGGCAGGCGACGCACTTGCTGGCTGCGCCCGCCGCCCGGACCGAGCGCCCGGCTCCGGCGCGGCCGAGGCGGCCACGGAGGGAGACGCGCCTGCTCTCCGGCGCCCACCTGCCCAGCGGCCCACCTACCTGCTGCTGCTGCTGCTGCCGCTGCTGCTGCTGCCCGCGCTTCCCGCCGACGCTCCCGGCCGCCCTCGGCGCTCCCGGCACGGCGAGGCTCTCCGGCGGCGGCTCGGCAGCGCGGACCACAACTCCCAGCAGCCCGACGTCGGCGCCGTGCGGGAGGGGCCGCCGAGCCAGCGCCCGCCCCGGCGGGAGGACCGCGCCGCTCTCCGCCCGCCGCCGCGCGGGGCCCGGGGCATGTGCAGAGGGCCGCCTGCTGCGGGCGGAGAGCGGCGCGGCTTCCCTTGCTTTGCGAAAGGATCATGTCATCCTACTTTTATGATTTGTACCCCAGCCATCTGTATGGGTTGCCCCAGCCGCTCTGCGCGGCTTCCAGCATCTACAAAAAGAGGATTAAACGTTAAAAGCTTCCCGCTACAGGGCTGCCTTCTTCAGAAGCCTGTGCAAAGTCGTTGCACAGGGCGGGGCCATCACGGAGAAGGCCCTGTGCCTGGTTCCCTGCAGCCTCACTCCTCCCAGGACACAGCCACCATAAGACCCTCCAGGTGGACCTCAGTGTCCGGCCAGCTGAGCGGGTCATAGGAGCCAACTCTAATTTGCTTAGAACAATTTCGTACAATCAAGTCACTGAATTCAGTGGGCTCAGAATAGGTCCTGGGGATCACAGGCCTACTGTTCAACAGTGGAATGGACTCTCTCAGAAGGTGATTGACTCTTCCTTACGGGAGATTTTTAAGCAAGGTGTCACATAGCCACCTCTTATGGATTCTTCTGGTGTGGTTTCTGCATTGCTTGGGGTTGGACCAGATGACCCTTGGGTCCCTTCCAACTCTACAATTCTCAGGTAAAGCGGACAAACATTTCCAGGAGAGCAGACTGAACTCCATCCCCACTGGCACGAGCCACCTTCGGTCTCTTCCAAGACTCTACAAAGTATGAAGATGGAGTTACTCTTTCATGGGATGCTCTGAGCTGCTTCCAAGGTACAGTAGCTGCCAACATGCTTCTGGCATGCTTGCCCTGTAATGGGGAAGCCCACTGTAAGCCTGGCTCTTCCTTCTGCATGTTTCCAGGGCTGCCTGCTCTTCTGGGGTCAGCCACCTTGGCATCCCAAAGGCTTTTGGCTCCAGTCTGGTGAGCAATGAGTTAAGCCCTCTAGGAGATTAAACTTCCTGCTGCTTTTGTTTTATTTGCAGCCAAAGTGGGTCAGGCAGCTGAAATGCAGCAGGAATAAGATCCTTCTTGGCTACTGTTAGCTCTGCTAGTTGTGAGCTCTCCTCCTTGCAAGTTGAGTCAGGCCTCCCCAAAGATACCGGATTCCTCCCAAATGTGTGCGTGAGATCAGCTCTGCCCCCATCTCCCTTTCCTAATATTTATTAAAAGGACTTTGGCTTTGAGCTGCTACCTGCCTTCCCTGGAAATGACTACCATGCCTTGCTAAATGCTGCTTAATGTCATATGCAAGAGGTACTAGGGGAAAGTGTGGTGTAGTGGTTACAGTGTTGGACTAGGACCCAGGAGACCAGGGTTCAAATCCCCAGTCGGCCATGAACCTTGAATGCCAGTCACTGCCTCTCTCAACACAGGGTTATTGTGGGGAGGGGAAGAACCCTGAGCTCTTCGGAGAAGAAGGTGGGATAGAAATCCAATAAATGATGGAATGAATGAACAGAAGCTGCAATATGTAACACTGGGTGTTATGAGTCACAGGACCTTGCTCTTTGTGGTAAGACCAGGGCCACAGGCAACAGAATAGACATTTTGCAGGTGATGCAAGAACGCAGAGGAATAAAGTTGTGTGGTATGATTTTGAGAGAGACTATTGTTGTGAAGGCCGGCTATTTCCTGAGATTCTCAGTTTTAGCAGATGAAACAGTGAGTATTTCTGTCATATAACAACTGTCTCTAGGTGCAAGATTCATGGAAGTAAGTGACGGGAATGTGGAATACCCTTCTGCACACAAAGAGTTACTTGGGTTTCTTTCCATCTCAGGCCAAACTGTAGCACACTTTTACCTGCTTGTTCTGATTTTGGACCAGATCTCAATAATGTTTGTTGGATTGGCATAGGATGGTTGTTTAACTATGGCCAGAAAATCATAGAAATCAGAGAACTGTAGAGTTGGAAGGGACCCGGAGGGTAAAGGAGAGTCTAACACCTTCCGAGGAAGACTGTTCCACTGTCAAGCAGCTTCCTGCACCCTGCAGAGGAAAAAGGTGGCATAGAAATGCAATAAAATGAATAAACTATGAACTCCCAAGTTATGAGGTCTTAAGAGGCCACTGCAGCTCCTGGGAAATGCACTGGAACCAATTGCACATGATCATCAAGAGACACATGCAGCGGTTGCCCTTCAATAGCTCTAGAAGGAGGGTTATCTTGTGGCATGATCCAGCTTCCTGGCATCGTTTTAGCGGCGGGGGAAGAGATGTATGTGTGGGAGATCAGGGAGAGGAAACAGCAGCTGCCCTTTGGAGGAGCAGGTCTACCTCCGGGGATTGAGAAATGGGGCTTATGAGGAAGCAACCAGCCATAGGATGACTGGCATGGCTGTGAAGGACCCTGTTCTGCGAAGCAAATCAAAAAGTGCTTGTGTTAAGTTGTGGGTGAACATATCAGACGACACAGCGATTCTTCAAACAGCTCTTGTTTATTCAGAGGCCAGAACAGAACTGAACTGAAGGGTTCAGCCAGCCTGCTTATATAGAGCTCCAGTACAATGTAACTGTAACAACTTTCTGTAACTTTCCAATCACTGAACGTCACTTTCGATCCCTTATTTGCATATGTGGACCTGAACTATCTACAGTATCCCCCTGCTGGCCCAGGGTGAGAACTTCAGTACATAACAGCTTAGAAACCCCATCTAGCCCAAAGAGCTGCGGCCAGACTGTGGACTGGGGCTTGGCTGCTGGTCTGTTTCCAGGCACAATTCAGAGGGCTGGTTATGACTTATAAAGCCCTCGGTCCAGGCCGTCTGAAAGACCGTGTGCTCCAAGGCTTTTGGAACTGATCGCTTTGAATGAAAGGGCTGGGGCAATGCTGGTTTTTTGGGTTTTTTAAAGCTGATCTTTATTGGTTTTTTATAATTACATACTATACATACACATATTATATTACATTTTACATTTATTCTTGCTCTCAAGAGCTGACTTCCCTCCTTCCTTCTTCTGGCTTTTTTGTGTCGTCTTTTTGCATTGTCTTTATCCATTTTGTATATACGGTAGTTGTTCTTCTTCAATTTTTGTCCATGAAATGTCCATAAACAAATAAATCTTTCTATATATACAGTTCTTGCTGTCTGTCTATATTCATTTACAACCACTGTTCAACCTTGGTCATAGTATACATTTTTAATTCATTTTGATATTATTGTCCAATAAATTTCTTTGTATTTTCCCATTATGAGGTTTATTTCAGTTCTATTTCACATCATCTTCTCTATATATAACATAAATTTTCCCCATTCTTTTTGATATGTTTTATCACCCTGATGTTGAATTTTGCTGTTAGTTTGGCTATTTCTGCATACTCCTTATAATGCCACTTTTCTACTGTTGACATTTGTTGCTGTTTCCACACCTGGGCCAGCAAAAGCCTCACCACTGTTGTTGCATATAAAAACAGTTTCTGGTTATTCTTATCAATATCCTTTCCCACCATTCCCAACAGGAATGACTGTTTTTTCCCCAAATACGTATACAGTGGTACCCCGCAAGACGAACGCATCGCAAGACGGAAAACCCGCTAGACGAAAGGGTTTTCCGTTTTGGAGGCGCTTCGCAAAACGAATTTCTCTATGGGCTTGCCTCTCAAGACGACAGCCCATAGGGAAATCTCCGGGACAGCGGGGAAGCGCAGCGCGTCTTCCCCACTGTCCTCGGACCTCCGCCCGCCGCGCGGCATCGGAACGAAGCTCCGATGCCGGGCGGCGGGGGGGGGGACGCCTCCTCCCGCCGCGCGGAATCGGAACGAAGCTCCGATGCCGGGCGGCGGGGGGGGGGGACGCCTCCTCCCGCCGCGCGGCATCGGAACGAAGCTCCGATGCCGGGCGGCGGGGGGGGGAATGCCTCCTCCCGCCGCGCGGCATCGGAACGAAGCTCCGATGCCGGGCGGCGGGGGGGGGAACGCCTCCTCCCGCCGCGCGGCATCGGAACGAAGCTCCGATGCCGGGCGGCGGGGGGGGGGAACGCCTCCTCCCGCCGCGCGGCATCGGAACGAAGCTCCGATGCTGCCGCGCGGCATCGGATGGCTTTCCTGAAGACTTGGGGTGGGAGGAGGGTTTTCCTTCCCACCGCCAACATTCAGAATGCTGTTCTGAATGTTTGCGGTGGGGAGGAAAAACCCTCCTCCCACGCAAGCCCCGGGAACAGAGGGAAAGCGCTGCGCGCCTTCCCCTCTGTTCCCGTACCTGTCCTGAAGGCTTGCGGTGCGGAGAAAAGCCCTTCTCCGCACCACCAGCCTGGCAAGCGGTTTCCCTAGGAACGCATTAATTGATTTTCAATGCATTCCTATGGGAAACCGTGCTTCGCAAGACGAAAAACTCGCAAGAAGAAAAAACTTGCGGAACCAATTAATTTCGTCTTGCGAGGCACCACTGTACCTAAAGATCTTCTTTAGTTAATTATACATGTTTTCTCAATAAGTTAAGGGAAGCTTTTAATGTTTGATGTATTATAGTATTTTAATATTTTTTTGGAAGCCGCCCAGAGTGGCTGGGGAAGCCCAGCCAGATGGGCGGGGTATAAATAATAAATTATTATTGTTATACGTTTTCACTTTGTCACATGTCCACCATGTGTGAAAGATGTCATGTGACAAAGATACATGAGAGCAGAAGCAGCAAAGCAGGCTGGGAAGTGCTGGGACTGCACAATCATTTGGGGCCTACTAAAGTTATCCAGGCCTAACTGCTAACTGCTGAGTCATTCTGACATGTGACTTAGTAGCCAGTTTTCTCTTTTGTGTTCTCTGTAAGATGTCAGTGAGAGTCAGTCTGTTTCAGCTGTGAACAGAATCAGTATGTGATCTCAGTCAAACTGTTTGGAACCATGTTGTTTATGAAGAAGTTTATTTTAACTCAGTAAAGCTTTTATTCTTTAAAACTCTGCATTATTAATTTACGCTGTGCGTCAGATTATGGGCCCAGTGTTTTATGGATGGTGAATTGCTAAAGCTGGAGAATCAGGGTGCTGTTGGTGAGGACCTCGAAGGGACTGAAGGTCCAGTGGTGAGGCCGCGTACCAAAGAAGCAGACCCGGTGCAGCAAGAAGCAGAAGCCATGTCAGCTCAGCAACCTGAGCAGTTTATTAATCTTGGCAACACTGCCCAGATGAAATGTCTGAATGGTAAGAACTACCTGACTTGGGAGGGACACGGGTGGCGCTGTGGGTAAAACCTCAGCGCCTAGGACTTGCCGATCGTCAGGTCGGCGGTTCGAATCCCCGCGGCGGGGTGAGCTCCCACCGTTCGGTCCCAGCGCCTGCCCACCTAGCAGTTCGAAAGCACGTCAAAGTGCAAGTAGATAAATAGGGACCGCTTACCTAGCGGGAAGGTAAACGGCGTTCCGTGTGCTGCGCTGGCTCGCCAGAGCAGCTTCGTCACGCTGGCCACGTGACCCGGAAGTGTCTGCGGACAGCGCTGGCTCCCGGCCTATAGAGTGAGATGAGCGCACAACCCTAGAGTCTGTCAAGACTGGCCCGTACGGGCAGGGGTACCTTTACCTTTACCTGACTTGGGCTCTCAAGACTGAACTGGTTCTAAAACATTAAAGACTTTGGCACTGTGTGGAAACTGGTTTGAACCCACAAAACCCTCTGAGCAGGAACGTGAAGAGGATGATAGAGCCAGAGCACACATTTTGTTGGCTCTAGAGGAACCACAGGTCCTGCACATTGCAGATTTGGACTCTGCCAAACAATATTGGGATCGTCTACGTCAGATACACCTGCCTGACAGTGCTGGTTCAATAAATTGAATTAATTAGGAGACTGTACAGAACTGTGCTACTTGAAGGTGGATGTTTAACCACACACCTCCAGACTTTGCGCATGTTATTCCTCCAGTTGCAAAGGAGAGGTAAAAGATTTCCAGACCAGGATCAAGTCTATATCCTGCTATCCAGTCTCCCACCAAGCTTTAATATTGTCATAGCCTCTCTTGAAAGCATGAGGCAAGAAGATTTATCGATGGTGTATGTAACAACCTGTCTACAGGAGGAATCTGAAAAGTGAGTGGAAAAGCTGAGTGAGAAGGCAGACCAGACTGATGGATATTGGGGATCGAAACTGGGAAAGGGGGGTTGGAGTTTGGGAATCCAAAGGCTGTACAATTATATTTTGAACTTTTCTTTTTTCTTTATTCTGTTTTGTTATGAGTATAAAAAAGGGGAATTCGTGGAAGGGAATTGGGGTCGACCTTAGAAAAAGATTTTAATGTTTAAAGACTGTGGAGTGTAAAGGGAAAGTGTTTATATGAAATGAACTAAACTGAATAATGGGCTAAATATAATAAGATCAAAAACTTGGGATAAGAACTTGTTGAACTAAATAAACGGAAATGGAATACAAGAAGTGGAGGTGTGGGGAGGTCTTGGAAAGATGTTATTGAAAGTAAGGTTCAAATGTAAATGTTTTTTCTTTTTTTTCTTTTTTGGATTTTCTGAAAATCTTAATAAATATGATATTAAAAAAAAAAGAGAAGGCAGACCAGAAGAGTTTGCGTCACCCTGCTAACCAGAAACCCAGATTCTCAGGAGGAGATGGGACCAAAGAATGCTTCACGGATCGTGCCATGTTGGCAAGGAAATGCTATCAGTGTGCTATCTCTCAGTACAGCCACAGGAGCTTCTCAGGCAGCCAGCTGCTGAGGAAAGGCTAGAAAGTGGGTAAAATTTGCCCTCAGACACTGACACTTTGCAAAGTGCCACAAGCAGTGAATCAGAGGAACAGCAAAATGATGAACTGGAGGAGCAACAAGAGAAGGAAAGCCCAGTGGTTATTCCTAGGAGGTCCACATGGACTACCAAGGGTATTCCCCCTGATAAATTGACTTATGGTGCAACAGAAGTGTGTCATGTTTATACTTCTGCTCTCTAGGTCTTTGGGGGAGTGTCATGTCATAGAATCATAGAATCATAGAGTTGGAAGAGACCACAAGGGCCATCGAGTCCAACCCCCTGCCAAGCAGGAAACACCATCAGAGCACTCCTGACATATGGTTGTCAAGCCTCTGCTTAAAGACCTCCAAAGTAGGAGACTCCACCACACTCCTTGGCAGCAAATTCCACTGTCGAACAGCTCTTACTGTCAGGAAGTTCTTCCTAATGTTTAGGTGGAATCTTCTTTCTTGTAGTTTGGATCCATTGCTCCGTGTCCGCTTCTCTGGAGCAGCAGAAAACAACCTTTCTCCCTCCTCTATGTGACATCCTTTTATATACTTGAACATGGCTATTATATCACCCCTTAACCTCCTCTTCTCCAGGCTAAACATGCCCAGCTCCCTTAGCCGTTCCTCATAAGGCATCGTTTCCAGGCCTTTGACCATTTTGGTTGCCCTCCTCTGGACACGTTCCAGTTTGTCAGTGTCCTTCTTGAACTGTGGTGCCCAGAACTGGACACAGTACTCCAGGTGAGGTCTGACCAGAGCAGAATACAGTGGCACTATTACTTCCCTTGATCTAGATGCTATACTCCTATTGATGCAGCCCAGAATTGCATTGGCTTTTTTAGCTGCCGCGTCACACTGTTGGCTCATGTCAAGTTTGTGGTCAACCAAGACTCCTAGATCCTTTTCACATGTACTGCTCTCAAGCCAGGTGTCCCCCATCTTGTATTTGTGCCTCTCATTTTTTTTTGCCCAAGTGCAATACTTTACATTTCTCCCTGTTAAAATTCATCTTGTTTGTTTTTGCCCAGTTCTCTAATCTGTCAAGGTCGTTTTGAAGTGTGATCCTGTCCTCTGGGGTGTTAGCCACCCCTCCCAGTTTGGTGTCATCTGCAAATTTGATCAGGATGCCCTTGAGTCCATCATCCAAGTCGTTGATAAAGATGTTGAATAAGACCGGGCCCAAGACAGAACCCTGTGGCACCCCACTAGTCACTCTTCTCCAGGATGAAGAGGAACCATTGATGAGCACCCTTTGGGTTCGGTCAGTCAGCCAGTTACAAATCCACTGAGTGGTAGCATAGTCAAGACCGCATTTTACCAGCTTCTTTACAAGAATATCATGGGGCACCTTGTCAAATGCCTTGCTGAAATCAAGGTAGGCTACATCCACTGTGTTCCCTTCATCTACCAGGCTTGTAATTCTGTCAAAAAACGAGATCAGGTTAGTCTGACATGACTTATTTTTCAGAAATCCATGCTTATTGGTGATCACAGCATTCCTTTCTAGGTGCTCACAGACTGTTTGCTTAATGATCTGCTCCAGAATCTTCCCTGGTATTGATGTCATACTGACTGGGCGGTAATTATTTGGGTCCTCTCGTTTCCCCTTTTTGAAAATAGGGACAACATTTGCCCTCCTCCAGTCTGCCGGGACTTCACCTGTTCTCCAGGAATTCTCAAAGAAGACTGCCAGTGGTTCTGAGATCACATCTGCCAGTTCTTTTAATACTCTTGGATGCAGTTCATCTGGCCCTGGAGACTTGAATACATCTAAACTAGCCAAGTTTTCTTGTACTATCTCCTTAGTAATTCTGGGCTGTGTTTCCATTGCTGAATCATTTGCTTCAAATTCTTCAGGTCGGGCATTGTTTTCTTTATCGGAGAAGACTGAGGCAAAGAAGGCATTGAGGAGTTCAGCCCTTTCTGTGTCCCCTGTTTGCATTTCACCATCTTCTCCTCTGAGTGACCCCACTGTTTCTTTGTTCTTCCATTTGCTACAAGCATACCCATAAAAGCCTTTTTTGTTGCTTTTAACCTCTCTAGCAAGCCTGAGTTCATTCTGTGCTTTAGCTTTTCTGACTTTGTGTCTACACGTGCTGGCTATTTGTTTGAATTCCTCTTTGGTGGTTTCCCCCCTTTTCCATTTTTTGTACACATCCTTTTTAAATCTTAACTCAGTTAAAAGTTCTTTAGATAGCCACCCTGGCTTCTTTAGGCACCTTCCATGTTTCCATCTCATTGGTATTGCCTGACATTGTGCTTTTACTATCTCCCTCTTAACAAACTCCCAGCCATCATGAACTCCCTTTCCTTTTAGTATTACTGTCCATGGGATCTCACCCAGCACTTCCCTAAGTTTTATGAAGTCGGCTTTCTTAAAGTCAAGAAATTGAGTCCTAGTATGCTTGGCTGCTCCTATCCGCTGTATAGTAAACTTCAGAAGAGCATGATCACTCGCGCCTAATGATCCTTCCACTTCTACCCCACTAACCAGGTCATCAACATTGGTTAGGACCAGATCTAAAATGGCTGTTCCTCTTGTTGCTTCTCCCACTTTCTGGACAATGAAGTTGTCTGCAAGGCCAGTGAGGAATCTGTTTGACCTTATGCTCTTGGCTGAGTTTGACATCCAACAAATATCCGGGTAATTGAAGTCCCCCATTACTACTATCTCCCTTCCTTTTGCATGCTTGGCCATCTGTTCCAGGAAGGCATCATCTATGTCCTCCGTTTGGCTTGGGGATCTATAGTAAACTCCCACAATGAGGTCTCTGTTATTCTTCTCTCCCTTAATTTTGACCCAAATGCTCTCACTTTGGCTTTGAGGTTCTAAATCTTGGATCTCTTCACAGGTATACACATCCCTGACATATAACGCCACTCCTCCTCCTTTCTTGTCTGGTCTGTTTCTCTGAAATAGATTGTATCCCCCCATTATTACATTCCAATCATGGGACTTATCCCACCAGGTTTCAGTGATGCCTATTATGTCATATTTAGTTTGCTGTACCAAGAGCTCAAGCTCATCTTGTTTATTTCCCATGCTTTGCGCATTAGTGTACAGACATTGAAGTCCATTAATCATTCCCCCGTGTCTCTTATTTAAGGATTTTTTCCTCCCATCACTAGGTCTGCGTGCCGTTTGCTCCATTTGGTCTATGACATTTGGATGATCATCTTCATCAATTGATAGACTCCTACCTTCAGGAGCACTGTCTCCCTCCCCCACATTAGTCAGTTTAAAGCCCTCCTGATGAGGTTTCTGAGATTTTTGGCAAAAACATTCCTCCCAACCGTTGTGAGGTGCAGCCCATCGCTTGCCAGAAGTCCATCTTCAAGAAACTGCAGTTCGTGATCTGAGAATCCAAACCGTTCCTGTTTACACCATTTGCGAAGCCAGCTGTTCACTTCCACTATTTTCCCCTCTCTCCCTGGGCCATGTCGTTCAACTGGGAGGACATATGAGATGACAATTTGTGCATTTAATTGTTTCAATTTCCTGCCCAGAGCCTCGTAGTCTCTTTTGATCTTCTGGAGGCTATTGCTTGCAGTGTCTTTGGTTCCCACATGAACCAAGAGGAAGGGGTATTTGTCAGTGGGTTTTATGATTCCTTGCAGTCGTTCAGTTACATCTTGGATCTTAGCCCCGGGGAGACAGCACGCTTCCCGAGACATCTTGTCAGGCCCACAGATCACTGCTTCTGTTCCCCTCAGTAGGGAATCCCCTATCACCACTACACGCCTCCTCTTAGGTTTGGTCGGGGTTCTTCCGTGAGCTGTCCGTTCCAAGGTCGCCTGCACATTCCCTGAGGACTGACTTTGCTGCTCGTCTTCATATACCTGATCGACTGTAATGAGGGAGAGATCCTCAAATGGAGTCTGCTCTTCGTCTTCCATGCTAGGGGAGAGGACCTCAAAGCGATTGTGTATTTCTAAACAATCAGAGTGAACCCTGGGCCTCCTACTTCTTTGAGTCACGTTTCTCCATATATCTGGCTCCTGTGTTGGTGAACTGGCCTCCTTCTCAGGGGAGTCCCCTGTCTCCTCCTTGGTGGAGACGGTGTGCTCTGTTGCTTCCAAGAAGAGCTCCAGCTCTCTAATTCTTTGGAGCGTAGCTAAACCTTCCTCCAGTTGCTGGACTTTGTCTTTTAAGAGGGCAATCAACATGCAATTGCTGCAGGTAAAGCTGCCTGCAACCTTTGGCAAGATGGCAAACATTGCGCAGGAACCACAGGCGACTGCAGCTGTTCCCTCCCCCTCCATCTTGAGAACGTGTCGTTGGGGGTGGCTACAGCGGTCCTCCATCATAAAAAGCGTGAAGACAGGACAAATAACTCCCCCCACAAAAAAACCTAGGTCTCCCCCAACAGCGTTTGAGACTAGCTCCCCTAAATCTAAAAGATGGATCAAAGTGGGCGCGCCGCTGCCCTGCAAGCTCTGATAAGCTCCTCCCACAGCTAATCACCTGCTTCAACAGAAACCCTGCCCCCTCTGACCTTTGCACAGGGAGAGCAGCTAATCAGCAACAAAGAAACACACACACAAGAAAACCCTTTTTGCTCCTTCTTCAAGTGCTGCCCTGCAAGTTCAAAGACACATGAGAGCAGAAGCAGCAAAGCAGGCTGGGAAGTGCTGGGACTGCACAATCATTTGGGGCCTACTAAAGTTATCCAGGCCTAACTGCTAACTGCTGAGTCATTCTGACATGTGACTTAGTAGCCAGTTTTCTCTTTTGTGTTCTCTGTAAGATGTCAGTGAGAGTCAGTCTGTTTCAGCTGTGAACAGAATCAGTATGTGATCTCAGTCAAACTGTTTGGAACCATGTTGTTTATGAAGAAGTTTATTTTAACTCAGTAAAGCTTTTATTCTTTAAAACTCTGCATTATTAATTTATGCTGCGCGTCAAAAGAAACTGCCTTCTTTCACCCCACACTTCCAACAATTATTATTTCTTGTTTTATACATTTTTGACAATTTAATTGGCGCGAGGAACCATCTGCACATCATTTTAAACAAATTTTCTTTTAACAATGTACACGCTTTGAACTTTAGCTCAGTGTTCCATAATTTTATCCACTTTTCATACTCAATTTCCCATTTAATCATGACACTTTTGATTTCTTCAACTTTTGTGTGCCGTTCTAGTAAACACTCATAGACATTGGACAGTATTTTTTGTTATTTTGTAGTACCGCAGTTTCTATTATTGATTTTGTTTGTTCAAACCCTCTTACTTTTTTATCCTTTGAAAAGATGTCATTCATTTGATGGTATTCCATCCAACTTGATAAAATAATTACATTAATTACATTATTCTCTTCTGACAACATGTCTCTGTAAGACAACCATTTTCCTTTCATGTTTAATCTTTTCAATGAAGAAGAGAGAAGATTTTTGCATTTGATATCCCGCTTTATCACTACCCAAAGGAGTCTCAAAGTGGCTCACATTCTCCTTTCCCTTCCTCCCCCACAACAGACACTCTGTGAGGTGAGTGGGGCTGACAGACTTCAAAGAAGTGTGATTGGCCCAAGGTCACCCAGCAGCTGCATGTGGAGGAGCGGAGACACGAACCCGGTTCCCCAGATTATGAGTCTACCATAATCTGAAAATGCCTCTTGGGGTGACAGCCGCCATGGAGTCTTCCTTTCAAACCACTCTTTATATCTTATCCAAACTACATAAAGTGGTCTTTTTATGACGTGATTTTAAAAGTCCTTATGTACTCCAACCTTGTCATACCAAAGGTATGCATGCCACCCGTATCTATTTCTGAATCCTTCCAGATCTAGTATATCCATATTTTCCAAGATGAACCATTCTTTTAACCATGTTATACATGCAGCTTCATAATATAGCTTAAGATCCGTTAGTGATAAGCCTCCTCTTTCCTTTTTATCCGTCAAAAGTTTGAATTTTATTCTAGGCATCTAGCTCTGCCATACAAACCTCAAAATCGTTTTTTGCCACTCGTTGAATTGGCCTTGTCCAGTTACAATTGGGATAGGTAAAGGTAAAGGGACCCCTGAGCATTAGGTCCAGTCGTGACAGACTCTGGGGTTACGGCGCTCATCTCACTTTATTGGCCAAGGGAGCCGGCGTACAGCTTCCGGGTCATGTGGCCAGCAGGACTAAGCTGCTTCTGGTGAACCACAGCAGCATACGGAAATGCTGTTTACCTTCCTGCCGGAGCGGCATCTACCGTATTTTTCGCTGTATAAGACGCACCTTTCCCCTCCTAAAAAGTAAGGGGAAATGTGCGTGCGTCTTATGGAGCGAATGCAGGCGGGAGGCTCTGTTCAGCACTCCCTTTAAAGAGCCGTGTGGAGCATGTGTGTGGCTCTTGGGGGCCCCAAGAGCTGCACACACGCTCCACACACTTTAAAGGGAGTGCGGCTCTTGGGGGAGCCTTAGCCGTGTGCAGTCTCTCCTGGGCAGGGGGAGAATTCATGCCACTGCCAGGGAGAGGCTGTATGCGGCTATCCCATAAGCCAGGACAGCAAGCAGGATCGCTGCGCTGTGATCCCGCTTGCTGTTCTGGCTTCTTGCTTAGCCACGTTCAGCCTCTCCCGGGCAAGGGGAGCCTTCATCCCGCTGCCCGGGAGTGGCTGTGCGCGGCTATCCCATAAGCTAGGACAGCAAGCGGGATGGCTGAGCTGCGATCCCTCTTGCTGTCCTGGTTTCTGGAATTCAGAATATTTTTTTTCTTGTTTTCCTCCTCCAAAAACTAGGTGCGTCTTATGGTTTGGTGTGTCTTATAGAGCGAAAAATACGGTATTTATCTACTTGCACTTTTGAGTGCTTTTGAACTGCTAGGTTGGCAGGAGCAGGGACCGAGCAACGGGAGCTCACCCCGTCGCGGGCATCCGAACTGCTGACCTTCTGATCGGCAAGTCCTAGGCTCTGTGGTTTAACCACTGTAATTCGCTCTACGCGGGGCTGCCCTTGAAGCTGTCCCAGAAACTCCAGCGGGTGCAGAATGCTGCAGCGAGGCTCCTCACTGGGTCTCTGCCATGGGAGCATATTCACCCAGTGCTTTTCCAGCTGCACTGGCTCCCGGTGAAGTACAGGGTCAGATTTAAGGTGCTGCTTTTGACCTTTAAAGCCCTTCACGGCCTAGGACCCTCGTACCTACGGGACCGCCTCTCCTGGTATGCTCCACGGAGAGCCTCAAGGTCCATAAATAGCAACACCCTAGTGGTCCCAGGCCCTAAGGAAGTTAGATTGGCTTCAACCAGAGCCAGGGCCTTTTCAACACTGGCTCCGGCCTGGTGGAACGCTCTGCCTCATGAGACCAGGGCGCTGCAGGATCTGATTTCTTTCCACAGGGCCTGTAAGACAGAGTTGTTCCACCTGGCTTGGAGCCAATTTGATTCCCTCCCTCTCTTTCTTTTTTCTTTTCCTTTATCCTCCTGCGATGAGGCTACATTTTAATATTTTAATGTTTCAATATTTTAATCTTGTATTTTAATTTTGTTTTTAAGTTGTAATCATTCAACTTGTTTTTATTATTGCTTGTTAGCCGCCCTGAGCCCGGCCTTGGCTGGGGAGGACGGGGTATAAATAAAAATTATTATTATTATTATTATTATTATTATTATTATTATTATTATTATTATTTATTATAAGTTTCACATTCTGGTCTTTATAAATTACATCTATACTTCTTAAAAACTTTGTCCCCAGACCCATCATTTCTAAATTATTTTTCATAAAAAATCAGGACACCTTATCAAACGCCTTTTCCGTGGCAAGATTAATAAACAAGATTAATACAGCTTGTTTATTTTTGTTTCTAAATATTCAATTACATTTACTATGTTTCGTATATTATCTTTGAACTGGTTTCTCTTCAGATTGTAGAAATCTTTCGCTTTTTGCTGTTTTTATTATAAATATTGGTATGGTTTTAAGAGATTTTATATGTGTATATTGTTTTAATCTTATCAATGTTTAATTGCTTTTTAATTATTGTTCTTTCTGTGTTTTTAGCTGTAAGCTGTCTGGAGTCCCATCAGGGGAAAAAGTGGGGTACTGACTGACTGACTGACTAACAGAATGAATGAAGTGGGGGACTCCACTTTGTGGGGTTCCTGAGTCAGGAAACCCCCCTTTGGTAAGGCTCTACAGGGTTTGTCCTGGGGTTGGCATTAAGCTCTGAATTGCCATTGATCACCTAAGCTTTGGTGAATTGCTGGGTTTCTGGAGCTGGGCTCTTTGCAGGATGCGGTTCTCCCTTAGCAAAGGGTCTGGATCTGGCTTCCCTTGTTGGGCAAGTCACGCATTTGCCTTCTTCCTCCAGGGAGCCTTCCTTCTGCCCCAGGAATACTGGAGAAGCAGCCTTATCTACTGCAAGCTCCTGTTCAGACTGCCCCCCCAAGTGCTGAGCTGAAAGCAGAGGAAGCCTTGGGTAAGGGGGCAGTGGATAGGAAAGGGGCTGGGCATTTTATACCTGAGGCCTTAGTCAGAGCAGCATTTGTCAGTATTGCCTACACTGACTGGTAGCAATGGCTCTTTGGAATTTCTGGCCGGAGTCTCTCTCCCCCAGCCCTCCCCAGAGATGCTGCCAGGGATTGGCACCTTCTGCAGGCCAAGCGGGTGCTCCTCCCCTGAGCTGCAGCTCTTCCCCAACTCCAGTCCAGGAGAACTTCCCAGCGGAAGCCCCACTTCAGGACCACGGGGTTGCCATATGTGCCTGGATGTGTTCCTGTGTGTGTGCCAGGGAAGAAAAGCAAGGGTCTCCTGTGATGCCACCATCAAATTCACTGCCATTGTTTATTTTGCTGAAACTGTTATAAGAATTCTGAGGTCCCAAATATAAAATAAATGTTCATAAATGTACAAGGCAAACACATACATAAGTATATAAACCATGTGTCTAAAACAGTACAGGAGAACAATCCTGAAGCCATTTTGACTTCCCTAGTGACCTCAGTTATTCCTCTGCAGTAAGGGAGGCAAATGGGGGAAACCTCCCCATTGTCTCTTTGCTCACAAACCCTGTCTTAAGGGGTTATTTGTGTATGGATAGGGTGAGTCTATGACCTGGACTCAGGAACTGAGTATTTACCATCACAAAAGAATGGCCAGGCTGCCCAGGTAGAACAATCAGTGGCCATTATAAGGTATCCTGACAAACAGGTTTTCTGCGGGGGACCACCTCTTTCTGTGATGTATGTATGATGTTTTGGGAGGTGGTCTTGAGCTACAGGGTGGGCAATTTCAAAATTCTATATAAGGGCTTGCACACCATTGTTCGGGGTTTCTCTCCTCCCTCCCTGTGTGGGGGGAGTGGGGGACCCTTTTGCAACAGAGTTGGCCTCTGTTATTTTCTCCTACGGATAGGGAATCTACTTAAGGACTCTATACGGGCTCTTGGATACCCCATAAGAAAAAATGAAACTGTTTGGGGGCTGCCACAGCAAATCACAGCACAACCAAGCACAATCAAACAAAACCATCGTCAAAGGAAAAGAAGAGGCAGCCTAAGCCACAGAACGTAAACTGACCAGCACAAACAGTTTAAAATGCCTGGTGCCCCGAAGATGCCCAGGAAGGGTCCAGTGGTTACAGCTAAAGAGGGGTCCACTTCCACCTCCTTGCCAGCAGAGCATGGGAGCTTCTACTGAATGCCTGAAGGAGCAAGAGATGCTCCTTCTTCAAGTCTTTGGGTCCCCAGCTGTTGAGGCCTATAAGCTGAGGCCTCATGCCCTCAGGTGGCTTCTGGAAAGAGGGGAGACAAATCCATAGCTGAGAGATCTTGCTGTAGCTAAATGAGAGCCCTCTCCCAACCCAGGTGGCCTCCAGATCTTTTGCACTACAACCCAGCACAGATCCGCATCCCACGGGGGAAGGCTGGGACACAGGGTTCCAGATGTAGGAGACACAGCACTGCCCCAGCCACCTGCCTTTGGGCTTTGCTTGCCAGCCCCTCACAGCAGCGTCCAGCGGACTGTGAGCCATTTTCTGTGGCCCAGAAGGCAGATCCAATAATCTGATGAATTCAGGGTATGACCACAGGCCACAGAGAAATAGCCACAGAGAAAATGCTGGAAAGCAGAATAGATAAGCAGGCGGCCTTGATATTTATCGATGCCGAAAAGGCATTCGATAACGTCTCTTGGCGTTTCTTGAAAGAAAATTTGAAAATGATGGGGATGGGAGAAAGATTCAGAAGAGGTATTGAAGCTATATACCATGAGCAAAAAGCGAAACTTGTAATAAATAATACTACATCAGAATTTTTTGATATATCCAAAGGGACTAGACAAGGCTGTCCCTTGTCTCCTTTATTATTTATAACAGTATTGGAAGTACTTACTAAGAGATTGAGGAGGTTAAACAACAGAGGTTAAAGGAGTCAGGGTAGGGACTAAGGAACACAAAATCAAAGCCTTTGCGGACGATATTGTACTAACATTAGAAGACCCAAAGAATAGTGTGCAAGAAGCCTTACAAAAATTTGAAGAATTCGGCGTAGTGTCAGGCCTTAAAATCAACAAGAATAAGACTAAAATGCTGACCAAAAATGTAACCAAAGAAGATATGGTAGAATTAGAACAAAAAACGGGAATTATGACAGCAAAGAAGGTGAAGTATCTTGGAGTATGGATCACGATTAAAAATATTAATTTATATAAGGACAATTACGAGGTCACGTGGAAGAATATTAAGAAAGATTTAGAAATCTGGGAGAGAATGAGACTATCCTTTTTGGGGAGGGTAGCGGTTATCAAAATGAATGTTTTGCCCAGAATGTTATTTTTATTTCAAACTATTCCTGTACTCAAAGGGTTAAAGCAGTGTAAGGAGTGGCAAAGAACCTTGGCGAGATTCATCTGGCAGGGGAAAAGACCGCGAATAAAAATGAAAATATTAGTAGACAAAAAAGGAAGAGGGGTTTTTTCCCTACCGGATTTAAGCTTATACTATGAAGCGGCGTGTTTAACGTGGTTGAAAGATTGGATAAGATTAGAAAACATGGACATTTTGGATTTGGAAGACTTCGATAACAGGTACGGGTGGCACTCGTACCTGTGGTATGATAAGGTGAAAGTACATAGAGGCTTTCTAAATCATATATTTAGAGGACCAATATTCCAAGTATGGGAAAGAAATAAAAATCTATTGGAAAGGAAGACACCTTGGTGGATTTCACCAATAGAGGTGTTAACTATTAAAAAAATTAATATGGAAGAGAAAAGCGCCACTTACGAAGAACTTACGCGGAAAACTGAACAAGGCGTTAAGCTTAAACCTTATGAAGAGATAAAGAACACATTTACAGGGTGGCTGCAATACCACCAGGTAAATGATTTGCTAAAAGAAGATAAAAAGAGACTAGGATTTGAAGATAGAAAATCTAAATTTAATGTGGAAATTATAGAAAGTAAAAATAAAACATTGTCCAGGATGTATGATATTTTACTCGAGTGGTACACAAAAGACGAGGAGGTGAAGGAGGTCATGACTAAATGGGTGGTAGACATTGGCTATAACATTGACTTTGAGAGATGGCTGGAATTGTGGAATGTCAATATGAAGTTCACGGCATTTATGGCATTAAGGGAAAACCTGTGGAAAATGATCTACAGGTGGTATCACACACCAGTGAAGCTAGCTAAGATCTATAGATTGAAGAACAAAAAATGCTGGAAATGTGGGGAGGTAGAAGGAGACTTCTACCATATGTGGTGGTCATGCAGCAAAGTGAAAGGCTTTTGGGAATCAATCTATAATGAGCTTAAAAAAAATCTTTAAATACACTTTTCCCAAAAAGCCCGAAGCTTTTCTGTTAGGAATGATGGGCAAAGAAATTAAAAAAGAGGATAAAATATTATTCTTATATGCCACAACAGCCGCAAGAATTATGTTAGCACAAAACTGGAAAACGGAGGTAATACCCACTATAAATGACTGGCAGGTTAAAGTGATAAATTATGCCGAGCTGGCTAGAATAACAGGAAGATTAAGGGACCAAGATGAACAGAAATTTCATGATAATTGGAATAAATATTTGATGTATATTGGAACTAAATTTCAGATGACACTGGCGGGGTTGGAATAACTCTAACAGTAAATGATTACTATGCAAAAGAGATAAAATACGTGACCATAAAATTTATTTGATACTTTCCAAAGGAGTGGAGGGAAGTTCAAGGCTCAGTAGAGCCTAATTTAACTGTGTAATTTACACATGATTTATGGAACGGATATAACATGTGTAAACTATGTAATGGACTTGGTATATGTTTATTTGTATATATATGTGTCAGGGCTGCCTCAGGTCTCAGCTCACCAAAGACCAACGCCAAGTTCTTCTTATATACAAGGATGTTTATTTCAGTTCATAGTAAGTTCCACAAGCGAGGCGTGCAGCCCCCACGTCTGTTAACCTTAGACGGTAGAAGTCCCCTCTGAATCAGTCCCACCCCTACACCAGTTTAAGAGGCTTACGCTGCTCCACCTCTTTCTCTCTTTCCTTTTCCGCAGGGTCCTTCTGCCCGCTGGGGTTCCGCTCCTCCTGGATTCCCCTGACGCTGAATCCTCAGACTGCTCTTCCCCCCTCCTGCGTGCTTTGGGACCTGGCTCCTCCTCCGGGCTCCCTGTACTTCCGCACGCCTCCACATTTGAACTTGGCGCGC
Source organism: Podarcis bocagei (assembly GCF_964188305.1). Taxonomy (NCBI): domain Eukaryota; kingdom Metazoa; phylum Chordata; class Lepidosauria; order Squamata; family Lacertidae; genus Podarcis; species Podarcis bocagei. The sequence continues at coordinate 1,147,038 of NC_138142.1, read as the reverse complement.
GCGCCCAACCTCTAACCTCCCTTTTGACAGTTATGCTACTCCCCTCACTGCCCTCCTCCCCTTCCGGGAAAATGGCTTCAACCTGCCAGGCACAGCTCCCTATGCTTCTGGGTGGTGGGGGCAGGGAAAGAGAGAGACTGAGAGAGGAGAAATGCAATTTATTTCCTCTTATCCCCTGGGAGGTAGGAAGAGGATTAGGAGTAATTAGAAAAGGGACTTGTTTGGGAAGGCCTTTTCCTTTCCCTCTGGCAACATTGAATCCCGGCAAAAAAGCCACACAGCCTCCAAATGCCTTTGCCTTCTCCAAGGTGGGGAAGCTTCTAGTGGGGGAGATGGGTGTGGGGCCTGAAGCCCACTGGGGAGTGGTGTCATCTGCCACATTTTCTGCTCCTAGGTCTGTAGAGGTTGTATATAGTTATTCAGTGGTAGGTGGGAAGGGTCTTTCTGCACATGCTAAGAGAAGCTCTCTCTGGGACTATTGGTGTACTTCTACTATTCAGGCAGCCCTGACTGTTGGCAACTGTGCGACAGGCAGAAATTCATTAGGTGTAGCAAATCTCTCCCCCCCCCCAAGCAAAATCAGAGGAGTCTGATGCTAGGGAAAGAAGGGAAGCAACAGCTTCCACCAGTCGGGATTCCCTACCCAGCAAGAAGATGCCCTGGCTGAAGGTGAGACAAGTTGGTGTCCAGAGAAAAGGGATCTTCTAAATTTTCTCCACAGCTCCTGGTAAGAGTCCTCCACTCACACTCAAAGGGTCAAGTGGATTAATTGTGGCATGCTGGCAACCTGTAGCCTGTGTTGTCTTAGTTTATCACAACTGGGGCAAGAGCTCTGACTATGTCCACTTCCGGGGGGGGTGGGGGGTGGGGGTCTGCTGGGCTGCGGTGACAGCATGGGGATTGGGACCCCCCTCAGGCTGCAATTGACATGCTCCAAAACCGAGTGCCTGATGCCATCTGGTGGCTGTGGAGGGGTGCAGCCACCAAGAATATCTCACCCCTTACAATCTAGATTTGGGGGGAAAGGAGTGAAATATCATTTGATATTTAAAATAACAACAGCAGCAGCAGCAACAACAACAACAACAACAACAACAATATAATCATTATTATACCTGCCATCATAGGAGCAGCCTCTGAATAGCAGTTGCTGGAAAACGCAGGCGGGGAGAAGGCTCTTAGGCCCTGATCCTGCTTGCAGGCTTCCCATGGAGGCATCTGGCTGGCCAGGCTGACGGGGCCACTGGCCTGAGCCTGCAAGCTTGCCTTACCTTTTCATGACTGAGGGAGGGTATTCACAGGATGAATACTCACTAAATCCCCCTGGTGGCATCAGGGGGGGGGGGAGTCATAAACATTTATTTGAAATTGCCAGGGAGGAAACTTGGTTGAATGGAATTTACTTGTGCGTAGACATTATAGAAGGATCTTGGCCATGGGGAAGGATGTCTCTAGGTAACACAGCCACACAGAACCTCTGCTTCTATGCTAGCTGGGCAATTGAGAAAGGAGCCTTTTAGCCTGTGAATGTGGTACAGCCTTGGAGGTTTATGGCCTCTTTGGCTGAGTTTGATGGCAAGGCAGCATCTAGCCGCCCCCCCCCCCGCCTCCCCAGCACATCAGGCACAACTGCACCAGTGGAGACGTGCTCCAGTACACAACCCCTGGTCCATGGGGGTTGCTCTCCATGGCAGGGAGGTGATGGCCCAAGCAATGGGGTGGTCAGCAGCCCCCAGATTTCAGGCCAAAAAGAAGATGAGTCAAACAGATTTCAGTACCGCAGTCAGTGATCCTCCCTGCAGAGTCCTGCAGGAAGTGACAGATAACAGAAGCCCAGAATTGTAGAGCTAGAAGGGACCACCAGAGTCATCTAGACCAACCTCTCAATGCAGGAATCTCAGCTAAGGCATCCATGGCAGCTGACCACCCAACCTCAGTTTAAAAATCACCAGGGAAGGAAAGTCCATGATCAAATGAATTAATTCTGAATTAATTAGGTCTAACTAAGTGAAAAACTGTGGTTTATTTGAATAAACGGGGGTTGTTATTATTTTCCTAGACACAGAATTTGGATTCTGAAAAAGATGACATATGATTCTATGTTTCGGCACAGAGCAATTGAAGGGCAGGGAGCTGCTGCCACAGAGATGGCAAGACTTGCAATGTTTCAGCAGCCCCTGGAGTTCCCAGAGGTATCTCCTCTGTCCTAAGGGCAGTAGCAACAGACTGCAGCTCCAGGGATTCTTTTTTTAAGAGCAGGAGCAAATATGTCCTCTGCCAGAGCACCAGCCAGGGCAGCTGAGGGCTCCTCCTTGTTCTGGCATATAAAAGAGGTGGAAAAGAGTGTTTATTCTTATTAATAATAGTACTTATTTTGCTAGGTTGTTTACTTAAAAGCTGAATTTTGCATTTTGGTTGGCTGAAGGCTGCCTTTCGGCAGCCATCTTTTGGCACAAGAATTCTCAGGGTGTTTTTCTGCAGCCAAAGGTCAGGTCAGCATCACTGAGTTTGACGGAGCTCTCTGGTCACTGTGCACAGGAGGAAGGCAGTCATGTGTTCAGTCTCTTCTGGGGGTGTGGTTGATGTGTGTGCCATGATGAGATCCTGCACTTCCAAATCTACTATTACACTTCTGGCCATAAGCTGACCACCAGTGGTCTGCAAGCTTTATTCAGGTGGCCTGTGGTGTACCTGTAAAACTGCCATTAAAAACCATGCAGCACCTAGCACAGTGCACTACCGTTGCTATGATGTGACTGTGGGTGCACAAGCGGAAAAAGAAAAACCATCCTGTTTGTGGGGCGTTTTGGGTGCAGACAAAGTGTGTGAGGCAAGTCATAAGAAAACTGAAGTGGATTGCAGTGAAATGAACTAACTTCCCCTGCCAGGATGGGCAAAGCTCAAAGAAGTCTAGCAGGATTTCAGAGGATTGGATAGGCACATTTTGGGGAAAACACAAACAATTTGTCAAAGAGATGAAATAGTTTTGAATCCTCTCTTGAGAGGGATCCAGAAGTCTGATTTGAGCCCAATGACCTGAAATACAGCAAGTCTGTGACCCCTGGTCTGCAGCCCCATTCCCACTTGCCCCTGGTTCTCCAACTTAAGTTGCACAGGGCATCCCAAGATAAACAGCTTGGGAAGAAGCCTTAAATGCCTCCTGTGGCTCTTGCTTGTGGAAATTGACAGCCCACCTCCTCACACCATTTAGAAAGAGGAAAGATTGGACTACGTGTAGCCATTATGCATGGCAGCTAAGAATGGAGCCTCCCTCTTTAGAGGGAGCCTACTCAGGTGTCAGGGGACACAAACAGGACAGAGAGGCTCTGCTTGTGAATTGTGCTTGCTTGGCTGCTGTTGAAAACTGGGTGAACCTTCTGCTAAGTCAGCAAGGCAGTTCTTATGTCCTTGTGATCCCCAGACAATGCCTTGCATGGAAAGGGGAGAGGGGAGACAGCAGCTATGAGCATCGTCCCATCGTTCTTCATGAGTCACTAGGCCAAGCAAGAAATTATTGCATAGCCTTTTAATAAGACCCTGCAATGATGGAATGCAGCCTCCTGCGAGGACAGGAACTACCTGCCCTTCAACCTTCCTCAGATGAAAATAGGAACGTTCTCTTCTACATCAGCATCACTGCCAGGGGGACAGGGGCTTTTCTTCATGTGAAGATGTTTATTACTTTTTCTCATGATCTCTTCAGGCCGGGGATCACTTCCTCCAGCTAGATGGATGGCTGATGGCCGACAGGCTGGAGAGTCACAGCCTCCCCCCCTGCTCCTCCACCGGCTGGCCAGCCGCCTTGCCTGCCTGGCTCTCCCCCTCAGACCCAGGACAAGACTCTTCCCTCCCCCCCCTGCCTTCTCTGATTCCCAGGAGCCGAAGCAAAGGAGGAGGAGGAGAAGGAAGCAGCCTGACTTCCGGGTTAGCGCGATCGAATACTGGCGGATTCCCTCTGAGCTCCGGAGGGAATCAGCTCCGCAGGATCGGGTCTTGCCGCTGCGGCGACGCGGGGACCCTCAACAATTCTATGATTCTATGAAAAATCACAGGCGGTGAAGCCTGTGAGCGTGGTGACTTGGCGGGCACCATTTGCGGCCCCCCGAGCTGCGAAGGAGCCTTTTTAAAGGCTTTGGAACGGGGACGGGGTGAGCAGCGCGGTGCTGAGAGTCGACTGCTTCTCCTGCGGAGTGAAGCCGCACTGCCGTTGTCGGAGAGCGCTGACTTCTTCTTGTGAGCAATTGGACTTTAAAGTAACAACCCGTGAGTAGTACGGAAATTGGAATTGTAAAGAAAATTTTTATGAATTAGGTACATCGGGGAAGGTGTAAACAGGAAGTCCGCCTCCCCTCCTTGTAAATAATTTAAAGCAAGGACCTGCTAACTAAGGTCGAGTGAACCCCCTTCCCCCCCTTTTTTGGTAAAAGATTTTAATTTCACGGTTTGGCAGTTTAAGAAATTTTACTGGAGGATAAAGAGCTAATTTTGGGAGCTAATGTGCCACCCCCCCGGACCCGGGTGTGCTCCGTGAGAAAGCCTGTTGATGAGGTACTGAAGAGTTTGACAGCTGTCAAATTGGCTGTCAAGACAGAAAAAGAGAACTTTGTTTCTGTTGCTCTTGCTGGTTATAATTGTTACAATTTTCTTACAATTTGTTGAAAACAAGGAAGAGCTGATACAAACTAACTTGATTTTTGGATTTGAACTGGAAGGATTATCAAGGAACCAAATTCCCTCTATAGGGGGTTTTGGGACATTACAAGAATGGCTGGAGGAGGGAAAATTCAGGCTGAACTGGACAGAGTTTTTGTTCTCTTGGGAAAGTTACAAGGCCAAATTGATGTTTTGGCTACAAATGTTACAACTCTGGACTTAACAGTAAATAACATCATTGAATTTGATAAGGATTTGAATCAGGAAGTCTATTCAACTGGACAAAAAGAGAAACTTGAGAGCTTTGAGAATTTGGAGAAGGAGATATATGTTGTCCCTGAAGAAAAGGATGGAGGAGCTGTAATTTTGCAGATGACAAAGGAGAGCTTGAGGCCAGACATGATGGCAACAAAGGAAAATAAAAACTTGATGTGGAAAATCTGGCCTGAACTGGAGATTGAAAAATGGAGAGATCTTCTTATGTGGAGATCCGAAGACCTAAGGATTACAAACTTGCTTAAGGTGGAAGTTGGAGCTTTGGGGACATTTGGACTTGAAAGGAGTAAGAAACAATATTTGGGCTCCACTTTTAAGTATGGAGGTCTGGCTGGAAGAAACATGGATCTCGTTGGGCCAGAGCTTCTCCGAGATTTGGTGTTCAATATTAAGGACTATCAAAAAAACCGGCAGAGAGGAATTGAGAGAGAATTAAGAGCCTCGGATGTGAGATCTCCAGGCTGATAGTAGATTAAGACTGATAGACATTTATCGGGGACTGAAACCAGGAAAGGGGGGGTGGAGTTTGGGAATCCAAAGGGTACATAATTATAATTTATTTTGTTTTTATTTTGTTTTGTTATTTGTATGAAAATTGGGAAATTCGTGGAAGGGAATTTGGATCGACTTTAGAAAAAATGTTTTAAGAATGAGTATTGATGTATAAGTATTGATGTTTAAGTTTGGATAAGGTAATATTGTTTTTTTAAAATGAACTAAATTAAATGAAAATAAGGTTAGCAAAAATAAATTGAGGAAATGGATGAAAGAGAAAAAGTAAAATAATAATATGTTAAATTTATTAAGTTAAAGTTGAGAAATAAGTAATAAGGATTTGCTGAGTTAATAATTTGAATTGGAATACAAGGGAAGGTGTGAGGAGGTCTGAGAAATAAGTTAAAAGAAATAAGCAATTGAAACTTTATGTGTTTTTAATTGTTTTTAAGTTTTACATTTTTGTATGTCTGTTATAGTTTGTCTTTTATGGTTGTTTATTTTTGTTTTTGTTTCATTATAGAAAATGCTAATAAATATATATTAAAAAAGAAGAAGAAGGAAGCAGCCTGGGTTGACAACCCCCCCCCCCCGCTTCCCCCAGCGTGAAGCTACCGTATTTTTCGCCCTATAGGACGCACTTTTTCCCCTCCGAAAATGAAGGGGAAATCTGGGTGCGTCCTATGGGGTGAATGCAGGCTTTCGCTGAAGCTTGGAGAGCGAGAGGGGTCGGTGCGCACCGACCCCTCTCGCTCTCCAGGCTTCAGGAAGACATCCGCAGCCTAGGCAGCCCTGCGGGAGGTCCCGCAGGGCTGTCTAGGCTGCGGATAGCAGCCTGCCGCCCGGCGCGAGGGGCACCCTGAAGCAGAGCGCCCCGCGCGCCGGACAGACATCTGCAGTGTGGGGAGCCCTGCAGGAGTTCCCCGCAGGGCTCCCCATGCTGCAGATAGCAGCCTGCCGCCCGGCGCGCGGGGCACCCTGAAGCAGAGCGCCCCGCACGCCGGGCAGACATCGGCCAGCCCCACAAGCTCAGGGGACAGCAGGGAGGCGCAGCGCCGCCATCCCACTGTTCCTCGACCTGGTTCGGCTTCCCCGACCTGGTTTTGGGGGGGAAATAAAGGAAATTCCCCCCCTTTATTTCCCCCCAAAAAACTAGGTGTGTCCTATGGGACGGAGCGTCCTATGGGACGAAAAATACGGTATTTCTGGTTTACAAAGATGGGAATCCAGGACTCTGCATGACAAAATGAGAAGCCTAAAGATGCCTTGGGGGTTTTCCTTATGGTCTCGACATTTTCAGGGCAGTTAGAGACTATGAAAACGGGGCCTTTGTCAAAAAATGGGCAGAAATCCAGTCTGGATGTGTGGATGAACTGAGCAGGCAGATTTGTCATATTCCCAATGCCAGGTAGCCAACTACACAGAAAGAAGTCCACACAATTTGGATCCCATGCAGTAAGGAACTGCAGTGCTGGGTTAACTATGCCTTAGGTGTGTGTAGGGAGACCTTGGCTGCCGTTGGCATCTGCCAGTCAGAAATCCACCCGGGAGCCCATGGCGCTGCCACCCAGGCCATGTGGCAGCAGCATCCTCTGTGCTCCTGAAGGGGACAGGTTAGGTTACCCAAAAACCTGTGTAGTCACCCCCCCCCCCTCAACCAGGCCTCAAGACTTTCAAATTACTTTCTCTGAGGATTCAGTAGCTAACAAAGCATTAGCTAGCATTAGCTTTGCTGTAACAAAAAAAGGCTGAGAAAACAATGCTTTTTGTTTCCCAGGCCTTCAGTGGCCTTGCCAGCAGCACATCCAGCTTGTCTTACCAATTGCAACTTTCTTCCGGGAACAGCGCCAGGAGAGCCAGAGAGAGAAACAATTTTTTTCATCATGAATAGAGATTGTTTCTGCCAACATTGTGTGCAAACTCATAAGATTGGGAGGGGGAAAGGGGAATCTGGAAGATGGATATAAACTGCTTGTAAAAATGGTTTCAGGTGTGCTTGCTGTGAATTATCACGCAGGTGCCTTCTGCTACCCCGGATGGCAGAGTAAAGCTCTTTCTCTGAATTAACCCTTCGGTGTCTGTATTGGCTCCTTCCTCCCTCCCCCCCCTGCGCAATGCTCTTCCTACCCTTGAAAAAGGCCTAGAAAGGCTACACTCCCAAACTCCGACAACTTGTTGCCTTCACCATTAAAAAACAGAGCAGTACAATTTCTATTAAGGTAACTTACACTAAGTTCTGCCACCTCCCATGGAAGTTTTCGCTTAAAAATATTTAATCCCAACAATTTTATAAAAAGAGACCTGTAAGAATGGAAACAGAAATCTGGGTACAATTTTTCTTTTTTTGCACTTTCCCCCTCCCTCCTCTTACCACTGCAAATTACAAATACACATTCTTCTTTTTTCCTGTAATTTTTTTTTTGGGGGGGAGGAAAAAGTAAATTACTAAATAGCCCCTACGCCTTACTCTTGACAACTGCAGAGACGCACAAACCAGGTTTCTAAACTAAAACAGACGTTTAAAAAACATTGCCATGGTTACAATTTCACCATTTTTACAAAGATGCCAATGCCAAGAGGGGCATCAGCTGCCCCTCCAGTTACCCATTAATAACAGGGATGGTTTGAGAGGGGGACAGGCTGGATGGAGGCAGGAAGGGGCGGCAAAAGGGGCAGTGTTTCTCTGCAGTCCAAATAGTGCTCTTCCCATCTTCATGTTCCTATGGAAAGGCTGCAGGTTTGAGTTTGCTTTCTTTGCACAATCGTCCAGGAGCAAAGACAGTCCACACTGCAGGGCCTTCCGGTGTGAAAGCAGGCAGGGAGTTGGTGGGAAGGGGAATCGGGTGCATTTGTCCCATGCCCCAAGGCAAGTGGTGTTTTGCAGACCACTCCTTTCTCCTGATCTAGCTCATCTAAAGCAGTTGTTCCAGGTGGCTTTTACAAAAAAAGGCCCAACAGTGCAAAATCCCGATGATTCAGAATTCCAATGTTTCTCACGCACAAACATGATGTATTGAACAGGAACCTTGTGTGAATGATGGGGCTTTTGCTATACCCTGCTTTGGGAACTGAAGATGGGGGACCAAACAGTTGCCAGTATGGTCAACTGCCTGCTTCCTGTTATATTCCAGACAAAAAAGACTGGATGCAGCATTTCCCTCCTCCATGTTCAGAAGCCACTAATCCAATACACACCCACACACCATTCCTTCACATGCCTTTCAGGGAGCCAAAGATCCACCGTTTTCTTATGTTGTTGGCGCCAATGTGTGCAGCAGAAACACTACAACATGAACCAAAGAGCCTGGAACTGCCATTTTTGCCCTGAGGTACAGTAAAAGTTGGCAGACAGCAGACTTAAGCAGCAGCCACAGAATTCTTTGAAGGCAGGTAAGACCAGCTGGGAGTAATTCACCAATCTGCTGTCCAGCTTCCAGAGACATTTTTCTCTGCCTTCCCTAGCCAAACCATCCCCTAACTGGCCATTTTACACTGGTTTACATCCATGATTCAAGACAAAAATGGGATGAGATTTCAACACACGATTTTCGTCATTTTGTCACTGTTGCTCTTCAGGTAGTCACCAGTGGCTTTCCAAGCTCCTCTACAAGTTGGCCCCACTTTCTCTTCCAGCAGCTCAAACAGAGGAAAACACAGCACCAAGTTCCGGGGGGGGGGGGGGCGGGGAGTGCAGTGGCTGCCATGAGAAGAGATCCCTCTGCCCACTGGACCTGGCGTTGCCCAGCTCGCTCAGGGACCAGAAGCAGCTTCCTTTTTAAGCGACAGTAAGGAAAACCCCAACTCACAATACACAACGAATGCACCACAGTGTTATTTTTTATGCAGCCATACAGGAGGTTGTCTTGGTGAGCAGGGATTAGCTCCAGAGCCTGCAAATCTCGAGTGCAGCACCCAACCTTGATACTACCGGGAACATAACTGGAGAAGACTTCAAGATGGAGAGGAAGGTGGCAAAAGGAGAAGGAGCAACATGGTCAAGCTCTCAGCCAAACTCCACTGGACATTTATCACTTGAGGAGGTTCTGGGAGAAGAAATCTAGGCTGTGTCTGGAGAGTTCCAGGAGGTCAGCTTTATATGGATACTTCATATTCTCGTGTTTCCTGGGGAAAGAAAACAGACTCTGGTCAACGGCTGCCTTTGCTCCAAAAAGGGTGCCAGCTATGTCTTTTCAGCAGGGGAAATTGCTTAGAGCTTCAGACACCTGGTCAGAACTATTTTATTTCAGGGGCCCTCTGCACTCTGAATACTTCTCAGGGTTTTTTGTTTTGTTTTTAAAAAACCAATGTTTTGTTGTTGTTGAATTTTTACATTCTTGAGGTTTTAAATTCATGTTAACTTTTAAAAGTTTGGGGCAGGAAGAAGGAGTCACACAGCTTCACTCCATAAAAGGCAACCCCTTTAGGGTATGGCAGCTCCTCCATTGGTTGGCCTGCTCTGATGTCACGGTATATTCACAGACATGCTAAGCACTGAGAGAAAACTGCCTGCCATCTTTGACAGAATGCTGGCAATCAGGATGAGGGATGGGGACTCCTCACTGAAGGCCAAAAGAGAGGAAGATGGTTGTGGACTGCTGCTGCTGCCACTAGTAGGACCACAGACTGGAAGCATGCAGTGAGGCTGGATGTTATGCCTTGTTCTCAGACTACCAACGGCAAGTCTCTTGAACAAATAAACCCAAGCTGTAACCTTGGAAAGGGCAGCTCATTTCATCCAGTGACTCTGCTTACCATGTGGCCACTATGAAGAGGCCCAGAAACTACTGTGATGGCACATGGGGCAAGACAAGGGAGCATCATTGTGGTTCTTGAATGAGGGCAACATTCAGGACTGTCCTGAGACATTTTACTGCCTCACAATTGCCTCCACAGGGACTTGTGTGTTCCACGTGGAGCCAAATCAAGATGCTGCTTTCAATCCAGGAATCCGTCAACTCACCCCTGTCTCATAAATTGGGTTGTCAAACTCTGTCTCCACTGTGATCTGGCTATATGGGTGAGAGTACATGAGGGGAAGGCGCAGGCTGGAGTAGTAGCGGCACCTGTGAGTTGGGGAGAGAGAGACACCAGGGAGAAGAGTCAAGAGTCCAAAGGGATCCACTGAGCAACACTTTCCAAGCCCTTCCAGCAGCACTCGTGGTGGGTGCTTTTGAGGGAGATGATGCATTGATGTCCCAGGACTTTGGGATCATTGGAAGGGGGCTGAACGCCAGCTGCCCCAGGGCCCCTCCTCCCACTCCATTAGTTTGCCACAGATTGACATGTACCTCCCAGAGCACAGTGCCACAAAGACAGAGCAAGGGTGCTGAGGAAAGGTCCCTGAGAAGCCAAGAGCTACAGGTGGGCTGGCAGAAGCAGCCAAGCTGGCTCAGAAGCTGAGCCCTCCCTCTAAACGCCCCAAACACCTCCCGAACCAGAGAGGGCACCTGCCACCACCCTGCCTTCCTACCTGGTGATGTAGACGTATGCTCCCCCCAGCAGCAAAGAGACCACAAGCACTGGGATGAAGATGGCCAGCGCCATGTTCCCCCCTTCCAAGGACGTTTCTGCGGCAGCTTCAGCTACTGAAGAGAGAAGTGCCGGGGTGAGATCCTGGACAGGTAAGCACCCCATGGGATTCTCTCTTACAGGGCACCCAAGACTGACACCCCAAAGCACCTAATGGAAGCTGCAGACTGGAGATTAGCCTTGAAATGGATTTCCCTCCAAGGGCACCGCTAGGTGCTTAAGAGGCTTTGAACAGGCACAGGAAAGAAATGGGTGTCCATGTTCCGTGCAAAGTGTCCTTTGGTCCTCCCACACAAGCCCTCTGGGAGCAGCCTCATCCCAGGGGGGAATGCAAGCAAGTTGAGGGGAAAGGCTGCCTCCCAACTCTGCCCTTCTAGGAGTGGGCAAAGGGCAGCTGCCAAATAGGCACCTGAGCGAGTGTGAGAGTTTCTGCAGCTGCACCCACCCTGGTCTTTCATGGCTTAGGGAGATGGATGGCTAACACTCAAGACAGATCTTCAGATATCAGAAGACAATCTTTCCCACAATTAGCTAGCGCTGAGGAAACAATGACTGTCTGTTAAAGCAACAGAGCTTTCCCCTGCAGAGAAGAGCCCAGCTCTCTTGCCCTCCATTTAGCCAGAGCAAAGTAGGTCTGCACTCCAAGCCAGTTCCTGAATCCACAAGCTCAAGGATACAGTTCTGTCGGGCAGGAAGACGGAGAAAATCCTGGTGGTAATTTCCAAGAGCAAAGATCTTTTTTGCCTGCCCATACGGGTTGCTTGCCATCTCCCTGACTCCTGCTTACTGGGCCGTGGCTGGGAGAATGTCAGCTGTCACCCATCCCAATGTAGGCAGGCTGTGAAGGAATGGGATCTTGTACGCATATTACATGGAATGCATATTTTCTGTGTTTGTTCATTGGGAATTAAATAGTTACTTGGGAAACCTAGCAATTGCCCTGGGTCTGGAATCCACAACTGCTATCCACGGCAGGATATAAGGCATGCATATCTCAGAGGAGAGGCAAATTGAAAGCTCCCTAATTCCTTGCTCCTGGGGCCTCTGCGGGGAGCATTTGATGGACAAGGAGATGCTATAAGAACAGGTGGCTGGCCAGGAGGCCAATGACTGGAGGACAGCAAAGGAGCTTGTGGAAGATTCTGTCTCTAGAACACGTGAAGAGCCTGCTGGATCAGGCCAGTGGCCCATCTCGTCCAGTACCCTGCTCTTACAGTGGCCCACCAGAGGTAAGCCTACATGCAGGCTCTGAGCACAAGAGGGCTCTCCCCACCTGTTGAGGCAGAGCACGGTCACTGCGGCTGGTAGCCATTGAGAGCCATCTGTAGGGAAGTGGGAATCTTTGGGGAATGGGCTTAGAGAAGGAGCAGAGGACTGCATTTAATCTTTGCTCTCTTGCTCTGTTGGGGAATTTGCTGATTTCCTGTAATTTTTTCTTTGGAATATCTTTCTCTTAAAAGATCTTACTTTTTTTTTTTGCATCTTAATAAACTTTTTGTTTCCTAATGGATTTGCCAATAAAGCACACATGACAGAAACTCCAAAGGAAAACTAATCTGGGTCCTGTTGACTCTGGAACTTGGGGAGCCCATGAAAATATTCTGCTCACCTTCTAAGGCATGCTCAAAGCTGTCTTGATTCACTGAAAGAGAAAGGCAGGTAGGTTAGCTTGGGGCTGCTTGATCCAGAGGCTGCCACAGAGAAGATGAGGGAAAGGAGGCAGGCAGGCAGGCAAGCAAGCAAGCGGCTGCATCCTGGCCCCTCTCTCTTTCCAGGGAACAGTACCTTTGCAGACAGGGAGTGGCCCACTCCAGCGGGAGGGCTGCCCCAGAATACACTTGATGGTGACCTCTCCGATGAGCTCAAAACCCTCATAGCACATGAATGTCAGGGACTCCCCGGGCAGGTAAAGGCGCTTGTAGAGGATCTGGTATCCGTTTTCTGGTAGGCCTGGGTTCTCACAGGCGAGGGATTCTTCAGCTAGGAGGAAACACACAGAGCAGGAAGCCTTTGAACATTCTTTCCCCCTCCAAATCAGGTCTGCATGAAGCTTCTTTGGTTCAGGGTGCATGGATTTATTTCTTGCACTTAGCTCCCACCTGTGAGGCAGGTTAGGCTGGGAGGGTCAATGGATGGCCCAAGGCTCACGGCCAAATCCGGGATTTGAACTCTGGTCTCCCAGGTCCTCATGCCACACTGCATGAGACAGAGAGTGTTTTTTCCCAGCGGCTCAAGCAAGACTGGCTCCACATAAGCAGTGCTGCTCTGCCTCTCCTGCCCCACAAATGTGTTAGAAGCATTGCCTTGCAACCTTCCCTGTGAAGAACGAGGGTTTTCTCACAGCAAAGGCCACAAATTAACCTTTTGACAGCTGTTTGCAGGTGTGAGCCAAGTGCTTCTCCACCCGTCTTTTGGAGGGCTCATCCAACCACTTGCTGGCAACAAATATTGATTTGGCTCAGTTCCTGGCATATTCAGGGAAAAAAGATTTCTGGCACCATATTTGCAGATCACCATCTTCAAATATATGAAGGGCTGTCACACAGAAGACGGAGCAAGCTTGAGGGTAGGGCCTAAAACCAATGGATTCAAATGACAAAAACGAAAATTTTTACGCAGAGGTCATATGGCCATCTGTCAGGGATGCTTTAGCTGAGATTCCTGCATTGCTGGGGGTTGGACTAGATGACCCCCAGTCACCTCAAACTCTTCAATTCTACGATTCTAGATGATAAGGAAGAGCCCTCTCCATCCGAGGCCTTGAAGGGAGCTCCTGCTGGTTAAAAGAGATCTTTTTGAGCCCAAATCTATCAAGGACCTGGACCTGTTGAAGGCAGCTTCATATGGTATTCTTGTATTTATATTCAAATGCCAACCCACAGGGGTTGCAGACCCCCACAACTCAACCGTGGCTTCTCGTTTCCAGGAAGTGTGTGAGTTTTGCATTAAGAGGGGTTAAGAGCCCAACGTACAAACACAGTGGGGCAGCCTTGAGGTCCAGATGGGTGTCCCCGTCTCGCGGCTGTAACAGGTCAGGAGAGAACTTCCTTCAAGAACGAAGCCCGGATTGCAGGTGTACTGGATTGTGGTCCCGACCAAGAGCACGGGGTCAGAAATCAAACGGGCTGAGTGCTCCACCTCCCCAGGGTCTGTGCAGTACATAACTAGAGGAGAGAAAGGAACAGAGTTAGATGAGAACTGGGGGCATCCATGGCAAGAGTTGGTCTTTCTAGCTTGCAGTATTGTAGGATGTGGAGGATTTCCGGTTTGAAATGCTTCTAGTCCTCATGAAAGCTTTGAAATCTGATGACTTTTCACCCTTCAGTTTGAAAGGTTTCAATATAATTATAATAATAATAATTTATTTATACCCCACCCATCTGGTTGGGCTTCCCCAGCCACTCTGGGCGGCTTTCAACAAAATATTAAAATACAATAATTCATCAAACATTAAAACCTTCCCTAAATAGGTCTGCCTTCAGATGTGTTCTAAAAGTCTGGTAGTTGTTATTCTCTTTGACATCTGGTGGGAGGGCGTTCCACAGGGCAGGTGCCACTACCGAGAAGGCCCTCTGCCTGGTTCTTTGTAACCTCACTTCTTGCAGGGAGGGAACCGCCAGAAGGTCCTCAGCATTGGACCTCAGTGTAGAACGGTGGGGTAGGAGACGCTTCTTCAGGTATACTGGACCAAGGCCATTTAGGGCTTTAAAGGTCAGCACCAACACTTTGAATTGTGCTTGGAAATGTACTGGAATGTGCTCAGAAATGTACTTTCAAGACTGGTGTTATGTGGTCTTGGCGGCCACTCCCAGTCACCAGTCTAGCTGCTGCATTCTGGATTAGTTGTAGTTTCCGGGTCACCTTCAAAGGTAGCCCCACGTAGAGTGCACTGCAGTAGTCCAAGTGAGAGATAACCAGAGCATGCACCACTCTGGCAAGACAGTCCGCGGGCAGGTAGGGTCTCAGCTTGCGTACCAGATGGAGCTGGTAGACAGCTGCTCTGGACACAGAATTGACCTGCGCCTCCATGGACAGCTGTGAGTCCAAAATGATTTCCAGGCTGCGTACCTGGTCCTTCAGGGGCACAGTTACCCCATTCAGGACCAGGGAGTCCTCCACACCTGCCCGCCTCCTGTCCCCCAAAACAGTACTTCTGTCTTGTCAGGAATCTGTTAGACGCCATCCATCCTCCAACCACCTCCAGACACTCACACAGGACCTTCACCGCCTTCACTGGTTCTGATTTGAAAGAGAGATAGAGCTGGCTATCATCCGCATATTGATGGACACCCAGCCCAAACCCCCTGATGATCTCTCCCAGCGGCTTCATGTAGATGTTAAAAAGCATGGGGAGAGCTCAGAACCCTGAAGCACCCCACAAGTGAGGGCCTAGGGGTCTGAACACTCACCCTCCACTTACATAGCCCAGGAGGAAGGAGCGGAACCACTGTATAACAGTGGCCCCAGCTCCCAGCTCCTCTAGACGGTCCAGAAGGATGTTATGGTCGATGGTATCAAAGGCCGCTGAGAGATCCAGCAGAACTAGGAAACAGCTCTCACCTTTGTCCCTAGCCTGCCAGAGATCATCAACCAGCACGACCAAGGCAGTTTCAGTCCCATGATGAGGCCTGAATCCCAACTGGAAGGGATCCAAATGGTCCGCTTCTTCCAAGCGTGCCTCATTTAATGTACTGGGATGTGTAAGAATTGCCATTTATCTGCAGAGCTGTATTTTCAGGTTTTTATTGGTTGGGTTGCTATGCTTGGTTTCAGACAGTGTTTTTGTATGTTTTTCTGGGGGTCATTTTTTGAGGAAAGCAGATCAGAATGACAATAATAACACTCGTAGCAGAAACCACAGCTGGCTGAGCTGGGGCTTCTAGCTGCCAAATGGCAAGGCATCTTTGTTCACTCAAGCCCTTCTTGCACCTGCACAGCAATCCAAAGCGGGTCCTGGGAATCCCCAGCAGAGGCTGCTCAGAGCGGTCACATTTTATGCACATTGAACTGGTGTGATCTCAGCTACATGGGGCTGAAGACCAGCTGCTTGAAATGGCACAAGTTGAATCCAAGCAAGGCGGAGAGCTCAAGACGAGACTGTTGGAGTTCCCGTGAGATCTCCTGTGAAGATCACTAGGCTTCTGGACCTGGTGTGCTAAGAGGCCCTTGATAGTTATTTACTGCACCCCACATTTTCTCTCCAAGGAGTTCCAGGTGGCATACACAGTTCTCCCCACTCCTCATTTAATCCTCACAGCAACCCTGCAAGGTAGGCTAGGCTGAGAGGCAGGGACCAGCACCCAAGGTCAACCAGCGAGTTCCATATGGCTGAATGGGGATTCAAACCCTGGCCTCCCAGGTCCTATTCTGACTTGCTGGCCTTGACCTCCAAGCAAGGCAGAGGCCTTAAAAGCTCCCTTTGTGCTGGTTCCTCTTGAGTTACCTGCTGCAAAAAGAGCTTTTAAGCTCTCCCCCGACTTGCTGGGCAGCTCCAAAGGACTTGGGCATACCTCTGTGTAAGATGAGATCGTACTGTGTAAACTGGGGGAGCCCCCTCAGCGCTGCTCTGCAAGGTGCAAGGCTCTCTCTTACATGGCAGATGCAGGGAGGGTTCCTCAAACCATGAGGAAAGACGTGTTAAGAGTCAGGAGGAGGGCAGACGCGGAGTCAGCACAGGTCATGCCACCCTTGCCTACATTGCGAAGCCCATACTTTTCTCACAGAAGGGCGGGTCGCTGCTCCAGCTGAGGTCCCACTGGCAGGTGAGGGTGTCACTCCCGACAATGTCATAGCCTGGGTCACACTGGTAGGTGATCTTGGACTCACGAACAAGTTCTGCGTGAGATGTGGTCTTCCAGCCGTTCTGGATTTCAGGCAAGTCTGAACAGGAGTCATTCCGCGACACTTCTGTACCCGGAAAGAGAACTTGCAGTTAAGAAGCAGCCGGGTACACAGCTGGACCCTGCTCCTCAAGCACCTCAAATACCCTCTTGGCAGCTATTTGACAGCTGCAGGAAACATCAAGTTCTAGAGAAGCTGGAGTTGGAACTCTCAAAATCTGGGCTGCATCAACCTGGGCTTCTCTAACAGAACATTTTGCCTCCTTTAAGGAGCTTGTGCACACAGCTTGGATGGCACCGTCTCCAGAAGAGCTGCCCCGGTGATGGGATGCGCCCTGCTTAGAGATGCCAACTTGAATAAAATATGGGGGGGGCAAGTAGGCCCCACCCCACATAATCCATCACAAGATGTGGCACACACCCACACACCACTTGAATGGCAATGCCCATCAACTCTGGCAGCCCCTGGCCCCCTCAAATATTTTAGGCCCCCCCCCCAAGGGACATTGGCTCTTAGGAGTTGGCTCCTGTGGCTTGCAACACCCTCCCTGGTGAGAGGGAGTGGCAAAGCCAGAGGAGGAAGAAATCAGCGCTGTTGCTGATGGAAAGGGCTCTATGCTGTCAAGGTCTTGAGGCTGCCAAGGCCTTGAGAAGTGGGAAATGCAGATGGGGTGGGGGTGGGGGAAGCAGGCTGACAAAAGCCCATGGGACCAGCCAGGGGAACTCTGGGTCTCAGTTTGCATAGGGCCAGAGAGCCTGTGAGGACCATCAAGATGCAGCTGACCTCTGCTCACAGTGGCTGGGGAAGATGCGGGTCAGAGCCCAGAAACAGAGTCTAGGCAGCCACAGCAGATTTCATGCCCCTGACTGAGTTGGGAGGAGTTCCAGACAGTGAGAGTTCAAAGTCAAGGATTTGGCTGCAGGTCCCTAAATCAGCACTGTGGGTGGCCAGGCAGGATCCCAAGGGCCATGGATCAAGTTTGCACCACCACCCTCTGCGTTTTTGCTCTGGCCTGCCTGCCTATCTCTATCTATTATATCTATCTATCTATCTATCTATCTATCTATCTATCTATCTATCTATCTATCATCTATCTATCTATCTATCTATCTATCTATCTATCTATCTATCATCTATCTATATCTATCTATCTATCTATCTATCTATCTATCTATCTATCTATCTATCTATCTATCTATCATCTATCTATCTATCTATCTATCTATCTATCTATCTATCTATCAACATCTCTCTCTCTCTCTCTCTCTCTCTCTCTCTCTCTCTCTCTCTCTCTCTATCATATCTATCTATCTACAGTGGTACCCCGCAAGACGAACGCCTCGCGAGACGAAAAACTCACAAAACGAAAGGTTTTTTCGTTTTCGAGTTTCCTCGCAAGACGAATTTCCCTATGGGCTTGCTTCGCAAGACGAAGCTTGCCCCGCAAGCTCCGGGGACAGCGGGTCTTCCCGCTGTCCCCGGACCTCTTTTGAAGCAAGGGGTGGCGTGGAGAAGCGATCTCCCCGCAGCCCCTTGCTTCAAAAGAGGTCTGGGGACAGTGGGGAAGAAGCGAACTTCTCCCCGCAGCCGAAGGTCCGGGGACAGCGGGAAGCGCTTCCCGCTGTCCCCGGACCTCTTTTGAAGCAAGGGGCGGCGGGGAGAAGCCTGCCCCCGCCGCCCAGCTTCGGAACGGTGCTCCGAAGCCGGGCGGCGGGGCGGGAACACCTTCTGAAGGCGGGCGGGGGGCGAAAGTCTTTGTTCCCCCCTGCCTGCCTTCCCGGGAGAGCGGAGAAACACAGCGCGTTTCTCCGCTGTCCCGGAGGGCTTTTGAAGGCAGGCGGCGGGGGGGGGGAAGACTTTCACCCCCCGCCCGCCTTCAGAAGAGGTCCTGGACCTCTTCTGAAGGCGGGCGGGGGGCGAAAGTCTTTGCTCCCCCTTGCCTGCCTTCCCGGGAGAGAGGAGAAAGGCAGCGCCTTTCTCCGCTGTCCCGGACGGCTTTTGAAGGCAGGCGGGGGGGAAGACTTTCGCCCCCCGCCCGCCTTCAGAAGAGGTCCTGGACCTCTTCTGAAGGCCGGCGGGGGGCAAAAGTCTTTGCTCCCCCTGCCTGCCTTCCCGGGGCAGCGGAGACTTTTAAAAGCCCCCGGGGCAGCGGAAACTTCTCTGCTGTCCTGGGCAATCTTAAAATGCTGGCGGGCGGCAGCGAAGCCTTCGCTGCCGACCCCCAGCATTTTAAAAGCCCCCGGGGCAGCGGAGACTTCTCTGCTGTCCCGGGCGATCTTAAAATGCTGGCGGGTGGCAGCGAAGCCTTCTCTGCCGACCCCCAACATTTTAAAAGCCCCCGGGGCAGCGGAGACTTCTCTGCTGTCCCGGGCGATCTTAAAATGCTGGCAGGCGGCAGCGAAGCTTTCGCTGCCACCCACCAGCATTTTAAAATCGCCCCGGGACAGCGGGGGCTTTTAAAATGCTGGCGGTCGGCAGCAAAGCCCTCCTGTCTCCGGAGCTTGCGGGGCGGGAGGTGGGGAGAAGGGCTTTTCTTCCCACCGCCAGCCTTCAGAACAGCCTTCTGAAGGCTGGCGGTGGGAAGAAAAGCCCTTGTCCCCCCCCCAGCCTTCAGAAGAGGTCGGGGGACAGACTGTCCCCGGACCTGGTCTGAAGGCGGTTTCCCTAGGAACGCATTAATTGATTTTCAATGCATTCCTATGGGAAACCGTGCATCGCAAGACGAAAAACTCGCAAGAAGAAAA